>NC_052327.1:40688700-41314950 GCF_016432855.1 Salvelinus namaycush | reverse complement strand
TATTGCGATTTTCGGGCATTTCATTTTCTGCCGTTGTATTGAGTTGGGTATCTCTCTCTCGCATGCCATTGTGTACTGCTAATTGCAACGTGGAAGAAAACATTCTCCAACCCAGCAACGATTCTTTTGGCAAAAGGACACCTTTCCCAAGATTCTGATGGGAGTTCAGCTAATAGTAAGAACTATTTATGCTGATAATTCGTTGTTCTGTTGAAAAAGTAAAATGCATAAGACGCCATTATTTGCCGTGTAGCCTTGCGTTATCGCAGCCTGTATTGCACCCTGTATTGCACAGTAATGTTAATTTTAAAAATGTAATTCAGCGATTGCATTAAGAACTAATTTGTCTTTCAATTGCTGTCCAACCTGTATTTTTTTTGTCAAGTTTATGAATAGTTTTCGATAAGAATAGGTGTCTTTCCAAGATGGCGCCGGACAGATTGCTTGAGTATTTGGACACTATTTTCATTGTATAAGCACGATTTGTGCCGCTAAATATGCACATTTTCGAACAAACTCTATATGCATTGTGTAATATGATGTTACAGGACTGTCATCTGAAGAATTCTGAGAAGGTTAGTGAAAATTAATATATTTTGGTGGTGAATACGTTATCGCTATGTTTGGCTGGAATCAATGCTGTTGTTTGATTTGCTACTGTGCTAAGCTAATATAACGCTATATTGTGTTTTCGCTGTAAAACACTTAGAAAATCTGAAATATTGTCTGGATTCACAAGATCTGTGTCTTTCAATTGCTGTACGCTGTGTATTTTTAAGAAATGGTTTATGATGAGTAATTAGGTAATACACGTTGCTCTCTGTAGTTATTCTAGTCGAGTTGTGATGGTGGCTGCAATGGTAAACTATGATTTATACCTGAAATATGCAAATTTTTCGAACAAAACATATGCTATACAATAAATATGTTATCAGACTGTCATCTGATGAATTTGTTTCTTGGTTAGTGGCTATTTATATCTTTATTTGGTCGAATTTGTGATAGCTACTGATGGAGTAAAAAACTGGTGGAGTAAAAAAACTGGTGTCTTTTGCTAACGTGGTTAGCTAATAGATTTACATATTGTGTCTTCCCTGTAAAACATTTTAAAAATCAGAAATGATGGCTTGATTACCAAGATGTGTATCTTTCATCTGGTGTCTTGGACTTGTGATTTAATGATATTTAGATGCTACTATTTACTTGTGACGCTATGCTAGCCTATGATAGTCAGCTTTTTTACTGGTGGGGGTGCTCCCGGACCCGGGTTTCTGAGGAAGTAGAGGTTAACTGCACAAATGGATGGATTGCACAAATCAGTTGACTCCATGTGTGGGTATGAATGTGGGTACGCAGACCCGCGAGCCACTGCCCCCATTAAAATGTCTTAAGGCTAGGGGGTACTAGTTTCACATCTGGATGAAAAGTGTGCCCAAAGTAAACTGCCTGCTACTCAGGCCCAGAAGCTAGGTTATGCATATTATTAGGAAATTTGGATAGAAAACACTCTGAAGTTTCTAAAACTGTTTGAATGATGTCTGTGAGTATAACAGAACTTATTTGGCAGGCAAAACCCTGAGGACAAACCATCCAGGATTGTTTTTTTTGAGGTCACTTTATTTTCAATGGGTTTCAATGGGAATGTAGATTTCTAAGGCACTTGCTTGCAGTTCCTATCGCTTCCACTGGATGTCAACAGTCTTTAGAAATTGGTTGATGTTTTTCCTTTGAGAAATTAAGAAGTATGGAAGTTCAGAACGAGGGTCGAGTGAAGTGTACTGTTTGGTAGAGGCGCGTGACCTGAAAGCACGCTCCACTTTGTTTTCCTCCTGTATTGAACACAGTTTATCCCGTCTTAAATTTGATCGATTATTTACGTTAAAACATACCTAAAGTTGTATTAGGAAAGTTGTTTGAAATGTCTGGATCAAGTTTACAGGTAACTTATTAGATAATTTGTAGTCATGTTGGGCGAGTTGGAATGGGTGTATTTTCAGAATCAAATGCGCCAAATAAATTGACATTTTGGGGATATAATAACAGAATTTAACGAACAAAAGGACCATTTGTGATGTTTAATGGACATATTGGAGTGCCAACAGAAGAAGATCTTCAAAAGGTAAGGCATTAATTATATGTTATTTCTGACTTTTGTGTTGTGCCTGGCGGGTTGAATTATGATTTTCATGTGTATGTTCGATGGGGTGCTGTCCTCAGATAATAGCATGGTTTGCTTTTGCGGTAAAGCCTTTTTGAAATCTGACACTGTGGCTGGATTAACAAGAAGTTCATCTTTAAACCGGTGTATAACACTTGTATGATTTATGAATTATTTTTATGAGTATTTCTGATTTTGAATTTGGCGCGCTGCTATTTCACTGGGTGTTGTCAAATCGCGCGCGAAGGGATTACTAAGAAGTTAAAGTTGCCAATCCCTGATCTAAACTATAGCTAGCTACCACATGACCTAGATGAACGTCAGTGATTCAACAGGGTATCACTGCACCCATTGTTGTTGATACACAGGAACAAAAAACGTTGTTCAACACAAAATAGAGTCATTATACACAACAAATATAGTCACATTTCCAATTTCCACCATTTATGTTGGTGGTTTTCGGCAATCCCTGGAACATATTACCGGCAAATCTTTGAAGAATACGGTGCTGAAATATTGCCAGGATGAGCACAATTGAGAGGAGTCAGTGAATGGCTGTTATGCCATGCATTCCCATTGTTTCCTATCCATTTCCTCCCAGTGCCAGAGGATTAAGTGTTGCCTTAAAGCCCATGCCAAGGTCTCTCCAAGCAAACCATTCAAAAACAGAAAAAGCAATCAGGCAAATACTGTTAGTGCACAAAAGGAATGGAATGCATGCACGTCTGGAGACACAGAAAAAGCATTTAAGACTCACTCTGTTCGTTAGTGCAATCGAGAGCATGAATATTCATTGACCCATTGAAAAAAATGTAACAGTGTTTTATTCATTTCTTGATATGTGCTCCTTGATTTGCAGTTACAATGAGCAGAGGGTGTCTCTCTTTCTCTATGGCTCTCTGTCTTCAACCAAGGATGAGTTTGTGTACTGGTAACAGTAACCTACAATGGACTGTTGATAGATCACGCGTTATGTACTACAAATCAAATCAAATTGTATTTGTCACATGAGCCGAATAAAACAGGTGTAAACCTTACAGTGAAATGCATATTTACAAGCCCTTAACCAACAATGGACTTTTAAGAAAATAAGATATAAGAATAACAAACAATTAAAGAGCAGCAGTAAATAACAATACAGGGGGTACTGGTACAGAGTCAATGTGCGGGGGCACCGGTGTCAGGGTAATTGAGGTGATTTGTACATGTAGGTAGAGTTATTAAAGTGACTATGCATAGATAATAGGGGGTGCTCTGGCACCCCAATGGTGGAACAAACTCCCTCACGACGCCAGGTCAGCGGAGTCAATCACCACCTTCCGGAGACACCTGAAACCCCACCTCTTCAAGGAATACCTAGGATAGGATAAAGTAATCCTTCTAACCCCCCCCCCCCCTTAAAGAGTTAGATGCACTATTGTAAAGTGGTTGTTCTACTGGATATCATAAGGTGAATGCACCAATTTGTAAGTCGCTCTGGATAAGAGCGTCTGCTAAATGACTTAAATGTAAATGTAAATGTAATAATAACAAAGAGTAGCAGCAGCGTAGAAGAGGGGGGGGGGCAATGCAAATAGTCCGGGTAGTCATTTGATTAGCTGTTCAGGAGTCTTATGGCTTGGGGGTAGAAGCTGTTTAGAAGCCCCTAAGACCTAGACTTGGTGCTCCGGTATCACTATGACGAGGGTGGCTGGAGTCTTTGACAATTTTTAGGGCCTTCATTTGACACCGCCTGGTATGGAGGTCCTGGATGGCAGGAAGTACTGGGCCGTACGCACTACCCTCTGTAGTGCCTTGTGGTCGGAGGCCGAGCAGTTGCCATACCAGGCAGTGATGCAACCCATCAGGATGCTCTCGATGGTGCAGCTGTTAAACCTTTTGAGGATCTGAGGACCCATGCCAAATCTTTTCAGTCTCCTTAGGGGGAATAGGCTTTGTCGTGCCCTCTTCACGACTGGCTTGGTGTGTTTGGACCATTCTAGTTTGTTGGTGATGTGGACACCAAGGAACTTGAAGCTCTCAACCTGCTCCACTACAGCCCTGTCGATGAGAATGGGGGCGTGCTAGGTCCTCCTTTTCCTGTAGTCCACAATCATCTCCTTAGTCTTGGTTCCGTTGAGGGATAGGTTGGTATTCTGGCACCACCAGCCAGGTCTCTGACCTCCTCCCTATAGGCTGTCTCGTCGTTGTCGGTGATCAGGCCTACCACTGTTGTGTCATCTGCAAACTTAATGATGGTGTTGGAGTCGTGCCTGGCAATGCAGTCGTGGGTGAACAGGGAGTACAGGAGGGGACTGAGCAAGCACCCCTGGGGGGCTCCAGTGTTGAGCATCAGAGTGGCAGATGTGTTGCTACCTACCCTCACCACCTGGATGCGGCCCGTCAGGAAGTCCAGGATCCAGTTGCAGAGGGAGGTGTTTAGACCCAGGATCCTTAGCTTAGTCATGAGCTTTGAGGGTACTGTGGTGTTGAACGCTGAGCTGTAGTCAATGAATAGCATTCTCACATAGGTGTTCATTTTGTCCAGGTGGGAAAGGGCAGTTGTTAGTCAATCAAATTTAACTATGGGGGAAGGATGACCAGCCACACAGGGAGGGTGATTTTTACTGAGGAGAAGGAGGCCGTGCCGTGTTGCTAAAATCAACCTACGTTTCTTATGACGTAGAGTTTTCAAGGATGTGGACAGCTTGGCAAGTGAAATCACATTTTGTTTATCAATCACATTCTATTTTATCTGAAATTATTATAATTACAATGAATGTCATATCAGAGAGCACACAATGTTTCAATTTGCCACTTGGTGCTTAAAGTTCAGTACCGTGTCTAGCCTGCCAGAAGTTTGAGAGGGTGAAGACTGTGGCGCCGGAGTTGAAGTCCATCAAAGTTGTTTCACCCTGGCACATGATCGGTAAATTTTGCTCTGATAAGTTGTTTTGTAACGGTTGCTTAATTTGACCACAGCAGAGTTCAATATTATAGAATGTGTGTGTGTGTGTGTGTGTGTGTGTACGGGTAAGAATACAGGTAAGAATAAAGTAGTCTTCTCTCTAACACTTTAAGTGTTAGGGGTGGACCTCATCGTACCCTTCACGAAATACAACAGTGGCAAGAGCTGGTGTCTGACGGCGACCGATCACTTTACCAAGTGGGTGGAGGCAATACCCATTAAGGTCAGTAAAGGAAGATAACTTTCTTTACTCTAAATTCCCTTCTGTAACCCATTAAAAAGGTTGCTTGGAACCAAACATTTATTTTTGTTTTGTATGACACCCATCAGGGACGACACTGGAGAGGCCACCTCCAAGACGATGATGGACATCTTCAACACCAACGGTTCTCCTGAGGTCATTTTTTATTTTCATTTGTTTTGTTTGGTACATAATCATAATCAAAATCATAACCTACATAATCAGCCATATCTTACATTGTGAATATACACTACCGTTCAAAAGTTTGGGGTCAATTATAAATGTCCTTGATTTTGAAGAAAAGCACATTTTTGGTCCATTAAAATAACATCAAATTGATCAGAAATACAGTGCAGACATTGTTAATGTTGTAAATGACTATTACAGCTGGAAACGACAGATTTTTAATGGAATATATCTACATAGGCGTACAGAGACCCATTATCAGCAACCATCACTCTTGTGTTCCAATGGCACTTTGTGTTAACTAATCCAAGTTTATAATTTTAAAAGTCTAATTGATCATTAGAAAACCCTTTTGCAATTATGTTAGGACAGCTGAAAACTTTTGTTCTGATTAAAGAAGCAATAAAACTGGCCTTGTTTAGACTAGTTGTGTATCTGGAGCGTCAGCATTTGTGGGTTCGATTACAGGCTCAAAATGACCAGAAACAAAGACATTTCACAGACACTGGACAGAGGAACTCTGCCTAGAAGGCCAGCATCCCAGAGGCTTTTGACCAGGTAAAAATTATTGTCCGCTATTCATTTATTTTATGGGCCTCCAAGAGATGTGTATGAAATGTATTTGTAATATGAAATATAATTGCATTTATTCCTTTTATCAATCAAGGTGAGACTGAACATCGACAAGGCGCAGGAGAAACAGCAGAAGAGCTACTGGAGGAGAATCAAGAAGGGGACCACGTGCTTCGACATCCGGGATAATTACTTGATTTGGAAGAAGAATCAAAGGAAGGCGAGACCTGGGAAACTGGGGTCACAATCTGTTTAGGTGAATATAAAAAATCTCAGATAATAACTATTTGCATTTGCACACGAAATAACCTGAAGCTCGTTTTAGTTCCCCTAACACTGATATTTTTCTCTTTGTCTTCCTAGGGTTACCTCGGTGGAAGCCAACAATCTTCTCCAGTTGGAGCAGTTGGATGGTCGACACTCAATTTACCTCTCCAAATGACTTCAGGACCATCGACCCTCTGAGCCCCCAAGGAGATATCCCATCCACCAGAGCCAGTGAGTTCAGATCAGTCTGATTCTCTGCGCTCTGAGTCTGAGGGGGACCAGCTTGAGGTAAGCTATACCTTTCAAAACGGTTGAAAAGTACATATCTCCCATGTATAACACTGCACTAATCCATCAAATGTTCTCACAGTAAAGTGTAACCTGTGTGTTTGCTTGTTTACGTCGCTGTCTCCTAACCTGTTCCCTTTAACTCTGCTCCTGTTCTCCTGGACCTAGCGGTTCTGCTTAACACCCAGACGTGGATCCATTACCAAACACCCTCCAACGTTTCATTACATAATCTACAGCTGCTTTTATTGTCATGTTGTCATTATCTGCTAAGAAAGTTTTCTTGCTCTATCATACTGGTCACATAATATGTGAGATACACAGATGAACTAAAAACATTAGCACTGTAACACTCAGAACAAAGTGAGCAGCAGTGCATGGACTTTGCAGTCTCCCTATTCAAGTCCCTCTTCCGAGACCGGCTGCCTGTTGAGAACGAGTGACAGGCAGAACCTCCCACCCACACAGCAACCACTTCCTCTATATTCCACACACCAGAATTCAGCATTTTAGTCTATGATTGCCATGTGAGTGTACAAAAATAAATTAATGACATGGTGTTCATTATTGTAAATTGTAAAGTATCCTTTGATGGTATTTACATGTTCCACATTATTCATTATTCTATTCTAGGACATACAATAGATACATATATATTCAACCACAACGGTGTACTAATGAGCTACGCGAGATATATATATTTTTTATCATAATAGAGGACTACCGAAATGATATTATTTCCGTGTAGATAAGGGAAGGGCAGGTTAAATAAAACCATGACAGCCAGACAAACCAGTGTATGAGTCAAACGGATTTTAATATGAGTGGTGTGGAAATTAGCTGATTTTGTAATCTATAAGGTAAGTAACTTTAATGTGTCAATCTAAAAAGTGATAGCTGACATGGCTAAATGGCTAAATGAGAAAAACTGCTGATGCAGAGAAAAACTGCTGATGCACAACAAAATGTTGAAGTTGAGACCACGACTGAGTTCCTAAACATTTCATTTTATATTTTTGGGGTAATTGATCCGCGGGCCTACAAAGGTCAGGATGTGGGACACCAGTTGCCCGTTCCTGGTTAAAATTATCACATTTTTTTCTGTGTCATTCTCTGAATTACCAGGTGTTAAACCTTCATAATTGAGTTTCAATTGTGGCAGCTCAGCAACATTCACTGTATGGTTGCCTCCAATGCCCTATTTTGGAGAAGGAAGGGAATCCTAACGTAGATGGGTCTTTCCGAAACAAAATTAGACATCAAAATTGCATAATGAAAGACAACCACGACATCTATAAATAACTGGGTGACTGATCTATTCACATATAGTAGTAGGATTTTGGCAATAATTCTACAAAACATTCCAGTAGGGCCTGGCTGCCTTCAGCTGTTTATGACTTCTGTGCCCTTGACGTACATGTTCTGCATAGCTAATCCCCCACACAGCCTTCCCTGTCTCAGCACAATACATCCCTCCTCTTACGCTGTCGAAAGCCATTCTAGCTGTGAATTTTACAGGTCAGGAGATCAAAGAATAGAGTCCCACTGAAGATAAAGTGAGAGAGAGGTAGAAAGGCTGGGAGATACACACTCGAAAGAGAAGAGAAAGAGAGAGTATGAAATCTCCCTCGCCTCTGTATTTAGATTGTTTGTCATGGCTTTGTGTATGTGTTTTTAGCCTCTGCATGAGCTGTCTTTACACCCTGCAGCCACATTGGTTGGCTCTGGTTGAGCACACTGACAGCTAGTTACTGAGAGAAACGTTTCAGCTTTCAGGACTCATCTAGCTTTCCCTTTTACCCCCCTTATTTTCCTTTTTCTCAACTGAATACATTTTTAAGACTGTCTTAAATAATGCAAACTATATTAAAAAGTTCACCTTTCAAAGTACTAAGAATGAGCTGGTTTGAACTGTTAGTCAAAGATAGAAAAGGGGCTATATGAGGAGATGGGGAAAAAGTGCTCTTTCAGACACACACCTGAGATTTCTTATGAGATTTTTATGAAAGTAAATGATTTCTTCCATCTTTCCCCTTCAAGGTTATCAGAAGTGCCCCACCCAGCACCAAGGGGGCCTATGTTTCAGCAGTGTGTGGAGGAAATTAAAGAGATGCTATCAGTATCCTCCACTGGATGACAGCGTGTGCATTCATAATGTATCTGTCAGAACCACAATATTGTGGCTGTGTTTCAGATCTGTTTGATATATGTCCTGGTACATACACATAGTAGTAATACTGTATGAATGCTACTACTTATGTTCTACAAGTCCAGTGCCTGGAGACTCATTTGTTGTTTTCAACAAGTGTGCAGCAGATACTGTATGTGTAACTTTTACACCTATTATTGTAACTTATGGCCCGTTTAGTCCTCATAATTCTGTTTCTGACTTGGCTACTGTAGAATTGTAGCAACTAAAAAGCCTGCAGTATTTCATCATTGGCATCATTACTGTTAATCCAGAGCTAGTAAATGTCCTCATTGTGCCAGTGGTAGGGAGCAGATGGTGCTGGGGAACGGGCAGGGAACAGTTGATCTCTTCTCTGCTATCATTACGTAATGTCAATTGGCCCATATCCCCAGAGATCCACACAAAATGGAGAGAATGGGTCAGGGCTCCAAATAGAGGACAGGAGTGTCACAGCAGAGAGTAAGGGGTCAGAGATGGAGAGAAGTGAGCAGTGAGAGAAGCAGAAAGGGTTGGACTGGTGCAAAGAGTGACCAATGACCCCATAGTTTGAGTGACAGAGGAGGAAGAGATGAGGGAGAGAGGGGGTATGGGTTGGAGAGAAGTAGTCAGAGGAACAGTTGGTCTGCTTGGGCACTTGAATTTTCATACATGAAAATTATAACATTGCCAGACATTCATTATCTTTTTCAGCTTTTGAGTTGAAAGTGTAATCTAGAAAAGTATTAACCTACATGTTGATGCAAATAGAAGCTTGTTATTTGATGCCAGGCATAACATGTAAAATAACTCCTTTCAAAAGCATTCGGATTGTATTGATGTGCTCTTCTCTCCCATCACTCAATACAGGACAGTTACAGTATTTCTAGCCACATAGAGTGAGCGGTGTGTAGCCAGCTCCATGCAGATGGTGATGGATGAAGAAATGAAAGGCACATATCTCTCACATATCTCCGGAATCACAGCTTCCACATGTTGATTTTCTTCAAGGCTGTTCTCTTTCTTGTCCATGTGCCCTCAACAAAGTATCTACTGTACAGTACGGTGGTCTAACTGGAGGTCCTTTAGTGTTTGATGTTACTACAGGCTCAAGCTGTGGATTGTTCAAGAGGCTAGAAATGTGTTTCCCTCTAATACAGAAATGGGAAACTGCAGATAAACCATTTGTTATGTGCATGGCAAAATTTGTTGTTTAATGGCTGCAGGGGCAGTATTGAGTAGCTTGGATGAAAGGTGCCCAGAGGTGCCCATAGTAAACTGCCTGCTCCTCAGTCCCAGTTGCTAATATATGCGTATTATTATTATTATTGGATATAAAACACTCTGAAGTTTCTAAAACTGTGTGAATGATGTCTGTGAGTATAACAGAACTCATATGGCAGGCAAAAACCTGAGAAAAAATCCAAACAGGAAGTGGGAAATCTGAGGTTGGTCGATTTTCAACCCAGCCCCTATTGAATACACAGTGGGATATGGATCTGCTTGCACTTCCTATGGCTTCCACTAGATGTCAACAGTCTGTAGAACCTTGTCTGATGCCTCTACTGTGTCTGATGCCTCTACTGTCTGATGCCTCTCTACTGGCCGAAGGAGACAGGAAATAGTCAGGTCTACCATGACCTGACCATGCTCTGACCATGCGCGTTCACATGAGAGGGAGCTCTGTTCCATCGCACATCTGAAGTCATTGGTATTCTCCGGTTGGAACGTTATTCAAGATTTATGTTAAAAACATTCTAAAGATTGATTCAATACATCGTTTGACATGTTTCTACTGACTGTTACGGAGCTTTTTGACATTTCGTCTGCTTTTAGTGAACGCGCTTCCTGACTTTGGATTTGTTTACCAAACACGCTAACAAAAATAGCTATTTGGACATAAATGATGGACATTACTGAACAAAACAAACATTTCTTGTGGAAGTGGGAGTCCTGGGAGTGCATTCCGACAAAGATCAGCAAAGGTAAGTGAAGACTTATGATACTATTTATGAGTTTTGTTGACTGCACAATTTGGCGGGTAACTGTATGGCTTGTTTTAGTGGCTGAACGCTGTTCTCAGATTATTGAATATTGTGCTTTTGCCGTAAAGCTTTTTTAAATCTGACACAGCGGTTGCATTAAGAACAAGTGTATCTTTAATTATATGTAAAACATGTATCTTTCATCAAAGTTTATGATGAGTATTTATGTTATTTGACGTGGCTCTCTGCAATTTCTCCGGATATTTTGGAGGCATTTCCGAACATGGCGCCAATGTAAACTGAGGTTTTTGGATATAAATATGAACTTTATCGAATCAAACATATATGTATTGTGTAACATGAAGTCCTATGAGTGTCATCTGATGAAGATCATCAAAGGTTAGTGATTCATTTTATCTCTATTTCTGCTTTTTGTGACTCCTGTCTTTGGCTGGAAAAATGGCTGTGTTTTTCTGTGATTTTGCGGTGATATAACATTATCGTTTGTGGTGCTTTCGCTGTAAAGCCTATTTGAAATCGGACACTTTGGTGGGATTAACTTCTACCGCCTCAGAAACCCGGATCCGGGAGCACCCCCCACCACCCCCACCAGTAAAAAAGCTGACTAGCATAGCTAGCATAGCGTCACAAGTAAATACTAGCATCTAAATATCATTCAATCACAAGTCCAAGACACCAGATGAAAGATACACTTCTTGTGAATCCAGCAATCATTTCTGATTTTTAAAATGTTTTACAGGGAAGACACAATATGTAAATCTATTAGCTAACCACGTTAGCAAAAGACACCATTTTTCTTTGTCCACCATTTTTTCTCTCCACCAGTAGCTATCACCAATTCGAAATATTGATAGCCACTAACCAAGAAAAAACCTCATCAGATGACAGTCTGATAACATATTTATTGTATAGCATAGGTTTTGTTAGAAAAATGTGCATATTTCAGGTAGAAATCATAGTTTACAATTGCACCCACCATCACAACTCGACTAGAATAAATACAGAGAGCAACGTGTATTACCTAATTACTAATCATAAAACATTTCTTAAAAATACACAGCGTACAGTAATTGAAAGACACAGATCCTGTGAATCCAGACAATATTTCAGATTTTCTAAGTGTCTTACAGCGAAAACACAATAAATCGTTATATTAGCATACCACATGTGCAAACATTACCCCAGCATTGATTCAAGGCAAAAAGAGCGATAGCATTATCACCACCAAAATATATTAATTTTTTCACTAACCTTCTCAGAATTCTTCCGATGACACTCCTGTAACATCATATTACAACATACATATAGAGTTTGTTCGAAAATGTGCATATTTAGCCACAAAAAAACGTGGTTATACAATGAGAATAGTAGCCAAACTGGCCAGAAAATGTCGGGCGCCATCTTGGACAGTGATCTAGTCTAATGAATAAATAATCATAAACTTGACTAAAAAATACAGGGTGGACAGCAATTGAAAGACAAATTAGTTCTTAATGCAATCGCTGAATTACATTTTTTAAATTATCCTTACTGTGCAATACAGGGTGCGCCAAAGCGAAGCTACCCCAAAGAAAATGGCGGCATATGCGTTTAACATTTTTCAACAGAACAACGATTTATCATCATAAATAGTTCTTACTATTAGCTGAACTTCCATCAGAATCTTGGGCAATGTATCCTTTCTCCGGTCTAATCGTCTTTTGGTCGAAAGATGTCCTCTTGTCCTGTCGAAATGGCCACTAACGTTCGGCATGTACTGGAAAAGTGTCCAACTATTGGAAGTGCGTCACAAAGAAATGCCAGAAAATCGCACTAAACGGATATAAATTGCTATAAAACGGTTTAAATTAACTACCTTATGATGTCTTTAACACCTATAACGAATAAAAATATGACCGGGGATATAGAAGTGGCTAAACCAAAGCTTGGAAGGAGGCCAGTCCGACGACCACTCTGCGTCGAGCGCACGGCTGAAAAGAAAGGTACTTCCGTATCTTGGTCTTTTATAAAGTCCCAGATTGCGCAATCGACCCCATTCAAATTGTCACCACTTACTGACATCTAGAGGAAGGCGTAGGCAGTGTTTGTAGCCCCACAGCATTCACAGGGACTTATAAACTGACCTGGGAGCAGGGGCCAAGATTTCTGAAATCTCACTCCCTGGCAGGAAAAGTGCTGTAGAATGAGTTCTGTTTCACTCAGAGACATAATTCCAACGGTTTTAGAAACTAGAGAGTGTTTTCTATCCAATAATAATAATAATATGCATATTGTACGAGCAAGAATTGAGTACTAGGCAGTTTAATTTGGCAACGTCAAGAAAAAAAAAGTGCTAACAGCTCCCCCTATTGAGTAGAGGTTAACAACAAGATTACCTTTAAAATGGTATAAGATACATGTATGTTTGAGGAATTTTAATTATGAGATTTCTGTTGTTTGAATTTGGCGCCCTGCACTTTCACTGGCTGTTGTCATATCATCCCGTTAACGGGATTGCAGCCATAAGAAGTTAATTGAGAGTCTGAACTCTAGTGGAGAACTTTTTGCATAGGATTTACTCAGCCGTTTGAGTGGCAGCTCAGACAGATTTCAATTTGAACTGCAGACATGGATTGATACCCTGGCTCCTTCATTACTCTCACCCTGATTATGCTGGAAGATGAATCAATAAGGCTTGCTCAACAATTCATTCATGCATTGATTCCCTACTTTGGTTTAATACAGCAACAAGCTAAGATTGTTACATTCAGTAACACTGGCGGTGTCTTTGGGCCTGGGGTGAGTCTTGCTCATTGATAAGTTGGATAGATAGGACATGTAGGGCAGAGACAGTTGTACTGTTACAAACCAAAATCCATTCACCTTTGGCCCTCCATGCCTGGTGTGCTGAAATGGAGGGCAACTGTACTGAGAGAAACTCATCCTGAAATGTTCTCTTCTCACCATTGTATGCTGTACGGTTAAAATGTAGCCTTTACATACACATACTTGATAGTCAGTTATCCTGTCAGCTAATTCCAAACCATTCCAAATAGCATACATACAGTACATAAGTATTTCTATGTTCCTGCTACCAGTCACTTTTCAACCCTGTTTACATGTATATCCTCCTATCACGCCTACACTGACCCAAACACTTACACTTACATAAACACACTCCACACCACCACCACGCGCACATACCCACCCACAATTTATGATGCTGCCATACTGTTTACTATTATTATTATTATTTATCCGGCTACCAGTCACTTTCTCCTAGTCCCTGCCTAGATGTACATATCTACCTCAAATACTCCAGGGTCCCTGTACATTGTACACTTGGAACTGGCACTGACAGTGTATATAGCTTCCTCTCTTATTTCTGATTTTGTTCTTTTTTTTATTATACTATTTTGATATTGAATACTGCACTGTTGGGTAGGGCTTGAAAGTTAATAGTTTCACTGTACTTGACATGAAAAATATGTTAACATTTGGTACCTTGACAGATTGTCAAACAACGTGAATTCATTTTCAACTTCCTATCAAACAAATGCTACGAACAACGAAGCCTACAGATGTGTCCAAGTGAATTTCCACCCATGGCTAAGTCTTGTTTTCCTCCTCTACACCTGACACAGAGTGTGATGGATGGTCATGCATGGCCTTAACAGGGCTAAAATGGAGGCAGCTGCTTGGGGTGACCTTTCCTCCGCTCCTCCTCATAAGTCATTAACACAGCATCATTAGGAGCCTCATACACACCTGGAGGGCCAGGTGCAGGGTCACGGCATGCAACTGCTGGACAAGCTGAGCTTCTTAAGCGGACAACGCAACTCACTATGAAACATTGATGTCTTTCGTGTATGACATTCCTTACCTATACCCTGTGTGAAGATGGCCTTTTATTGCAGTCAATGCATCTTCAATTATACCTCTAAATGTATGATTGTGTTACTTGTGGTAATTGGGCCCAAAATGTTTTTATTTTTCAAACCATTCCATATATGTATACATTTACGATCAACTTCATCCGCAACAGTCAGTAGCTTGTCATGTCAATGTGAGTGTGTTGGCCACGTCCACTCGTGGTAATTGGCCACAGACCTGATCTTAAATCTTTTTTGTGCCTTGAAAGGTGGTCTGTTTTACAATGGGGAAAGAAGGGTTTGAAGAGGTAGCCATGCTATATGCTCTGCAGGAAAGGTTTTTGATGTTTTAATAACCTTTCAGCATGGTCTGTGTTTTAATCTCTTTAAAACCATCTGTTTTACAGCTTAAAACCCATCAGAGTCTAAGCCCTGTCTAAGCCAAACCAGGGATCATTTAACTACTTGATTTAGAATTTAAAGACTCCTTTGAAGAATTAAACAAATATACACTACCGTTCAAAAGTTTTGGGTCACTTAAAAATGTCCTTGTTTTTGAAAGACATTTTTGAAAAATGGTCCATTAAATCGGTACTATTTAATGAAGCTGCCAGTTGAGGACTTGTGAGGCGTCTGTTTCTCAAACTAGACACTCTAATGTACTTGTCCTCTTGCTCAGTTGTGCACCGGAGCCTCCCACTCCTCTTTCTAGAGCCAGTTTGCGCTGTTCCGTGAAGGGAGTAGTACACAGCGTTGTACGAGATCTTCAGTTTCTTGCCAATTTCTCGCATGGAATAGCCTTCATTTCTCAGAACAAGAATAGACTGACGAGTTTCAGAAGAAAGGTCTTTATTTCTGGCCATTTTGAGCCTGTAATCAAACTCACAATAGCTGATGCTCCAGATACTCAACTAGTCTAAAGAAGGCCAGTTTTATTGCTTCTTTAATCAGGGCAACAGTTTTCAGCTGTGCTAACATACTTGCAAAGGGGTTTTCTAATGATCAATTAGCCTTTTTGAAATGATAAACTTGGATAAGCTAACACAATGTGCCATTGGAACACAGAAGTGATGGTTGCTGATAATGGGCCTCTGTACACCTATGTAGATATTCCATAAAAAAAGCAGCCATTTCCAGCTACAATAGTCATTTACAATATTAACAATGTCTACACTATATTTCTGATCAATTTGATGTTATTTTAATTGGCAAGCAATTTGCTTTTCTTTCAAAAACAAGGACATTTCTAAGTGACCCCAGACTTTTGAACGGTAGTATATATAAAAATGTATTTGATGAAAAAGAAATCTGGCCTTACTTCTATTAGCGTATACAAACACATTGAATAACAGAGTCACTGCAAGGAGCAACAGTCTCTAAAACATATAATTAGAAAGTTTGTTCTGAAGTGTCTATTATATATCTGAGAGATATAAGACAGATCAGGAAACGTGTATTTAACCCTATATTTTGGGCATTAAACAGTCTCCATACAGTATATACAGTTCTTCCATAAATGTTTTCAACTGGTACCTGAGGACCTGAGTCTTGTAAGGCCTGTGGGTGTCCTAGAGCAAAACAACTCTGTGTGTTCCAAACGGTTCAGACGCTGCAGACAGAAATTGGAAGATCGGCTGTACCAACTTCCGACGAGTCTCCTGACACTTGTGGAGGTCACAGATCAAAACTGAGAACCCCATCATGTTCGTGAGAGTCTTATCTTTCCAATAGCATGTAGGCCAAACCGTACAGACGATTTTGTGAGAAGACCTATATTCGGGACGTCTCATTGTCTGACAAATATTGCTCTAGCTCTGTCACCTTTCAACGCAGATGTGGAAGTGTGACACTGGTGGATGCTGTGGATTGAGATGCAACCAATACAAAAAAAACATATCTCTAGCTTACCGTAATTGCTGGACTATTAAGCGCACCTGAATATAAGCCGCACCCACTGAATTTAAAAAAAATATGTATTTTGTACATAAATAAGCCGCACATGTCTATAAGCCGCAGGTGCCTACCGGTACATTGAAACAAATGAACTTTACACAGCCTTTAAAGGAAACACGGCTTGTAACAAAAATAAATAGGCTTTTTAAACGAAACACGGCTTGTAACAAAAATAAATAGGCCTTTAAACGAAACACGGCTTGTAACAAAAATAAATAGGCTTTAACGAAACACGGCTTGTAACAAATTTAAAAAAAATAGCAGTAAACAGTAGCCTACCAAGAAAGTCATTGGTCACTATCTTCCTCCTGTGCACTGAAACCACTGAAGTCATCTCCTTTGGTGTCGGAGTTGAATAGCCTCAGAATTGCTTCATCCGATGTTGGATCGTTTTCATTGTCGCTCTCGTCACTTTCATCCGGAGGCAAATTCCCCGCTGAGCTCATGCTGCCCTCTTCAATACGCAGCAGTCCAGCCTTTCGAAACCCGTTGATGATAGTGGATTTTTTTATTTTTTTTGACAATGCTCCACGCTGTCAGGACCCACTGGCAGACTTGACCATAAGTTGCTCTTCGCATGCGGCCCGTTTTAGTGAAGGATTTCTCCCCACTTGTCATCCAAGCCTCATTTTCTAGTTCGGGCCATCTGCTTTTCTTTCCTCTGAAAGCTTTTGTTGTCTTTTTGCACTGAGTCAGTTTCTCACGCTGCTGTTTCCAACGTCTTATCATCGACTCATTAAGGCCAAGCTCCCGTGCAGCAGCTCTATTTCCTTTTCCAACAGCCAGATCGATCGCCTTCAAATTGAAAGCTGCATCATATGCATTTCTGTAACGGTCGGCGTAATCCTCCTCATCGGACGAGGAGGAGAGGCGAGAAGGATCAGACCAATATGCGGAGTGGTTTGTGTCCATGATTATTTATTAACCAAATAAACGGAACACTAACGAAACAAAATGACAAAAGAGAAACGACCCGAATACAGACACGAGATACAACACGAGATACAAAAAGTATGATTCTCAATCAGGGACAACGATTTACAGCTGCCTCTGATTGAGAATCATACCCGGCCGAACACAAACAACCCGACATAGAAAAATAACACATGGACAACCCACCCCAACTCACGCCCTGACCAACCAAATAAATACAAGAAAAAGGAAAAACAGGTCAGGAACGTGACAATTTCTCCGTGTCTTTGATGAGGGTGACAAAATGACTACCGTAATCAGAATTATGGGAAGTTTGAGCGCGCTCGATTTGACGGTGCTCAGTTTTTTGGCGGCATGAATCTTGTGAAAGCGGGAAAAATCCATAAATTAGCCGCGTCATTGTATAAACCGCAAGGTTCAAAACGTGGGAAAAAGTAGCGGCTTGTAGTCCGGAAATTACGGTAATCTGACAGATTTTTAGGGAGATGTTTTATTATTATGCTAATTAGATTTACACGTGGGCGCGGACATCGACCTAAGGGGTTTAATAAATATGTATTGAATTTTGATAATTATTATTATTTTAACCTGGGGATGTGCACGAGGTACAGCCAGCTCCATCAAACCCTGGAGTGTTATTCTGCAGAATGGGACAGTTCAGTATAGTATGCACCATTGAGAGAGTTATTAATGTACATGTTTGTAGTGTCTCATATATTATTGTGTGTACTGTTATATGTCTTTATGTGGGCTTAGAATTTCATGAGGGTGATTACAATAAACACATTTTAGCTTCTGGGAATAACGAAACAAACGTATTGGTCTGTAATTAAAACATTGGTCTTGTATCAGTCTCAATACAATGGTGGAGCCAATCCAGGTATACTGCACCAATATACACTGCTCAAAAAAATAAAGGGAACACTTAAACAACACAATGTAACTCCAAGTCAATCACACTTCTGTGAAATCAAACTGTCCACTTAGGAAGCAACACTGATTGACAATAAATTTCACATGCTGTTGTGCAAATGGAATAGACAAAAGGTGGAAATTATAGGCAATTAGCAAGACACCCCCAATAAAGGAGTGGTTCTGCAGGTGGTGACCACAGACCACTTCTCAGTTCCTATGCTTCCTGGCTGATGTTTTGGTCACTTTTGAATGCTGGCGGTGCTTTCACTCTAGTGGTAGCATGAGGGCAACAACCCAGCAGCAGGACCGCTACCTCCGCCTTTGTGCAAGGAGGAGCACTGCCAGAGCCCTGCAAAATTACCTCCAGCAGGCCACAAATGTGCATGTGTTGTATATAATTAAAGCTTAATTAGAGTAAACATCACTAGCAAGAGGATCAAATTCAAGGTGATACTTCTGAGTTGGAACAATATGTTGTGGTCAAAAATGCACAGGCTGCACTTCTTATGATTTATGAAATTAACCTTTACCCCCAAAAATGGAACCATTCCTTATTTAAAGAACACATAAAAATACATGTACTGCACACTACAACACAAATAAATAATACATTTGTTTTCTAATGCCATGTAAAACCTAATGTATTTAGCATAGCAGTCCACCTATGTTAATAATCATTAAGACCAGCTCATGATCATTTAGTCAATCACAACAATAATGTTAATGTATACTGTGTTTTTTCCAAGGAGTCAGTGGTGGTGGGTATTTACAAAAATATGTAGGTTATAAATCAGCATAATACACTTTGGGATGTGAGCAGACTGCAGTACGGAAGCACCAATGCAGAACTCCCCGTCTTGTAAACAGACAATATCAACGACCTTCATACACTGACTGCATGATTGAAAGACAAATTAATTTCAGGTTCCAAGAACATAAATCTGGTTTTACCATCCAGATGTCGAATGCTTTTTTTACTTCTCTGAGTTGAACAGATATATGAAAGAGAGAACTCCGGCAATATGGCCAACATCATTAAAATAGTAACCTGGCCTTGTCAAACCTTTGTTTGTAGACATTGTTTGAAAGACTGGGTGACTTTATAGGCAGGAAGAGAGGGACAGGTAAATTCAGGTAAAACACAGATGGCTGGGGAAGTTAAGCACATCAACCCACATAGTGTAATGTTGGTAATTCATTCATATTCATTGTTTTCTAACTGAACAAGTTCTAATTTGCTTGATTGGAGAAGCTGGATTGCTGTACTGAAGAAGATGTGGTTGTGTGAGAGATAGGGATAGAGATGAGAACACATTCTAGTGTAGTGTGCTATGGTAACGTGTACAGTAAAGGATATAGACAAATACCATGTCCATATTATGGCAAGAACAACTCAAATAAGTAAAGACAAATGACAGCCCATCATTACTGAAGGTCAGTCACAAACACCATCAAGCGCTATGATGAAACTGGCTCTCATTAGGACCGTCACAGGAAAGGAATATCCAGAGTTACCTCTGCTGCAAAGGATAAGTTCATTAGAGTTAACTTCTTGACGCTAGGAGGCAGAATTTTTTGGTTTGGAAAAATAACGTTCCCAATGTAAACGGCCTATTTCTCATGCCCACATGCTAGAATATGCATATAATTGACAGATTAGGATAGAAAACACTCTGAAGTTTCCAAAACTGTCAAATATTGTCTGTGAGTATAACAGAACTGATTTTGCAGGCGAAAACCTGAGGAAACCCAACCCGGAAGTACCTCTTATTTTGAAAAATCCCTGTTCCATTGCCTGCCTATCCTCCATTTAAAGGGATATCAACCAGATTCCTTTTCCAATGGCTTCCACAGGTTGTGAACAGGCTTTAGACATAGTTTCAAGCTTTTATTCAGAAAAATTAGCGCGATTTATAAAATCATATTTGAATCATAAATTCAAATATTATCGATTATTTATGTTAAAAACAACCTGAGGATTGATTCTAAAAACGTTTGACATGTTTCTACGAACTTCACGGATACTATTTGGAATTTTCGTCTGCCCTTCATGACCTGCCTGAGCCTGTGGATTTCTGAACATAACGCGCCAAACAAATGGAGGTTTTTTGATATAAAAATAATCTTTATCGAACAAAAGGAACATTTATTGTGTAACTGGGAGTCTCGTGAGTGCAAACATCCGAAGATCATCAAAGGTAAGCGATTCATTTTATTGCTTTTCTGACTTTTGTGACCAATCTACATTGCTGCTAGGTGTTTGTAATGTTTTGTCTAGTGATCGATAAACTCACACAAACGCTTGGATTGCTTTCGCTGTAAAGCATATTTTCTAAATCTGACACGACAGGTGGATTAACAACAAGCTAAACTGTGTTTTGCTATATTGCACTTGTGATTTCATGAAATTAAATATTTTTTGTAATTTTTTTTGAATTTGGCACTCTGCAATTCAGCGGTTGTTGATGAAAATGATCCCGCTAAAGGGATCCGTGCGCCAAGTTAACAGCCTCAGAAATTGCAAACCAAATAAATGCTTCACAGAGTTCAAGTAACAGACATCTCAACATCAACTGTTGAGAGGAGACTGTGTGAATCAGGCCTTCATGGTCGAATTTCTGCAAAGAAACCACCACTAAAGGACACCAATAGGAAGAAGAGACTTGATTGGGCCAAGAAAAACGAGCAAGGGGCATTAGACTGGTGGAAATCTGTCCTTTGGTCTGATGAGTCCAAATTTGAGGTTTTTGGTTCCAACCGCCGTGTCTTTGTGAGACGCAGAGTAGGTGAACAGATGATCTCCGCATGTGTGTGTAACGATCGTCTGTTGAAGAAAGTGTGGACCAAAGCGCAGCGTGGTAAGTGTTCATGCTTTTTATTTCAACTGAACACTAAATTCAAAAATAACAAAGAGAATGAACGAAAACCGAAACAGTCCTGTCAGGTGCAGAAACACAAAACAGAAAATAAACATAGAATGCCCACCCAAATCACACCCTGACCAAACCAAAATAGAGACATAAAAAGCTCTCTACGGTCAGGGCGTGACAGTGTGGTTCTCACCGTGAAGCATGGAGGAGGAGGTGTGATGGTGTGGGGGTGCTTTGCTGGTGAAACTGTCAGTGATTTATTTATAATTCAAGGCAAACTTAACCGACATGGCCACCACAGCATTCTGCAGCGACACAGCGTTCTGCAGCGATATGACATCCCATCTGGTTTGTGCTTAGTGTGACTATCATTTGTTTTTCAACAGGACAATGACCCAACATTGGGCTATTTGACCAAGAAGGAGAGTGATGGAGTGCTGCATCAGATGACCTGGCCTCCAAAATCACCAGACCTTAACCCAAGCTTGAGGCCCTGGGTCTCAACCCCACCCTGTGCAATTGGGTCCTAGACTTCCTGACGGGCCGCCCCAGGTGGTGAAGGTAGGAAACAACATCTCCCCTTCACTGATCCTCAACACTGAGGCCCCACAAGGGTGTGTGCTCAGCCACCTCCTTTACTCCCTATTCACCCATGACTGCGTGGCCATGCATGCCTCCAACTCAATCATCAAGTTTGCAGACGACACAACAGTAGTAGGCTTGATTACCAACAACAACGAGACAGCCTGCTGGGAGGAGGTGAGGGCTCTTGGAGTGTGGTGTCAGGAAAATAACCTCTCACTCAATGTCAACAAAACAAAGTAGATGATTGTGGACTTCAGGAAACAGCAGAGGGAGCACCACCCCTATCCACATCGACGAGACAGCAGTGGAGAAGTTGGAAAGTTCCTCGGCGTACATATCACTGACAAACTGAAATTGTCCACCCACACAGACAGTGTGGTGAAGAAGGCGCAACAGCGCCTCTTCAACCTCAGGAGGCTGAAGAAATTTGGCTTGTCTCCCAAAACCCTCACAAACTTTCACAAACTTTTACAGATGCACAATTGAGAGCATCCTGTCGGGCTGTATCACCACCTGGTACGGCAACTGCAACTGCAACGCCCACAACCGCAGGGCTCTCCAGAGGGTGGTGTGGACTGCACAACGCATCAGCGGGGGCAAACTACCTGCCCTTCATGACATCTACAGCACCCGAAGGCCAAAAAGATCATCAAGGACAACAACCACCTCAGCCACTGCCTGTTCACCCTATTTTCATCCAGAAGGCAGGGTCAGTGCAGGTGCATCAAAGCTGGGACCGAGAGACTGAAAAACAGCTTCTATCTCAAGGCCATCAGACTGTCAAACAGCCATCACTAGCACAGAGAGGCTGCTGCCTACGTACAGAAAATAAATCATTGGACACTTTAATAAATGGAACACTAGTCACTTTATTAGGCATTTGTTATGGAATTGTTCGTTATTACTTATTAGATATTGCTGCACTGTCTGAACTAGAAGCACAAGCATTTCACTACACACGCAAAATCATCTGCTAACCATGTGTATGTGACCAATAACATTTTATTTTATTTTGATTTGATTTGATTGAGATGGTTTGGGATGAGTTGGACCGCAGTGTGACTGAAAAGGAGCCAACAAGTGCTTCGCAAATATGGGAACTCCTTTATAACTGTTGGGAAAGCATTCCAGGTGAATGTGGTTGATAGAATACCAAGAGTGTGTCAAGCTGTCATCAAGGCAAAGGGTGGCTACTTTGAAGAATTTTAAATATAATTTAAATTTTTATATTTAACATAATTTTTGTTACTACATGATTCCATGTGTTATTTCCTAGTTTTGATGTCTTCACTATTATTTGACAATGTATAAAATAGTCAAATAAAGAAAAACCCTTGAATGAGTAGGTGTGTCCAAACCTTTGACTGGCACTGTTCAATGGTGTGAAGTACTTCAAACTTCTTAAGGCACTATTTTCACGTCCGGATGAAAAGTGTGCCCAAAGTAAACTGCCTGCTACTCAGGCCCAGAAGCTAGGATATGCATACAATTGGTAGATGTGGATGGAAAACACGCTAAAGTTTCTAAAACTGTTAAAATTATGTATGTGAGTATAACAAAACTTATTTGGTAGGCGAAACCCCGGGGACAAACCATCCAGGAAAATAATGTTGAGGTCACTCTCTTTTCAATAGTTTTTCAATGTGGATCTAGATTTCTAAGGCACTTGCTTGCAGTTCCTATCGCTTCCAATAGATGTCAGTCTTTAGAGATTGATTGATGTTTTTCCTTTGAGAAATGAAGAAGTAGGGCTGTTCAGAACGAGGGTCGTGTCTAGTTTACTGTTGTGGTTGGGGCGCGTGACCTGAAAGCTCGCTTCACTTTGTTTTCGTCCGGTATTGAACACAGTTTATCCCGTCTTAAATGTTATAGATTATTTATGTTTAAAAATACCTACAGTTGGATTAGGAAAGTTGTTTGAAATGTTTGGATCAAGTTTACAGGTAACTTATTAGATACTTTGTAGTCATGTTGCGCGAGTTGGAACCGGTGTTTTTCTGGATCAAACGCGCCAAATAAATTGACATTTTGGAGATATAACAACAGAATTTATTGAACAAAAGGACCATTTGTGATGTTTAATGGACATATTGGAGTGCCAACAGAAGAAGATCTTCAAAGGTAAGGCATGAATTATATCGTTATTTCTGACTTTTGTGTCGTGCCTGGCTGGTTGAAATGTGATTTTCATGTGTTTGTTTGATGGGGTGCTTTCCTCAGATAATAGCATGGTTTGCTTTCGCCGTAAAGCCTTTTTGAAATCTGACATGGTGCCTGGATTAGCAAGAAGTTCATATTTAACCTGATGTATAACACTTGTATGATTTATGAATTATTATTATGAGTATTTCTGTTTTTGAATTTGGCGCGCTGCTATTTCACTGGGTGTTGTCAAATCAATCCTGTTAACGGGATTGGCGTGCGAAGGGATCACTAAGGAGTTTTAAGTAAAAATACTTTTAAGTTCGACCTAAGTAGTGTTTTGGGGTATTTGTACTTTATTTTACTATTTATATTTTTAAACAACTTTTACTTTTACTCCACTACATTCCTAAAGAAAACAATGTACTTTTACTATTTACATTTTCCTTGACACCCAAAGTACTCATTACATTTAGAATGCTTAGCAGAACAGGAAAATTGTCTAACTCACGCACTTATCAAGAGAACATCCCTGGGCATCCGTACTGCCTCTGTTCTGGCAGACTCACTAAACACAAATGCTTTGTTTGTAAATTATGTGAGTGTTGAACAGTGACCCTGGCTATCCGTAAATTTAAAAAACAAGAAAATCATGTCATCTGGTTTGATTAATATAAGACATTTTAAATGATTAATACTTTTACATTTGATAATTAAGTACATTTAAAACCAAATAATTGTAGACTTTTACTCAAGTAGTATTTTCCTGGGTGACCTTTACTTTTACTTGAGTCATTTTCTTTTAAGTTATCTTTGCTTTTACTCAAGTTTGAAAATTGGGTACTTTTTCCACCACTGGTACTGTATACATATAATAATAATAATTATCATGATTTTGTTGGTGTATTCGTTCCTCTGTAATACTACTAGCCAACTACCATTTTATGAAGTTGGCTTTAGCTAGACCAGATAGGTTCCCAATCTCCCAACCTCATAACTAGCTACCAAGAAGCCATTTCAGGCTATCAAGTTAGAGAAGCTAGATAATCTAGCTATTTTAGCTGGTGTGCCTGCTGGCAAGGTCGTTAGACTTTAGAGAAGCAAACAAATACTTCAGAAATGTACTAAATAAGACTCAAATTCCTTTCAGTCTTTTGCCCAGATTTTAGCAGAGATGCAGAGAAGCATATTGCGTTTCTTTATCAATAGAACCACCAGTCAGGAGGATACAGACAGCTTTTTTTTTTTTACATAGAATTAAGCATAATGATTATGGCTCTAGATTGCAGGAAAAAGCTGTTTCAGGTGTTTGAAAATGCTTAATTCTCCAACCACCCTCCAGCCATCCTCATGTACTTTGTGCCACCACGGGTTGTTGGGGGTGTATGTGTATGTGTATGTGTGCGAGTGTGTTTTTGTGTGTGTGTGTATGTGCATGCATGAGAGCGAGAAAGAGAGCGAGATGAAAAGGATAGATAAGTATGTTTATCATGTACTTCAAAAATTAAAGATGGACCCTTCCTTAGATTGGGAATAGTCGCTGAAATGAAGAATAATGATGGTAACATACAGTATATTGCTTTCAGTGACATCACAATGTATCTTAACTGCATGTTTTCAATTACCAATGCTTTTATCTGTCCCAGCAAGCTCTGTTGAAAAATGCATGTGGAGGACTTCATAAAACCACTGTGCACACATACGCACGCACGCACGCACGCACGCACGCACGCACGCACGCACGCACGCACGCACGCACGCACGCACGCACGCACGCACGCACGCACGCACGCACGCACGCACGCACACACGCACACACGCACACACACACACACACACACACACACACACACACACACACACACACACACACACACACACACAGTTCTCAGCTAGATGGATGACCTTGTACATAAGACAGAATAATAACGACAGGAATATTGGGCGCTAGTATCATGGTATGCACGTATGCCAGGGCCCACAGGCTAACTCCGGGCCAGCCATCCAACATGGAGGCGCTGAAGTTAATGGGAGTGGACAGGAGGAGGTGGGGGTGTGATGCTCAGCTCACCGCGAGCACTTCCAACCGTGGCGGGCATGCCTGAAAAGGTGTTTGAAAGCGATCTGATTTAGGCTACAGAGGCTACAGTCCGTCACAAAGGCGGCAAAGTAAATTCAGAGAAAATTAGTCTTTATAGATGGTGTATTGGTCCTGACTGCCGGCAGTCAGTATCCATTTATGGTAATGGTGAGACCCACAAGCCAAGGTGGCTTCCTCAGGCCTGTTTATTTTGTTGTTCAGGAATGCAGTACTGTCTGCAGTTATTTGTTTTACTGTATATTTATTATTTTAGGACAAAAGGGACAGAAGTTCCCTTCAGAAAGTTGTCCTTCCAGAAAGTAGTCCTTTCAGATAGTAGTCCTTCCAGAAAGTAGTCCTTCACTTCACTACTGTAAGTCTGGTTAGCTTTGGTCTGCCATAAATGTTTCAAAATCCATTCCCTTATTTGATCTATGAGCATATTCGACCATTGAAGACCTGGAAGTGGGAAAACCACTAGAGGTTAAGATCACAAGTTCATATTTCATTAAATTCACTGGTTACTGTAACAGTTTTAATGGGCCATCATTAGTGTGTGATGGGCTGATGGTTAGTGAGGGGGGAAGAGTGTGAGAAAGGACTCCACTTGATGAGGTGTAATAGATAAAGGCAGAAAACGTTATGCTAAATGTGTAATTGAGTTTGAAAAGATACCATCGTCTTGGGGAAAGAGGGGATAAAAGAATGACACAATAATGTTTTCTGGGGTTGAGGCCAACTTTTTCAGAAATGGGACGTTTCTTGTTTTCCATGCCAGTTGTTTTTACAGGTAATAATTGGGCGAGGGTGACAGGAGTGCCATCCTTGCTGATTTGGCAAATTATTTAAACCAGCCGAGGTGTTCATTCCCTATCTTTTACAAGCGTCTATAATCCTCTGTGACAAAGTGTTGAGGGGGAAAAAAGGACAGATCAAAATAGATTGAAAAAGACTTAAGTGTAGGATACTGAATAGAGCATTTCTGATAAATACATAATATTGACAAAATTGGATACCAGATTTAGTCGACTACCAATAGATTACTATTTACTGAAATGACTAATTAAAATAAATCTAATTATGAAAATGACAAGTTATTTACCTAATTAGATGTAGCAAGATAATACATTGTTTAAATGCCGTGTCTGCAATCAAAATATTGGGTTATTTCTCCAGTCAGATCTCACTTCACTTAATTGCACGTAGCCATGCATTATAACCAGAAAGGCACTTCTGAAAATACTGCTTTGTCTCTAGTAAAATAAGCCACAAGCACCTATCAACAGCACAGTCTTTATGACAAAGCTAAATCAAACAAACCATCACCTTTTTCCTCTTAAAAAACTGGCATTTACACCCCCCGTCCTCTCCCCCCCACACGTCCTCTCCACCGGCCTTTGTTTGCGAGATGAGATGTGAGAAGTCCAGTAGTTTTCCTCGGTTGGACCACCTGAGTGGCAGTGACACAGAACACCATCACCTTCCTATCTGGGCCACGCCACGGCCAACTCAGGGCCCACACCAGAGGGAGTTGATCAATCAGCAGGCAGGGCATTAATCTTATTTGACACACTGACTCTCCCCTTGGAGGACGTCCGGTGGTTCTGGGAAGCAGTCCAACAGCAGAGCCCGGCCCGGTGCTGCCAGAGTGATGCAGAGTGTTGGAGGGGCTGGCATGGTGGGTTGGAGGAAGGAGAAAGTGGACAGAGAGGGCCAGCAGGTGGAAGGAGGTAGGTATGTAGAAGGCACGAGATGAGGGGTAGGCGAAGGTATGGAGACAGAGGAGTGAGCAATAAAGGATGGAAATAGGTGGGAAGGGGAGAGTATTTCAACAGCTGTGCAAGGCAGAACTTAGCATGGGTCATTGCAAGCTGCTCTGTTCCCAGTTACAGTCGTTGAGTCGTTATACTTGCCTTGGTATGAGCTTACTGATTATCGAAGAAAAAAGCCTTTCAATGGCAATGATGCACATGCAGGACTGGTATTGCCAAACAAATATAAGTACAAATACACCATCGATAAGAGACATTACTGTGCAGCGTATTTATCAACTTGGCCAAGGCTTTCGACTCTGTCAATCACCACATTCTTATTGGCAGACTCAACAGCCTTGGTTTCTCAAATGATTGCCTCGCCTGGTTAACCTGTTTGGCGTGCAAGCCCGACGTCGGTACACTTATGACAACAGCCAGCTCAAAGTGCAGGGCGCGAAATTCAAAAGATATTTTTTTTAAATATTTAACTTTCACACATTAACAAGTCCAAGACACCAGATGAAAGGTACACATCTTGTGAATCAAGCCAACATGTCCGATTTTTAAAATGTTTTACAGGGAAGACACAATATGTAAATCTATTAGCTAACCACGTTAGCAAAAGACACCACTATTTTTACTCCATCAGTTTTTTACTCCATCAGTAGCTATCACAAATTCGACCAAATAAAGATATAAATAGCCACTAACCAAGAAACAACTTCATCAGATGACAGTCTGATAACATATTTATTGTATAGCATATGTTTTGTTAGAAAAATGTGCATATTTCAGGTATAAATCATAGTTTACATTGCAGCTACAGTCAGAAATTGCACCGAAAGCAGACAGAAAAATTACAGACAACAACGCCAAATAACTAAATACTCATCATAAAACATTTCTGAAAAATACATAGTGTACAGCAATTGAAAGACAGGCATCTTGTGATTCCAGACAATATTTCCGATTTATCAAGTGTTTTACAGCGAAAACACAATATAGCGTTATATTAGCTTAGCACAATAGCAAACATAACAACAGCATTGATTCAAGGCAAAAATAGCGATAACGTATAAACCACCAAAATATATTAATTGTTTCACTAACCTTCTCAGAATTCTTCAGATGACAGTCCTGTAACATCATATTACACAATGCATATAGAGTTTGTTCGAAAATGTGCATATTTAGCGGCACAAATCGTGCTTATACAATGAAAATAGTGTCCAAATACTCAAGCAATCTGTCCGGCGCCATCTTGTAAAGGCACCTATTCTTATCGAAAACTATTCATAAACTTGACTAAAAAAATACAGGTTGGACAGCAATTGAAAGACAAATTAGTTCTTAATGCAATCGCTGAATTACATTTTTAAAATTAACCTTACTGCGCAATACAGGCTGCGATAACGCAAGGCTACACTGCAGGAAATGGCGTCTTATGCATTTGACATTTTTCAACAGAACAATGAATTATCAGCATAAATAGTTCTTACTTTTCGATGAACTCCCATCAGAATCTTGGGAAAGGTGTCCTTTGTCCAAAAGAATCGTTGCTAGGTTGGAGAACGTCGTCTTCAACGTTGCAATTAGCAGTAAACAATAGCCATGTGGGCCAGAGATACCCAACTTCCTACAACGTCACGAAAATAAATACCCGAAAATCGCAACATACTGACATAAACTGATATAATTCGGTTTAAAATAACAACATTACGATGTCTTCAACACCTATATCGAATAAAAACAGAGCCGGATATATCTAGGAGCTAAAACGGGAGCTTCTAAAATGACATGCCAAGACCCTCCCTGCGTCAGAGCGAAGAGTGGAAAGATGGGACACTTCGGTTCCAAGCAATTTATAACCTTTGGGAACTACGTAGAAACTCCATTTCAACTCTCCCTATTCGCTGACACCCAGTGGAAGGCGTATGCAGTGCATCTCAACCAATAGAGGACAGGCAAATTAATACACAGGTCTCAGAACAGCCAGCAAAATTCTGCATTCTGACATACACATAGGACAATTGCTCTAAGTCCAGTTCTGTTTCACCCACAGATATAATTCAAACGGTTTTAGAAACTAGAGAGTGTTTTCTATCCAATAGTAATAATAATATGCATATTGTACGAGCAAGAATTGAGTACGAGGCCTTTTTGAAATGGGCACCTTTTATCTGGCTACTCAATACTGCCCCTTGAGCCCAAACAGGTTAACCAACTACTTCCCTGACAGAGGTCAGTGTGTCAAATCGGAGGCCTGTTGTCCGGACCTCTGGCAGTCTCTATGGGAGTGCCACAGGGTTCAATTCTCAGGCCGACTCTCTTCTCTGTATACATCAATGATGTTGCTCGTGCTGCTGGTGATTCTCTGATCCAGCTCTACGCAGACGACACCATTCTGTATACTTCTGGCCCTTCTTTGGACACTGTGTTAACTGACCTCCAGACGAGCTTCAATGCCATACAACTCTCCGTCCCTCTCTATTCCCCTGTCTCTATCCCAGTCCCTCTCTATTCCCCTGTCGCTATCCCAGTCCCTCTCTATTCCCCTGTCTCTATCCCAGTCCCTCTCTATTCCCCTGTCTCTATCCCAGTCCCTCTCTATTCCCCTGTCTCTACCCCAGTCCCTCTCTATTCCCCTGTCTCTACCCCAGTCCCTCTCTATTCCCCTGTCTCTATCCCAGTCCCTCTCTATTCCCCTGTCTCTATCCCAGTCCCTCTCTATTCCCCTGTCTCTATTCCAGCCTACTCTGGACGTTCTGACTTAGAATATGTGGACAACTACAAATACCTAGGTGTCTGGCTAGACTGTAAACTCTCCTTCCAGACTCACATTAAGCATCTCCAATCCAAAATTAAACCTATAATAGTCTACCTATTTCGCAACAAAGCATCCTTCACTCATGCTGCCACACATACCCTCGTAAAACTGACCATCCTACCGATCCTCGACTTCGGCGATGTCATTTATAAAATAGCCTCCAACACTCTACTCAACAAATAGGATGCAGTCTATCACAGTGCCATCTGTTTTGTCACCAAAGCCCCATATATTATCCACCACTGCGACCTGTATGCTCTCGTTGGCTGGCCCTCGCTTCATACTCGTCCAGTGTTTAATTACAATACTGTAATTACTTCGCCACCATGGCCTATTTATTGCCTTACCTCCCTTATCTTACCTCATTTGCACTCACTGTATATAGACTATTTCTTATTTTTTCTACTGTATTATTGACTGTATGTTTTTTTATTCCATGTGTAACTCTGTGTTGATGTATGTGTCGAACTGCTGTGCTTTGTCTTGGCCAGGTCGCAGTTCTAAATGAGAACTTGTTCTCACAACTAGCCTACCTGGTTAAATAATGGTGAAATAAAAAAAGTATTACAATTTAAAAAATTGACAAGGAATGGTGACAGATACTGAGGCTAAGACGCTTTAGATCGTGATGTCATGCCTCTGACAGAGCTTAACAAGCACATAACATGTAAACAAGAGATGAATAGATCTATATTCTTCATACAATTAGATTCAGAGTAGATTCAATACATGAAGATCAGAGGACACATTAACATAGCATTGGCATAATCTTAAATGTCACACACAATAGAGATCCACTCTTAATTTTCCTCAGCAAACCCGAAAGGACCTTGAGCCATACACTTGAGGGTGAAGGAGCATCAGAGAGGGAGATACAGATGAGATGTTTTGAGGAGTGCCAGGACATGACTCCTCTGTTATGAATGAAGGAGGTCACTCAGTTCTCTGTTGATCAGAGGCTAGCAGGCCAGAAGTGACAGCAGAGCACTTGTGTTGACCACAGTAGACACATTGTGGTGCTCAATATGAGGTCAGACATGACACGTCTGCTGATGACAACATGCATTTGTGGAGGACTGCTTGTCATCCCAGTCTTCCAGAACATATGGACTCTCTCTCTTTCACGCTCTAATATTTCTGCATTGGCATGTTTGCCATTTTGCTGTGAGATGTCAAATTGTTCGTTTGACATTTCTGTGATGGCTTTTTAAAAGCAGACCCGTCAGTAAGGAGACAGTGTGTTCTCAACATGTTTCTGAAATCATCACAAATAGCACAACAATAATTTAATGCTGAAAAATATAGAGTTCCTTCCCAGAGAGCCCGACTGCAGTCTAACCAGTGTTCTTCAACTATCAAGGAAACTAGATTTACTGTTTTCAATATCTAATTCAGTCAAAACTGATGACCTCTGACCACTTAGCAATTGCATGAACTTGGTCACTATATTAAACAAACAGGGACCGCAGATGAAAATTTGCTATTTCGCTAAATATGTAGCTTTTTTGTGTGTTTTTCTGGCATCAAGCCTTTTGTGATAAACTGTACCATCCATCTCCCCTGTAATTAAGCCATATTAAGCCATACCAGATCACTGAAATGAATTGAAAGCGGGAGCAAATGAAATCAAACAACATTATTGAGTTCAGGCTCATCAACACTGGAGCCTGGTTTATGTGATGTGCTATGCCAGGAATTACATAGAGATAGCTTGATAGGAATACTGTGAAACAGTTGTGAAGATGTTGAATAATGTCCGATGCCGCTGCAGGCTCTCTCAGCTATAGCTAGATAACATGTACAAAATACATTTTGGCTGTATGATAATACTGTTATGAATTCTCTATTGACCAGAACACATCAAATCTGCCCTGTGACGCTCTACAAGAATCATCACCAGCACATTCAGACAAGAAATGTAACAGACCAGTGCCTCCAGTGAAATTGGGGCTTTTTGAAGTGAATATCCTTTGCCTTGCGCCTGGATGCCCGTTGATGCCCCCTAGCATCCTGGGCACGCCATGTTGGGAGTAAAATCAGGTTGCATATGCCCGTCATATGATAAAGGCCGCCTCATGGAAGGATCTAACGAGCTAACCAGGTCACATCACAGACAGCCCAACACCAAAATAAACCCATGGTTACCAAACGAGGGGGCTGTGCCCTGGTTGTGGACACATAGCACTGGAATTGGAAGTGAGATGAGTTTGCATGTCAGTTATTTTGAATGTCCTAATCAACAAGGTCTCAAAAACTGTACTGTTAACAAACTTTCATAATAGTACAGGTCAACATCTATGTATTGATGAAATGCTGTGTTGTGTTTAACCCCTAAAAACACCAACATATTTATAACCCTAAAGCGCCAACAGAGGTAATTTCTTACCCCAAATTGGTAATGATTGAAAAGAGCTTTTCATCCAATTGGCGACAGATTTACTTGCGAATATTCAAAAATCCTGAGAGAAAAATGACTTATTTTCCTGATTTGTTTAATATTAAGAGTTAACAATTATATGCTTAACAATAGTAAGATATTTCTATTCTACCAATGCTATGCTTCTGAGAAAGGATGGTTCCACTCTTCCACGTTCCCTCCCCGCAGCTGGTGGTCATGGACATGGGATAGAGATAAACTTAAGGAACAGAATAGGCCTGTATTGTTCCCAGTCATCTTTGATTCTGAGTAACTTGGTCACATGGCATTTGACAAAGCACTCTGAAATTTACTACAGTTCTTCAGTCCATCCTGTTCTTTTACTATCTTCCAAGGGCACAGCTGTGTGGAGATATAAAGAAAACAGAGGCTGGCTTGGTAGAGAAAGGAGTTTGTGCGCTATGACACCACACACCCGATATACATAGCCACAATAAGGTAGCTTATGATGGTAGCTTATGATGCCCCGATTTGCCAGCGAGGGGTGGAACAAACCATGACTAAGCAGTTTTGGGGTTTCTATACAAACCCCTGCGTTCTCTGTATTGTCGGGCTCTCAACGATCACCTACGGGTGGTACTTGACCAGCTCCATTATTGCAATTATTGGAATAATTCATTGATATTAAAGGTTGATTGTTTGAAGAAATTGAAAGTCTCTTCTCCCTTACTTGATTAGAATTTCCACGACAATCCCCATAAAGAAATTATCCAAATGTACGCTCAAGTGTTTTTTCCACCAAACGGACTTGCAGTGGAGAAAAATCAGTGCGTGATGATGTAGTGCACACAAAATGTAATATTTCACTTAAGTATTCATGTACTGAATAAAAATCTAAAGTTAAATGCTTTTTTTTCACCATTATTTAACCAGGTAGGCTAGTGAAAAACATTTACAACTGCGACCTGGCCAAGATAAAGCAAAGCAGTTCGACACATACAACAACACAGAGTTACACATGGTTTAAACAAACATACAGTCAATAATACAGTAGAAAAAGTCTATATACAGTGTGTGCAAATGAGGTAGGATAAAGGAGGTAAGGCAATAAATAGGCCATGGTGGCGAAGTAATTACAATATAGCAATTAAACACTGGAATGGTAGATGTGCAGAAGATGAATGTGCAAGTAGAGATACTGGGGTGCAAAGGACCAAGATAAATAAATAAATACAGTATGGGGCTGAGCTAGTTGGATGGGCTATTTACAGATGGGCTATGTACAGGTGCAGTGATCTGTGAGCTGCTCTGACAGCTGGTGCTTAAAGCAAGTGAGGGAGATATGAGTCCCTGGCTTCATTGATTTTTGCAGTTCGTTCCAGTCATTGGCAGCAGAGAACTGGAAGGAAAGGGGGTGACCAGTGAGATATACCTGCTGGAGCACGTGCTATGGGTGGGTGCTGCTATGATGACCAGTGAGCTGAGATAAGGCGGGGCTTTACCTAGCAGAGACTTGTTGATGACCTGGAGCCAGTGGGTTTGGCGACGTGTTTGAAGCGAGGGCCAGCCAACGAGAGCGTACAGGTCACAGTGGTGGGTAGTATATGGGGCTTTGGTGACAAAACGGATGGCACTGTGATAGACTGCATCCTATTTTGTAAATTACATCGCTGAAGTCGAGGATCGGTAGGATGGTCAGTTTTACGAGGGTATGTTTGGCAGCATGAGTGAAGGATGCTTTGTTGCGAAATAGGAACCTGATTCTAGATTTAATTTTGGATTGGAGATGCTTAATGTGAGTCTGGAAGGAGAGTTTACAGTCTAACTAGACACCTAGGTATTTATAGTTGTCCACATATTCTAAGTCAGAAGGTCCAGAGAAGTGATGCTGGACGGGCGGGCAGGTGCTGGCAGCGATTGGTTGAAGAGCATGCATTTAGTTTTACTTGCATTTAAAAGCATTTGGAGGACACGGAAGGAGAGTTGTATGTCATTGAAGCTTGTGTGGAGGTTAGTTAACACAGTGTCCAAAGAAGGGCCAGAGGTATACAGAATGGTGTCGTCTGCGTAGAGGTGGATCAGAAAATCACCAGCAGCAAGAGTGACATCATTGATGTATACAGAGAAGATAGTCGGCCCGAGAATTGAACCCTGTGGCACCCCCATAGAGACTGCCAGAGGTCCGAACAACAGGCCCTCCGATTTGACACACTGACCTCTATCAGAGTAGTAGTTTGTGAACCAGGCGAGGCAATCATTTGAGAAACCAAGGCTGTTGAGTCTGCCGATAGGAATGTGGTGGTTGACAGTCGAAAACCTTGGCCAGGTCGATGAATACGGCTGCACAGTAATGTCTGTTATTGATGGTGGTTATGATATTGTTTAGGACCTTGAGCGTGGCTGAGGTGCACCCATGACCAGCTTTGAAACCAGATTGCATATCGGAGAAGGTGCGGTGGGATTCGAAATGGTGGGTAATCTGTTTGTTAACTTGGCTTTCAAAGACCTTAGCAAGGCAGGGTAGGATAGAGTTTGGGTCTAGAGTGTCTCCCCCTTTGAAGAGGGGGTTGACCGCGGCAGCTTTCCAATCTTTGGGAATCTCAGACGATACAAAAGAGAGGTTGAACAGGCTAGTAATAGGGGTTGCAATCATTTCGGCAGATCATTTTAGAAAGAGCGGGTCCAGATTGTCTAGCCCGGCTGATTTGTAGGGGTCCGGATTTTGCAGCTCTTTCAGAACATCAGCTATCTGGATTTGGGTGAAGGAGAAATGGGGGAGGCTTGGGCGAGCTGCTGTGGGGGGTGCAGGGCTGTTGACCGGGGTAGGGCTAGCCAGTTGGAAAGCATGGCCAGCTGTAGAAAAATGCTTATTGAAACTCTCAATTTTAGTGGATTTATCGGTGGTGACAGTGTTTCCTAGCCTCAGTGCAGTGGGCAGCTGGGAGGAGATGCTCTTATTCTCCATGGACTTCACAGTGTCCCAGAACTTCTTTTGAGTTTGTGCTACAGGATGCAAATTTCTGCTTGAAAAAGCTAGCCTTAGCTTTCCTAACTGCCTGTGTATATTGGTTCCTAACTTCCCTGAAAAGTTGCATATCACAGGGGCTGTTCGATGCTAATGCAGAATGCCACAGGATGTTTTTGTGCTGGTCAAGGGCAATCAGGTCTGGAGAGAACAAAGGTCTATATCTGTTCCTGGTTCTACATTTTTTGAATCGGGCATGCTTATTTAAGATGGTGAGGAAAGCACTTTTAAAGAATAACCAGACATCCTCTACTGACGGGATGAGGTCAATATCCTTCCAGAATACCCGGGCCAGGTAGATTAGAAAGGCCTGATCGCTGAAGTGTTTTAGGGAGCATTTGACAGTGATGAGGGGTGGTCGTTTGACCGCTGACCCATTATGGATGCAGGCAATGAGGCTGTGATCGCTGAGGTCTTGGTTGAAAACAGCAGATGTGTATTTGGAGGGCAAATTGGTTAGGATGATATCTATGAGGGTGCCCGTGTTTACGGATTTGGGGTTGTACCTGGTGGGTTCATTGATAATTTGTGTGAGATTGAGGGCATCAAGCCTAGATTGTAGGATGGCCGGGGTGTTAAAACTTCTTAGAACTAGGGGGCGACATTTTCACTTTTGGATGAATTGGTGCCCAAATTGAACGGCCTCGTACTATGTCCTAGATCATATGATATGCATATTATTATTACTATTGGATAGAAAACACTCTGAAGTTTCTAAAACTGTTTGAATTATATCTGTGAGTAAAACAGAACTCATATGGAAATTCTGAAATGTGTCGCTGTGAAAGGCATCGCCTATTCAAATGTCTTATATTTATGGATCTGTATGCACTTCATACGCCTTCCACTAGATGTCAACAGGCAGTAGAACGTGGAATGAAGCGTCTAGCCTGATGTGGGACCGGATGAGAGCCTTTGGAGTGACTGGTCAGGCATATTGCCAGTTCTTGGCCACGCACACTGGGCATGTCATGTCCTTGTCTGCAATGAGTTATATAGACATGAAGAAATGCTCCGTTTGGGACGTTATTGGATATATATGAGAAAAACATCCTGAAGATTGATTCTCAACTGAGTTTGACCAGTTTATTCGATTTGTAATATCACTTTTTGAAGTTTTCGTTCATTTGCGTAAAGTTCGATGGACACGTGAACTACACATGCAGGCCAAAGTTGCTAATTCGACAGAAGTAATGGACATTATAAAACAAAACAACAATTTATTGTGGAACTAGGATTCCTGGCACAGCATTCTGATGAAAGATCATCAAAGGTAAGGGAATATTTATGATGTAATTTCGTATTTCTGTTGACTCCAACATGGCGGAGAATGGCTGAGCGCCGTCTCAGATTATTGCATGCTGTGCTTTTTACTAAAGTTATTTTTTAAATCTAACACAGCGGTTGCATTAAGAACCAGTGTATCTTTAATTAAATGTTAAACATGTATCTTTATCAAAGTTTTATGATGAGTATTTCTGTATTTCACGTGGCTATCTGTAAATACTCTCGCTATTTTGTAGCCATTTCTGAACATGGCGCCAATGTAAAACCACGATTTCTGGCTATAAATATGCACATTATCGAACAAAACATAAATGTATTGTATAACATGATGTCATATGACTGTCATCTGATGAAGTTGTTCAAAGGTTAGTGATTAATTTTATCTCTATTTGTGGGTTTTGTGAAAGCTATCTTTGCTGTGAAGAAATGGCTGTGTTTTTTTGGATATGGTGGTGAGCTAACATAAATATATGTTGTGTTTTCGCTGTAAAACATTTAAAAAATTGGACATGTTGGCTGGATTCACAAGATGTTTATCTTTCATTTGCTGTATTGGACTTGTGATTTCATGAAAATTATATTATATGATATCCCTGTCCCGTTAGGCTAGGCTATGCTAGTCAGCATTTCTGATGACAATGATCCCGGATCCGGGATGGGTGGTTCAGAGAGGTTTTTAAGCATGTCACAGTTTAGGTCACCTAGCAGCACGAGCTCTGACGATAGATGGGGGGCAATCAGTTCACATATGGTGTCCAGGGCACAGCTGGGGGCAGAGGGTGGTCTATAGCAAGCGGCAACGGTGAGAGACTTGTTTCTGGAAAGGTGGATTTTAAAAGTAGAAGCTCGAATTGTTTGGGTACAGACCAGGATAGTAAGACAGAACTCTGCAGGCTATCTCTGCAGTAGATTGCAACACCGCCCCCTTCCCTTTGGCAGTTCCATCTTGTCAGAAAATGTTATAGTAGGGATGGAAATTTCAGGGTTTTTGGTGGTCTTCCTAAGCCATGATTCAGACACGTCTAGGACATCCGGGTTGGCAGAGTGTGCTAAAACAGTGAATAAAATAAACTTAGGGAGGAGGCTTCTAATGTTAACATGCATGAAAACAAGGCTTTTACGGTTACAGAAGTCAACAAATGACAGCACCTGGGGAATAGGAGTGGAGCTAGGCACTGCAGGGCCTGGATTAACCTCTACATCACCAGAGGAACAGAGGAGGAGTAGGATAAGGGTACGGCTAAGGGCTATAAGAACTGGTCGTCTAGTACGTTTGGAACAGAGAGTAAAAGGAGCAGGTTTCTGGGCGCAATAGAATAGATTCAAGGCATAATGTACAGACAAAGGTATGGTAGGATGTGAGTACATTGGTGGTAAATCTAGGCATTGAGTAATGATGAGAGAGATATTGTCTCTAGAGACGTTTAAACCAGGTGATGTCACCGCAAATGTGGGAGGTGGAACTAAATGGTTGGTTAAAACTTCTTCTTGATAGGGGGCGCAATTTAAACATATGGCAAAATATGCGTACCCATTTTAAACTGCCTATTTCTCATCCCCCAAAACTAGAATATGCATATAATAGTCAGATTAGGATAGAAAACATTCTGAAGTTTCCAAAACTGTAAGAATTTTGTCTGTGAGTTAAACAGAACTTTTATTGCAGGTGAAAACCTGAGAAAATTTCAAGCAGGAAGTGGCACTAATTTTGAGAGCTCTGTGTTTCAAAGCCTTCCTATTGCATATGTGAAGTCTCATCAATAAGACCTCTTTTTCTATGTCTTCCCTAAGGTGTCAACAGCTTTTAGACGTAGTTTCAGGCCTTTACTTTGAAGGATGAGCTCGCAAGAGCACATTGAGTAAGTGGACAGGTGGGGGCTCTCCGGGTGAATCATGCGTAAATCTGAAAAGGTAGCCATTGTTTCTCTAGCTTTAGTGAGAAGCCAACTGTCCCGGTTGATTTATTATCGAATAGATATGTGAAAAACACAATGAAGTTGGATCAGAAACAACGTTTGGCATGTTTATGTGGACATTATTGATATCATTTGGAATTTTTTTCGCCGTTGTCGCGAACGCTTTTTCCAGTGGATTCCTGGGTCATGACGCATCAAACAAACTGAGTTATTTGGATATAAAACATATCTTTATGGAACAAAAGGAACATTTGCTGTCTAACTGGGAGTCTCGTGAGTGAAACCAACCAAAAAACAACTAAGGTAAACGACTCATTTGATTGCTTTGCTGGTTGTTGTTACCGAATTACCTGACGTTAGCTGTTCTTATTGTTTTGTCGAGCGATCGATACATTTACACAAATGCATGTATTGCTTTCGCTGTAAAGCATCATTTCAAAATCTGAGACGACAGATGGATTAACAAAAGACTAAGCTGTGTATTGCAATGTTCCACTTGTGATTTCATGAAATTATATTTTATGATTACCCTCTGGCGCTAGGCTACGCTATGCTAGTCAGGGTTTTTAATGACAGAAATCCCAGATCCGGGAGGAGTAGCAATGAAAGGTTAAGGCATATTGAGCAGAGCTAGAGGCTCTACAGTGAAATAAAACAATAATCCCTAACCAGGACAGTAATGGACAAGGCATATTGATATTAGGGAGATGCATGCGTAGCCGAATGATCATAGGGGTCCAGTGAGTGGTTGGGCTGGCTGGAGACACGGCGATTCAGACAGCTAGCAGGCCTGGGAAAGCAAGCTAGCAGAAGAGCCTTAGAGGGACGTCGTGATGGAGGAAAGTCTGTTTTAGCCTCCTCGTGCGGTGACGTCGATAGACCAGTCGTGATGGATTAGTAGGGTTCCGAGTAGCAGAGGGGTCCAGGTCCAATTGGCAAAATAGGTATAGTGGCCCAAGAAATTGGCCGATGGATCTATTCAGCTAACAGTCCAATATGCTCTAGACAGCTAGTGGGCCGCGGCTAGCAGATGGGCTTTCAGGGGACGTCGCGACGGAGGGGCCTGTTGGAAAAAAACCCTCGGGCAGATTACGTCGGTAGTCCAGTCGTGACGGATAAGCAGGGCTTCGTTGAGTAAAAGAGGCCCAGGCCAATTGGCAAAATAGGTGTATTGGCCAGAGAAATTGGCCGATGGGCCCATTAGCTAACAGTCCGATATGCTCTAGACAGTGCCATCTCAATGTGTTACTATTGCATTTTCAAAACTGTTGGGTTAAATAGCAAATGTGCCTACTCTGGTCTTGGCACATGTTCTCTAACCAACAGCTCACAGATACAGTGCGGGTAGGCTAGTGTACATGATGAGATTATTATGGATAAGAAAGAGAATATTTGTATTTGTCAAATGGCAGTCAAGCATCAATCATCATGTCACCAGAATAAGACCCTTGATATTTATTGGAAAGGAGCATCAAGCTCATAGCATGCACTTTCAACAACCTGTGAAGTTCATTCAAACTTACTTCAGCTGTAGCCTAATAAACTGCATGGTTTCCCAAGTTGTGGTGGGAGTACCACACACCATATCATCGTGAGACTCCAACTTTGCTTTGATATGATGCGTATTATATCAGTATTTGCTCAATAAATGGCTTTTTCACCGCCATTTCTTGCAGAATAGATTTTACAGACAAAAATATCCCACCATGTCGAATTAACTAATGATCTGTCGTCATCTGTAAATTATCCCAAAGCTTCCTGTTTCAACCACAGCAGTCGTGATTTAAAAAAAAAATACGGTAGGACTTTATTCGCATGAATACTGTGGATGGAAATGTGGTTAGTGTCTGTCAAGCAGGTAACACGTTTCCTTTTGTAACACAAGTAATTGGTTTTATTTCCCCCAAAATAAGCATATATTATTTTAATAAATTTCATCCATAGCAACTTGTCATGAACATGTTTGTTATTCATTGAAAGCTGTCATGCCTGCTCCCACTCCCCCTCCCTGGTGCTCGAAGGCACCAGGTTGCCCATCATTACGCACATCTGTCACCATCATTTCGCACATCAGCGCAATATTGGACTCACCTGGATTCCTTCACTTTGTTGATTGCCCTTCTATATCTGTCTGTTTCTCAGTTTGTTCCCCACGTCAGCATTATTGTTGTTATGTTTCCCCTGTTCAGACGCTGTCCTTGTTTGTTTCTTGTCAGTTATTCATTTAATGTTCACTCCCTATACTTGCTTCTCGTCTCCCAGCATCTGTCCTTACAGAAAGCGTTGTTTATGTGACTTTCAGACGCTGAGGAATTGGCGATTGAGCTAATCTGACATACCGGTACAACCTAAGATGGCCACCGTTTTTGGTGATATAGGCAACATTGGCGCCAGTGCCATCAGAATTTTTGCTCTAACTTTGGAACACTATGGGCTGTCAACTCAGTTCTAATTGCAGCTGAAAGATGATACTCTCAAATGGGTATAGAAACATTGACTGGAAGCTAAATATATAATCATCTTTTTAAGTTATAATGGCTGCCACGACCCCCCCCCCCCCCCCCCCCTCCACCACAAGCTGGCAGGGCACACACAAGGCACGTTCACATGGAGAGGGATAGAGAGGGAGAGACGAAAAGGAACAGATCGATTGATTGAGCGCCATACAATTAATCACAACAATGTAAAACATGGTAAAACTGCAGCCAAGCTTCCCTTGGTCTGTTTCAGTAGATGGGAGGGAGTTAGGGGTCGATGTGTCACTGTGATAATTGTTTTAGGGCTGAATTTACAGTTGAGATTCACACTTAGAGTAAAACTCTGATTTAATAAACGCAGAATAAAATAATTGGGTAGATGGATTATATGAGTTACATTGCTGTTTATATCCACATATCAATTCAGGATTTTCTGGCAGTGGTTTGTTGTTTGAATGCTTATTGTATGATTGACCTGTGTTGTTCACAGTAGAGCCATTTAAATGCTTTAAGTGAGATTCTGAAGACCTGCTCATAGAGCATGATGACCTCTAAAATATATTGTGCATTTGATTTCTATTCATGTGTACCAAATCAATCCATTCCAGATTACAAACTGTATTTAAATTCTCTCTTGACTGGAGATTAATTAATGTACGTAAAAAAAATCTGGGGTTGTCAGGGTACATATATCTACCTCTGTGCAACATTTGGTGCTTTTATCACAAAATGCACTATTGAGGCAACATTTTAAACTTAGCCATGCACCACTAGTATAGAAAATAAAGATAATTTTTCATTCATCCATATTAACACAAAAAGCATGGTCAATTATTATGTTTTGGGTCAGTAACTAGTTGGTTGATAAAGTCCTAAAATCTCAGAAGGATAAAAAGAAGGTTTTGACCACTTGGGGTCAAAATTAACCCGTGTTGGCACTTTTCCCGTTATAAGTGGTCTATGAAAAATGCATTTCCTCAGAGCCCCTCTCGCTCTACCACCCAAACACTCTCCAAGGAACGCTGTGCATAAAACATCAAAGGGAAAATGACAGTGTGATGTGGAACTTTGTTCCCGTAAATATGTTTTTCCTTCAAAAGAAGCTACATTCCCCCAAAAACATATCTGCATGGTAGAAGCTTTGCATAATCAGCGGCCTGGTACCGGCCCAGTGGTGCAAGGGGAGGAGATCAGGTGCAGTGGAGTCATGAGTCCCCTGTTCCTAAGGCCCTGGAGGACAGAAGCTGGAGACCCATTCCGCTAATGTCAGGAAGAGCACCTGCTGCCATGAATAACCAGCCAGACAGCGCTGGCAGGACACAAGGCCACAAGCTGGCAGGGCACACACAAGGCATGTTCACCTGGAGAGGGATGGAGAGGGAGAGGAAGAAAAGGAACAGATCGATTGATTGAGTGACATACAATTAATCACAACAATGTAAAACATGGTAAAACTGCAGCCAAGCTTCCCTTAGTCTGTTTCAGTAGACGGGAGGGAGTTAGGGGTCGATGTGTCACTGTGATAATTGTTTTAGGGCTGAATTGACAGTTAAGATTCACACTTACAGTAAAACTCTGATTTAATAAATGCAGAATCAAATAATCGGGTCAATGGATCATATGAGTTACATTGCTGTTTTAATCCACATATCAATTCAGGATTTTCTGGCAGTGGTTTGTTGTTTGACTGTTTTTTATAATGATTGACCCGTGTTGTTCACAGTAGAGACATTGAAATTATTTTTGTGAGATTCTGGAGACCTCCTCATAGATAGTGATGACCTCTAAAATATATTATGCATTTGATTTCCATTAATGTGTACCAAGTCATTCCCTTCCAGATTACAAACTGTATTCAAATTCTCTCTGCTGGAGATTAATTTACGCACTAATAAGCACTGCTGCCCAAGTCTTTGAATGGCTCGCCATTTGGAAATCAACACATGAATCACGGGTGAAAACAAAGCAGCGTCTTGTTGTTTGGAGATGTGCTCCGCTGCTTTCTCTGTTGCTTTAATGTTATTTTGCACTTTGTGAGGTAAATGTGAAATGTTGTATGGGAAACACTGTCCGCAAGCGCAATTGAACAATGCCTTATGCAAAACATCTCCAGTTCAATTAAATCAGATTCCTTTTATAATCAGATTTATTTTTGCCTCTTTTCTCGTTCCATCCTGAAATAGGTTTAAAATCAACCCCATGCAGACAGGCAGGCAGAGGTTTTTGAAAGTAACATTTTAGATTTTGTACAGAAGCGGAGCACATTTGCAAAATTACATGGATTTTTTGCTTCTGAATAGGTTTAAAAGCAAAATACATACAGTTAAAGTCGGAAGTTTACATACACTGAGGTTGGAGTCATTAAAACTAATTTTTCAACCACTCCATAAATTTCTAGTTAACAAACTATGGTTTTGGCAAGTCGGGCAGGACATCTACTTTGTGCATGACACAAGTAATTTTTCCAACAATTGTTTACAGACAGATTATTTCACTTGATTCATTCACTGTATCACAATCCCAGTGGGTCAGAAGATTACATACACTAAGTTGACTGTGCCTTTAAACAGCTTGGACAATTCCAGAAAATGATGTCATGGCTTTAGAGGCTTCTGACATCATTTGAGTCAATTGGAGGTGGACCTGTGGATGTATTTCATGGCCTACCTTCAAACTCAGTGCCTCTTTGCTTGACATCACGGGAAAATCTAAAGAAATCAGCCAAGACCTCAGAAAAAAAATTGTAGACCTCCACAATTCTGGTTCATCTTTGGGAGCAATTTCCAAACGCCTGAAGGTAACACGTTCATCTGTACAAACAATAGTACACAAGTATAAACACCATGGGACCACACAGCCTTCATACCGCTCAGGAAGGAGACGCATTCTGTACCCTAGAAATGAACCTACTTTGGTGCGAAAAGTGCAAATGAATCCCAGAACAACAGCAAAGGACCTTGTGAAGATGCTGGAGGAACCAGGTACAAAAGTATCTATATCCACAGTAAACAGGCTTGCAAGCCATAGAACACCATCCCAACCATGAAGCACGGGGGTGGCAGCATCATGTTGTGGGGGTGCATTGCTGCAGGAGAGACTGGTGCACTTAAAAAATAGATGGCTACATGAGGGAGGAAAATTATGTGGATATATTAAAGCAACATCTCAAGACATCAGTCAGGAAGTTAAAGCTTGGTTGCAAATGGGTCTTCCAAATGGACAATGACCCCAAGCATACTTCCAAAGTTGTGGCAAAATGGCTTAAGGACAACAAAGTCAAGGTATTGGAGTGGCCATCTCAAAGCCCTGACCTCAATCCTATAGAAAACTTGTGGGCAGAACTGAAAAAGTGTGTGTGAACAAGGAGGCCTACAAACCTGACTCAGTTACACCAGCTCTGTCAGGAGGAATGGGCCAAAATTCACCCATCTTATTGTGGGAAGGATGTGGAAGGCTTCCCAAAACGTTTGACCCAAGTTAAACAATTTAAAGGCAATGCTCCCAACTACTAATTGAGTGTATGTAAACTTCTGACCCACTGGGAATGTGATGAAAGAGATTAAAGCTGAAATAAATAATTCTCTCTACTATTATTCTGACATTTCACATTCTTAAAATAAAGTGGTGATCCTAACTGACCTAAGACAGGGAATTTTTACTAAAGAATATAAAAAGGAATATACTAGGAATTGTGAAAAACTGAGTTTAAATGTATTTGGCTAAGGTGTACTTAAACTTCCGACTCCAACTACAGTATATCATCACTTTGTTAGCAAAATAAGCTTTAATGGCTATAAGGCACAGTATTTGTTAGAGCCCTGCTCTAACAAACCTGATACTACTAATATTCTACCACTCAGGACTTGATAAGCAGACTCAGGTGAGTTATAGTATGGCTGGCGCAAAAGCCTGCACTGCCATTAGCTCTCCAGGAGGAGGGCGGTTCAGTTCAGCAGACGACAGTTAGACTCCTCAGGCTCACAGTTCAGGAAGCTACAGGGTGTCTCTGATTCACTGCTTGTGATGTGTTAGTGTTTTTGTGTTGTGGCAACCATTTCATATACTGTAATGCCCACGCTCAACGCTCCTCTCACTCGAGACACCAAACATTTTGAACCCTTTGAACAGCTAATAAAAAGACATGCTATGGCCGGGACCAGCATCTTAATGTAGTAATTACACCAGCATTGACTGTGTTATCAGTCTTATGACTCTCTTTATTGGCAAAGCCAGCCTATTCTTCAAATGATTACCAAGTAATTAACTTTGTGCAATGTCAAATCAGTTCAAGGGTGGGTCTAGATCATTTTCCTCGATATTAGGCGTAACTGTTTCAATTCCAGACTGAGGATGTAGACTTTTATCTGAAGACAGCAAAGATCCAAAAATGGAGTAGGAGACGCTCTCAGAGGAACGTACTGTTTGGCTGTTTGACCTCCCATCAGCTTCAACTGACAAAGTGTTCTACTTACATTTTGGAGAAACTTGGAAATAATTTAGAGGCTATAAATATGAGTCTAGCACTTAATAGGAGGCTCAACAATCTCCACAGTCATATTCAACATGCTTTAGCAGCTCATTTGGCGATTATTATGTCTCAGTGGTGTGCAGACTTAATGCCTTTCAATCTGATTCAGAGCTATTTTTAGCCACAGCTGCAATACCAGTCAAAAGTTTGGATGCACATACTCATTCAAAGGTTTTCTTTATTTTTAGTATTTTCTACATTGTAGAATAATAGTCAAGACATTAAAACTATGAAATAACACACACGTACTTTTGAAAGGCTGGTCATGGCTCACATCAACACCATCATTCCGGAAACCCTAGACCCACTCCAATTTGCATACCGCCCCAACAGATCCACAGAGGATGCAATCTCAATCGCACTCCACACTGCCCTTTCCCACCTGGACAAAAGGAATACCTATGTGAGAATGCTGATCATTGACTACAGCTCAGTGTTCAACACCATAGTGCCCACAAAGCTCCTAACTAAGCTAAGGACCCTGGGACTAAACACCTCCCTCTGCAACTGGATCCTGGACATCCTGACGGGCCGCCCCCAGGTGGCAAGGGTAGGCAACAGCACATCTGCCACACTGATCCTCAACACTGGGGCCCCTCAGTGGTGCGTGCTTAGTCCCCTCCTGTACTCCCTGTTCACCCACGACTGCGTAGCCAAGCACGACTCCAACACCATCATTACATTTTCTGATGACAGAACAGTGGTAGGCCTGATCACCAACAACAATGAGACAGTCTTTAGGGAGGAGGTTAGAAACCTGGCAGTGTGGTGCTAGGACAACAACCTCTCCCTCAATGTGAGCAAGACAAAGGACTTAATTGTGGACTATAGGAAAAGGAGAGCCCAACAGGCAACTGTTAACATTGATGGGGCTGAAGTGGAGCGGGTTGAGGGTTTCAACTTCCTTGGTGTCCACATCACCAACAAACTATCATGGTCCAAACACACCAAGACAGTTGTGAAAAGGGCACGACAACACCTTATCCCCTTCAGGAGACTGAAAAGATTTGGCATGGGTCCCCAGATCCAAGCCATAAGACTGCTGAACAATTAATCAAATGGCCTCCCAGACTATTTACATTGACACAGATAGATAATAAACAGCAAGGTGCACTGCTGCTACTCGCTGTTCATTATTTATTTATTTATGCAATGCCGTCAGGGGTACTCCAAATAAAAATGTGAATCACAATTTTATTTCTTCACATTTTCAAAGAGTCCATTTATATTTTCCAATGGGGCTATACATTTGGGTGACGTTTTTTCTCACCTGAGTAGCCTCCTTTCACTGCCAAAAATAAATGAAACCATCTAGTGTTTAGCGAAATAACAACACAATGTCAAATACAGGTAGCCTAGTCAAATAATTTACCTCCAATCACATTAACCGTTACTCTCTCTCGGGAATTCCACTAACGGTCCGTATGTAGCCAAACGTAGTTGCTGCTCATGTCAATATCTGTACTGATGGCACAAAAGTCATGACAGGGAGACATAGTGGAGTGGTAACGCTCGTGCAAGCAGTTTCTCCTGATGACATTTGGGTACACTGCAGCATCCACCGAGAGGCTCTTGCTGCCAAGGGAATGCCTGACAGCTTGAAAGACGTTTTGGATACTACAGTGAAAATGGTTAACTTTCTTAAAGCAAGACCACTGAACTCTCATGTATTTTCTACACTATGCAATGATATGGTCAGCGACCATGTAACACTTTTACAACAAACAGAAGTGCGCTGGTTATCAAGCGGCAAAGTATTGACAAGTTTTTTTTGAATTGAGAGACGAGCTTAAAGTTTCTTTACTGACCATAATTTTCACTTGTCTGACCGCTTGCATTATGACGAGTTTCTCACACGAGTGGCCTATCTGGGTGATGTTTTTTCTCGCCTGAATGATCTGAATCTAGGATTACAGGGACTCTCCGCAATTATATTCAATGGGCGGGACAAAATTGAAGCTATTGTTAAGAAGTTGGAGCTCTTCTCTGTCTGCATTAACAAGGACAACACACAGGTCTTTCCATGATTCTATGATTTTTTTCTGTGCAAATGAATTCAAGCTTGTTAAATTTGTGATACAGCGAAGCACCTGAGTGAGTTGGGTGTGCAATTACGCATGCACTTTCCCAAAACGGATGACACAAACAACTGGATTCGTTATCCCTGTCATGCACTGCCTCCAGTCCACTTACCGATATCTGAAGAGAGCCTCATCAAAATTGCAACAAGCGGTTCTGTGAAAATATTATTTAATCAGAAGCTACTGCTAGATTTCTGGATTGGGATGCGCTCAGAGTATCCTGCCTTGGCAAATCACGCTGTTAAGACACTGATGCCCTTTGCAACCACTTACCTATGTGAGAGTGGATTCTCGGCCCTCACTAGCATGAAAACTAAATACAGGCACAGACTGTGTGTGGAAAATGATTTAACTTCTCTAGGCTAGCTGGGACGTTAGCGTCCCATCTGGCTAACATCCGGTGAAATAGCATAGCGCAAAGATTCTAAATACACCATTCGTAGTATTAAACGTTCTTGTAAATACATGTATCTAACATCATTTAAAAGCTTATCTACTTCTTAATCCAACAGTGGTGTCAGATTTCAATAATGCTTTTCGGCGAAAGCATACCTTACGATAATCTGACGACAGCGCGCCAGACACACAAGTATAACTAGCATTTTCCAACCAAACAGTAGCGTCACAAAAGTCAGAAATAGCAATAAAATTATCAATTACCTGTAAAAATCTTCTTCTTTTGGTAATACAAAAGGTCCAATCTTCACAATGAATGGTCATTTTGTTCGATATTTTTTTTTTTTATAGCATAACACGACACATTTTGTAAACGGCTTGTGTCATGAGTTTCGACTCCTTCAACTTTCGACGAAACAGTTGATGTAATTACTCACACTAGATGTACATGTATCTAGTCAAGGTGGGTTTCATTGTAATCCTCTGTTTGTTAGTAACACAACCATACATGATGGTTATTTCTACGGGACATATTGACCGAAAAGAACTGATTTGAACACACCAAACAAAGACCTCATTGAGCGCCTATGACATGACCAGTGCTTCTTTGATTGACTGTATTTTGGCCCAATGACCACTGATCGTCTTGAAATCTAGTTTGGTAGAGAGCCAATGAGCCGAGGTAAACAACAATATCTAATGGTTATATCTGGGAAGACCCGGTCTTGAACGAAAGTCACGCGTTACGCAGACATTCGCCATTGAAATTTCTACCCGAAGGAGCCACGTTGTTTGCGCTAACATTCGCCATTGAAATTTCTACCCCGAGGAGCCACGTTGTTTGCGCGTTAGCAGTATTGAGTCAAGATCATTTTCCTCTATATTATTGAAATAATTATGGCGAGTAAATCTGGAAAATCAAAGGCAAAGTCCAGCTATACAGATCTACATGCAATTATTGATGAGATTGCTAGAGAAAGTGACACAGATTTACAAGAAGATGTATCAGATTGTGTGTCAAGTTTGGACTCCCAATTTGAGGACATGTTTTTGTATGGAAAAGATGCAATTCTCGATTGGTAAGTAACTCTCATGCTGTTGTTTGAAAATAATACCAAAATGATTTTGTTTCACTACTCAATATATAATCTGTGTGTCTGTATATATGAGATATTTTACATTTATTTGATCTAAACATGGAATAGAACCACAGATCCCCAAAATGATTTTGTTTCACTACTCAATATATAATCTGTGTGTCTGTATATATGAGATATTTTACATTTATTTGATCTAAACATGGAATAGAACCACAGATCCCCAAAATGATTTTGTTTCACTACTCAATATATAATCTGTGTGTCTGTATATATGAGATATTTTACATTTATTTGATCTAAACATGGAATAGAACCACAGATCCCCAAAATGATTTTGTTTCACTACTCAATATATAATCTGTGTGTCTGTATATATGAGATATTTTACATTTATTTGATCTAAACATGGAATAGAACCACAGATCCCCAAAATGATTTTGTTTCACTACTCAATATATAATCTGTGTGTCTGTGTCTTTATTTCACAGTCCCTCCGATTCTGATTGGGAGCCCCCACTGCCAAGTTGCCCATCCCCCAGGGGAGCTTGTTCATTTAGCCGGACCCCTGCTGTCTCCGGCTCCACATCTACCCCCGCCCTGCCAGGTGTGACAAAGAAGCGGCGGTGGGGAAGAGATACACCTGCAATCAGAGAGGAGGAGGGTCGTTGGCACTCTGTGCTGGAGGAGGATGTGGCGCCTCCACATCCATTATTCAGACCAAAGAGGCCATTAGGCCCAAAGCTGGATATGACATCTAAGTATAGCCCCATGCAGCTTTTCCAGCTGTTTTTCACCTCATCTGTTGTTGATTCCCTGGTGTTGAACACTAACAAGTATGGTGCTAAGAAGCAGGCAGGCAAGAAAGAGGGATGGAAGCCCATTTCCATGTCAGATCTTTTTTGTTTCCTGTCAATGGTCATTTACATGGGTATTGTGAAGTTGAAAACCCTGAAAGACTACTGGAAAACTGCTCCCCTCTATCAACTGCCTTTACAAGACATTTTTCTATCACTTCATTGACATTGCTGTGGTGAATTCCTTCATCCTCCAGAAGGAAATGGCTAAGAGCCGTGGACAGCCCCACATCTCACAGCTAGCCTTCCGAGAGCTGCTCATCCAGGAGCTTGCTTGCTACAGCAAGTCTACTGCAGCACCTTCTGGCCCCTCTACCTCTGCTGTTCACCTGCCCAGATTCATCTCTGCAGGCATGAATGTGCCTCAGGGAAAAAAGGGCACCGTGGGGAGACGTCGTTGTGCCCTTTGTCACAGGAAATGCCCTATCACCTGCACCACCTGTTCAGTAACCCTCTGCTTTACAGCAGAAAGAGACTGCTATTGGGCATGGCATCAGCAGAACAATATTATGTAGAGGACTGAGGGTCTTCACAATATTGTATATTATACTTTGAATGTGTGTAAATAGTTACCCTTGTTATTTTATTTTTTTTCAAATTTTCAAATTTTTATATTATTATTATTATTTTTTGTTGGGGTGTGTGTTAGAATAGCATTTTAGTATTTTGTATATAGTCATTTAGTTCAAAATGTATCACTGTACCAATTTGGCCATTTGGGTACATTTGGGCAACTTGTGTGGGACACCTGGGTGACTACATGCTCAATGTCATGTAGCTCACTCGTTCCTGAAGATATCGTTTTGAAACTTTTTTCTAATACTGTTGCCATCTTATGTTCTGCATCAGAATTATCCCCAGCATCATATCTGAATGTTTGCCTGTTCTTGTTCAGTTGAAAGATGATGCAACAACAATAAAAACAAAAAACGTATGTTTATTTCCTTGTATTTTCTTCTACCAGATCTATTGTGTTATATTCTCCTACATTCAATTCACATTTCCACAAATTTCAGAGTGTTTCCTTTCAAATGATACCAAGAATATGCCTATCCTTGCCTCTGGGGCTGAGCTACAGACAGTTAGATTTGGGTATGTCTTCAGGCGGAAATTGAGAGAAGGGGGGGGGTATCCCAAAGAAGTTAAGACTGAGACTCTCTCCAATACAACCCAACATTGCAGAGTTATGTGCATCCTTTCAAGCACACCCTTCTCATTAACCTGTGGTGAGTTATTCACAATTTTCAATAAACAAATAACATTTTATTTGAAAGATGGTTAAATAAAGAGCAAAAATATTGATTATTTGTTACGGTTCTCGATGGTGGTAGGAAGCGTAGACCAAAGCGCAGCGTGGGAAGTGTTCATGATTCGTTTATTCAAAAAACACTCAAACAAAATAACAAAAGCGAAAACGAAAGCGCACAGTTCTGTAAGGCTAAGAAACTATACAGAAAACAAGATCCTACAAAACCCAAAAGGAAAATGACAACTTATATATGATCCCTAATCAGGGACAATGATAGACAGCTGCCCCTGATTGGGAATCAACCACACCAACATAGAAATAAGGAAACTAGAATGCCCACCCTAGTCACACCCTGACCTAACCAAAATAGAGAATAAAAATCTCTCTACGGCCAGGGCGTGACAGCTCCGGCCTGGGGACCGTCGCCGGATGCTCCGGCCTGGGGACCATCGCCGCGGGCTCCAGACTGGGGACCGTCGCCGCGGGCTCCGGACTGGGGACCGTTGCCGCGGGCTCCGGACTGGGTACCGTCATCCGCGGGCTTCGGACTGGGGAGCTTTGCCGCGGGCTCCGGACTGGGGACCGTCGCCGCAGGCTCCGGACTGGGGACCGTCGCCGGAGGCTCCGGACAGGGGACCGTCGCCGGAGGCTCCAGACCGCGGATCAACACTGGAGGCTTCATGCCATGGATCATCACTGCAGGCTTTGTGCCATGGATCATCACTGCAGGCTCCGGGCCATGGATCATCACTGGAGGCTCTGGGCCATGGATCAACACTGGAGGCTTCGTGCCATGGATCATCACTGCAGGCTTTGTGCCATGGATCATCACTTCAGGCTCCGGGCCATGGATCATCACTGGAGGCTCCGGGCCATGGATCTTCACTGGAGGCTCCAGGCCATGGATCATCACTGGAGGCTTCGTGCCATGGATCATCACTGGAGGCTTCGTGCCATGGAGCCGGAACAGGTCTCACCGGACTGAAGAGACGTACTGGAGGCCTGGTACGTGGAGCTGCCACCACGCGTCCTGGCTGGATACCCACTTTAGCTCGGTGAGTGTGGAGAGCTGGCACAGGACGCACTGGGCTATGAAGGCGCACTGGGCTATGAGCCGGCGCAGGATATACTGGGCCGTGGAGGCGCACTGGAGGTCTGGAGCGTAGCGCTGGCACAACGCGTCCTGGCTGAATACACCCTGTAGCACGGCAGGTGCGGGGAGCTGGAACAGGCCACACTGGGTTGTGCTGGCAAACTGGGGATACCGTGCATAGAGCTGGCTCAGGATATCCTGGGCCGAAGAGACGCACCGGAGACCAGGAGCGCTGAGCCGGCACAATCCGTCCTGGCTGAATGCCCACTCTAGGAAGGCAACTGCGGGGAGCTGGAACAGAGCGCACCGGGCTGTGAATGCACACTGGAGACACGGTGCCTGACCGGTCACACGCTCTCCACGGTAAGCACAGGGAGTTGGCTCAGGTCTAAACCCTGTAAATAGCCTCGTTATTGTTATGTAATCTTCTCATGTTACATTTTCATTTTATTTATTTATTTTCACTTAGTTTATTTGGTAAATATTTTCTCTATTTCTTGAACTGCATTGTTGGTTAACTTCTTATGGCTGCAGCCCGACGTCGGTACACTTATGACAACAGCCAGCTCAAAGTGCAGGGCGCGAAATTCAAAAGATATATTTTTTTAAATATTTAACTTTCACACATTAACAAGTCCAATACAGCATATGAAAGGTACACATCTTGTGAATCCAGCCAACATGTCCGATTTTTAAAATGTTTTACAGGGAAGACACAATGTATGTAAATCTATTAGCTAACCACGTAGCAAAAGACACCACTTTTTTTACTCCAACAGTTTTTTACTCCATCAGTAGCTATCACAAATTCGACCAAATAAAGATATAAATAGCCACTAACCAAGAAACAACTTCATCAGATGACAGTCTGATAACATATTTATTGTATAGCATATGTTTTGTTAGAAAAATGTGCATATTTCAGGTATAAATCATAGTTTACATTGCAGCTACAGTCAGAAATTGCACCGAAAGCAGCCATAAAACTTAGACACCAACGTCAAATACCTAATTACTCATCATAAAACATTTCTGAAAAATACATAGTGTACAGCAAATGAAAGACAGGCATCTTGTTTTACAGCGGAAAAAAAATGTAGCGTTATATTAGCTTAGCACAATAGCCAGAAACACTTGGGCGCCGGCGACTACGGCAGATATATGAAATAACATCATAAAATGGGTCTTACTTTTGCTGATCTTTCATCAGAATGTTGGACAAGGTGTCCTTTGTCCAGAACAGTCGTTGTTTGGATTCAGAACGGACACTTTCCCTCTTCATTTAGCAAGCGCGCTAGCCGGGTGGCACGACACTCTCCATGTCAACAAACGGAAGAGAACGGAACACGGCAAAACTCCCGAAAAAATTTCAATAATCTGATGAAACCATATTGAAAAAACATACTTTACGATGATATGGTGACATGTATCAAATAAAATCAAAGCCGGAGATTGTAGTCGCCTATAACGGCAGCGAAACAAAAGGCAATCCCACCGTCCAGCTCGCGCCCTTCAGAGTACCGAAAATGGTGGACACGTCATTCCAAGATGATGTGTTCCATCTCAGACCAAGATAATCAACTCATTTCTTCTCTCACAGCCTCTTGACACCCAGAGGAAGGTGTATGACGTGCATGTATACTAATAGGTCTTGTGCCCATGTATAGGCAGGAAGAAGAACAGAGCATCGATTTCAGACATTCCACTTCCTGGTCAGGAAATGTGCTGCAGAATGAGTTCTGTTTCACTCAGAGAAATAATTCAAACGGTTTTAGAAACTAGAGAGTGTTTTCTATCCAATAGTAATAATAATATGCATATTGTACGAGCAAGAATTGAGTACGAGGCCATTTGAAATGGGCACATTTTATCTGGCTACTCAATACTGCCCCTTGCAGCCCAAACAGGTTAAAGGATTGTAAGTAAGCATTTCATGGTAAGGCCTACACACCTGTTGTATTCGCCGCATGTGACAAATAACATTTGACTTGATTTGAAGACTTTTCTTTATTTTTACTATTTTCTACAATGTAAATTAATAGTAACGACAATAAAACTATGAAATAACACATATAGAATCATGTAGTAAAAAAGTGTTAAACAAATCAAAATATATTTTATATTTGAGATTCTTCAAAGTAGCCACTGTTTGCCTTGATGACAGCTTTGCACAATCTTGGCATTCTCTCAACCAACTTCATGAGGTAGTCAACTGGAATGGATTTCAATTAACAGGTGTGCCTTGTTCAAAGTTAATTTGTGGAATTGATTTCCTTCTTAATGCATTTGAGCCAATAAGTTGTGCTGTAGCAAGGAAGGGGTGTTTAATAGATGAAAGACCAAGTCCATATTATGGCAAGAACAGCTCAAATAAGCAAAGAGAAACGACAGTCCATCATTACTTGAAGAAATGAAGGTCAGTCAATCTGAAAAATGTCAAGAACATTGAATGTTTCGTCAAGTGCATTCGCAAAAATTATCAAGCGCTATGACGAAACTGGCTCTCATGAGGACCACCACAAGAAAGGAAGACCCAGAGTTACCTCTGCTGCAGTGGATAAGTTCATTAGAGTTAATTGCACCTCAGATTTCAGCCCAAATAAATGCTTCACAAAGCTCAAGTAACAGACACATCTCAACATCAACTGTTCAGATGAGACCTTCATGAATCAGGCTTTCAATGTAGAATTGCTGCAAAGAAACCACTACTAAAGGACACCAATAATAAGAAGGGACTTGCTTGGGCCAAGAAACACGAGCAATGGACATTAGACCAGTGGAAATCTGTCCTTCGGTTTGATGAGTCCAAATTTGAGATTTTTTACTCTAACCGCCCTGTCTTTATTAGATGCCGAGTAGGTGAACAGATGATCTCCACATGTGTGGTTCCCACTGCGAAGCATGGAGGAGGTGTGTTGGTGTGAGGGTTGCTTTGCTGGTGGCATTGTCAGGGATTTATTTAGAATTCCCGGCACACTTAACCAGCATGGCTATCAAATCAAATTTAATTGGTCACATACACATGCGAGTGTAGCAAAATGCTTGTGCTTCTAGTGCCGACAATGCAGTAATATCTAACAAGTAATCTAACAAATTGACAACAACTGCCTTATACACACAAATGTAAAGGGATGAATTAGAATACGTACATATACATATATGGATGAGCGATGGCTGTGCAACATAGGCAAGATGCAGTAGATGGTATAGAATACAGTATATACATGAGATGATTAATGTTGGATATGTAAACAGTGGCGTTATTTAAAGTGAATAGTGATACCTTTATTAAGTCCATTTATTAAAGTGGCCAGAGATTTGAGTCTGTATGTTGGCAGCAGCTTCTCTATGTTAGTGATGGCTGTTTAATAGTCTGATGGCCTTGAGATAGAAGCTGTTTTTCAGTCTCTCAGTCCCAGCTTTGATGCACCTGTACTGACAACGCCTTCTGGATGATAGCGGGGTGAACAGGCAGTGGCTCGGGTGGATGTTGATGTTGATGATCTTTTTGGCCTTCCTGTGACATTGGGTGCTGTAGGTGTCCTGGAGGGCAAGTAGTTTGCCCTCGGTGATGCGTTATGCAGACCGCACTACCCTCTGGAGAGCCTTGCGGTTGAGGGCGGTGCAGTTGCCGTACTAGGTGATGATACAGCCCGACAGGATGCTCTCGATTGTTTTAAGTGACAAGACAAATTTCTTTAGCCTCCTGAGGTTGAAGAGAGGCTTTTGCGCTTTTGCGCCTTCTTCACTACACTGTCTGTGTGGGTGGACCATTTCAGTTTGTCCGTGATGTGTACGCCGAGGAACTTAAAACTTTCCACTTTCTCCACTACTGTGCCGTCGATGTGGATGGCGGGGTGCTCCCTCTGCTGTTTCCTGAAGTCCACGATCATCTCCTTTGTTTTGTTGACTTTGAGTGAGAGGTTATTTTCCTGACACCACACTCTAAGGGCTCTCACCTCCTCCCTGTAGGCCATCTCACCGTTGTTGGTAATCAAGCCTACCGCTGCATTCTGCAGCAATACTCCATCCCATCTGGTTTGCACCAGTAGGACTATCATTTGTTTTTCAACAGGACAATGACGCAACACACCTCCAGGTTGGGCTATTTGGCTATTTGACCAAGAAGGAGAGTGATGGAGTACAGCATCAGATGACCTTGCCTCCACAATCACCTGACCTCAACCCAATTGAGATGGTTTGGTATGAGTTGGACCGCAGAGTGAACAAAAAGCAGCCAACAAGTGCTCAGCATACGTGGGAACTCTTTCAAGACTGTTGGAAAATCATTCCTCATGAAGCTGGTTGAGAGAATGCCAAGAGTGTGCAAAGCTGTCATCAAGTCAATGGGTGGCTACTTTGAAGAATATTAGAATAAAAAACATGAGCTGGCGCACACCCAGAAAAATGTGTTTGTGTGGAGGTGCTGACTTAAGGCGAATAAACTATAAATTAAATAAATTATCAAAATAAATAGAGTCGCACACTCCATATATAAACTCCCAGTAATGTATTGGGTATTTACTAACATTTCGGCATCACTTAGCCTTCTCAGGGTCACCCTGAATGGAGTGTGCGACTCTCTTTATTTTGATAGTTAATACTTTGAAGAATATAACATATATTTTGATTTGTTCAACACTTTTTTGCTAACTGCATGATTCCATATATACTATTTCATAGTTTTGATGTCTTCACTATTATTCTACAATGTAAAAAAATTGAGTAGGTGTGTCCAAACCTTTGACTGGTACTGTATATTTGAACTTGCCTGGAAGCAGCATTTTTGCCCCGGTCATATGCATCATTGGCCTAAATATCTAACTTGAAATACCCTTATGAAGTGTTTATGAATGCCCTAAAGTTCATTGAAAGTGTGACCGTCAGTACTGTATCTGACACCCTGAACAAGTGCGGTATTTTCTGGAGAGCTTTTGAACTGACTACTTGTGTTTCATTCTTGCAAACATAGTGGTGAACTACCTTGACACTTTGTTGAAAAGCTACACTGCAATCCATCATATACTGTACATAGAAAAAAAAGGCAATGAAAGAGAGTTACAGTATCTCAAGAAGACTACAATAACGTACTGTATAATGCAAGTGATGGTAGTTCACAAAAAAAAACAAGTGCAAGTAAATTATATTAGATTTTCTATATTGATAAAAAAAGATGTAGCTGTCCACATTTGTTCACAATTTTGAATTTGTCACCACTCTATCTACTAGTTTCAGAGTGGAATGCATGGGTGGATGGCACTTCATACCCATGCCGAACTTTGCAAATGTCGTCTGATGGCAGAAAGATAGGGGTGCAGAGGGCAAGAGGGCCACCATAAATCAACATCTATCCAAGCTGTCACATTTACTTTGGAATGATGACTCTCCAGCACCTAGAAGCCAGAAAGACTACAGACCTTATAAGACTCCACCAACTCCTCGACAGTGGGTATGATTGCATGTTTCATATAACCATATACTGCGGTTGGAGGAGCAAAGTCAATTTCGTTTTCTCTCTCTCTATTTCTCCGTAGCCACACTGTATGAAATGGACTTCTGGTGACTTTGAAACATCAGGAGCGGTATTGTGAGAGGGGAAATTGGAGCTGTGCTGAATGGTTGGCAGACCATCTTTTTATACCTGAAATACAAAGATTAGATGTCTTGGAGGGTAAATGGGAAGGAAAGGGTCCAACTTCATCATAGTTCCCTGCCAGCTGCTACTGGTGGGGCCAAGGGGCAAACATGTGGAGAGTGTGAGGCTGTATTATCACCAATGGGAGAGACTGGCTCCACCAAAGGGCACTATAATCAACATACTGTAAGGATGAGTGTGTGCGTAAGAAACGAGAAGCTGTAGGGGCATTGCTGGTGATTCCCAATGTCCCATATTTTAATTTCATGAAGTTTCTGCTTTACATAAAGTCTTTGATTTATAAAATAGTTAGTTTTTTTGTTACTGAGTTTTCTGCATACATACTTGTAATGACATGCTGATCTCCTGAAGTCTTACCAGTCCATTGGTCTTAAACAGTATGTTAACTTTATTCATGAATGTATTCAGTGTGTCTATAGTTCATGGTTGTGATGGTGACTGAAGCAATGGTGACTGAAGCAAAGCATTGTCTCACGAACCTCCCTTTCAAAAGCACATCATCGGTGAAGGTGCCTAGAAGGCCAGCATCCCGGATTCGCCTCTTCACTGTTGACGTTGAGACTGGTGTTTTGCGGGTACTATTTAATGAAGCTGCCGGTAGAGGACTTGTGAGGCGTCTGAAGTCCACAAGCAAATGAAAAAGTTGAGAGGAGGAGAGCGCATAGACAGTTGCGAGAATCAATTATATATCAAACGAGGAAAGTGATCATGGTGTTCTAATGTGGCTGTTATGAAAGTGAACTGTGTTTGCGTGTGTGTCAGGAGTGTATTCGTTTTGCCGATTCTGTTGAAAAACGTTTCTTAAACAGAAGCAAAAGGAATGAAACGGGGATAAACATACTTGAATTTGTCTAATAGAAACTCTAATTTTCAACTGTTGGACTAATGATTACACCCTAAATTGTAGTGTGTAGTCATTGCAAAAGTGTGCAAGGCGGTATTGAACGTGTCTCTGTCTGTCACCTTGATTACTCAAAATTCTCTCGACCTGTGTGCACCTACGTTGTAAACTTTCATTCATAGGCTAGGTTGTAGCAACCTCATGATGGGTACAGGAAAAATACGAGTATCATGTAGTTGCCTAAACCTATCGATGTCACATTGAGCTGGGTGAATGGAATATGAATGACAGTCATCCAATTTGCTGTAATAGAAATAAGGCCATGCTCATTAAAACAGCACTGACCGCCACTGAAAGTGACCCTTATGTTTATCTATGGACAACTATTGAAGTACTCACACAGTGTCCTAGATACTATTTGCAGCATACATACATTTATTAAACTGACGCACCAGTATAGACAGCCCGTAGCAAACCACCTGAAGTACAAAGCAGGGTGTGTAAAGCTACAATGTTAGCACTTTATTTTATTGTACAGAACATTTACCTCCTTGCTCACCTCCTCCATTGGCCTGTATCTGTATCACACTCACAGCCTATCACCTCTGCTGCATCTCATAAGGCACTGTTCCATCACTGCAGAGTGTTTCTCTCAGGTCTCGTTTTACACAGTGACAGCATTTGGCCCAGGATGCCTGACGAGGGCAGGAACACGCCAATTCTCCAGCTACAGTAGGTGAGTGACAGATATGGAGCCTGGCAACCCAGAAACATTTTAATAACATGTAGGATGGCTAGAGATTCCCCACACATTCATTGCTTCATATGGACAGAACATGCCCATAATTTGAGGAAGACCGTGATGAGAAAGTCTGAGTTGGTTGATTAGTACAAACATGCTACTGTAGCTGGCCAAACAAAACAGACATAAAGCTTCATTGAATTGTGACAGAGGTAGAGACCAGCAGTAGAGACTCTTAACTTCAGGCCCTATAACCCACTGTCTCTATAGGGGAAAGTGATTCACCCTAGGGTTTTGGCTTTTGGCTGAGCTTCAGGAAATAAACAGCTGTTCTTATCCAAACTCTGCAACGCTTCTGTTCACCAATACCCCATTATCTAAATTCCCATCCACCATTTTACAATACACACGGGTCAAGCTTTCATTTAGAGTGCGAGTAGACTGCCATCATTATAAGATGAATGATCCAATAAGCTATTTTGCTAATACAAATTAAAACTGAATCCCGTTGAGTCTGGGTAACACACACAAGGTGCAAAGGATTGGCATTTTCACAGAGTTAGTTATTTTAAAACTGTAGGAGTAAAACACAATAATAAAAATAAATAAAAATATTTTTCTAGTTGGAAAAATGTGAGTGATCTGGATGATTTAGTGACCTACATGTTATTCCTGTTTGAGTGGAAGTTGATTGGTCAGAGTTCTGTCATTAATTCTTCAACACTGCCTCCTCGGTTGTGATTGGAAAACCAGTTTGGCATCACTCGTTTAGCTTACCACAGAGTGCAGTCAGTCAGTCAGGCAGTGAGGCTAGCTATCGAGGCCCCAGCTCTTTGTCATGCAGAATTAGCGGCAGACTGTTTAATGTCTTTAGGATTATGATGATGTGAATGGTAATTACAATGATGGCGATGATGATTAAAGAGATGATGCCTCTAAGGTAAAATAAAATGAGACGGAAAAGAGAGAGGGCTCGACCAGATTAGTTTCTAAATGATCCACTGTTCACCATTGGAATATCAGACTCCTAAAGACTAGTGATTAGCTTTGGCCTGATCAAGCATTCTAAACATGTTCAGACTAAAACATTCTACATTAATTTAAAGACATAATGCATTCCTCTTCACCTAATCTCCACTCTTAGTATGCATTTGTCATAGGGGATGCCATTTCACTTACCATTATCACTGGGCATGGTGTTTCAGGTGCATCCTAAAACAGAGAAAACCAGTAATGTTGGTGACAACCATGCTTGGTATGTTGTTCACGCACGCAGACTGCCGGTGACCTTAACAGCATCATATTCCTGTAGCTGCTGAACGGGCTGATTTGTCTGGCTCTGAAGGTGTCCCTAATTGCAGTCATTATGTCCACCTCAGAACTATAGGCCTAATTGAGCCAGCAGTGAGCTAATGCTTTCCCAATGAAGGGGTGGCAGCGGGTGGGAGGGGAAGGACGTTTCGGTGGAGGTTTTCCGTACTTTGTGAATGAGCATGGGGAGGGCAGAACAATGGTGAGATTTAATGGCACACCTGCTGCCAAACAGCTTGTTCATCTTTCTGTTGGTGAAATGTCAATTTGACAGCCACCAGGGCTGCAGCGCAGAGCGCGGCTGGAAAGGGAGGGACCTAATGGTGTCCAGCCTGCAGGGCCTAATGAGCAGAAGGAAATGGCCCCTGACCTTGGCCCGTATCCACAAAGCATCTCAGAAAAGGTCCTAGGAATCTTGTTAAAACCTGTTTTAAGACAAAAAAAAACTCCCAGCTCGGAGTAGTTTTAGGATGATGTTAAGACACTGAACAGACAATCTCTGAGCCAGGAGTAAAATCACCTCATAAAAGTTCATGTCAGCTGGTAATCACGACACTTTGAGGTTCCGCAAAATAAAGATATTTATTGTTGCGAAAAATGGGGAATAACCAATCGCCAGATGTGAACTCTATATAGCACCCTTCAGACGACAGTGAATGTGACTGAACATCAAATGTTGCATAATGTTGGTAAAAAGTTGTATATAATTTTCACCTGACCTGACGATCACATGCCTACTCTTAATTATTGCCTAATTTGTTGGCATGCATAACCCTTTTTTATAAAATGTTGATAATTGTTACAAGTGGAATTTTCACAATATTATCGTTATCAACACACTCGACGTCACTCCCATTTGACAACTCGAAATCGCTTAGGCACAGTAGGCATCAAGTCACTTGGCGATAAGGTTGCATAAAACGCTGCATACAACGTTTCGAAAGGTCTATAATTTTCAGCGAACACAATCAAAGTTAACATGAGCACTAGAGATGCCATTATTTGCACAATTTATAGGCTTGCCCAATTTAGTTGCTAACTTGAAATAACATGTAGGTACTAAAATAATCGAAAGAAAAACATGTTCATTTATTAGCCTAGTGGTATTTAGTCATACCATGTAAAATATGCCTCATGAAATTGTCAAAAGTGCAAGAGATACTGTTACATGTAGGTTTAGATTTTGTATCGATTGATGAAATATCTAAACATTATTTTAACAACCCAAAAGCAATTGCATGTGACACAGGAATCACTGACTCTCTGCATTTTTCTATTATCAACACACCTGATGGAAACACTTAACTGATTAGCACAGCTCATGAGGTGTCCTAACTATCTGTCGACTAGGAGTGATTCTCATGACTAAAGAGGCTTCATGCATAGCTTTTATTTTTACCCACAAGAGTAGGAGCAAAATGTCTCTATTCTCAGCATTTACGACCAATGCTCTACTTGGAAACGTTTTGTGGATATGGGCCCAGGCCTGAGAGCAGGGACATAAAGGACTCACACTGGGCTTCCTGATCACCCACTGCTACTCTGACATCATATTGACATGGATTGAATTCAGGTTAACTATGGGTTCATGTTCTATAGCTGTCACCATTGTCCTTACTCACCATTTCCCATTTTTATTGGCATGTTAGTTCATCCAGCAGCTAGCTGGGAATGGTATGGCACAAATATTTCTGACTTTAGAGTGTGTTATGTGCATCTTGTTAAAAGCCCAGTGTGATGAGATATTCCTGGGATTTTAGTCTGTTTTGGTGGGATGGAATTTTGGTCTGTCTGGTGACATCAATCAATCAAGTTTATTTTATATAGCCCTTCGTACATCAGCTAATATCTCGAAGTGCTGTACAGAAACCCAGCCTAAAACCCCAAACAGCAAGCAATGCAGGTGTAGAAGCACGGTGGCTAGGAAAAACTCCCTAGAAAGGCCAAAACCTAGGAAGAAACCTAGAGAGGAACCAGGCTATGAGGGGTGGCCAGTCCTCTTCTGGCTGTGCCAGGTGGAGATTATAACAGAACATGGCCAAGATGTTCAAAATGTTCATAAATGACAAGCATGGTCAAATAATAATCAGGAATAAATGTCAGTTGGCTTTTCATAGCCGATCATTAAGAGTTGAAAACAGCAGGTCTGGGACAGGTAGGGGTTCCATAACTGCAGGCAGAACAGTTGAAACTGGAACAGCAGCAAGGCCAGGTGGACTGGGGACAGCAAGGAGTCATCATGCCCAGTAGTCCTGACGTATGGTCCTAGGGCTCAGGTCCTCGGAGAGAGAGAAAGAAAGAGAGAAGGAGAGAATTAGAGAGAGCATACTTAAATTCACACAGGACACTGGATAAGACAGGAGAAGTACTCCAGATATAACCAACTGGCCCTAGCCCCCCGACACAAACTACTGCAGCATAAATACTGGAGGCTGAGACAGGAGGGGCCAGGAGACACTGTGGCCCCATCCGATGATACCCCCGGACAGGGCCAAACAGGAAGGAAATAACCCCACCCACTTTGCCAAAGCACAGCCCCCGCACCACTAGAGGGATATCTTCAGCCACCAACTTACAATCCTGAGACAAGGCCGAGTATAGCCCACAAAGATCTCCACCACAGCACAAACCAAGGGGGGGTGCCAACCCAGACCAATAACCCAGACATAGACCAATAAGAAAGAGTTCTAAACCTCGTTGCCAATAACTGCTTGTTCTCAGTTTTCCCCTCCCCACACAAACCACTCCCAGACAGTCCTATCAAAATACTTGCTTGAGAAATTGCTCTTTGCTAACAAGGTATTTTGTTTCTGTTTTACCAATGTAATTTAAAAAATTATCATCATACAGGTTGCCTAATTGTTATCCAGAAATGATTTGATATTTAGACAAATACAGCTGCATTGAACCTTTAACCTTGTGTAAGTAATATACGTATATTCACTTCCTTTAGTTACTATTTCTACAGTCAGTGTACTGCTAACACCTTTATTTACCATCATAATTTCAGCATGTCTCCCCTGTCTAGCAGTTTTACTTTACAACCTGTAGTTTTGTCTTCAGCCAAGTCTGACTTCTCTGACTTACTTTAATAGTCAAAAATTAACTCATATTCCTCCTCATGCTTTCAACTCCACCAATCCATAGCAATTTCCCTTAGCCTCATCGTCCCCCATTTTAAGACACCGCTGCAGTGGATAGCCGCCGTCTTGCAGGCTCCTGACCAGTTCTGCTATTATGTGCAGTTGAAGTCGGAAGTTGACATACACCTTAGCCAAATACATTCAAAATCAGTTTTTCACAATTCCTGACATTTATTCCCACTAAAAATTCCCTGTTTTAGGTCAGTTAGGACCACCACTTTATTTTAGGAATGTGAAATGTCAGAAAAATAGTAGAGATTATGATTTATTTCAGCTTTTATTTCTTTCATCACATTCCCAGTGGGTCAGAAGTTTACATACACTCAATTAGTATTTGGTAGCATTGCCTTTAAATTGTTTATCTTGGGTCAAACGTTTTGGGTAGACTTCCACAAGCTTCCCACAATAAGTTGGGTGAATTTTGGCTCATTCTTCCTGACAGAGCTGGTGTAACTGAGTCAGTTTTATAGGCCTCCTTGCTCGCACACGCTTTTTCAGTTCTGCCCACAAATGTTCTATAGGATTGAGGTCAGGGCATTGAGATGGCCACTCTAATACCTTGACTTTGTTGTCCTTAAGCCATTTTGCCACAACTTTGGAAGTACGCTTGGGGTCATTGTCCATTTGGAAGACCCATTATCACACCAAGCTTTAACTTCCTGACTGATGTCTTGAGATGTTGCTTTAATATATCCACATAATTATCCCTCCTCATGATGCCATCTATTTTGTGAAGTGCACCAGTCCCTCCTGCAGCAAAGCACCCCCACAACATGATGCTGCCACCCCCGTGCTTCACAGTTGGGATGGTGTTCTTCGGCTTGCAAGCCTCCCCCTTTATCCTCCAAACATAACAATGGTCATTATGGCCAAACAGTTCTATTTTTTGTTTCATCAGACCAGAGGACATTTCTCAAAAAAATACAATCTTTGTCCCCATGTGCAGTAGTCTGGCTTTTGTATGGCGGTTTTGGAGCAGTGGCTTCTTCCTTGCTGAGCGGTCTTTCAGGTTATGTCGATATAGGACTCGTTTTACTGTGGATAGAGATACTTTTGTACCTGTTTCCTCCCGGAATCTTCACATGGTCCTTTGCTGTTGTTCTGGGATTGATTTGCACTTTTTGCACCAAAGCACGTTTATCTCTAGGAGACAGAACGCGTCTCCTTCCGGTATGAATGCTGTGTGGTCCCATGGTGTTTATACTTGCGTACTATTGTTTGTACAGATGAACGTGGTACCTTCAGGCATTTGGAAATTGCTCCCAAGGATGAAGCAGCCTTGTGGAGGTCTACAATTCTTTGGGGGGCTGATTTCTTTTGATTTTCCCATGATGTCAAACAAAGAGGCACTGAGTTTGAAGGTAGGCCTTGAAATACATCCACAGGTACACCTTAAATTGACTCAAATTATGTCAATTAGCCTATCAGAAGCTTCTAAAGCCATGATATCATTTTATGGAATTTTCCAAGCTGTTTAAAGGCACAGTCAACTTAGTGTATGTAAACTTCTGACCCACTGGAATTGTGATACAGTGAATTAAGTGAAATAATCTGTCTGTAAACAATTGTTGGAAACATTTATTGTGTCATGCACACAGTAGATGTCCTAACCGACTTGCCAAAACTATAGTTTGTTACGAAGAAATTTGTGGAGTGGTTGAAAAACGAGTTTTAATGACTCCAACCTAAGTTTATGCAAACTTCCGACTTCAGCTATATATTTATTTACACTGATTTAAACTTTTTTTGTTCATAATGTCTCCGCCATAATTTCCAATGATGAAAAACAGCTTCTGGACATCAGAACACCGATTAATAACCTTGATTTGGCTGAAGATTTCTACTTAAGCTGCAGACCTTGCTATTTACCAAGATATTTTTCGATGCTGCCATTAAGAACACACTCAATGAGCTGTATAGGGCCATAAGCAAACAAGCAAATGCACATTCAGAGGCGGCTTCTCTCGTAACCAGTGATTATAAAGCAGAGAAACTGAAATCTGTTTTACCAAATTTTTACCAGCATGTCACCTGTGCAACTAGAGGCGACAAAACTCTACATCACCTTTACTCTACACACAGAAACGCATACTGTACAAGGCCCTCCCTTGCCCCTTTGACAAATCTTACAATAACCGATCCTCCTGCTTCCTGCTTACGAGCAAAAACTCAAATAGGAAGTACCAGTGATGCGCTCAATACGGAAGTGGTCCAATGAAGCGGATGCTAAGCGACAGATCTGTTTCGCTAGCACAGACTGGAATATGTTCATCCAATAACATTGAGGAGTTACCATATAACTCACCGACTTCATTATATAAGTGCACCAACGATGTTGTCCCCACAGTGATCGTACGTACTAGGGATGCAGTGGGCCCACAGTTCGGTATGTATCACGGTTTGTGGGCCACGGTATCTTTATATTTAAGAAAGTGTGCACTTGTATGACTCTCAACAGGTTTGCAACACGTAGCTCTTCATCTCCCAATCTAGTATACAGCGAACCGTCACAGTGAGGTAGCTTTGAGTTGCTCTGGAGGTCCAACTATCTGTGGAGAGAGCTAGATAGGGTGTCTTTGTCAATTCGTATTCAATTTCTCTCCGTGATGATTCATAGTTTGGAAATTACTTTGCTGCTGAAATGTGTGCGAGAGGGGACATTGTAACGTGGTTACATTTTTTCATTAGGTAACGGAATTCAGAGTCAGTAACCACCGACTAGGGCTGCAAATCTTTGGCTTTGAATACTCCCACTGCTTTCATTATTTCATTATGTTTTTCTGAATTTGTCGCAAATTGTTGTTGGAAGGCAGCCGCGAGAGATTGTTGTGTTTTCGCTAACAAGTGGACTCTCCTTGCTCAAACTCCACCTGCAAGGGATACGGCCGGGTAATGGCGAGTTAAATGACACATCTGTCACACCCTGATCTGTTTCACCTGTCCTTGTTATTGTCTCCACCCCCTCCAGGTGTTGCTTGTTTTCCCCAGTGTATTTATCCCTGTGTTTCCTGTCTCTCTGTGCTAGTTCGTCTTGTATGTCCAAGTCAACCAGCTGTTTTTCCCGTTATATCTCCTTCTTCTAGTCCTCCCGGTTTTGACTCTTGCCTATTTCTGTACCCGCCTGCCTGACCATTCTGCCTGCCTTGACCTCGAGCCTGCCTGCCACTCTGTACCTCCTGGACTCTAATCTGGTTTTGACCTTTTGCCTGTCCACGACCATTCCCTTGCCTACTCCTTTTTGGATTATTAAACATCTAAGACTCCAACCACCTGCCTCCTGTGTCTGCATCTGGGTCTCACCTTGAGTTATGATAACATCATGTTAGAAGTGTTTCCACTCGAGTAGCCGGGTCTTCTTACCCTCGTCATCGTATTGAATTCCATCGTATTCATTCCAGGCGCCGACAGAGATGGCCGCCTCGCTTCGCGTTCCTAGGAAACTATGCAGTATTTTGTTTCGCCCTCTCCCGCCCTCCCTTCGCAAAAGCTGATTTTCATTTTGTTGCTTCCAGCCTGTAGACAAAAACTAAAACAGGAAGCTCGCGCGCACAGGTCTGTTCAACACTGGTCCGACCAATCTGATTCCACGCTTCAAGATTGCTTCGATCACGTGGACTGGGATATGTTCCGCATTGCGTCAAACAACAACATTGACGAATACGCTGATTCGGTGAGCGAGTTTATTAGCAAGTGCATCGGCGATGTCGTACCCACACCAACTATTAAAACATTCCCAAACCAGAAAATGTGGATTGACGGCAGCATTCGCGCGAAACTAAAAGCGCAAACCACTGCTTTTAATCAGGGCAAGGTGACCTTAAACATGCCTGAATACAAACAGTGTAGCTATTCCCTCCGCAAGGCAATCAAACAAGCTAAGCGTCAGTATAGAGACAAAGTAGAGTCGCATTTCAACGTTCAGACACAAGAAGTATGTGACAGGTTCTACAGTCAATCACGGATTACAAATAGAAAACCAGCCACGTCGCGGACCAGGATGTCTTGCTCCCAGACAGACTAAGCAACTTCTTTGCACGCTTTGAGGACAATACAGTCTCACTGACACGGCACGCTACCAAAACCTGCGGACTCTCCTTCACTGCAGCCGACGTGAGTAAAACATTTAAACGTGTTAACCCTCGCAAGGCTGCAGGCCCAAACGGCATCCCCAGCCGCGTCCTCATAGCATGCGCAGACCAGCTGGCTGGTGTGTTTACGGACATATTCAATCAATCCTTATCCCAGTCTGCTGTCTCCACATGCTTCAAGAGGGCCACCATTGTTCCTGTTCCCAAGAAAGCTAAGGTAACTGAGCTAAATGACTACCGTCATCATGAAGTGCTTTGAGAGACTAGTCAAGGACCATATCACCTCCACCCTACCTGACACCCTAGACCCACTCCAATTTGCTTACTGCCCCAATAGGTCCAAAGACGACGCAATTGCAACCACACTGCCCTAACCCATCTGGACAAGAGGAATATATATGTGAGAATGCTGTTCATCGACTAGAGTTCAGCATTTAACACCATAGTACCCTCCAAACTCGTCATCAAACTCGAGACCCTGGGTCTCGACCCCGCCCTGTGCAACTGGGTACTGAACTTCCTGACGGGGCGCCCCCAGGTGGTGAGGGTAGGTAACAACATCTCCACTCTGCTGATCCTCAACACTGGGGCCCCACAAGGGTGCGTTCTGAGCCCTCTCCTGTACTCCCTGTTCACCCACGACTGCGTGGCCATGCACGCCTCCAACTCAATCATCAAGTTTGCAGACGACACTATAGTGGTAGGCTTGATTACCAACAACGACGAGAAGGCCTACAGGGAGGAGGTGAGGGCCCTTGGAGTGTGGTGTCAGGAAAATAACCTCACACTCAACGTCAACAAAACAAAGGAGATGATCGTGAACTTCAGGAAACAGCAGAAGGAGCACCCCCCTATCCACATCGATCGGACAGTAGTGGAGAGGGTAGTAAGCTTTAAGTTCCTCGGCGAACACATCACGGACAAACTGAATTGGTCCACCCACACAGACAGTGTGGTGAAGAAGGCGCAGCAGCGCCTCTTCAACCTCAGGAAGCTGAATAAATTTGGCTTGTCACCAAAAGCACTCACAAACTTTTACAGACACACAATCGAGAGCATCCTGTCGGGCTGTATCACCGCCTGGAACGGCAAATGCTCCGCCCACATCCGTAAGGCTCTCCAGAGGGTAGTGAGGTCTGCACAGCGCATCACCGGGGGCAAACTACCTGCCCTCCAGGACACCTACACCACCCGATGTCACAGGAAGGCCATAAAGATCATCAAGGACAACAACCACCCGAGCCACTGCTTGTTCACCCCGCTATCATCCAGAAGGCGAGGTCAGTACAGGTGCATCAAAGCAGGGACCGAGAGACTGAAAAACAGCTTCTATCTCAAGGCCATCAGACTGTTAAACAGCCACCACTAACATTGACTGGCTGCTGCCAACATACTGACTCAAATCCAGCCACTTTAACAATGTAAAAATTGATGAAAAAATGTATCACTAGCTACTTTAAACAATGCCACTTCATATAATGTTTACATACCCTACATTACTCATCTCATATGTATATACTGTACTCGATACCATCTACTGCATCTTGCCTATGCCGTTCTGTACCATCACACATTCATATATTTTTATGTACATATTCTTCATTCCTTTACACTTGTGTGTATAAATTAGTTGTTGTGGAATTGTTAGGTTAGATTACTCGTTGGTTATTACTGCATTGTCGGAACTAGAAGCACAAGCATTTCGCTACACTCGCATTAGCATCTGCTAACCATGTGTATGTGAAAAATAAAATTTGATTTGGAATCCAAAATGTTCCCACACAGCGGATTTGAAAGACGGTGATGCCTCTTCAAATGTGCTTCTCTCTGTCTCGCTAGCGCTCGCCATTGGCACGTTGGAGCTGAGATAATATTTGTTTTTAGTTTCCCATCTCTTCATGGGGCCCGTTTAGGGAGGTTTCCTACTGAGATGACATTGCAAATTGTCCATTGGTTGTTTAAGGTGCCCAGTGAAATACCGGGCACGAGTCACTTCCTGTTGAATTTGCAGACGTGTTGCTGTGCGTTTTTTTGCTGTGCGTTTTGCTGCCAACTTTACTTTGCTAGCTGACAACTTTACGTTTTTTTTTTTTTTCTTTTTAATTACCGTTTATATTTTTAGTTTTTCCATCGCAACTTTTTTCCCTCATTCAACTTTTTCACTCCGGACGCTTTATCTGGACATGGTTCGTCAGCACCTTCAACAGCCGAAGCTAAGTAGTAACATTAACATGATGTCTTCTAATTGCAGTCGTTGTACTCATAATATACAGGAGAACGATCGCCTTACGGCGAGGATAGCTGTGCTACAAGCCCAGCTTCAGACGCAATCGTTAGGCAAGGGTAATTTCAGTGTAGGAAAGGAAGAAACAGCGTCTGTGCCACCAGTAAGTACAGATAGTAACGTTAGTATAAACCCCCCCGCACAGTCCCCGCAGCCGGACAACTTTCTCATGGCTTCTGGAGGGAAATGCTGTTGGAATGCTCAACTGGTGTCGCTCATTCAGCCGACAGAAACTTTCAACCGGTTCTCCCCATTATGTAGCGAGTCAGAGTCTGAGGCTGAGTCTTCTCTTGTCTCTACTCCTCCCGCTACGGGGTCTGAGACGCCGAAGGCTCCAATCATTAGCTCTGACAAATTGAAAACCCTAGTCATTGGCGACTCCATTACCCGCAGTATTAGACTTAAAACGAATCACCCAGCGATCATACACTGTTTACCAGGGGGCAGGGCTACCGACGTTAAGGCTAATCTAAAGATGGTGCTGGCTAAAGCTAAATCTGGCGAGTGTAGAGAGTATAGAGATATTGTTATCCACGTCGGCACCAACGATGTTAGGATGAAACAGTCAGAGGTCACCAAGTGCAACATAGCTTCAGCGAGTAAATCAGCTAGAAAGATGTGTCGGCATCGAGTAATTGTCTCTGGCCCCCTCCCAGTTAGGGGGAGTGACGAGCTCTACAGCAGAGTCTCAGCACTCAATCGCTGGTTGAAAACTGTTTTCTGCCCCTCCCAAAAGATAGAATTTGTAGATAATTGGCCCTCTTTCTGGGACTCACCCACAAACAGGACCAAGCCTGACCTGCTGAGGAGTGACGGACTCCATCCTAGCTGGAGGGGTGCTCTCATCTTATCTACCAACATAGATAGGGCTCTAACTCCTCTAGCCCCACAATGAAATAGGGTGCAGGCCAGGCAGCAGGCTGTTAGCCAACCTGCCAGCTTAGTGGAGTCTGCCAATAGCACAGTCAGTGTAGTCAGCTCAGCCATACCCATTGAGACTGTGTCTGTGCCTCGACCTAGGTTGGGCAAAACTAAACATGGCGGTGTTCGCCTTAGCAATCTTATTAGGATAAAGACCTCCTCCATTCCTGCCATTATTGAAAGAGATCGTGATACCTCACATCTCAAAATAGGGTTACTTAATGTTAGATCCCTCACTTCAAAGGCAGTCATAGTCAATGAACGAATCACTGATCATAATCTTGATGTGATTGGCCTGACTGAAACATGGCTTAAGCCTGATGAATTTACTGTGTTAAATGAGGCCTCACCTCCTGGTTACACTAGTGACCATATCCCCCGTGCATCCCGCAAAGGCGGAGGTGTTGCTAACATTTACGATAGCAAATTTCAATTTACAAAAAAAAAAATGACGTTTTCGTCTTTTGAGCTTCTAGTCATGAAATCTATGCAGCCTACTCAATCACTTTTTATAGCTACTGTTTACAGGCCTCCTGGGCCATATACAGCGTTCCTCTCTGAGTTCCCTGAATTCCTATCAGACCTTGTAGTCATAGCAGATCATATTCTAATTTTTGGTGATTTTAATATTCATATGGAGAAGTCCACAGACCCACTCCAAAAGTCTTTCGGAGCCATCATCGACTCAGTGGGTTTTGTCCAACATGTCTCTGGACCTACTCACTGCCACAGTCATACTCTGGACCTAGAAAGAGCTGCTTCCCGTGCTTGGCCCTCCTATGTTGAACATAATAAACAGCTCTCTATCCACCGGATGTGTACCAAACTCACTAAAAGTGGCAGTGATAAAGCCTCTCTTGAAAAAGCCAAACCTTGACCCGGAAAATATAAAAAACTATCGGCCTATATCGAATCTTCCATTCCTCTCAAAAATTTTAGAAAAAGCTGTTGCGCAGCAACTCACTGCCTTTCTGAAGACAAACAATGTATACGAAATGCTTCAGTCTGGTTTTAGACCCCATCATAGCACTGAGACTGCACTTGTGAAGGTGGTAAATGACCTTTTAATGGCGTCAGACCGAGGCTCTGCATCTGTCCTCGTGCTACTAGACCTTAGTGCTGCCTTTGACACCATCGATCACCACATTCTTTTGGAGAGACTGGAAACCCAAATTGGTCTACACGGACAAGTTCTGGCCTGGTTTAGATCTTACCTGTCGGAAAGATATCAGTTTGTCTCTGTGAATGGTTTGTCCTCTGACAAATCAACTGTACATTTCGGTGTTCCTCAAGGTTCCGTTTTAGGACCACTATTGTTTTCACTATATATTTTACCTCTTGGGGATGTTATTCGAAAACATAATGTTAACTTTCACTGCTATGCGGATGACACACAGCTGTACATTTCAATGAAACATGGTGAAGCCCCAAAATTGCCCTCGCTAGAAGCCTGTGTTTCAGACATAAGGAAGTGGATGGCTGAAAACTTTCTACTTTTAAACTCGGACAAAACAGAGATGCTTGTTCTAGGTCCCAAGAAACAAAGAGATCTTCTGTTAAATCTGACAATTCATCTTGATGGTTGTAAAGTCGTCTCAAATAAAACTGTGAAGGACCTCGGCGTTACTCTTGACCCTGATCTCTCTTTTGACGAACATATCAAGACTGTTTCAAGGACAGCTTTTTTCCATCTACGTAACGTTGCAAAAATCAGAAATTTTCTGTCCAAAAATGATGCAGAAAAATTAATCCATGCATTTGTTACTTCTAGGTTAGACTACTGCAATGCTCTACTTTCCGGCTACCCGGATAAAGCACTAAATAAACTTCAGTTAGTGCTAAATACGGCTGCTAGAATCCTGACTAGAACCAAGAAATTTGATCATATTACTCCAGTGCTAGCTTCCCTACACTGGCTTCCTGTTAACCTGTCTCGCCCCCCCGTTCCGCTAGCGGAACTCCTCCCACATTCCACTGAAAAGGCAGAGCGCGAAATTCAAAAAATATTTTTTTAGAAATATTTAACTTTCACACATTAACAAGTCCAATACAGCTAATGAAAGATACACATCTTGTGAATCCAGCCAACATGTCCGATTTTTTAAATGTTTTACAGGGAAAACACAATATATATTTATGTTAGCTCACCAACAAATAGAAAAAAGCACAGACATTTTTCACAGCACAGGTAGCAAAATCAAAATCAACCAAACTAACCTAGAACAAACCAAAGAAACCAAGAAACAACTTAATCAGATGACAGTCTTATAACATGTTATACAATAAATCTATGTTTTGTTCGAAAAATGTGCATATTTGAGCTATAAATCAGTTTTACATTACTGCTACCATCATAGCTACAGTCAGAAATAGCACGGGAGTAGCCAGAGTAAATACAGACACCAACGTCAACTACCTAATTACACATCATAAAACATTTCAGAAAAATATATGGTGGATAGCAAATGAAAGACAAAGATCTTGTGAATATAGCCAATATTTCCGATTTTTTAAATGTTTTACAGCGAAAACACCACGTATATTTATGTTAGCTCACCACCAAATACAAAAGACAGACAGACATTCTTCACAGCACCGGTAGCATGCAGGTAGCATGCACAAAGCCAACCTAACTAACCTAGAACCAACCTAACTAACCTAGAAACAACTCCCTCAGATGACAGTCCTATAACATGTTACACAATAAATCTATGTTTTGTTCAAAAAATGTGCATATTTGAGCTATAAATCAGTTTTACATTACTGCTACCATCATAGCTACAGTCAGAAATAGCACGGGAGTAGCCAGAGTAAATACAGACACCAACGTCAACTACCTAATTACTCATCATAAAACATTTCAGAGAAATATATGGTGGATAGCAAATGAAAGACAAAGATCTTGTGAATACAGCCAATATTTCCGATTTTTGAAGTGTTTTACAGCGAAAACACAATATATCGTTATATTAGCTTACTACAATAGCTATCACACAACAGCATTGATTCAAGGCAAACGGTAGCGATAGCACAGTTCGACAGATATATGAAATAGCATCCCAAATTGGGTCCTTATCTTTGTTGATCTTCCATCAGAATGTTGTACAAGGGGTCCTTTGTTCAGAACCGTCTTTGTTTGGATCCAGAACGAACTATTTCCCACTGGCCGTGCGGCGCTAACCTCTCCTTCTTGAACAAATTCCTCCAACGCATCACGTCTAAAGTCCCGAATAAATTTCAATAATATAATTAAACTATATTGAAAAAACATACTTTAGGATGATATTGTGACATGTATCAAATAAAATCGAAGCCGGAGATCATATTCACCTATAACGACGGTTTTCCAGGAGGCGATTCCAGGTCCAACTTCGCGCCTTCCAAAAAAAAATAATGGCGGACCTCTCACTCCAAGAGGTTGTATTCAATCCCAGAACGAGATAATCAAGTCATTTCTGCTCTCACTTCCGCATGACACCCAGGGGAAGGTGTATGACGTGTTTCTACAGTCATAAGTGACATGCCCTTTTATAAACAAGCTCTTGAAGAGAGACCTCGCTTTTGGAAATCTCACTTCCGGATAGGAAATGGGCTGTAAAAAGAGTTCTGTTTCACTTAGAGAAATAATTAGAACGGGTTTAGAAACTAGAGAGTGTTTTCTATCCAATATTAATAATAATATGCATATTGTACGAGCAAGAATTGAGTACGAGGCCGTTTAAATTGGATACGATTTTCCCCAAAAGTGAAAACAGCACCCCCTGTCCTTAAGAAGTTTTAAGGCAAGGGCTGATTTCAAGGTTTTACTGTTAACCTATAAAGCGTTACATGGGCTTGCTCCTACCTATCTTTCCGAGTTGGTCCTGCCGTACATACCAATACGTACGCTACGGTCACAAGACGCAGGCCTCCTAATTGTCCCTAGAATTTCTAAGCAAACAGCGGGAGGCAGGGCTTTCTCCTATAGATCTCCATTTTTATGGAACAGTCTGCCTACCCATGTGAGAGACGCAGACTCGGTCTCAACCTTTAAGTCTTTACTGAAGACTTATCTCTTCAGTAGGTCATATGATTGAGTGTAGTCTGGCCCAGGAGTGTGAAGGTGAACGGAAAGGCTCTGGAGCAACGAACCGCCCTTGCTGTCTCTGCCTGGCCGGTTCCCCTCTCTCCACTGGGATTCTCTGCCTCTAACCCTATTACAGGGGCTGAGTCACTGGCTTACTGGTGCTCTTTCATGCCGTCCCTAGGAGGGCTGCGTCACTTGAGTGGGTTGAGTTACTGACGTGATCTTCCTGTCTGGGTTGGCGCCCCCCCTTGGTTTGTGCTGTGGTGGAGATCTTTGTGGGCTATACTCGGCCTTGTCTCAGGATTGTAAGTTGGTGGTTGAAGATATCCCTCTAGTGGTGCGGGGGCTGTGCTTTGGCAAAGTGGGTGGGGTTATATCCTTCCTGTTTGGCCCTGTCCGGGGGTATCTTCGGATGGGGCCACAGTGTCTCCTGACCGCTCCTGTCTCAGCCTCCAGTATTTATGCTGCAGTAGTTTGTGTCGGGGGGCTAGGGTCAGTTGGTTATACCTGGAGTACTTCTCCTGTCTTATCCAGTGTCCTGTGTGAATTTAAGTATGCTCTCTCTAATTCTCTCGTTCTCTCTTTCTTTCTCTCTCTCTGAGAACCTGAGCCCTAGGACCATACGTCAGGACTACCGGGCATGATGACTCCTTGCTGTCCCCAGTCCGCCTGGCCTTGCTGCTATTCCAGTTTCAACTGTTCTGCCTGCGGTTACGGAACCCCTACCTGTCCCAGACCTGCTGTTTTCAACTCTTAATGATCGGCTATGAAAAGCCAACTGAGATTTATTCCTGATTATTATTTGACCATGCTTGTCATTTATGAACATTTTGAAAATCTTGGCTCTCTCTAATTTTCTCCTTCTCTCTTTCTTTCTCTCGGAGGACCTGAGCCCTAGGACCATACGTCGGGACTACCGGGCGTGGTGACTCCTTGCTGTCCCCAGTCCGACTGGCCTTGCTGCTATTCCAGTTTCAACTGTTCTGCCTGCGGTTATGGAACCGCCACCTGTCCCAGACCTGTTGTTTTTCAACTCTTAATGATCGGCTATGAAAAGCCAACTGAAAATTATTCATGATTATTATTTGACCATGCTTGTCACTTATGAACATTTTTGAACATCTTGGCATAGTTCTGTTATAATCTCCACCCGGCACAGCCAGAAGAGGACTGGCCACCCCTCATAGCCTGGTTCCTCTCTAGGTTTCTTCCTAGGTTTTGGCCTTTCTAGGGAGTTTTTCCTAGCCACCGTGCTTCTACACCTGCATTACTAGCTGTTTGGGGTTTTAGGCTGGGTTTCTGTACAGCACTTCGAGATATTAGCTGATGTACGAAGGGCTATATAAAATAAACTTGATTGATTAAGGGGGAGGGGGTAGCGGTCACTGTGGTTTCCACATTTTGAGACATTGTTGCGGAGTAAAGTTTGTCAGCCCTCAGGAGACCCCTAACGGCCTGTGGCCCCAAGCAGATGCCTGCCAAGCCTGTTCACAAACTGCACGTCTGGTTCTATGGATCTGAATGTACGACGTGCGTGTAGTCTGCAGTGCAATAAGCACTTTTGGAAATTATTGAAAATTCCGCGGTTCACGTGTGCGTATTGAACCGTAGGGGGCGTACCGAACGGTTCGACAACATACTGTGTACCGTTGCATCCCTAGTACGTACATATCCCAACGAGAAGCCACAGATTACAGGCAGCATCCGCACTGAGCTAAAGGCTAGAGCTGCCACTTTCAAGGAGCGGGACACTAATCCGGACGCTTATAATAAATCCCCTTACGACCTCTAATAAACGATCAAACTGGCTAAGCGCCAATGCAGGACTACAATCAAAACCTACTACGCCAGCTCTGACACTTGTCGGATGTGGCAGGGCTTGCAAACTATCAAAAATTACAAAGGGAAACCCAGCCACGAGCTTACCAGCGATGCGATCATACCAAACGAGCTAAATGCCTTCTATGCTCGCATCGAGGCAAGCATCACTGAACTATGCACGAGAGCACCAGCTGTTCCGGACGACTTTGTAATCTCGCTCTTTATAGCTGATGTGAGTAAAATCTTTAACCTGTTTGGCGTGCAAGCCCGACGTCGGTACACTTATGACAACAGCCAGCTCAAAGTGCAGGGCGCGAAATTCAAAAGATATATTTTTTAAATATTTAACTTTCACACATTAACAAGTCCAATACAGCATATGAAAGGTACACATCTTGTGAATCAAGCCAACATGTCCGATTTTTAAAATGTTTTACAGGGAAGACACAATATGTAAATCTATTAGCTAACCACGTTAGCAAAAGACACCACTTTTCTTACTCCATCAGTTTTTTACTCCATCAGTAGCTATCACAAATTCGACCAAATAAAGATATAAATAGCCACTAACCAAGAAACAACTTCATCAGATGACAGTCTGATAACATATTTATTGTATAGCATATGTTTTGTTAGAAAAATGTGCATATTTCAGGTATAAATCATAGTTTACATTGCAGCTACAGTCAGAAATTGCACCGAAAGCAGACAGAAAAATTACAGACACCAACGCCAAATAACTAAATACTCATCATAAAACATTTCTGAAAAATACATAGTGTACAGCAATTGAAAGACAGGCATCTTGTGATTCCAGACAATATTTCCGATTTATCAAGTGTTTTACAGCGAAAACACAATATAGCGTTATATTAGCGTAGCCACAATAGCCAGAAACACTTGGGCGCCGACGACCAGTTCACATGCACGACAGATATTAGAAATAGCATCATAAAATGTTTCTTACTTTTGGTGATCTTCCATCAGAATGTTGGACAAGGTGTCCTTTGTCCAGAACAGTCGTTGTTTGGATCTGGAACGGCAAATTTCCCTCTTGATTTAGCATGGGCACTTGCCAAGTGGCACGGATCTCTCCAACGTCAACAAAGTCAGAGAACGGAACACGGCAAAACTCCCGAAAAAATTTCAATAATCTGATTAAACTATATTGAAAAAACATACTTTACGATGATATGGTCACGTATCAAATAAAATCTAAACCGGAGATGTTAGTCGTCCATAACGACAGCTAAACAGAAGGCAAATCCATGTCCCCTTTCGCGCGCTCCAGAAACAGGAAATGGACGGTCACGTCATACAAAGAGCTTTAATTCCACCTCAGACCAAGATAAACACGAAATTTCTTCTCTCACCGCCTCTTGACAACCAGGGGAAGGTGTATGAAGTGTACGTAGACTCTTACGTATCATGCCCATGTATAGGCAGGAAGTTGAACAGAGCATCGATTTCTGACATTCCACTTCCTGGTCAGGAAATGTGCTGCAGAATGAGTTCTGTTTCACTCAGAGAAATAATTCAAACGGTTTTAGAAACTAGAGAGTGTTTTCTATCCAATAGTAATAATAATATGCATATTGTACGAGCAAGAATTGAGTACGAGGCCGTTTGAAATGGGCACGATTTAACTGGCTACTCAATACTGCCCCTTGCAGCCATAAGAAGTTAAACAGCTTACATTCGCAAGGCCACGGGGCCAGACGGAAAACCAAGACGTGTACTTAGAGCATGCGCTGTCCAGCTGCCAAGTGTCTTCACTGACAGTTTCAACCTATCCCTGACCCGGTCTGCAATACCAACTTGTTTTAAGTAGACAACCATAGTCACTGTGCCCTGGACCCACTCCAATTCGCCAACCGCCATAACAGATCCACAGAGGAAGCAATCTCTATGGACTTCCTGATGGGCCACCCCCAGGTGGTAGGCAATGACACATCCGCCACTCTGACCATCAACATGAGGGCCTCTCAGGGGTGTGTGCGTAGTCCCGTCCTGTACTCCCCATTCACCCACGAGTTTACTGACGACACGACGGTGGTAAGACTGAACACCTATGATGATGATGATGCAGCATATAGGGAGGAGGTAAGACTCCTGGCAGTGTGGTGCCAGGACAACAACCTGTCCCTCAATGTCAGCAAGACAAAGGAGCTAATCCATATCACTAAGGAAATAACAGGGTCCACACACACACAAAGAGGGCAGGGGGCACGACTTGTGAAGAGGGCACGACAGCACCTCTTCCCGCTCAGGAGGCTGAAAGTATTTAGCATTGTCCCTCAGATCCTCCAAAATGTCTAAAGCTTCAGCAATGACAGCATCTTGACTGGCTACATCACCACTTGGTATGATAACTGCAAGGCACCCGACCGCAAGGCACTACAGAGGGTGATGAGTACGGCCCAGTACATCAATGGAGCCGAGCTCCCTGCCATCTAGGACCTCTATACCAGGAGGTGTCAGAGGAAGGCCCATAGACTGTTCTCTCTGCTACCACATGGCAAGCGGTACCAGGGCACAAAGTCTCGAACCAGCAGGATCCTGAATAGCTTCTTCCTCTAAGCCATAGGACTGCTAAACAGGAAATTAATCAAATGGTTACCCGGACTACCCGCATTGACCCTTTTTTGCACTAACTCTGTTGCAGTGACTCTATGCACAAACACTGGACTCTACCCACACATACTTACACTGACACCCCAACACACACAATCGATACGCCCACACACGCATACAAACGCCATATACACACACACATACTTTCACACTCACCACATGAGTTGCTGCTACTGTTTATTATATATACTTTTGCCTAGTCACTTTACCACTACCTATATGTACATATAGTAGCTTCGGAAAGTATTCAGGCCTCTTGACTTTTTCCACATTTTGTTACAGCCTTGTTCTAAAATGTATTAAATAGTTTTTTCCCCCTCATCTACAAACTATATTCCAAAATGACAAAGCAAAAACGTTAAAAAAAGAAAAAAGATTGCTAACAATAAAAATACAAAAAATGGGAATATAGCATTTCCATAACTACTCAGACCCTTTACTCAGAACTTTGTTGAAGGACCTTTGGCAGCGATTACAGCCTCGAGTCTTCTTTGGTATGACACTACAAGCTAGACACACCTGTATTTGGGGAGTTTCTCCCATTCTTCTCTGCAGATCGTCTCAAGCTCTGTCGGGTTGGATGGGGAGCGTTGGTGCACAGCTATTTTTAGGTCTCTCCAGAGATGTTAGATCGGGTTCAAGTCCGGGCTCTGGCTGGGCCACTCAAGGACATTCAGAGACTTGTCCAGAAACCACTTCTGCATTGTCTTGGCTGTGTGCTTGGGGTCGTTGTCCTGTTGGAAGGTGAACCTTGGCCCCGGTCTGAGGTCCTGAGCGCTCTGGAGCAGTACTTTGGTTAATTTATCTTTGCCTCAATCCCAGTCCCTGCCGCTGAAAGACATTCCCACAGCATGATGCTGCCACCACCATGCTTCTCCGTAGGGATGGTGCCAGCTTTCCTCCAGATGGGACGCTTGGCATTCAGGCCAAATATTCTTGTTTCTGGTCTGAGAGTCTTTAGGTGCCTTTTGGCAAACTCCATTGGGCTGTCATTTGCCTTTTACTGAGGACTGGCTTCCGTCTGGCCACTCTACCATAAAGGCCTAATTGGTGGAGTGTTGCAGGGATTGTTGTCCTTCTGGAAGGTTCTCCCATCTCCACAGAGGAACTCTAGAGCTCTGTCAGAGTGACCATCAGGTTCTTGGTCACCTCCCTGACCAAGGCCCTTCTCCCCCGATTGCTCAGTTTCATGGCTGGGTGGCCAGCTCCAGGAAGAGTCTTGGTGGTTCCAATCTTCTTCCATTTAAGAATGATGGAGGCCACTATGTTCTTTGGGACCTTAAAACATTTCTTAAACCTGTTTTCGCTTTGTCATTATGGGATATTGTGTGTAGATTGCTGAGGAAATTGTTCTATTTACAGTTTTTTCCAACTGCTTACACACGTTTTCAAAAGTGTCTCCTTTTTTCAAAACTCTACACACAATTCCCAAACCTGCACACACAAAATGCAAAATGCTTCACATCTCCTTCAAAATGTAACACTGCATTCAAAATGCCATAAACACATGTCAGAATGAAGCATTTGCATCAAATGGCAAACACTGCTTTCATAATAGTACATTTTTGGATATACCATGTAAACACTGTTGTTCTAAATCTAAAGCTCTTTGGTCTTTCATAGGCTTATATCTACATTTCAATACAATGTTCTACATTCAAAGTAATCTGCTGAGAGGGGTAACAAGTACACTGTAAACACCAATGCAATGTAGAAACAGAAAATATTTATTAGGCCAAACATTACTGTTGTATACAGTAGCATACAACAAAACCATAAACATATGTAAACCAAAAGTATATTCTATAGAATACAGTAAAGAACACAATTGTGTGTGTGGGGTGCCGGGGGGGCAGTCCAGGAATTGGTAGGGGGGGGGGGGGGCAGTCACCAGTGCTAAGCTACGCGTCATCTCTTCTCCGTCCTGGGTCTGGCCACAATACTTCGTCCACATCACAAGATATGTTTTCTCTTGCCAAACATCAAGGGAAGTATCTCCTAGCATGGTGTATCCAACCTTGGACAGAGGCAACCTCTATGTCCCCACATGCGTCCTCCATTGCATGGAGAAGCGGCATGCGGGCATAGGGTTGGCGATCATACACTTTCCAGCGACAGGCTGAGAAGGATTCCTCTATGGGATTTAGAAAAGGTGAATATGGGGGTAGGTACAAAACTACAAATTGTGGATGGGTGGCAAACCAGTTTTGGACCAGAACAGCCTGGTGAAAACTAACATTGTCCCATAAAACCACAAATCTAGCAGGCTCCTGATCTGGATCAGGGACAAGCATTGTGTAAATTGCATCCAGAAAAGTGAGCATATGGCCGGTGTTGTACGGACCCAGTGTGGCATTGTGATGGAGGAACCCGTTTTGAGTGATGGCAGCACACATAGTTATATTACCCCCACGCGGTCCAGGGACATTGGTATTTGCCCTCTGTCCTATTACATTTCTTCCGCGGCGCCTGGTTTTGGTGAGGTTGAAGCCAACCTCCTCCACATAAATAAATGAATACCGAATTACATGGGCATCCAGCTCCAATACTCTCTGTAACAGACAAAATGATATACAGATGAGTAAATATGATATGTCTGAAGTACTGGAAGTAGTGTTGCATACATACCTCTACAAAGTCATGTCGCATATTCTTGACTCTGTCAGAGTTTCTCTCAAATGGCACCTTGTAAAGTTGTTTCATCGTCACTCGGTGCCGTTGGAGGATGAGTTGTATGGTCGACAGGCTTACAGCATTGATGTTGTTAAATATGGTGTCATTATTCAAGATATGCTCTCTTATCTCTCGAATCCTAATTGCATTGTTGGCCAAAACCATATTTATAATTGCAGTCTCTTGTACATCTGTAAACAAGCATCCTCATCCTCCATGATGTCTTTGCCTTTCCACTCTGTACAGAATTCAAACACAGTATGTGTTCAGCATAGGAACTGTAAACAATGTACCAAAAAATGTAGTACAGCATGATAACCAACCTCATTCATTCAATGCAGTGCAGTAAATGGATGGCTTAGAGTTACAAATGTTTATGCAATACTATGCAGCCATACTTATTTTACAGTACATTACTGTAATGCTAAAATAGTCATTAGATAGTTGCATACCTGTTCTCATTTCTGAAGGTTCGAATTATGGACGCTACTGTAAATCAACTCAAGTTGGGCTGGACTCTCAGTCCAGCCTCTCTCATGGTCAAACTGTGGTTGATCACATGATCAACAAGTGTTGCCCTAATCTCATCAGAGATGGCTCTCCTTCCTTCTCTTCTTTGCACTCGTCCTCTTCCTCTCCCTCCTACTCCTCTTGCTCTCTGTCCATTGTTGGCATCCATTGTTCAAAACAGGTAATCTGACCTGACCAAAGTGAAGTTGTCTGAATACTTTCCGAAGGCACTGTGCAGTATATATATAGGCACTGTATAAATATTTTTTAAAACATCTTTAACTTTGCATTGTTGGAAAAGGAACCGTAAGTAAGTATTTCAATGTTAATCTATACGTGTTGTTTACGAAACGTGACAAATAAAAATTGATTTCATCCTCAACTCAAACAGCTCCGTCATTTCCCTCAACCTCATCCTACTCTTCATCCCCTCCACCCAACCGTTCCACAGTCATTTCCCTCAGCAACACTTTTGAGTCAGCAGGCCTCCTCTCTTGCAGCGCCCAACCTTCTCCAGCCCTCAGAAGTCAGTATCCTAAGAAGTCCCTGTCTCTTCCAGCAGGCTGTGCTGGTGACGGTGCCCCCTGTTCCCAGACGGCACTGCTGTGGCGGTCCCACTGCGCCGCTTGTCTCCTCGATATGGGGTCGCCAAGGTGACAGGGAAATTAAACGCCAGCAAGCTCATTAATAAACACATCTGTGGGGGTGCCATACCACACTTTGTTCAGCACAACAGCCCTTATTCACCCTTACTCTCCATTTCACTCCTCTCACTCTGCCTCTATCTCTCTCTACTTCTTTGTCTCTCACACCATCTCTATCTCTCTCTCTATGACGTTCCTCCCCCCGTCCCTCCCTCCCTATGCCTTGAGGCGTTGGATCTCACCAAAGAGACACAGTGCTGTATCCTCACAGCTGGCCCACCAAATCAGTGCCCTGCAGGAGACTAATGGCTTGAGCGCCTGACGGTAATGTCTATTGACAACTGTTGTTCCATAAAGACAATACTTATTGGGATTTTACAGTTTGGTTCAGTTGTGATGAAGTTGCCAACAGTGTGGACATGATTTATTTGCACTAATCAGAGAATGGTTCAGATGTACTGCTTAGCGCAGTGCTGGAATTACATACAAAATCCAAGCATGTCTAGTTAAGTAAACAAATTGATCATTGTCATACCACTGATGAGAACGGATGTTGCGTGTAAACTGTTGTGATTGCTTGCAATAGTTAAACATCCAACCAGTGTTGTCACATCAACTCCTTAATGTTTTAAAGGGAAATTTCACAATTTTTCAACCACACCACCTCAACATCATAATACAGTATGTGCAAAGGGTGCATTTCTATATTTTGCAATAAAAAAGAAAGAGGAAAATAAGTGTTTCCAATGACATTATCAACCAATTAGTAGGCAATGCCTACCCATAATTGGTTAAAATCATATGATGCACATTGATGATGTCGTCAGAAACACTTATCTCCTGCTATCATTTTTTTCCACAAAACATAGAAACGTGCCATTTTCACGTACTGTATGTTGATGTTGGGGTAGGTGCTGGAGATGATGAATATGACGTTTAAATTTCCTTTTAAGTGTCAAGCAGTATCAACCAAGAGTTTTCTTTATTGTCACTAACTGTTGTTGGTTTTGTTGGTTGTCACAACTTGTGACAAGGGTTTGCCATATACATTGTTCATATAGCAGGGATTGAACAATAAGGGTTACCCTGTTGCCTGGGGCAAGTGACCTGAGCAGTCACACAAGTTGAGCCTGTTCTGTGGCCTGCTCTGTGGCTTTTTTACTGTCAACCACCAAAAGTCTGGTCTTTCTGGTTCTTCCCCTGTGTATAGGTGAAAATAGCTACTTTACATTTTTGGGCAAGTGATCATAATCTTTTTAGGGCATCCAAAAAATACTCATGACCTGATGGGTGAGTGCTTTTCAGACCTTAATGTCAGTACATGATATATTTGACGTTTGTTGACACTGGTTCCCGTCTATGAGTGAGTGAATGCGAATGAAATTAACCCAATGAGCAGCCCTAGACATAAACTCAGTACAGTGTTTGACATGTATTCTCCTAGATTCTCCTGTCCTTCAAAACATTAAAAAATCTGTGTAATGATGGTCATCAATCAGAGTAAGAGAGAGGCTTCTGAGGCGTTCTAGAGGACCAGAAATATCCCTGTGCTCCTCCTCACCTCATAGGTTTTAACGTCAGAGAGTCTTTGAGGGTCTGAAGACACTGCTGGGGTAATAGGAAAGTAATGAGGAGCGTTGTGAATGAGTGTGTAACACAGCGTGATCTCAGTGGTTTGATTAACACTGCCTTTTAACAACCCTGTTAGCTAATGCTCCAGAGGTACACTGCATGTTTAGCTCAGCTGAATGTAGGCAACTAGTGTACATATCTGTGATGGCATTGCAATGTCCCCTTTAAAGATAAGGCATACCCTGGCAAGAAATTAAGGAATTACTTGTCAATTCTAAGAGTATGGTCTTTGCAACCCAACCTAACATTGCCACTTTGCAACCCAACCCAGCATTGCCCATAACTGAGACTCCCTGTTATAAAGAGAGAGATCTTTATTCCTCATATAGTGCACTACTTTTGATAAGAGCCGCATAAGACCACATGTGTTGAAATGACTTGGTTGCAAAAGGGCTAGAATTTAAAGCAAAAAGAGAATGCCTTGTCTCAGGTAGCATCATTTACATTCAATTCAATTGCAAGATGGCATAGCAGTCAGACGTCCTTTGTCCTCGTCTTGTCATGTCCAGTGTATAAATATATTTACATATTTTCTTCGCATATCTTTTTATATATATATTTTCTAAAAACTCAACTTCAAAACACTCTCCTGCAACCCGCCTCACCAATTTTTTAAAAGTATTTTTCATCTCAAATATGAAACCACAACAGAGGCTAGCCAGAAGTTAGCTGGCTAACGTTAATATTCAGCTAACCACGGTTGGCGGTCATCAGCTATCCTTTAGCTCGAAAAGCTATTGCCAGTTTTGTACAACGCGACTCAGACCAGAGTATACCGGACCTATTTTCTCTCCATATCCCCGGATTTCTACCGCAAGCTCTGGACATTTACACCTGGATCTTGCAGCTAGCTAGCTGCTATCCGAGTGACTATTGGCTAACGTTGGTCCCGGAGCAAACATTGATTATTCCGGAGCTAGCCAGCTGAAGAGTTCCATAAGCCACTCCTGGGCTACAATCACCTATCCGGACCTGTTTTACTGCCGATGCGGAGCCCCACTGGGCCTTCACGACTGGACTACCGACGTTATCTGCCTGAGGGAGTTATCCAACTGGCCCCTCCGTCGCGACGTAACCTGAACGCCCATCTGCGGCCCGCTAATCGTTAGCGGTCTTATCGGCTGCTATCTGAATAGGTCTATCGGCCAATTTTCTTGGGCCACTATAACTATAACTATTTTGCCAATTGGATTGGTCCCCTCTACCACACGGAACCCCACTAATCTACCGACGGAAACGCACGAGGTGGCTAAAAACAGACCTCCATCTTCTGCCAGCTTGCTACCCATGGCCCGGCTAGCTGTCTGAATCGCCGTGACCCCAACCAACCTCACTACTCATTGGATCCTTATGATCACTCGGCTAAGCATGCCTCTCCTTAAAACCTCTTGGAAATAGGGGGCGCCATTTCCACTTTGGGAAAAAATCGTGCCCAAATTAAACGGCCTCGTACTCTGTTCTAGATCATACGATATGCATATTATTATTACTATTGGATAGAAAACACTCTGACGTTTCTAAAACTGTTTGAATTATATCTGTGATTTAAACAGAACTGATTTGGCAGCAAACTTCCAAACAGGAAGTGAAAATTCTCAAAATGGGTCTCTGTGTAAGGCCTTGCCTATTCAATTGCCTTTAATTTATGGATCTGTATGCACTTCATATGCCTTCCACTAGATGTCAAGAGGCAGTAGAATGTTGAATGGGGTGTCTAGCTTGATGTGAGACCGAATGAGAGCTTTTGGAGTGACAGGTCCGCCATATTGGCAGTATTTTTCTGCGCACCAGAGAGCACCATATTGTTTTCTGCAATGCATTAGGTAGACACAACGAAATGCTCCGTCTTGGACGTTATTGGATACATATGAGAAAAACATCATAAAGATCGATTTTCAACTGAGTTTGACCAGTTTATTCGACGTTTATTATGACTTTTAGAATTTTTCGTTCCATGCGCCAAGAGTTCATGGACATGTGCGCTCCACCATGCTAGCCAAAGTTGCTAATTCGACAGAAGAAATGGACATTCTAAAACAAAACAACGATTTATTGTGGAACTAGGACTCCTTGCACTGCATTCTGATGGAAGATCATCAAAGTTAAGAGAAAATTTATGATGTTATTTCGTATTTTTGTGGAATATGTTGGCTCCAACATGGCGGAGAATGGCTGGGCGCTGTCTCAGATTATTGCATGCTGTGCTTTGTACTAAAGTTTTTTTTTTCATTTGCTGTACAACATGTATTTTTTAGCAAAGTTTATGATGAGTTTTTTGGTTAGATTACCTTACTAGCCTTGGTTTCATGCATGTTAACATTAGAAGCCTCCTCCCTAAGTTTGTTTTATTCACTGCTTTAGCACACTCTGCCAACCCGGATGTCCTAGCCGTGTCTGAATCCTGGCTTAGGAAGACCACCAAAAACTCTGAAATCTCCATCCCTAACTACAACATTTTCTGACAAGATAGAATGGCCAAAGGGGGCGGTGTTGCAATCTACTGCAGAGATAGCCTGCAGAGTTCTGTCCTACTATCCAGGCCTGTACCCAAATAATTTGTACTTCTACTTTTAAAAATCCACTTCTCCAAAAACAAGTCTCTCACCGTTGCCGCATGCTATAGACCACCCTCTGCCCCAAGCTGTGCTCTGGACACCATATGTGAACTGATTGCCCCCCATCTATCTTCAGAGCTCATACTGCTAAACTGGGACATGCTTAACTTCTTTGGGCTGCAAGCCCGAAGCCGGGCACAATATGACAACAGCCACTTCAAGTGCAGGGCGCGAAATTCAAAATCTATATTTTTGAAATATTTAACTTTCACACATTAACAAGTCCAATACAGCATTTGAAAGATAAACATCTTGTGAATCCAGCCAACATGTCCGATTTTTAAAATGTTTTACAGCGAAAACACCACATATATTTATGTTAGCTCACCACCAAATACAAAAAAGGACAGACATTTTTCACAGCACAGGTAGCATGCACAAAACCAACCTAACTAACCAAGAAACAACTTCATCAGATGACAGTCTTATAACATGTTATTCAATAAATCTATGTTTTGTTCGAAAAATTTGCATATTTGAGCTATAAATCAGTTTTACATTGCAGCTACCATCACAGCTACCGTCAGAAATAGCACCGAAGCAGCCAGAGTAATTACAGACACCAACGTCAAATACCTAAATACTCATCATAAAACATTTCTGAAAAATACATGGTGTACAGCAAATGAAAGACAGGCATCTTGTGATTCCAGCCAATATTTCCGATTTCTTAAGTGTTTTACAGCGAAAACACAATATAGCATTATATTAGCTTACCACAATAGCCAGAAACACAAGCCATTTACCAGCAGCAAAAGTTAGCGATCGTAACAAACCAGCAAAAGATATATAATTTTTGACTAACCTTGATAAGCTTCATCAGATGACAGTCCTATAACATCAGGTTATACATACACTTATGTTTTGTTCGAAAATGTGCATATTTAGAGCTGAAATCAGTGGTTATACATTGTGCTAACGTAGCAGCTTTTTCCCACAACGTCCGGATATTTTTCTGACACTCACATATTCTGACCAAATAACTATTCATAAACATTACTAAAAAATACATGTTGTATAGGAAATGATAGATACACTAGTTCTTAATGCAATCGCAGTGTTAGAATTCTAAAAATAACTTCATTACGACATAAGGCTTACGTTATGGCGAGCGAGTGCCCAAAACCTGGGTGCAAAACTAATAGTACACAGTTCGACAGATATATGAAATAGCATCATGAAATGGGTCCTACTTTTGATGAGCTTCCATCAGAATGTTGTACAAGAGGTCCTTTGTCAAGAACAATCGTTGTTTGGATTTAGAACGTCCTTTTTCCCTCTTGAATTAGCAAGCGCACTAGCCAAGTGGCGCGAAGCTCTCCTTCCTGAACAAAGGCACACAACGCAACACGCCTAACGTCCCGAATAAATTTCAATAATCTAATAAAACTATATTGAAAAAACATACTTTACGATGATATTGTCACATGTATCAAATAAAATCAAAGCCGGAGATAGTAGTCGCCTATAACGACAGCTTTTCAGAAGGCAATTCCAGGTCCATCCTCGCGCTTTCCAGAAAACAGGAAATGGGTGACACGTCATTCCAAGAGGATTTATTCCACCTCAGACCAAGATAAACACTCCATTTCTTCTCTCACTGCCTCTTGACATCTAGGGAAAGGTGTATGACGTGCATGTATACTAATACGTATCATGCCCATTTATAGGCAGGACCTAGAACAGAGCATAGTTTTCAGACTTTCCACTTCCTGGTCAGGAAGTTTGTGCCAAATGAGTTCTGTTTTACTCACAGATATAATTCAAACGGTTTTAGAAACTAGAGAGTGTTTTCTATCCAATAGTAATAATAATATGCATATTGTACGAGCAAGAATTGAGTACGAGGCCGTTTGAAATGGGCACCTTTTATCAGAGCTACTCAATACTGCCCCTGCAGCCAGAAGAAGTTAACCGCCATCGATAAGAAACAATACTGTGCAGCCGTATTCATTGACAGAGTCGAAAGCCTTGGCCAGGTCAATCACCACATCCTCATCGGCAGACTCAATAGCCTTGGTTTCTCAAATGATTGCCTCGCCTGGTTCACCAACTACTTCTCTGATAGAGTTCAGTGTGTCAAATCGGAGGGCCTGTTGTCTGGGCCTCTGGCAGTCTCTATGGGGGTGCCACAGGGTTCAATTCTTGGGCCGACTCTCTTCTCTGTATACAGCAATGATGTCACTCTTGCTGCTGGTGAGTCTCTGATCCACCTCTACGCAGACGACACCATTCTGTATACTTCTGGCCCTTCTTTGGACACTGTGCTAACTAACCTCCAGACGAGCTTAACTTCTACTTCATCACAATCCCGGATCCGGGAGCACCCCCATCAGTAAAAAAGCTGACTAGCATAGCCTAGCATAGCGTCACAAGTAAATACTAGCATCTAAATATCATTAAATCACAAGTCCAAGACACCAGATGAAAGATACACATCTTGTGAATCCAGCCATCATTTCTGATTTTTTAAATGTTTTACAGGGAAGACACAATATGTATTTCTATTAGCTAACCACGATAGCAAAAGACACAACTTTTTTTTCCCACCATTTTTTTCCTGCATACGTAGCTATCACAATTTCGACCAAGATATAAATAGTCACTAACCAAGAAACAACTTCATCAGATGACAGTCTGATAACATATTTATTGTATAGCATATGTTTTGTTAGAAAAATGTGCATATTTCAGGTATAAATCATAGTTTACATTGCAGCTACAATCAGAAATTGCACCGAAAGCAGCCATAATATTTACAGACACCAACGTCAAATACCTAATTACTCATCATAAAACATTTCTGAAAAATACATAGTGTACAGCAAATGAAAGATAAACATCTTGTGAATCCAGCCAATATTTCCGATTTTTTAAGTGTTTTACAGCGAAAACACAATATAGAATTATATTAGCTTACCACAATAGCCAAACACACAAAAGCACCTACTTTATGATGTTTTTCTCATATGTATCAAATAAAATCAGAGCCGGAGATATTCGCTGTGTATACCGAACGCTTTTCAGAAGACAATGTCGAGCTCCCCCGCGCGCCGTCGAAGACAAAGAAAATACCGGACCTGTCACTCCAAAAACTCTTATTCGGCCTCAGATCAAGCTAGACACCCCATTCAACCTTCCACTGCCTGTTGACATCTAGTGGAAGGCGTATGAAGTGCATACATATCGATAAATAAAAGCCAGTTGAATAGGCAGGCCCTGAAACAGAGCCTCGTTTTCAGATTTTTCACTTCCTGTATGGAAGTTTGCTGCCAAATGAGTTCTGTTTTACTCACAGATTTATTTCAAACAGTTTTAGAAACTTCAGAGTGTTTTCTATCCAATAGTAATAATAATATGCATATTGTATGATCTAGAACAGAGTACGAGGCCGTTTAAATTGGGCACGATTTTTTCCAAAGTGAAAACAGCGCCCCCCTATTGACAATAAGTTTTAAGCACCAGCTGTCAGAGCACCGCACAGATTACTGCACCTGTAAATAGCCCATCTATAATTTAGCCCAAACAACTACCTCTTCCCCTACTGTATTTATTTATTTTGCTCCTTTGCACCCCATTATTTATATTTCTACTTTGCACATTCTTCCACTGCAAATCTACAATTCCAGTGTTTTACTTGCTATATTGTATTTACCTCGCCACCACAGCCTTTTTTTGCCTTTACCTCCCTTATCTCACCTAATTTGCTCACATTGTATATAGACTTATTTTTCTACTGTATTATTGACTGTATGTTTGTTTTACTCCATGTGTAACTCTGTGTTGTTGTATGTGTCGAACTGCTTTGCTTTATCTTGGCCAGGTCGCTACCTGGTTAAATAAAGGTGAAATAAAAAATAAAATAAAAAAAACATGACCGGTGATGGTAGGTAGCTAGGGCCCCAATGTCAGCCACATGGGTAACAGTTGCAAATATTTATTTGTATAAACACAGTTTATTACCATGCCAGGCTATGTGTATCAGCTAGCCTGCCATTAGGTGTTATGTGTATCCTGAAAAATGTCTCACCTTCCAGGTCAACTGTTTGTGGCCTGGTCCCGGATCGCAGCAGTAGATACCAAACCCAGCTGATGTGAAATGGATTGGACCCTGCTAAGGTAAGTCACGTTCCAGCTGGCACCATCCCCAGCAGCAGCATCCCTCCTCACCAACTGCCACGCCACCCACCTCCCCTGTTTGAGTCCTTACCATATCAGCCTGTCTCCCCTCTGCACGTAGCTAAATGTTGATCCTTTTCAATGACTCTCTCTGCTAGAGATATTCTGGGCATGGTTAGCACTGGGATGGCACCACTCCAAACAGGATCAGTGGCTGTCGCTCGTGCTCACAGATCAGTGAGAACTAAGGCCTGTCACTCTGCCATGGCACCAAAGCTTTACAAGGGGAGGAAAGAGAGAGAGATAGAGAGAGAGAAAAAGAGAGAGAGGGTAATTGAACAAGAGGGGGGAAGGTTTTCAATTCAGTTGTACAATCTCCGCAATAAAAATATAATCACAGGTTTTCAGCTCTCTGCACGAGGCCTTGTGAGTGAGTTTACCCCTGACATGGTACTCTGGTGACACATTCTTCACTACATTATGTTAGCCTCAAACTGATGACCTGAATGGTCATTTAGGAGAAGCTATAGTAATAGACCATAATGGACTGACACAGAGCACAGCTGACCCAATGACGCTCTCAAGCAATTGCGCTAATACACAGTACATAAGTAAGTTAATGGGTGATAAAATACAGTAGCAATGTGTAATTAACCCAAGACCTGAATGAGGAAATTATAGGAATAATGCAGGTGTAGCACACACTGTATAGTAGTGATTACCTGATGTTATATTATAGAGTCACCATGCTATAGTGTCACCCACAACACTAAAGAGTTTAACTTTCTCTGCAAAATGGATGTTCTTTACATCATATAATACCAGGCACCAGCTGAATTACTTGCTGTAACCATAAAGTAATATTAATAACTCTGCCTTTGATGATATCGTGTCTCTCCTGTCTTCTCTCTCACTCATTGGTTACTTTCATACATTTTCATTTCTCCATTTCTCACTTTCAAACAAATGATGGTCACTGAGCCTACCAATTTGCTGTTTTATTCCAAAACTAAAATAATACTAATTCTAAGACGAAGGTCACCATGATTGCCCATGTCAAACAGAAAATTAATCTTTAACTTATTCTCATTGGATAGCTTACGGGTGCGCTGACAACTAACAATCCTTATTTCAGGTGCAAACTAGGTTTATTACTGTTATCAGTGATGTAACTATGGTTACTGTCTGTGGCTAGTGATCATGTCTTCTCAAACACAAGAGAGGTGGCAGGAGCAGAAGCTACCTCTCTCGCTCTCATCCACGCTCCCCTCAAACTAAAGACAACACTGCCTCCTAGGGTAACATATGGGAGTGCATCATGTCTGTATGCTCTTCCCTTTCTGATGCTCTCTCTCTCCCTCCCACCCCTTTCTGTCTCTCTCTCTCCTTCTTCCCATTTCTCTCTCTTTCTGTGCGTGTGTCTTTCTCTCTTAGGCCATCCACACGTGTGGGAGGCTTTCAAACAACTGCTGCTGAGAATATGTCCACGGAGAGCACAGGGAGCATGTGGATACACTGGTATTGTGCTGGGAGGAAGGTGATACATCGAAAGGAGCTCTGAGTGGTACTAGAGTAAAGAGAGGGAGAGAGAAAGAAACACCAATGAGAAACAGGGGTTTAATATCCAGCTGATGCTTTGTCTTGCTTTGATTTGGTCAGACAGAAAAAGTGAGCTGCCAGTGTGTCTGCTGCCGAGGAGATAAGGCTGTGGGCGGAAGGTGCTTTGTTTGAACTTCAGATAGCATGTGATGACTTAATTCTCCTTCCTGTCTCACTCCTGCATTCCCTGACCTTTCTTTCTAATCCCTTTCCAGACCACTGTGTTTGTCAAAGTGCCTGGCGGTGTGACCTGCCCTTCTGGCGTGATAAAATCTAATTCATTCCATTCAGGGCCCACTCTGATGCTCCATCTGTCTATCAGCCTTTTGTCTTCATGCATGCCCTCACAAGTGTGTTCAATACAGTTTGTGTGTAGGAGTACAGATGCCTCTTTACCACAGTTAATATGGCGTGTCTGCTTTTATTTATATCTTCCCAAGCATCGCTATAGAAATATGTGACCTCACAGACAGAGTGTGGTGGTGTGTAACTGCCATGATTTCCAATGTGAATTTGAATTAGTTGTGGGCATGCTGTACATACATGTGTATGTGACGTTTCTCTGTGGTAAGTTATTTTGGAATGGTAGATTTCTATGCATGTTTTATATTTGTGCATTAGGGGTGAGAGGCTTGTATCTCTCTCTCTGTGTGTGTGTGTGTGTGTGCGCGTGAGTGAATGTGTTTGCGCATGTGATACACTCTGTGGTATTTGTCTGTGCTCCTGGTGTCCCTTGAGTGTAAGGCCTCCTCTGCCATGTCCCCTCCACTCTCAGGGACGGGGATGGAGTAATGTAGGCTGCATAATTTATGGGTGTGAATGTTGTGTGCCTTTTTCCCTGTGACATTTCAGTGGAGGGGAAAAAGGCAAGAAAACAATGTAATGGGCAGAAAGACCTTCAGACAGCACTATAGTGCAGGGGGAAGCGTGACGGATGAGGCAAATGCCTTGATTACATCTCCCCATCCCCCCTCTCTACCTGTGGACACAGCCATGCTGTCAAGATCACATATGGACAAGATGGGGGAAACATCACACAGCCGTCTGACTCTGAGGTACTAGATGTTGCAAGGCTAATGGAGTCGAGATAATGGACAGAACTGCTGGCAGGCATATCCTGCTGGAAGGAGGGGGGTGGGGGAGAGAGGGAGAGGAAGAGTATCAGGAGAGTATGAGGGAAAGAGGAAGAGAAAGGGTTGGAGGGTAAGGAAAGGAGATTGGTGGAGAGAGATATAGACCAGACAACGCTGGGCATGCCCAGCATGTCAGGGTGCCTTGATTCCACTTTGATTCTTACCTTCCCCACCTCAATCACTCCTGTCTTCCAGCCCCTCTTTTCCCAGCCCACAGACACCCTTCAATCTCCAGCTGAGCTCTTGTCAGCAGCTTTTCAGGTGATCACTTACCTACAGAGCTCCCGAGTGGCGCAGCGGTCTAAGGCACTGCATCTCAGTGCTAGAGGAGTCACTACAGACCCTGGTTCGATCCAGGGGTACATTACAACACATCCTCAACATTACAACACATCCAGAGACACTGACCGCTACAGCCAGGTCCTTCATTATTGGCACCCTTGATAAAGATTAGTGAAAAAATACATAAAATAAATAATAATATTTATTTTTTTAAATGGGAAATTATATTATTTTATGCTAATACAATTGCTCAGAGAAATCAATTTTGTTAAAAAGTTATACAAAAAAAATCTCAAACAACATGAGGATAACGACACTGAGCCTTTTTCTAAAATGTTTTATGAGATTGGAGAACACGTTGGGAGGGATCTTAGACCATTCTTCCATAGAGAATCTTTCCAGATCCTTGATATCCTTTGTGTGCTCTTATGGACTGCCCTCTTTAATTCAAACCCCAGGTTTTCAGTGGGCTTCAAGTCCGAAGACTGAGATGGCCATTGTAAAATGTTGATATTATGGTCAATTAACCATTTCTTTGTGGATTTTAATTAGTGCTTGGGGTTGTTGTCTTGCTGGAAGATCCACTTGCATGTCAGCCTCCTGGCAGAGGCAACCAGGCTTTAGGCTAAAATGTCCTGGTACTCTGGTACTCTGACCTTAGCACCGCTTGGAGTTTGATAAAAGGCATTGGCACTACTTGGATTGGCACTGGTGCTATGGTCAGATGTCATTAAAATATAACTATTTGGCCACGCACACCAGTGGTGGGTTTGGTGTTGAAAAAAAAGAAGCAAACAGAAAAGTACCTTATACCTAAGGTAAAATATGGTGGTGGATCTTTGATGTTATGGGGTTATTTTTCTTAGACTGGTCCTTGGGCCCTTGTTAAGGTCAACTGCATCATGAACTTTACCAAGTACCAGGACATTTTAGCCTAAAGACAATAACCCCAAGCACACGTCAAAATCCACAAAGAAATAGTTAACTGGCCACAAAATCTACATTTTGCAATGGCCATCTCAGTCTCTGGACCAATTCAAACCACACGGTTTCAATGGAAGAGCACAGTCTATAAGCACATACTAAGGATAGCAAGGATCATTGAAGGACTCTGTTTGGATTAATGGTCTAAGATCCCTCCCAACGTGTTCTCCAACTTATAAAATATTTTTGAAAAAGGCTCAGTGCTGTTATCTTCCCAATGTGAGAAATTGAAATCTATTGAAAACAGGGGAGTCAATCATTTTGACCCCTACCTTTTTGAGAGAAAGCAATCATTACTAATTTTAAAAAATTGTTTCTGAGCAATTGTATTAGTATAAAATAATATAATTTCGAAAACAGTTTTAGCATACAATTTAGCTCTGTGTTTGAATTATTTATTTCAAACAATCATTTTTGGTCATCTTTATCAAGGGTGTCAAAAATGTCAGACCCCACTGTATATCAAGTAATGAGGGCATGAAAAGTTTTTCCACATCAGGGCACATGGTCAGGCAAATTAGAGGGTCCTAAACATGCTGTATATCTTCTTGTGGTCTCTGACACACATTAGCAGTTTACCCCCTCCTCTTTGGGAAACTGTGACAGGGTTGGGGCAAGGAGTGTGGCCTCTGTGCCAAATCCATCCTGCTGTGTCCCCTGCCTTCACAGAGTGGGGAGCAGAGATGATGGGGATGAGAATAGCAGAGCCTGTCAACAGTGGCAGAGAAGCCAAACAGTTCTAAAGTGTGGATTCAGGTATGTTTATGTATTTAACTGACTTGATTATGATCAGATGTGTGTGACCGTTCCACCCAGGATACAGTATTGATGTGATGCCACATTTGTTTACATTCTGTGAATACTCATTAACATTTGTGTTATCTTAAGGGTAGAAAATGACCCGCCTGTAACGGCTGTCATCCTCTTCTTCCTCTGAAGAGGTGTAGCAAGGATCGGACCAATACGCAGCGTGGTAGGTGTCCATGTTTTAATATGGAAAACTGAACATGAACACAAATACAAAAACAATAAACGTGACCTAACCGAAACAGTCCCGTGTGGCACAAACACTGACACAGGAAACAATCACCCACAAAATACCCAAAGAACATGGCTGCCTAAATATGGTTCCCAATCAGAGACAACGATAAACACCTGCCTCTAATTGAGAACCAATCTAGGCAACCATAGACTTACATAAACACCTAGAATGAACACAACCCCATAAATATACAAAAAAAAACCTAGACAGTAGAAACACCCTAGACGAGACAAAAACACACAAACCACCCTTGTCACACCCTGACCTAACCAAAATAATAAAGAGAACAAAGATAACTAAGGCCAGGGCGTGACACCGCCACTATGTTTAACAGCAGAGAAAACCCCCTAAATTATATTTTTTCAACTTGAAATTGTTTTACTTTTCCTAGAGTGACCCCAACATTAGAAAAAGTGAAACATCACCTTTGTTCATATTTCCATGGAAGCTGTACACCACCAGGGTAGAAAGATTGTTTTAGGGTCATTTTGACCCAGCAGATGTAAAATAATTTGCACACCACAAAAACCACAAAGACACACAAACACACACACAATGAGAATTGGAGATTATGTGTGCTACTGATTGAACTCAGCCAGCAGCTCCTGAAGAGGAAGATAACCAAGGTTGGACAGTTAGAAAGAACAAGCCTGAGCTCCCCCCTGCACTCCTCGCAACAAGGGGAGAGAGATGCCTTCTAATCAAAGTTTACCTTCACCCCTGCCACCACTCTCATTTCTTACCTCCCAAAGAGGAACAAGAATGTGGTCCTCCTGAGCACACTGCACAAAACGGCTGAGATCAGTGATCGTGAGTACAGGAAGCCAGCCATCATCCTGGACTAGAACCACAACAAACGAGGCGTGGACAACCTGGACAAGGTGATTGGAACTTAAAGCTGCAGGAGGATGACTGCCCGCTGGCCCCTGGCCATCTTCCATAACATCATTGATCTGTCCTCATACAATGATACAGAACAAGATCAACCCTACCTGGATGCCTGACAATCGGAACAAGAGGAGGGAATTCCTGGAGCAGCTGGGAAAGGCACTTGTAACCTCAGACATTCAAAGAAGGGAGTGCCTCCCCTGCACAGCAGCCTCTGTATCGCTTGTGAAAGCTTTTCACGGGGCTGAATCTTGTCCTGATCCACCTGAGGCAGCAGCTGGGGCAGGCAAGAGGAGGAGATGCCAATTCTGCCCCCCAAAGAAGGACTGGAAAACAAATACTATGTGCTGCACATGTGACAAATACATCTGCAAAGTCCTTGCACACACACTTGCATACTGTCCTACATGTGTTAATTAGAGTTGATTGAGTTCTTCACATTTTTGTTTTGTATCTATTATCTTATTTTATTCTTATTTATTGTTGTTGTTTATACACCTTGATGGGGGGGGGCAATGGCTCAAAAAATGGCAGAAGACTAGTATTTTGTAGTTGAATTACTCATTGTACAGTATATAAGAATATATCACTATGTTGCCAAAAAAGTTCAAGACTTTTCCCTTCAAATAAATGCATTCAAAACGATTTTCTGCACATTTCTGCTACTTTCTTAGGCTACACAAGTGCTATCTCTTCCTAAAAAATGTATGTTTACACCTATGCAGTACCTTTAGCAATAATAATAATGAACCTCTACTTCAGTAAAGAAAACAATTATGATAGGTGTGTTGTAATAAAAATTAGTGGTGTCCACTGATTAAATGCAGTATTTTTGCATTGTGAAGAGGGAAAATCCTGATATTCACAAAGTTTGTGATGAATGACAGGTTGTTTCTTCATGCAAAATAGATTTATGGTTTAAAATTCAATTAAGCTGGTTTATTTTAGGGGTTTAGTGAAGGTGGGTAATTTTTTTATCCTTGGGACAGAATGTTAAGACTACACAAGGGTTAAAAGCAGTATCATGTAAACCAATATGGACTGCACACCTGTGAGTAGGCGTGTGTATGACAATGAAATCACACATATATATGGAACTGAGATAAAACAATTTGCAGCATCCATACCTGGTATGCTTTTAAATAGAAGGATATACACAGAGTATACAAAACATTAAGAATGGTCCGCCACCCAAAGATCATCCAGCCAATTTGACACAACTGTGTCAAGCATTGGAGTCAACATGGGCCAGCATCCCTATGGAGTGCTTTGGACACATTGTAGAGTTCATGTCCTGACAAATTGAGGAAGTTCTGAGAGCAAAGAGGGGGTGCAACTCAATATTTGGAAGGTGTTCCTAATGTTTTGTATACTCAGTGAACACTTACCATGAAATAATTAAGCAATAAGGGGGTGTGGTATATGGCAAATATACCACGGCTAAGGGCTGTTCTTATGGATAGCACCCTTAACCGTGGTATATTGGCCATATACCACAAACCCAGAGGTGCCTTAATGCTATTATAAACTGCTTACCAACGTAATAAGAAGAGTAAAAATAAATGTTTTGTCATCAGCCTGGTATACGGTCTGATACACCATGTCTTTCAGCCAATCAACATTCAGTGCTTAAACCACCCAGTTTATAATATAGTACATTCTAATTTGTCACTCTAGCGATTGTCAGATTCTATACTCGGCAGGATTAGCCCATTTTACTCCCAATCTACAAAACTCTACCACATTACTCATCTCATTCTAAAGCAAAGAACTCCCCTGATATCGAAAAGGAGAGAGGGAGAGAGGGCATGCTGGCCAATAGATGGATGGATGGGGATTGAATTAAAAAAGTTTTGCTCGCTCTGCAGACGGCTATATCGGTCCTCTAATACAGGACTATTAATTGGCCCAGCACTACTTTTGTGAAAAAATATAATTTTTCAAAAACAACTTTTTTTATTCATATATATTTATTTGTTATTTTTCTGCTTGTGCTGCAGCACCCCTCAGCACCCCTACTTAACACGGCGATGCCTGTACCAGTTTGCTGCTCAAGACACTAAAGAGATGAAATAAAACAGCATATATGAAAAGTCTATACACTTCTTTTTCATTTCCATTCATGCTGACCCAACTCTTTTGCGTGTTTTAATTAATCTTTCTTCCTGAAAGCAAGGCCGTTCAGACCTATCCTAAAAGACGTGTGTCCAAGATGATTTTATTAATTCATCTATACTGAACAAAACTATAAACACAACATGCAACAATTTCAAAAATTTTACTGAGTTACAGTTCATATAAGGAAATCAGTCAATTCAAATAAATTCATTAGGCCCTAATCTATGAATTTCACATGACTGGGCAGGGGCACAGAATCAGAATGAGTTTTTCCCCTCAAAAGGGTTTCATTACAGACAGAAATACTCCTCAGTTTCATCAGCTTTCCGTGTGGCTGGTCTCAAACAGTCCCCCAGGTGAAGAAGCTGGATGTGGAGGTCCTGGGCTGGCTTGGTTACAAGTGGTCTGAGGTTGTGAGACCGGCTGGACATACCGGCAAATTCTGTAAAACGACATTGTAGGCGACTTATGGTAGAGAAATAAAAATGTCATTATCTGGCAAAAACTCTGGTGGACCCTCCTGCTGTCAGCATGCCAATTGCATGCTCCCTCAAAACTTGGGACATCTGTGGCATTGATTTGTGTGACAAAACTGCACATTTTAGTGTTGCCTTGTATTGTTCCCAGCACAAGGTACACTTATGTAATGATCATGCTTTTTGATCAGCTTCTTGTTATGCCACACCTGACAGGTGGATTGGTTATCTTGACAAAGGAGAAATGCTCACTAACAGGGATGTAAACAAATGTGTGCACAAAATTAGAGAGAAATAAACGTTTTGTGCGTATGGAACATTTCTGGGATCTTTTATTTCAGCTCATGAAACATGGGACCCTCACTTTACATGTTGCGTTTATATTTTTGTTCAGTATATTACATATTCTGTCAGTTCAGCGTGTTGGTTGTCAATGCATTTCCCTTTACTCTCTCTTCACTCTCTCATTCACTCTGCAGAATTCTGCATAAACGACTTTCTCAACAACCGATGTGTCTGTGTAGAAACAAAAGAAGACTAGCATCATTAGGCTAGTTGAGTGTAGGAAAATAATGATAACAAAGGGAGGTGTGTTGGACCAGGTCACCTGGCAGTAGGGAGATGTGTCTGATTATGAGCCCTTTGGAGAGTGCCTCAGCCCAGTCACATGGGGAACCTAGGGCCTGTGTATGATGGGATGCCTGGGGAAGGCAGGTATTGTATCTCTGGTCACAGGAAATTACAGTAGTGAGCGTGCAAGTTCAAACTCAAGTCCACTTCATTGTTCTCTCTCTCTCTCTCTCTAACTTATATTAACATTGAAACAGCAAAAAATTAATACAAACAGAAAGACAGAAACCAAACAAAAAAAGAACTGAACTTCCATTAAGGCATAATGTAATGGATTTTCACTGTACCCTGCAATCACACCTGCAACCCTGTACATGTGACTATTAAACAATCTGAATCTGAATGTTCGTCAATGACCTATGTTCTGCAAGGAATAGAATGGCTATTAACAGTGACAGCATGCTTTTAGAACAATCCAATTTAGCTTAAAACAATGCAAATCAAATAAAAAATCAAATCAAATCAAATTGTATTTGTCACATACACATAGTTAGCAGATGTTAATGCGAGTGTAGCGAAATGCTTGTGCTTCTAGTTCCGACAATGCAGTAATAACCAACGAGTAATCTAACCTAACAATTCCACAACTGCTACCTTATACACACAAGTGTAAAGGATAACGAATATGAACATAAAGATGTATGAATGAATGATGGTACAGAACGGCAGTGGCAAGATGCAGTAGATGGTATAGAGTACAGTATATACATATGAGATGAGTAATGTAGGGTATATAAACATAAAGTGGCATAGTTTAAAGTGGCTAGTGATACATGTATTACATAAAGATGGCAAGATGCAGTAGATGATATAGAGTACAGTATATACATATACATATGAGATGAGTAATGTAGGGTATGTAAACATTATATTAAGTGGCATTGTTTAAAGTGGCTAGTGATACATTTTTACATACATTTCCATCAATTCCCATTATTAAAGTGGCTGGAGTTGAGTCAGTATGTTGGCAGCAGCCACTAAATGTTAGTGGTGGCTGTTTAACAGTCTGATGGCCTTGAGATAGAAGCTGTTTTTCAGTCTCTCGGTCCCTGCTTTGATGCACCTGTACTGACCTCGCCTTCTGGATGATAGCGGGGTGAACAGGCAGTGGCTCGGTTGGTTGTTGTCCTTGATGATCTTTATGGCCTTCCTGTGACATCGGGTGGTGTAGGTGTCCTGGAGGACAGGTAGTTTGCCCCCGGTGATGCAATGTGCAGACCTCACTACCCTCTGGAGAGCCTTACGGTTGTGGGTGGAGCAGTTGCCGTACCAGGCAGTGATACAGCCCGACAGGATGCTCTCGATTGTGCATCTGCAGAAGTTTGTTAGTGCTTTTGGAGACAAGCCGAATTTCTTCAGCCTCCTGAGGTTGAAGAGGCGCTGCTGCGCCTTCTTCACAACGCTGTCTGTGTGGGTGGACCAATTCAGTTTGTCCGTGATGTGTACGCCGAGGAACTTAAAACTTACTACCCTCTCCACTACTGTCCCGTCGATGTGGATAGGGGGGTGCTCCCTCTGCTGTTTCCTGAAGTCCACAATCATCTCCTTTGTTTTGTTGACGTTGAGTGTGAGGTTATTTTCCTGACACCACACTCCGAGGGCCCTCACCTCCTCCCTGTAGGCCGTCTCGTCGTTGTTGGTAATCAAGCCTACCACTGTAGTGTCGTGCATTCAACAGATTTGTGATTATGGTTCCCTGGCCAAACTTCCCATAGATTGTTGCCTTTGCAAACATTTCCTGGATCTTTCCATTAGTCAACATGCTAGTACAAAAAAATAATCTATGTTAACGAAAGGAATGTCAGCCTGAAAAGAGCAGCATAATCAGAAGTGTAAATTAGGAGCATTGCGTTATCAATTTTGTCATGTATAATTTACACCTCAAGTGTAAATACTTATAACTAATGCATCAACAACATAGCTCAGGCAGTAGGAAGCTATCTGATCCTGTCACGCCCTGACCGTAGAGAGCTTTTTATGTCTCTATTTTGGTTTGGTCAGGGTGTGATTTGGGTGGGCATTCTATGTTCAATTTCTATGTTTTGTATTTCTTTGTGTTTGGCATGGTGTGGTTCTCAATCAGAGGCAGCTGTCTATCGTTGTCTCTGATTGAGAATCATACTTAGGCAGCTTTTTCCCACCTGTGTTTTGTGGGTAGTTATTTTCTGTTTAGTGTTTTGCACCTTACAGGACTGTTTTGGTTTCATTCGTTCTCTTGTTATTTTGTTTAGTGTTCAGTGTAAATAAAAAACAAGAACACTTCCCACGCTGCGCTTTGGTACGACAACTCTTCTTCAGACGACAAAAAACAGTACACATCCATTTATAAGCAAATCAGATCAAATTGTATTAGTCACATGCGCCGAATAGAACAGGTGTAGGCCTTACAGTGAAATGCTTACTTACGAGCCCCTAAGAGCGCAGTTTCAAAAAATACGGATAAGAATAAGAAATAAAAGTAACAAGTAATTAAAGAGCAGCAGTATAAAATAACAATGTATACAGAGGGGTGCCGGTAAAGAGTCAATGTGCGGGGGCAACGGTTAGTTGAGGTAGTATGTCCATGTAGGTAGAGTTAATTAAAGTGACCGTGCATAGATGACAACAGAAAGTGGCAGTGGTGTGGAGAGGGGGGGGGGGGGGGGGCAATGCAAATAGTCTGGGTAGCCATTTGATTAGATGTTCAGGAGTCTTATGGCTTGGGGTTAGAAGCTGTTTAGAAGCCTCTTGGACCTAGTCGTGGCGCTCCAGTACAGGCTTGCCGTGTGGTAGCAGAGAGAACAGTCTATGACTAGGGTGGCTGGAGTCTGACAATTTTTAGGGCATTCCTCTGACACCGCCTGGTATAGAGGTCCTGGATGGCAGGAAGCTTGGCCCCAGTGATGTACTGGGCTGTTCGCACTACCCTCTGTAGTGCCTTGCGGTCGGAGGCCGAGCAATTGCCATACCAGGCAGTGATGCAACCAGTCAGGATGCTCTCGATGGTGCAGCTGTTGAACGTTTTGAGGATCTGAGGACCCATGCCAAATCTTTTCAGCCACCTGAAGGGGAATAAGCTTTGTCGTACCTGCTTCACGACTGTCATGGGGTGCTTGGACCATGTTAGTTTGTTGGTGATGTGGACACCAAGGGACATGAAGCTCTCAACCTACTCCATTGCAGCCCCGTCGATGAGAATGGGGACGTGCTCAAACCTCTTTTTCCTGTAGTCCACAATCATCTCCTTTGTCTTGATCACGTTGAGGGAGAGGTTGTTGTCCTAGCACCACACGGCCAGTTCTCTGACCTCCTCCCTATAGGCTGTCTCGTTGTTGTCGGTGATCAGTCCTACCACTGTTGTGTCATCAGCAAATTTAATGATGGTGTTGGAGTCGTGCCTGGCCGTGCAGTTATGAGGGAACAGGGAGTACAGGAGGGGGCTGAGCACGCACCCCTGAGGGTCCCCTGTGTTGAGGATCAGCATGGTGGATGTGTTATTACCTACCCTTACCACCTGGGGGCGGCCCGTCAGGAAGTCCAGGATCCAGTTGCAGAGGGAGGTGGTTAGTCCCAGGGTCCTTAGCTTATTGATGAGCTTTGAGGGCACAATGCAGATGATAGTCTTATGCTCAGCTGGCCCCTCCCTGGATTTTGTGTGAAACGATCAACAAAAAAGCTTTCTTAGTTTCCAACAAGATTTCTCTTGCCCTTAACCTTGTTCTGAACACTTCCAAAACAAAGGTCATGTGGTTTGGTAAGAAGAATGCCCCTCTCCCCACAGGTGTGATTACTACCTCTGAGGGTAGAGCTTGAGGTAGTCACCTCATACAAGTACTTGGGAGTATGGCTAGATGGTACACTATCCTTCTCTCAGCACTTATCAAAGCTATGTTAAATCAAGACTTGGTTTCCTCTCTCGTAATCGCTCCTCTTTCACCCCAGATGCCAAACTAACCCTGATTCAGATGACCATCCTACCCATTCTAGATTACGAAGACATAATTTTTAGATTTGCAAGTAAGGGTGCTCTCAAGCGGCTAGATGTTCTTCACCATTCGGCCATCAGATTGGCCACCAATGCTCATTATAGGACAGATCACTGCACTCTATCTCTGTATACCCGTAGCAAGACCCACTGGTTGAAGCTTATTTATTTTAAACCCTTTTAGGCCTAACTACGCCCTATCTGAGATATCCACTGCAGCCCTCATCCTCCACATACAACACCCGTTCTGCCAGTCACATTCTGTTGAAGGTCCCCAAAGCACACACATTCCTGGGTCGCTCGTCTTTTCAGTTCGCTGCATCTAGCGACTGGAACGAGATGCAACAAACACTCAAACTGGACAGTTTAATCTCAATTTCTTCATTCAAAGACTCAATCATGCACACTCTTACTGACAGTTGTGACTGCTTTGCATGATTTATTGTCGTCTCTACCTTCTTGCCCTTTGTGCTGCTGTCTGTGCCTAATAATGTTTGTACCATGTTTTGTGCTGCTACCATGTTGTGCTACTAACAAGTTGTGTTGCTACCATGTTTTGTTGCTACTGTACCATGCTGTGTTGTCATGTGTTACTGCCATGCTATGTTGTTGTCTTAGGTCTCTCTTTATGTAGTGTTGTGTTGTCTATCTTGTCATGATGTGTGTTTTGTCCTATATTTTTATTTTATTTATTTGTATTTTAAATCCCAGCCCCCGTCCCCGCAGGAGGCCTTTTGCCTTTTGGTTGGCCGTCATTGTAAATAAGAATTTGTTCTTAACTGACTTGCCTAGTTAAATAAAGGTTAAATGCAATCGTTATGCAATGACTAGCTGCCTGGTAAATATGGATACACAGAGGACTGAGTTGTTCTGTGCCGTAGGTCAGCAACAACAAATGCCTCCTATCACATACAAGATATCATGTTGTGTAATATATGTCCTACTACTATATCTTCTTATGGCTGCAATCCCGCTAACGGGATCGATATGACAACAGCCAGTGAAAGTGCAGGGCGCCAAATTCAAACAACAGAAATCTCATAATTACAATTCCTCAAACATACATGTGTCTTATATAATTTTAAAGGTAATCTTGTTGTTAACCTTTACTTAACACCCATCCCGGATCCGGGAGCATCCTGATCAGTAAAAGCTGGCTAGTATAGCCTAGCATAGCGCCACAAGTAAATAATAGCATATAAATATCATGAAATCACAAGTCCAATACAGCAAATGAAAGATAAACATCTTGTGAATCCAGCCATCATTTCCGATTTTTAAAATGTTTTACAGCGAAAACACAATATGAATTTCTATTAGATAACCACAATAGCCAAAGACTCAACCGCATATTTTCACCATGTTTCTACCGCATAGGTAGCTATCACAAAACCGACCAAATAGAGATATAATTAGTCACTAACCAAGAAACAACTTCATCAGATGACAGTCTTATAACATGTTATACAATAAATTTATGTTTTGTTCGAAAATGTGCATATTTGAGGTATAAATCATAGTTTTACATTGCAGCTACCATCAAAAATATCACCAAAGCAGCCAGAATAATTACAGAGAGCAACGTGAAATACATAAATACTCATCATAAAACATTTATGAAAAATATATGGTGTACAGCAAATGAAAGATAAACATCTTGTGAATCCAGCCAATATTTCCGATTTTTTAAGTGTTTTACAGCGGAAACACAATATAGCATTATATTAGCTTACCACAATAGCCAAACACACAAATGCATTTATTAGCAGCAAAAGGTAGCAATCGCAAAAACCAGCAAAATATATAAAATTAATCACTAACCTTGACCAACTTCATCAGATGACAGTCTTATAACATCAGGTTATACAATACACTTATGTTTTGTTCGAAAATGTGCATATTTAGAGCTGCAAACCGTGGTTATACATTGTGAATATGTAGCATCGATTCACCAGAATGTCCGGAGCTATTTTGGACACTCACCTAATCTGACCAAAGAACTCATCATAAACTTTACATAAAAATACTTGTTGTATGGCAAATGAAAGATACACTGGTTCTTAATGCAACCGCCGTGTTAGATTTAAAAAAAATAACTTTACCATAACAAACAGCTTGCGTTATTGCGAGACAGCGCCCGCCAAAACGGCAGAGAATAGGAATCAACATTTTCCACAGAAATACGAAATAACATCATAAATCGTTCTTACTTTTGCTGAGCTTCCATCAGAATCTTGTACAAGGAGTCCTAGGTCCAGAATAAATCGTTGTTTGATTTTAGAATGTCCTTTTCTCCTGTCGAATTCGTGCCACAATGCTAGCCAATGTTGATGACGTTCCCAGTTTCTCTCGATGCAAAGAACGGAAAACTCCAAAAGTCCCAATAAACGTTGAATAAACTGATGAAACTCGGTTGAAAAAACCTACTTTGATGTTTTTCTAATATGTATCAAATAAAATCAGAGCCGGAGATATTAGCCGTGTATACCGAACGCTTATCAGAAGACAATATGGAGGTGCTTCACGCGCCTAGGTAGAGAAAGGAAATTCCTGACCTGCCACTCCAAAAGCTCTTGTTCGAACTCAGATCAAGCTAGACACCCCATTCCACCTTCCACTGCCTGTTGACATCTAGTGGAAGGCGTATGAAGTGCATGCATATCGATAAATATAAGCCAGTTGAATAGGCAGGCCCTGGAACAGAGCCCGAGTGCTTAACTGTTACAGAAATGCAGAGTTGAATATATAGTAGACCTAAAAATGCTGTTATGGCTGGCTCCACCCTTCCCATGCAGATTAAGGGCCATCATAATCCACTCTGGGTTCATCTCCTGGTTATCTGCTTCTGGTGTTATTATAAACCCCAACTTGTCTTAGTTTCCTAGATGCCAGGATAATTAGGAATACTGAGGCCTTTGGTCTCATCCTCCAGGCTCTCTATCCCGGCTAAACATACACCATATCTTGTCTATGGAATGCAGGCTCAATCAGACCTGAGACATACAGCTGAAGTCGGAAGTTTACTTATACCTTAGCCAAATACATTTAAACGTTTTTCACAATTCCTGACATTTAATCCTCGTAAAAATTCCCTGTCTTAGGTCAGTTAGGATCACCACTTTATTTTAAGAATGTGAAATGTCAGAATAATAGTAGAGAGAATGATTTATTTCAGCTTTTATTTCTTTCATCACATTCCCAGTGGGTCAGAAGTTTACATACACTCAATTAGTATTTGGTAGCATTGCCTTTAAATTGTTTAACTTGGGTCAAACGTTTTGGGTAGTCTTCCACACGCTTCCCACAATAAGTTGGGTGAATTTTGTCCCATTCCTCCTGACAGAGCTGGTGTAACTGAGACGGGTTTGTAGGCCTCCTTGCTCGCACATGCTTTTTCAGTTCTGCCCACAAATGTTCTATGGGATTGAGGTCAGGGTGTTGAGAAGGCCACTCCAATACCTTGACTTTGTTGTCCTTAAGCCATTTTGCCACAACTTTGGAAGTACGCTTGGGGTCATTGTCCATTTGGAAGACCCATTTGCGACCAAGCTTTAACTTCCTGACTGATGTCTTGAGATGTTGCTTCAATATATCCACATAATTATCCCTCCTCATGATGCCATCTATTTTGTGAAGTGCACCAGTCCCTCCTGCAGCAAAGCACCCCCACAACATGACGCTGCCACCCCCGTGCTTCACGGTTGGGATGGTGTTCTTCGGCTTGCAAGCGTCCCCCTTTTTCCTCCAACCATAACGATGGTCATTATGGCCAAATAGACCAGACAGGACTGGCCACGTGGTTTTTACAACCTAGTGTAAATAGGCTATGCTTATAAAGACAGTACGCCTACACTTTACCTAGCAAATTAATATAAGTTGTGTGTAGAGTACAACCACATAAGAAGGAACATACAAATCTTTGGCACAACTTCAGCTGTCCCAGAACTAGCATGGCATTCTATTATATTTGTATGACCTATTTTAAAGATTTGGCTGTGTAACCACACACTGACATGTACAGCTCTCTGGGTGAGGTTCTGTCTTCAAGTCTCCAGTGGGTGATGAAGTCCCTTCCAACTATGTAATGTATTACAGGTTATGAACAGGTGCAGGAGGGGTGGAGTGCATGACACTCCATCCTGGATATGACAGAGTTTGCCAACCCATGGGTCCAGCAGACAGAGTTCATTAAATACAGGCAGATGTGAGATGCAGGAAGATGGCACTCTTCTCATACCTCTCTGTAGCTACTGTCCAAACTTACACCAGGTGGAAGCTTTGAATCGGCCAGTAGCCTACAGAGTAATTTGAGAAGAGAACAATTGCTGAACTTATGTAGATATTCTAAGCAACGTGTTTTGATAACTTTAAAGTGTAATAATTCCATGTAGAATAAACCATCCTTCACATAATTCGGGAAAGTTTTCAGACCCCTTCCCTTTTTCCAAATGTTGTTACGTTACAGCCTTATTCTAGAATTGCTTAATTTTTTTTCTCATCCATCTACACACAATGCACCACAATAACATTCTTGGGCTACAATACCTCTTTTGCCAATCGGCCTGGACCCTTTACTGCCCACACGGACAAGCCATTTTTCCAGCCAAAGAGAGGAGTCACAAAAAGCAGAAATATAGATAAAATCTATCACTAACCTTTGATGATCTTCATCAGATGACACTCATAGGACTTCATGTTACACAATACATGTATGTTTTGTTCCATAAAGTTCATATTTATATCCAGAAATCTGAGTTTACATTGGCGCGTTATGTTCAGTGATGTTTTGCTTCCAAAACATCCAGTGATTTTGCAGAGAGCCACATCAATTTACAGAAATACTCATAATAAACATTGATAAAAGATACAAGTGTTATGCATGGAACTTTAGATAAACATGGAACTTTAGATAAACTAAAAAAAGTTTTACCGAAAAATCACACCATGCTATAATCTGAGTACAGCGCTCAGAGACCAAAACAAGCCATACAGATATCCGCCATGTTGTGGAGTCAACAGAAGTCAGAAATAGCATTATAAATATTCACTTACCTTTGATGATCTTCATCAGAATGCACTCCCAGGAATCCCAGTTCGACAATAAATGTTTGTTTTGTTCGATAAAGTCCATAATTTATGTCCAAATACCTTCTTTTTGTTTGCGCGTTTAGTTCACAAATCCAAGTTCACGACTCGCAGGCCAGACGAAAAGTAAAAAAATTCCATTACAGTTCGTAGAAACATGTCAAACGATGTACAGAATCAATCTTTAGGATGTTGTTAACATAAATATTCAATAATGTTTCAACCGGAGAATTCCTTTGTCTTTAGAAAGGAAAAGGAACGCAGCTACCTCACAGGCGCACGCCTGACTGAGCTCATGGCATTCTGCCTGACCTCTTACTCAATCAGCTCTTAGTCTCTCCTCATTCACAGTAGAAGCCTGAAACAAGGTTCCAAAGACTGTTGGAATCTAGTGGAAGCGTTGGGAAGTGCAATATGACCCCATAGACACTGTATATTGGATAGGCAAAGACTTGAAAACCTACAAATCTCAGATTCGTCTTTCTGCAGCTTGCCTGCCAATGCATGCTTGTCCTAACCAAGCACCCAAGCTAACTGGCTAAAGTTGACTAGCTTGCTAGCTAGCTACTTCCAGAAACAAATGAGAGAACACCTCACTCTGAAAATTTTACTCGCCCTAGCAGTGCTGGTTAGGCTGTTTATATGTTATTTAGAGGGTTTGTGACTAAGTAACCTTTTTTGCCTACGTTTACTGACACCAGTCATATTCAGCGGGTGTTGCCCATTCGTAAATTCATCAGTTATTCTGTGCTCTGGCACACTTAGAACAGAGTGCCCGGAAATCAGAGTATATAGCCAGAGTGAATTTGCGAAAGCAAGATATATTCTAACTTGATAACAGTAGTTAAAGTTCAGCATAGTTAGCTAGCTAGCTAGAAAAACGATTCACATTTCTTGCTAGCTAACAAAGTGACACCTGCATCTCTAGCTGTGTATAGTGTGGTAAACCGTTGGGTGTTGGGTTGAGCGTGCAGAGATTGATACAGAGACAGGGAGGCTTTAGTCCAAAAAACAACTTTACTAAGACAGACAATAAATATATCACAGAAATAACTTAGGTTTTGCTCGGTCTTCCTTCTCTCTCTTAACTGGTGTCCGTCTCTCTCTCTTCTCTCCCGCGGTGTGCCATCGTGCTCCTTTTATTTAGCCTCCACGGCTGGTTGGCACTTTCCTCTAATTACCTCCACTTAGCTGTCCATGTCGGGGTGCCCAGCTCCCGTATCCCCAGCAGAGGGAGCCAACGTCGCCTCACATACCTCCCCTCTATTACCATCCCCCGGGGAAGACCTCCTGGGATACCACAATAGCCACTGAAAAACATTATTAGAGGAAAATGTCAGTCACCCACTCACTCCCCCAATGAAATGACATCCTCATAGCAGCTAGCAAGCTAGCCTTCTAGCTAACGTTAGGCTTTGTGTTTCACATTTACATTTACATTTTTTGTCATTTAGAAGATGCACTTATCCAGAACGATTTACATTTAGTTCATTAATCTTAATATAGCTAGGTGGGATAAACACATATCACAGAAAGTAAATTTTTCCTCAATAAAGTACTCTAGCTATTAGTAGAGTCAGAGTTAGTGGGGATGGTGGTGGGGGGGGGGGGGGGGGGGGGGGGGGGGGGTTCAAGTGCAAGTGCTAATTCAGGTGATTTCGGGGAGGGGGGGTGGGGTCGAGGTGAGGAGGAGTATTATTTAAGATACTGTTTTGAAGAGGTAGGGTTTCAGATTTTTTCGGAAGATTGGCAGGTACTCAGCTGTCCTAGTTTTTAGCTTGCTACCTAAATAGATATGCTAGCCTATTATCCATGTTATGACTGACTTGTGATCATCGCCCTTGCTCATTTGATTGTATTGACATTCCCAGCCTTAGTTACAGTCGTCCATTATTGTCCAAAATGTTGAGCCATTGAATCTGAAACAGTGAATCCTGAATGGAGGCAGCAAACAATGTACCAGGCCAGCTGTGATTTTCAAACTGATAGCAATATTTGGACTACCAAGAAATGAATTTTAGAATTATATGAATCGTGCATTGAACTGCTTCCATCTATTCTGCCAAGAGTGCCTTAATGTACGTCATGGAATGTTGAGTCAAATAGAACCTATTTATAAATAATATGTATTTATTTATAAATAGAACCTCTTATAAAGTTGGTTTTGTAGCATAAACTGTGAATGTTATATTATGATTGTCTGTTTGTTTCAAATCTGCAAATTAGTTAAAACGCTCTTTGTTCAACTTTAACTGCTGCTATCTATGGAGGATGGCATCTTTAGGGAACCATAGACCCCAGGACAACCTTTCTAACCATGTAGAATATCCATAGAATCCTCCCATCAGCAAGGCACGATTGGTTACCGAATTATTCTACAACAGGAGAGGGAACACGCATCATGAGTACAGTCTGACACTGATGTCAACTGGCCACCATGGAGAAGACAAATCACACTAGGTAACCAAACAGAAGATACAGATGAGACAGTTTGCTAAAGCAGGAAAATAATCCTGCAGCAACATGAAATGTGAATTATTATGTGGATTATACTTAATGGACATGTTTGTAGGGGTTGCTACAACGGGAAAGTGGAAATTACAAACTTCAGAAGCCTTTTTAAACCTCAAATACACTACATGTTTTAAACATGTTTAATGTCCATGTCCTTTGCTGATTTCTTTTGATTTTCCCAAGATGTCAAGCAAAGAGGCACTGAGTTTAAAGGTAGTTCTTGAAATACATCCACAGGTACACCTCCAATTGACTCAAATTATGTCAATTAGCCTATCTGAAGCTTCTAAAGCCATGACATCCTTTTCTGGAATTGTCCAAGCTGTATAAAGGCACAGTCAACTTAGTGCATGTAAACGTCTGACCCACTGGAATTGTGATAAAGTGAATTATAAGTGAAATAACCTGTCTGTAAACAATTCTTGGAAAAATAACTTGTGTCATGCACGAAGTAGATGTTCTAACCGACTTGCCAAAACTATGTTAACAAGACATTTGTGGAGTGGTTGAAAACAAGTTAATGACTCCAACCTAAGTGTATGTAAACTTCCGACTTCAACTGTATTTGATACCATTCCACTAATTCCGCTTCAACCATTACCACGTGCCCGTCTTCCACAAATAAGATGCCCCACCCCCAACGGCTTCGACTTTCAGAAATTATTAAGATCCTACATCTGTAGAAAGGTCTACTCACAGTGGACAGGCATGAGAAGTTTCACAAACTTTCAGAACACCACAAGAAGGTAGTACGCACACAACCACACACACACACAAAGGAAGTACACACACACACCATTCTCTCCCCTGCTAGACAACTTTCAGCGGTGCTCTGTAAGGTCACATCCCTGATAAGGATTTTGCAGGTACTAATTTGGGCTGACAGCCCATGTCAGTTAATGATTTTTTTCCAGGACCTGATTATCATCAGAGCTGCCCATGCAAATGACAGGGAGACCTTAAGGGATATCATTTTCTATTAAAATATGGAAGAGTCTAATTACAGGTAAATGTCATATTAACTGTGTGTGTGTGTGTGTGTGTGTGTGTGTGTGTGTGTGTGTGTGTGTGTGTGTGTGTGTGTGTGTGTGTGTGTGTGTGTGTGTGTGTGTGTGTGTGTGTGTGTGTGTGTGTGAGAGAGAGAGAGAGACCTGGAGTGGAATGGTTGGCAGACTAAGGGGGAGGGAGGGATGGAGGAGTGACTTAGTGGTGTACTGGACTAACATCACCCAACACCTTTGGGCAAGAATGTTTAAACTGATTATTTAAATGAATGATCAATGAACTTTGAGTGTGCTTGTGTGTGATTGCCAGTTCTTAAGTAACAGCAGTCTAGTAAATAGGAATGTTTGAATCATTTCCATGACAATTTCCATCCAAATACTCTTAAGTATGCAGCCTTTTCCAGCAAGCTCACACTATGTAGACAGTGACACTATTTGAACCAGGAAGCAATAGCAACAGTGCCATCTCTTAAACAGAAGCCCCGTTTATACCTGCCGTTAACATGCATCCTTCGTCTTGATCTTGTCCCAATCTTGTCCTGATCTTGCCTGTTTACACTTATAAGATCTGATCAAAAGCAGTTCAGTGCGTATTTTAAAAGTCTACACCTGTCTAAAAATGTGGGCACAATCAGAATAAAGACAAGATCAGGACAAAGGATGCATGTTAGAACCAGGTATAAGCGTGGCTTGTAATAACATAACACAGTTCCACATCTGTTTGTGCATTTCATATGGTTCCCAGATCTGCTTTAAAAGTGCAGTCCTGATCTACTAGGAACATTTTTAACTTTTAATGAACAAACTCATTAAAACACTGTCTATTTCCAGAGAGATCCCTGTTGGTTTCCATGCACCAGATTGAAGCTGTTTTCAATTACACACAGCTCCAAAGAGGCCCAGGGCATTCATGGTTTCTTCTGAAACCACACCCTTGGACAGACGGAGACACATGGCCTAACCCCCTTCGAACCATGGCACCTCCCAAAACCCCAGCCACTATGGATAGATGTTATGGCTGCTCCTCCTTAATTCCTCCCTCCGTTCCATCTCCAAATCCTCAAACAAGAATCCTAAATGTGATAACTTGTATGAAAGTGACAATCATTGCTAGCATTGACAAGTATCGCCACTGTATACAATTGTCTAAATGGATTGTCGTACTGTAGTCATTAACCTCTAACACCTCCCAAACCCGGATACGGGATCCCCCCCATCAAAACAGCTGACTAGCATAGCCTAGCCTAAAGCCACAGGGATATCATATAATAAAATGTTCATGAAATCACAAGTCCAAGACACCAAATGAAAGATACACATCTTGTGAATCCAGCCATCATTTCTGATTTTTAAAATGTTTTACAGGGAAGACACAATATGTAAATCTATTAGCTAACCACGTTAGCAAAAGACACCACTTTTTTACTCCACCATTTTTTTACTCCATCAGTAGCTATCACAAATTCGACCAAATAAAGATATAAATAGCCACTAACCAAGAAACAACTTCATCAGATGACAGTCTGATAACATATTTATTGTATAGCATATGTTTTGTTAGAAAAATGTGCATATTTAAGGTATAAATCATAGTTTACCATTGCAGCCACCATCACAACTCTCACCAAAGCGACTAGAATAACTACAGAGAGCAACGTGAATTAGCTAATTACTCATCATAAAACATTTCTTAAAAATACACAGCGTACAGCAGATGAAAGACACAGATCTTGTGAATCCAGCCAATATTTCAGATTTTCTAAGTGTTTTACAGCGAAAACACAATATAGCGTTATATTAGCTTACCACAATAGCAAACATCACAACAGCATTGATTCAAGGCAAAAATAGCGATAACGTATAAACCACCAAAATATATTAATTTTTTCACTAACCTTCTCAGAATTCTTCAGATGACAGTCCTATAACATCATATTACACAATGCATATAGAGTTTGTTCGAAAATGTGCATATTTAGCGGCACAAATCGTGGTTATACAATGAGAATAGTGGCCAAAAATTCAAGCAATCTGTCCGGCGCCATCTTGGAGAGGCACCTATTCTAATCGAAAACTATTCATAAACTTGACTAAAAAATACAAGTTGGACAGCAAATGAAAGATAAATTAGTTCTTAATGCAATCGCTGTGTTAGATTTTTAAAATGAACGTTACTGCGCAATACAGCGTGCGCCAAAGCGAGACCGCACCATAATTCATGGCGGAATTATTATTTGACATTTGTCAACATAAGTACGAATTAACAGCATAAAGACTGCTTACTATTAGCTGAGCTTCCATCAGAATCTTGGGCAAGGTGTCCTTTCTCCAGAACAATCGTCTTTGGGTTGAAAGATGTCCTCTTCTCCTGTCGAAATAGCACCTAACGATAGCCACCCACTGGAGACGTGTCCAACTCGTGAAAGCGCATGACAAAGAAATCCCAGAAAATCGCAATAAACTGCTATAAACTGCTATAAGTCGGTTTAACCTCTAACGCCTCCCAAACCCGGATCCGGGATCCCCCCCATCACAAAAGCTGACTAGCATAGCCTAGCCTAAAGCCACAGGGATATCATATAATAAAATGTTCATGAAATCACAAGTCCAAGACACCAAATGAAAGATACACATCTTGTGAATAAAGCCATAATTTCTGATTTTTTAAATGTTTTACAGGGAAGACAAAATATGTAAATCTATTAGCTAACCACGTTAGCAAAAGACACCACTCCCATACTCCACCATTTTCTTACTGCATCAGTAGCTATCACAAATTCGACCAAATAAAGATATAAATAGCCACTAACCAAGAAACAACCTCATCAGATGACAGTCTGATAACATATTTATTGTATAGCATAGGTTTTGTTAGAAAAATGTGCATATTTCAGGTATAAATCATAGTTTACAATTGCAGCCCCCATCACAACTCTCACTAAAATGACTAGAATAACTACAGAGACCATCGTGTATTAGCTAAATACTCATCATAAAACATTTCTTAAAAATACACAGCGTACAGCAATTGAAAGACACAGATCTTGTGAATCAAGACAATATTTCAGATTTTCTAAGTGTTTTACAGCGAAAACACAATATATCGTTATATTAGCTTACCACAATAGCAAACCAGACAACAGCATTGATTCCAGCCAAACACAGCGATAACGTATTCACCACCAAAATAAATTAATTTTTCACTAACCTTCTCAGAATTCTTCAGATGACAGTCCTGTAACATCATATTACACAATCCATATAGGTTTTGTTCGAAAATGTGCATATTTAGCAGCACAAATCGTGGTTATACAATGTGATCAGTGGCAACAGGTCATGCATTCTGGCCGGCGCCATCTTGGAAAGGCACCTAATCAAATCAATAAATAATCGTAAACTTGACTAAAAAATATAGGTTGGACATCAAATGAAAGATGCATTAGTTATTAATGCAACCGCTGAGTTAGATTTTTTAAATTAACGTTACTAGACATACAGTGTGCGTTACAGCCAGACTAGTGCCGCAATAATGGCGGACAAATCCGTTTACATTTTTCCACATAAATACGGAATAACATCATAAATAGCTCTTACTTTTGGACGAGCTTCCATCAGAATCTTGTGCAAGTGGTCCCTTGTCCAAAAGAATCGTTGCTTGGTTGTAAAACGTCGTCTTCAACTTCGGAATTAGCAGCTAAGAATAGCTATTTGGCCACAACATGCCCAAATCCTCCAAACGCAATACTAAGGAAATTCCGAAAATAGCAATATACTCGCATAAACTGATATAACTCGGTTTAAAATAACTTCGTTATGATGTTTCTAACACCTATATCGAATTAAATTACAGACGGATATATCTAAGGTCGATAACTGAGCGTTTCAAAATGCCATCCTGAGGTCCTGCTTTGCGCAATGACGAACGTCGAAAAGAGAGCTCCCCTCGTTCCTTGGCCTTTTATAAACTCTGAGAACTACGTAGAAACTCCATTCCACTTCTCATTGGTTACTGACATCCAGGGGAAGGCGGGTGCAGTTCATGTCGACCCATAGGATACATACAGAGCTTTAAACTGATCTGAGAACAGAGCCTCATTTTAAGACCTTCGCAGTTCCTGTCATGGATTTCGCTGCAGAAAGAGTTCTGGTTCACCCACAGACATAATTCAAACGGTTTTAGAAACTAGAGATTGTTTTCTATCCAATAGTAATAATAATATGCATATTGTACGAGCAAGAATTGAGTACGAGGCAGTTTAATTTGGAGACCAATTTTCACTAAGTCGAAACAGCACCCCCTATATTCTCAAGAGGTTAAATTAACTACCTTATGATGTCTTTAACACCTATAACGAATAAAAACATGACCGAAGATATAGAACTACTAAAACGAAAGCGTTTGCAGGACGCCATTGTGATGTCTTCTTGCGCCAGGCGCACCGTTGAAAAGGACGGTACTTCCGTTCCACGGTTTTAAATAGGGTCCCAGATTGCGCAATCCACTCCATTCAAATTCTCCCCGCTTACTGACATCTAGAGGAAGACGTATGCAGTGCATGTAGCCCGATGGCTTACATGGGGACTTATAAACTGACCTCAGAACAGGGACCTCGATTTCTGAAATCTCACTCCCTGACAGGAAATGTGCTGCAGAATGAGTTCTGTTTCACTCAGAGAAATAATTCAAACGGTTTTAGAAACTAGAGAGTGTTTTCTATCCAATAGTAATAATAATATGCATATTGTACGAGCAAGAATTGAGTACGAGGCAGTTTAATTTGGGAACTCATTTTTACAAAGTCGAAATGGCGCCCCCATAGGCTCAAGAAGTTAAGAGACATGGAGAAGTTGTTGATTGCATGGTTCCTACCATACCCCCACCAGCCACTCCCACCACAGATGGGCAGTTGGAGTGAAGACAACTGGAGTGCTCCTCTCTCTCTTTCCAAGGCCCTGAGAGAAACAGAGACTGGCACAGGAATGACAGTCTGGAACGACTGCTGCTCCCAAAGAGGACAAGAAAGAGAGGGATGAGGGGATGGTCTATTTAAGGAACAGATGGAACGATGGGAGCGAGCGAGTGCATAAACGACAGGAAAGAGAGAGAAGAGAAAACACATCCAGGACACGGGTGGCCCTGGTGTCTATCAGGCAATGCACCCGTTCTGACAGCTGGATGTGCCCACTCTCCTGAAAGGACAACAGGGTTGGGGTTTGGCTATCTACAGTACATGCTGTCAGTGCCCTCTCTCATCCCTTATCTCCTCTTTCTCCGCTCATCCTCTCACAGTCCAGAGAAGGAAATCATGGCCATAGTGATGTGATTTCCTGTCATTTATCTGGTTCAGCATGTCCATTCACCATGGGCTTCTCATACACAGCACAGGAGGTTTGGTTTCCACTGTTGTTGAAAATGAAACTTATTCTAGCCCCATTGATTAGAGAGGGATTTAGGGAAGGAAAGCTTGTCATAAGAACTTAACAAAAAGAAAGTTGGACTGGAATATTAATGCGTAACATTTCTTATGACGAGGGAGAAATAGGCCTTTGTAATAGCCTAATATTTCATTATTTTTCTCAAGTATTATGTATATGATGTGGTCCAAGTTGACAAAATAATTTCAAAATGTTTGTTCAATTTGTTATTCAATTTGTTATAAATGTAGACTTAAATGACATCTTTGCATGTCTTTTGCTCAGTTGGATAGCTTTTCAAAAAATAATTAAGTTTAGTTTGTTGTTTTCATTGAACATTTTAAAAGCGCCTTAAACCTCGGGTAAATGCGCATTTAAGTGAATAGCCCACCAGATGGGATGGAAATTAGAAGTACCAGAGAAGTGTGAACATTTTTTGGAAAAACATTTAAGCCATTCTGCAGGCAGAACTCCAGATGAGTGTCATTAAAGATTTAAGCTTAGCCATGACAGACAGGGGAGCGAAATACACAGCTGTCCGCTGACTAAAAAAAGACAGAAGGTGAATAAAAGAAAGATGGAAGTGTTGGCTGGGATCAGTGGAGAGAAACATAAACCAGACAATGACCAGAGCGCCCCTCCGAGATTGTTACTAAGAAGAGAAGGTGAAGAGATATTTGTTGACAGGAACGTAAAACGTCTGCTCACTGTTTGTTGCTCCCAAATGTGATATTTAAATCTCAAATCCTTAATGGGGAAACTGCCACGTTCGTTTGGGATATTACAACAACAAAGTTACTGCAAACAACGAATACTCTTTTTTTCCCTAGGAACCTCATTGCGTACGCAATAGAACCACAGAATATTTACTGCAATATTTTTTTACCATGCTGCTATTCGCTCCTCACTCCTGTTTCGTCAATAAAACAAAAACAATAACACAGGTGCTGGGGGCAAACAGTGGCACTGTTTCCCTTGATGAGGATTTGATCTTTAAGGAAGCTTAGTGATGCAACAGTTTCAACTGACATTGAACATATTGTTTGTCTTCTTATTATCATAAAATAATACAACCCGGCATATAAGACTTACATTTGTGGTGTTCACGTATCTCACACTGGTGTTGAATATATCTATGTTGCTGATGACGGTCTAGACATATGTTAAAGGTCAGAATTACCCATCATTTGTCCTCTACATAGGTATAGAGGAGACAGGATGATGAATCACCCAGAGAGGTCCCATCACTGCTTTTACAAGTGTCCTCTCGGCTGGCAAGAGCATGTGCACTGTCAGCACTTTCAAGGTTGATCACACTCTCTCTCTCTCTCTGCTCAAGCAACCATGCACCAAGGAGGAGGAAGAGAAGCAACACATTTAGCTTCTTTCTCTGTAGTGTACGGTTGGATTATGGAATTATGGCGCACTAGCCTAAATCAGGGTCTGTGCAGTTGTGTAGAGTCTCAGCAGCCTACTATCAAAGGAAAGCCAAATGAACCCTTGGTTTTAATTGGCACTATAGATGCTTTAGACTACATTCCAAATGAGATGCTCTATTGGACTGTACAGAGCATATCAAAGTCCCATTCTTGTTTGTTGATGCAAGAAGTATGGATATTTTTCAAATGAAGCCTTTCACTCTGTTCAATGTCAAGCCACAATTTGCTAACACCATTCCCACTCCACTACTGTATTGTAACTGCAAAGCACAACTCACATTTGTAATGTAAATATTTGATCATGTGTAAAATAAAAGCCTACAAGCATCAGTGCTATGGAGCTTTTTTGTGATTTGTGATATTTAGCATAAACCATCAATTAGGTGAACATTTTTGCCTTGCTATCCCCTTGGCAACTGCAGTTAGATATGTTAAACTGCTTGTATGGATTCATTGTATGTCTTGAAAAATTGTTGTAGGTCCTATGTGACCCATTATCTTTGCATTTACAGTGAAAAGACTAGAATTTATTCTGACAATCTGACTACATGTAATACACATAACTGCAATTCTAACATAGATCCACAAGGATAAAGCAACAGAGCTGCATCAACACTGTCACACACCTTTATTTTTTCAGACCACTCAGCCACACACGGGGAGATGGATTGCAGGGTTTAGAAAGTTAATGTCATTATAACACCTGTCATAATCTGTTTGAGCTAATTGCCGTGCTCTGTAATCAGTTTGTTTTGTGGTTGATCGGTTGTGTTGTTTTTCGAACCTTTAAAGGGCATTTTGGGTCTGGAGCTCTCTGAGAGGTGATGAGAGAGATTGCAGGTCTGGCTGGAATTTGTTAGATTGGTTTAATTAATAGAAAGTGCTCAGGTGAGACTGGTTCCTTTTCAGGAGTAGACCATAATGGAGATTTACATGAATTGTAAGGCTGTCTGAGAGGCCTGAAACTGTTGCACTAGATTTGGCTTGTATATCACATAAGGCAGGTATTCCCAAACTGGGGTACGCGTACTGCTGTCGGGGGTACACCAAATAAAAATGTGATTCACATTTAAAAATATATATATATTTGTACATATTTATTTCTTCACATTTTCAAGCAGTCCATTTATATTTTCCAACGGGGCTATACATTTGCGTGAGGTTTTTTTCTTGCCTGAGTAGCCTCGTTTCACTGGCAAAAATAAAATTAAACCATCTAGTGTTCAGCGAAATAACAACACAATATCAAATACAGGTAGCCTAGTCAAATAACTAACATCCAATCACATTAACCGTTACTCTCTCGTGGGAATTCCACTAACAGTTCGTATGTAGCCAAACATAGCTGCTGCTCATGTTGGTATCTGTACTGATGGTGCAAAAGCCATGACAGGGAGACATAGTGGAGTGGTAATGAGCGTGCAAGCAGGTGCCAGAGGGGGTACGTAGCTGGAGGTTGAATGTTTGAAGGGGTATGGGACTATAAAAAGTTTGGGAACCACTGACCTAAGGTAAGTAAGTCTGCAGGTGCCTGTGAATCTGGGGTGAAGAGGAAATCCAGCAACCATCGGAGGACAGTTGAAGTTGATTTAAAGAAATCTTAATTGTTACAACCAACACATCATCAGGGTTTTACAGATAGAAATATGTTTTACATTTTTTCAAAAGGGGAGACAAATCACAATGGGGATACATAGACTGTATACATAGACTGAACATTAGACATAGACGGAACAATACATTGTGGTTACAAGTTTTCAATTAATTTGAGACTCACCTAATGGAAAGAAACATCAGTAAAATGTTAAATCAACAAAATGCATGCACAACCATTGTGGCACTCTCACTTCCCCTATTGTAGTGTTTACACAATGCTTTACATTTATCATTGTATGTTTTGGTTAAAAAAGTATCCCTTTGATAAATCAAACGCTTTTTTAACTATCCATATCCACGCTATGATGATTCCATTCCCACTCCCTCCCAGACATTTCATACTAGTACCATAGTCTGTGATGATGAACGGTTGTTTGGCTGGTAATTAAAACACATTATACAACGTGTGGGTCTAATCCTGAAAGCTGATTGGTTAAATTCCAGCCGGTGTCCATTCCACCAGTTACCACCGGCTAAATCTTTGACGTTAAAATGCCTATTTACTCTGTTCTATCTATCTGTGCAATCCACTGTCTCATCAGCCCAGCAAGGCAATTTATAAACTTGATCTCCATTATAAAAAGCATCTAGTCATGATCTCACATTTCTTTCAGAATAACATTTAGTTTTCAACCGCGGAGATTTGTATAAACCTTGCTGACGGTCTCTCCAACATTTGCAACATTGTTTCAATATTCAAATTCAATCTCCAGCTGTCCCATAGTAATGAATGCATCGGGAGTCGGGACGAGATAGACAGGGAGGCAGCGTTTCTCAGCCAGTTTAAATCATAATTCATCTGGCATCATTTTTTGGGATATATACAAAGAAATGTAAATTGAAAAAAGGTCGAACGAAACAAAAGATCACACTGAAGAGTGAAAACATTTTCTATGCCAGATGAAATTTCAGCTCATTAGCTCATTGTTATGGATGATTCCAAATAAATGTCACTAGAAAACATCTTAAATAAACACAAAGGCAGCTTTGCTGTTATTCTGGCTGCACTTTTTGACGTGACTGTAAATTAGACGTAGTTGGCTAGCTAGCAAGTAAGGGATTAGAACGTTGCCAGCCAATATGGCAATGGAACATTTAGAATGAATGACTGGGTCGCGTCCATAGATATAGAATAAAACACTTCAGGACTGGGTCGCATCTCTGGCAACTTAACCAATAAAATGAACGACCAGCCGGCTTGGGTAGCAACCCTAGATTTGTGACGGGACTATATCTTGTGGAAGGATGAAATACTATGAATAAATTCAGCAAAATAAAAATGTTAATGAAAAGATGTCAATCATTATTTCAATATGTTGGTAACTCGTTGTATAAAAGTCATAATGCTCGAGAAGCCGGTGTTTGGAGGATATATTGGCACACCGCCAATATATCCTCCAAACACCGGCTTTTTGGGCATTAGTGGTTAGGCCACTGTGAACTGTATCCAGGACATGGTGGCAGCTTCCTCAGTCAAAGTGGCATGATTTCATTGCATGGCCCTCTCCCCTTCCCCTCCCTTCCCTTGCCATTCCTCATCTACCTGCCAGTAGCTATCGATCTCCAGACAAGGGATTCTCCATATGATGGATGGCACACAACCAGAGTAATGACAGCCGCTGCATTTACCATTCTACACATGCTAAACATCAGCGAGAGAGAGCGAGAGAGGGGGGGGTCTCATAGGGAGTGAGAGACACAGAGAGGGAGAGAGAAGGGGGAGTTAAGGGAGAAAATCACATAGGAGAGATCCTCCTCCATTATCAGTGAGGTTCCACAGTCAGACGACGGATTTAATCTGGGCAGAGCAGGGGACATGTTTTACAGTTGTCACCCTCTGGAGGTGAGAAAGAGGCTTATCTCACCAGAGGGTTCAAGAGGGGTTCATCATCAGGTCACCCAACACTCCTGGTCCTGGAGTTGGACCCGATGGGTTGATATTTGTGTTAATGACAAGGTAGACTGTTCAGGTGGGGGGAAACAGATTGCTTTTTTTGTCATGATTTAACTTTTACCCATGTTTGGGAGAACCAACAACAGAACCTCAGAGTGAATGTGAGAGGGAAATAAATGGTGTTGACTGCTGTTTAGTATACTCAAATGCTTGCATCTCCTTGAATGAGATTCTATCTCATCAACATAAAGCAATAATGCTGATATAGTTTATCTGTATTTTCACTGGAGAATACCGGGCTTATTGAATCCATTTATGTTCTAAGTGTCTGGTAAAACACCATGAAAATATATATTCAATTGTTCCAAGCAGCATACAATAATATTCAATAGGGGTTTATCAACAACAATCATCTCAACAACAGAAACACTCACATTTAAACCCCATATTTAGCACCATTTTACCCCTGAATGACATAAGGGTTCCCAGCAGCCCATTCACCCACCCTTCACCCATACGTAGGACCATACGTCAGGACTACCGGGCATGATGACTCCTTGCTGTCCCCAGTCCACCTGGCCTTGCTGCTGTTCCAGTTTCAACTGTTCTGCCTGCGGTTATGGAACCCCTACCTGTCCCAGACCTGCTGTTTTCAACTCTTAATGATCGGCTATGAAAAGCCAACTGACATTTATTCCTGATTATTATTTGACCATGCTTGTCATTTATGAACATTTTGAACATCTTGGCCATGTTTTGTTATAATCTCCACCCGGCACAGCCAGAAGAGGACTGGCCACCCCTCATAGCCTGGTTCCTCTCTAGGTTTCTTCCTAGGTTTTGGCCTTTCTAGGGAGTTTTTCCTAGCCACCGTCCTTCTACACCTGCATTGCTTGCTGTTTGGGGTTTTAGGCTGGGTTTCTGTACAGCACTTCGAGATATTAGCTGATGTACGAAGGGCTATATAAATAAACTTGATTTGATTTGATTTAAACATGCTGATCTCACTATGTCTGCCAGGCCCTGGTCCTCTAGCCCTCAGTCTTTGGCCCAGCCTGCTGCTGTCTGACTCGTATTCAGTTCCTGCCCTTGGCTGGCTGTCTCAGGGACACAGTGGCACACTGCATGGTGGCTCCTCTGACAGCTGTGTGTCTGCAGTATGGTATGGTGGGGGTGGTGGGGATGTTGTGTGTGTGTCAAGGGGATGGCACAGATGTTTGTAGATGAAGGTCAAACTTAGCGCTGCTCACCAGCTCGTGTCGCCGCTCAAAACTACTGACAACATCATCCATACGGTCACCCTCAGGGGGAGAGGAAATAAAATGGCTGCCATAGAGGTGGGCTGACACATCGCTACCAAGGCTTTGGAATTACGTTATCGTTTATTTATGACTCCCTGTGTTAAAAATGACAGGTGTCAGGGACGCTCAGGTGACATGTCCCAAGAGAACAGGAGGAAATGAGTCAATTACACAGCAAATTTGACAGTATTAATTTAACGTCAGGCGTGTTCATTTTAACACACATCCAGTGTTTACATAGGTCCACTCTCAGTGTTAATTTAACACTTTTTGTAGTGTTAATATTGAAACACTCTGAGTGTTAAGATATAACACTTCAGGTGTTGTTCAAATGACCCATGGGAGTGTTTTTTCAACAACATCAGTATTAAGCCGGAACACCTTTTAAAGTAGGAGGATCAACTATAGAGAATGCATCCTGTAGCTGAATTCACACCAGGAAGTGCTAAATATTCTGTCAGAGTCGTGTGTATAGGTGGCAGGGTAGTCAGACGCAGGAGAGTCAAAATGGAGTGTAATGGAGTCTCTTTAATAGCAGACCACTAAACATACTCCAAACACTAAATGTACATGAAAAACAAAAGTGGGTACGAGGACCCGTCGCACACCTATACAGACATAAATACAACACTGACATAAAAACAATCTCTGACAAAGACATGAGGGGAAACCGAGGGTTAAATACACAACAGGTAATGAATGGGATTGAAACCAGGTGTGTAGGAAGACAAAAATGAAAGACAAAAATGAAAAATGGATCAATGATGGCTAGAAGACCGGTGACGTCGACCGCCAAACACCGCCCGAACAAGGAGAGGCAACAACTTCGGCAGAAGTCGTGACATATTCACACTAGGAAATAACATTTTTTTGTCTGGTTCTCTCCCACTCATAAATTAAGCCTGCAAGTTGTAGGTGAGTTAAACAGGAGCAATAAAGGAGTGACTCTGCTTTGTTTAATATATTAAGGTCTTAAAGAGAGCATGCATCAGAATGACATCAGTGCATCACAGGCACATTAAATTGAAATCAGTGAATCACAGGCACATCACAGTGAAAACAGTGCATTACAGGTGCATCAGAATGAAATCAGTGCATCACGAGTGCATCAGAATGAAATCAGTGCATCACAGGCGCATCGGAATTAAAAAAGTGCATTACAGGCCCATTGTCGTGGAAAATTATAAAATTAAACATACTATGCTGTTTTTACATAGAGAATTGTCCATTGTTATATGCTAGTGTGTTTTTCTTTGCTGATGCAGGCTTGTCTTGTGTGACTTAGTCATAAGTCTTGGTGTACAGATAAGAGCCAGGTGCAACCTCAGTATGTGACATCCCGTTTGTACTATCTGCAGGAACTCCTCTATGTGGAAACTTGCAGGAAGAGAGAGACAATGGTGGCAATGTCAGATATCATAATCTGCACAGACAAGCTAAACACTTTTTTTATACTATGTTCACCACCCATTTGCACACATCTGCTAACTGCCACATTGACAAAGAGGTTGGACTTTTCTATAAAGATGAGCGACAACTCTGTTCGTAGCGCTTCCAACTCTGACTATTCTTAGTGATGGTTGATTGCTTCATTTTTGCAAATCTTATAATAAAATTGTTGTTTGAAAGAGTCTGCAGTCTCTCTTCCTATGGAATTTCTCTGACAATTTGGCAACGAGGATGGGATGGCTAATGCCGCTTGATGATTGCTCCCCGGGAAAATGCGCGCAGGGGCTGCGTTAGACACTCCGACTAAGCAGAGCAGAAAAAGGAACCCCTTGGACCGGCAGGAGGAGTCAGTGAGTGGATACACCATTCCAAACAGACAAAATAAATTAAGGGTGAGACTGATTTTCTTTTGAACATCATAGCAAATCTTGTTCTGGGATTGGTTGTGCACATTATGTCTTTGTTGTAGCAATGACACCCCTAGTTAGAAACTTTTTTGTAGCAGAGTTAGGGGAAGGGGAATAGGGGAAGTCCTAGAAGTAATTCTAGGGCAAACACCCTGTTGAAGCAAGGTGACCCTGTTGGAGTAGGGACTTCTCCAATTGGGATCTTTTTGTTGAAGCTGAAGTATCCTGGTTAGAGACAGGGGTTGTGTTTCTCTATGGAAGCAGAGAAGCGGCCATGGGATGATATGACACGGTTTTGAGTTATGTGATCCCAGGCCAAAATCCTGAGATAGGAATATTTTATTTTTTCTGCAGTTTAGATTAAATATTGATAAAAACTTTAAAAAATATTAATTTAAAACCTACAAATATGACATTTGCATTGGAACTACCATGTGGGTACAAAATGTAAAATGACAGAGTAATTAAAACATATTTTGATGGAGAAGAAGGGAGACGTTCCTAACCAAATACTGTTTGTTTTGCGTGTTTGTTTTTGTTTCCTGAGTGTGTGTGTTGGCGAGCGATTTATATTATGGACAGACAATGGATCGTTTTTTGGTAATATGTGTTGTCAACAGTAAGATTTGAAGCGTGACACTGGTATAAGACATTAGGTCTCCCATACTCTCCAGTAGTAAATTGGCAGACACTTCAGTATTGGTTCTTATACAAGGTATCAGGTTCCGTGACCAATTAAAAGGCACAAATACCATAACTACTCTCCGGGGGAAGTGGCTATCACTACCTTGGAAAATTGTTAAAATTGGCGTATATTAAAACTGTGAGTGAGGAAATTTAAAAACGCTGGACACCATTGAGAGAGGCGCAGAAATAACCATCATAGAAGAGGTCAACTATAGCAAAGCCATAGAGGCACTAAAAGAACCACAAGTGCATTCTACCAATTCGGCTCGAATATGGTAAAAAAATATAATCATGGATCAAATTGGGCAGCGTTTCCCTGCTGACGGAAAATTCCAATCTTATAAAGAATTCAGAGATGCTACTGTGAGTTGGCACAATGACATAAAATAAAAATCTAAAGATCAATACATCAGTGTTTTGATGTCAGTGTTCTATCAACAGAAAAAAAAAAAGACAAAACCAAGATGAGTAGATGTTTTCAGAATAACCGCACTGACCGTACTAGGCGGCAGGTAGCCTAGTGGTTAGAGCGTTGGGCCAGTAATCGAAGGTTGCTGGATCGTAATCCCAGAGCTGACAAGGTAAACATCTGTTCTGCACCTGAGCAAGGCAGTTAACCCAGTGTTCCCCGGGCGCTGAAGACGTGGATGTCAATTAAGGCAGCCCCCTGCACCTCTTTGATTCAGAGGGGTTGGGTTAACCTGATGAGGACAGAGGGCGCTGTTGTCACTTTGGGGGAAAAACGTGCCCAATTTAAACGGCCTCGTACTCAATTCTTGCTCGTACAATATGCATATTATTATTACTATTGGATAGAAAACACTCTCTAGTTTCTAAAACCGTTTGAATTATATCTGTGAGTGAAACAGAACTCATTTGGCACAAACTTCCTGACCAGGAAGTGGAAAATCTGAAATCGATGCTCTCTTCTGGGTCCTGCCTATAAATGGGCATGATACCTATTAGTATACATGCACGTCATACACCTTCCCCTGGATGTCAAGATGCAGTGAGAGAAGAAATGGAGTGTTTATCTTGGTCTGAGATGGAATACGTCCTCTTGGAATGACGTGTCACCCATTTCATGTTTTCAGGAAGGCGCGAAGTTGGTCCTGGATTTGCCTTCTGAATAGCTGTCGTTATAGGCGACTACTATCTCCGGCTTTGATTTTATTTGATACATGTGACAATATCATCGTAAAGTATGTTTTTTCAATATAGTTTTATTAGATTTTTGAAATTTATTCGGGACGTTAGGCGTGTTGCGTTGTGTGCCTTTGTTCAGAAAGGAGAGCTTCGCGCCACTTGGCCAGTGTGCTTGCTAATTCAAGAGGGAAAAACGATGTTCTAAATCCAAACAACGACTGTTCTGGACAAAGGACCCCTTGTCCAACATTCTGATGGAAGATCACCAAAAGTAGGACCCATTTTGTGATGCTATTTCATATATCTGTCGAACTGTATACTAGTAGTTTTGCGCCCAGGTTTTGGCCACTCTCTCGCTATAACATAAGCCTTATGTCGTAATGAAGATATTTTTAGAATTCTAACACTGCGATTGCATTAAGAACTAGTGTATCTATCATTTCCTATACAACATGTATTTTTTTGTAATGTTTATGAATAGCTATTTGGTCAGAATAGGTGAGAGTCTAATAGAAATATCCGCACATTCTGGGAAAAAGATGCTACGTTAGCATAATGGATAACCACTGATTTCAGCTCTAAATATACACATTTTCGAACAAAACATAAGTGTATGTATAACCTGATGTTATAGGACTGTCATCTGAGGAAGGTTTATGAAGGTTAGTGAAAATGAATATCTTTTGCTGATTTATTCGCTAACGCTAACGTGCCTATTGCTATCGCTAACGTGCCTTGATGAATGAATGCGGTAGTGTGGTAGGCTATTGTAGTAAGCTAATATAATGCTATATTGTGTTTTCGCTGTAAAACACTTAAAAAATCTGAAATATTGGCTGGATTCACAAGATGCTTGTCCTTCATTTGCTGTACACGATGCATTTTTCAGAAATGTTTTATGATGAGTATTTAGTTATTCCACGTTGGTCTCTATAATTACTCTGGCTGCTTCGGTGCTATTTTTGACGGTAGCTGTGATGGTAGCTGCAATGTAAAACTGATTTATACCTCAAATATGCACATTTTTCGAACAAAACATAGATTTATTGTGTAACATGTTATAAGACTGTCATCTGATGAAGTTGTTTCTTGGTTAGTTTGGTTGGTTCTTGGTTAGTTTGGTTGGCTTTGTGCATGCTACCTGTGCTGTGAAAAATGTCTGTCCTTTTTTGTATTTGGTGGTGAGCTAACATAAATATACGTGCTGTTTTCGCTGTAAAACATTTAAAAAATCGGACATGTTGGCTGGATTCACAAGATGTGTACCTTTCATTTGCTGTATTGGACTTGTTAATGTGTGAAAGTTAAATATTTCAAAAAAATATATTTTGAATTTCGCGCTCTGCCTTTTCAGTGGAATGTGGGAGGAGTTCCGCTGGCGGAACGCTGGAGCAGTAAAGGTTAAATGCGGAAGACACATTAATACAGGTAACGAGTGGAGGACAGAGGAGCCTCTTAAAGAAGAAGTTACAGGTCTGTGAGAGCCAGAAATCTTGCTTGTTTGTAGGTGACCAAATACTTATTTTGCACCATAATTTGAAAATAAATTCATAAAAAATCCTACAATGTGATTTTCTGGATTTTTTTCCCACATTTTGTCTGTCATAGTTGAAGTGTACCTATGATGAAAATTACAGGCCTCTCTCATCTTTTTAAGTGGGAGAACTTCCACAATTGGTGGCTGACTAAATACTTTTTTGCCCCACTGTACATATTTACAATGTGACAATGATAAATATATATGTCCATTGAGGTGTGGTCAGGGTAATTGTCCGTTGAGGAGGAAAAGGGGTGGGGGGATTAAACATCCATAGAGGGAGCAGCAGAGTAGTGGTGTCTATTCAGCATGATCAAATTCCAATCGCTTGGAGCAATATCGCCCATAAACTTACTATCCCCCTACATAATATCACATATTCAGAAAGGTGACTAGGGTAAATGGTAGTGTGTAGTTAAGGCTTTCCAGGGCTTCTCCTCAATACCCATCCCGGATCCGGGATCATTCTCATCAGAAACGCTGACTAGAATAGCCTAGCCTAGGGCAACAGGGAATATCATATAATATAAATACATGAAATCACAAATCCAATACAGCAAATGAAAGATAAACATCTTGTGAATCCAGCCAACATGTCCGATTTTTAAAATGTTTTACAGCGAAAACACAACATATATTTATGTTAGCTCACCACAATAGCCCAAAACACACCGCCATTTTTTCACCGCAAAGATAGCTTTCACAAAACCCACAAATAGAGATAAAATGAATCACTAACCTTTGAACAACTTCATCAGATGACAGTCTTATGACATCATGTTATACAATACATTTATGTTTTTTTCGAAAATGTGCATATTTATAGCTACAAATCGTTGGTTTTACATTGACACCATGTTCACAAATGGCTCCAAAACAGCCAGAATAATTACAGAGAGCAACGTGAAATACAGAAATACTCATCATAAAACATTTATGAAAAATACATGTTGTACACATAATTAAAGATAAACATATTGTAAATCCAGCCAACATGTCCGATTTTTAAAATGTTTTACAGTGAAAACACAACATATATTTATGTTAGCTCACCACAATAGCCCAAAACACAACGCCATTTTTTCACCGCAAAGATAGCTTTCACAAAACCCACAAATAGAGATAAAATTAATCACTAACCTTTGAACAACTTCATCAGATGACAGTCTTATGACATCATGTTATACAATACATTTATGTTTTGTTTGAAAATGTGCATATTTATAGCTACAAATCGTGGTTTTACATTGGCGCCATGTTCAGAAATGGCTCCAAAATATACGGAGAAATTTTAGAAAGCCACGGAATCTAACAGAAAAACTCATCATAAACTTTGATGAAAAATACATGTTGTACATATAATTAAAGATACACTGGTTCTTAATGCAACCGCTGTGTTAGATTTAAAAAAATAACTTTAGTAAAAAGCACAGCATGCAATAATCTGAGACAGCGCTCAGCCATTCTCCGCCATGTTGGAGTCAACAGAGTCAACAAAAATACGAAATAACATCATAAATATTCCCTTACATTTGATGAACTTTCATCAGAATGCAGTGCCAGGAATCCTAGTTCCACAATAAATCGTTGTTTTGTTTTAGAATGTCCATTTCTTCTGTTGAATTAGCAACTTTGGCTAGCATGTGTAGCTCACGTGTCCATGAAGATTTGACGCAATGAACGAAAACTTCTAAATGTGATAATAAAAGTTGAATAAACTGGTCAAAATCAGTTGAGAATCAATCTTCAGGATGTTTTTCTCATATATATCCAATAACGTCCCAGACGGAGCATTTCTTCGTGTCTATCTAACGATTTGCAGACAAAGGTATGACATACCCAAGTGCGTGGCCAAAAACTGTCAATATGACTGACCTGTCACTCCAAAGGCTCTCATTCGGTCCCACATAAGGCTAGACACTCCATTCCGCGTTCTACTGCCTGTTGACATCTAGTGGAAGGCGTATGAAGTGCATATATATCCATAAATATTAGGCAATTGAATAGGCGATGCCTTTCACAGAGACCCATTTCAGAATTTTCACTTCCTGTTTGGAAGTTTGCCTGCCAAATGAGTTCTGTTTTACTCACAGATATAATTCAAACAGTTTTAGAAACTTCAGAGTGTTTTCTATCCAATAGCAATAATAGTATGCATATCACATGATCTAGGACAGAGTACGAGGCCATTTAATTTGGGCACAATTTTATCCAAAAGTGAAAATGGCGCCCCCTATTTCCAAGAGGTTTTAAGGCTTTCCAGGGGCCTATTGTGAAGGCAAGAAACAGTTAAGACTACATTTGTGAAAGGACAACAATATACTGGAGAACTGGACTTTCAATTTCATTATAGAGCATATTTTTATATCACCTGACACTGATTAGATTAATCCTATTGAATATTTTCGACCCATATCTAACCTCTCTAGGCTAGGGGGCGGTATTTTCACGTCCAGATGAAAAGCGTGCCCAATGTAAACTGCCTGCTACTCAGGCCCAGAAGCTAGGATATGCATATTATTAGTAGATGTGGCTAGAAAATAGTCCGAAGTTTCTAAAACAGTTTGAATGATGTCTGTGAGTATAACAGAACTTTTTTGGCAGGTGAAACCCCGAGGACAAACCAACCAGGAAATATTTTTTTGAGGTCACTCTCTTTTCAATGGGTTTTCAATGGGAATCTAGAATTCTAAGGCAGTTGCTTGCAGTTCCTATCGCTTCCACTGGATGTCAACAGTCTTTAGAAATTGGTTGATGATTTTTTTTTTTATTTTGTAGTCATGTTGCGCGAGTTGGAACCGGTGTTTTTCTGGATCAAACGCGCCAAATAAATGGACATTTGGAGATATAACGACGGAATTAATCGAACAAAGGGACCATTTGTTATGTTTATGGGACATATTGGAGTGCAAACAAAAGTCATGAATTATATAGTTATTTCTGAGTTTTGTGTCATGCCTGGCGGGATGAAATATGATTGTCTGTGTTTGTTTGATGGGGTGCTATCCTCAGATAATAGCATGGTTTGCTTTCGCCGTAAAGCCTTTTTGAAATCTGACACAGCGGCTGGATTAACAAGAAGTGTATCTTTAAACCTATGTATAACACTTGTATCTTTCATCAATGTTTATGATGAGTTTCTGTAATTTGATTTGGCTCTCTGCAATTTCACCGGATGTTTTTTGAGACAATGCATTACTGAACATAACGCACCAATTTAAACTGAGATTTTTGGACAAAAAGAGGGACTTTATTGAACAAAACAAACATTTATAAGGTAACATAAAGTCCTGGGAGTGCCACCGGATGAAGATCATCAAAGGTTAGTGATTAATTTAATTGCCATTTCTGACTTTTGTGAGCCCTCTCTTTGGCTGGAAAATGTCTATGGTTTTTGTGGCTAGGCGCTGTCCTAACATAATCGCATGGTGTGCTTTCGCCGTAAAGCCTTTTTGAAATCGGACACTGTGGTTGGATTAACAAGAAGTTTATCTTTATAATGGTGTATAATACTTGTATGTTTGAGGAATTTTAATTATGAGATTTATGTTGTTTGAATTTGGCGCCCTGCAATTTCACTGGCTGTTGTCAGGTTTTAAGCATAGTTGCATTTCAACAATATGTCCAGTATGTCCCTGTCACACTCATACATCACTGATGTGAACGCTGCGTGTAATACATTCGGTATCAGGATAAATAAAAAGCAAGGTCTGCTAACTTTCTTTAATTATGTTTAATTACCGCAAGCAATGAATGGCAAATGCAATTTTCGTATATACGGGCTCACTGTATCACCACGCAGGGTAAAGCAGGGAACTGGCAGGAAGTACGTAAAACAGCTGTTCTTATACTGTGATGACGAGTTCCAACGCGTCTGTTGGCCTATCACAGTAGAGGCTGAGCGCGGTTTAGACTTTGCCCAGCCTATCACCGTTACTCAGACTGGTCCCCTTCTTTCAGATGTCCGCATCTGGTCGTTGCGTAGATTAGATCCGTCTTGTGTCTGTCGATTCTACACTGAAACAGTTCCTAATATGGTATTGTCCAGTAATCTAACCTCCCTGGTTGGCCTAGAGAGATGCACCCCTCCCCTCTCCAGATTGACCACAGCTTTTACGGCCTGTGTTGGTCAGTCCTTACACACATCTGTATTGTTTGTGTGTGTGTGTGTGTAACAAAACAATATGCTAACAGGCTATAGTGCATAAACATAAATCCTAACACTGATGAAACTCTCTTCTTACTGATCTGTGACTTGTTTCCCCTAGTACTCCAGGGTCCCAGCAGTCATTACTGATACCAGATACAAAAAAGACAGGCCCTCCAGATCATTCTACTTAACGGGTCACTCAGGGGTAGGAACATTAACTTTCACGACACCTGTTTATAGGTAAAGAGAGAACATACAGTATGTGACTTGACTGATAACATGTCCATAGCCATTATAAGAAATGGGGATTTGTACATGCTTCACAAAGCCAGATACTCATGCTTTTAAGACATGTCTGGACATGTCAGCATTGTTCCCACCACACACCCAGTTGCACCACTATCATGGAGGAGTTAGAAAATGATGAGTGACGGCATGGCAATGAACTACAATGGTGTTTTAAGATCCAAAGGCTTGTGTGAGTTACAGCGTCACAAAGCTTGGCAGCCCAAAAAGCCCAGACAAAAAAAGAGTATACAGAATTTATGAGAGCATATTAGACAAGCAAAACCATGAAAAATGCAGGATATAAAGGATTGAATTATGAATAAATGAATGTCTAAATAGAGGCAGGCAAGGCAATCAATTGCCATGATCTGACCCACAGATAATCTGTCTGACATAAGTGTGCGTGTTTTCTTCTAGCGGAAGAAGATCTATGGGCACAAACAGGTGTGCAACCCATTTAACCCCTTACACTCCTGGAAATTGGTCCTGTTGAAATGTTTCAAACAGAATAACCATAAAAAGCATATGCAAGGGTGGCGCAGTGGTCTAAAGTGCTAAACTCAGCAAAAAAAGAAAAGGCCCTTTTCCAGGACCCTGTCTTTCAAAGATAATTCGTAAAATTCAAATAACTTCACAGATCTTCATCGTAAAGGGTTTAACTTCTTATGGCTGAAGGGGCAGTATTGAGTAGCTTGGATGAAAGGTGCCCATTGTAAACGGCCAGCTCCTCAGTCTCAGTTGCTAATATATGCATATTATTATTAGTATTGGATAGAAAACACTCTAAAGTTTCTAAAACTGTTTGAATTAAGTCTGTGAGATTAACAGAACTCATATGGCAGGCAAAAACCTGAGAAGTTCCACTTCCTGTTTGGATTTTTTCTGGGGGTGCCATATTTTCAACCAAGCTCTTATTGAATATAAAGAGAGATATTGATGGGTTTTCACTTCCTACGGCTTCCACTAGATGTCAACAGTCAATAGAACTTAGTCTGATGACTCTAATTTGAAGGGGATTCGAAGGAGACAGGAATGAGTAATCACTGCCATGAGGTGCATACACGCATTGAACTGGCGCGTTCACGTGAGAGTGAGCTCCGTTCCTTCTCTCAATTGAAGTCGATTTAAACACTGTTTCCCATGCTTGTTCAATTAACCATAAAAAATTCATCAACATGCACCTGTGGAACGGTCGTTAAGACACTTACAGCTTACAGACGGTAGGCAATTAAGGTCACAGTTATGACAACTTAGGACACTAAATAGGCCTTTCTGTCGACTCTGAAAAACACCAAAAGAAAGATGCCCAGGGTCCCTGCTCATCTGCGTGAACGTGCCTTAGACATGCTGCAAGGAGGCATGAGGACAGCAGATGTGGCCAGGGAAATAAATTGCAATGTATGTACTATGAGACGCCTAAGACAGTGCTACAGGGAGACAGGATGGACAGCTGATCGTCCTCGCAGTGGCAGACCTCGTGTAACAACACCTGCACAGGATTGGTACATCCGAACATCACACCTGCTGGACTAGTACAGGATGGCAACTGCCGAGTTACACTAGGAACGCACAATCCCTCCATCAGTGCTCAGACTGTCTACAATAGGCTGAGAGAGGCTGGACTGAGGGCTTGTAGGTCTGTTGTAAGGCAGGTCCTCACCAGACATCACCAGCAACAACGTCGCCTATGGGCACAAACCCACCGTCACTGGACCAGACAGGACTGGCAAAAAGTGCTCTTCACTGACGAGTCACGGTTTTGTCTCACCAGGGGTGATGGTCGGATTCGCGTTTATCATCGAAGGAGTGAGCGTTACACTGAGGCCTGTACTCTGGAGCGGGATCGATTTGGAGGTGGAGGGTCCATCATGGTCTGGGGCGATGTGTCACAGCATCATCGGACTGAGCTTGTTGTCATTGCAGGCAATCTCAACGCTGTGCGTTACAGGGAAGACATCCTCCTCCCTCATGTGGTACCCTTCCTGCAGGCTCCTCCTGACATGACCCTCCAGCATGACAATGCCACCAGCCATACTGCTAATTCTGTGCGTCATTTCCTGCAAGACAGGAATGTAAGTGTTCTGCCATGGCCAGCATGGAGCCCCCCGGATCTCAATCCCTAGGGCCATTCCCCCCAGAAATGTTCGGAAACTTGCAGGTGTTCTTGCTGGAAGAGTGGGGTAACATCTTACAGAAATAACTGGCAAATCTGGTGCAGTCCATGAGGAGGAGATGCACAGCAGTACTTAACTTCTTGTCAATATGGGGGCGCTGTTTTCACTTTGTAAAAATCGTGCCCAAATTAAACTGCCTCGTACTCTATTCTAGCTCGTACAATATGCATATTATTATTACTATTGGATAGAAAACACTCTCAAGTTTCTAAAACCGTTTGAATTATATCTGTGAGTAAAACAGAACTCATTTTGCAGCAAACTTCCTGACAGGAAGTGAAAAATCTGAAATCGAGGCTCTGTTCCAGGGTCTTCCTATTAATTTGCTTGAAATCTATGGATATACATGCACTTCATACGCCTTCCACTAGATGTCAACAGGCAGTGGGAGGTGGAATGGGGTGTCTAGCTTGATCTGAGGTCGAACAAGAGCTCTTGGAATGACGTGACCACAATTTCATTGTCTTCGAAGGCGCGGGAAGGACATCAGCATTGGCTTCTGAAAAGCGTTCGGTATAGACGGCTAATATCTCCGGCTTTGATTTTATTTGATACATGTGATAATATCATCGTAAAGTATGTTTTTTCAATATAGTTTTATCAGATTATTCAACGTTTATCGGGAGTTTTGGAGTTTTCCGTTCTCTACGTTAGGTGAAGATGGACATCTTCGCGCCACTTGGCTAGCTAAGGTTGCTAATTCGACAGGAGAAGAGGACATTCTAAAACCAAACAACGATTTATTCTGGACAAAGGACTCCTTGTACAAGATTCTGATGGAAGCTCAGCAAAAGTAAGAACCATTTATGATGTTATTTCGTATTTCTGTGGAAAATGTTTAGTCATATTTTCCTTCCTTTTTGCGGGCGCTGTCTCGCTATAACGTAAGCTGTTTGTTATGGTAAAGTTATTTTTTTAAATCTAACACGGCGATTGCATTAATATGTCTGCAAGCCCTAAGTCGGGATCAATATGACAACAGCCACTTCAAGTGCAGGGCGCGAAATTCAAAATATATTTTTTAGAAATATTTAACTTTCACACATTAACAAGTCCAATACAGCAAATGAAAGGTACACATCTTGTGAATCCAGCCAACATGTCCGATTTTTAAAATGTTTTACAGCGAAAACAGCACGTATATTTATGTTAGCTCACCACCAAATACAAAAAAGGACAGACATTTTTCACAGCACAGGTAGCATGCACAAAGCCAACCTAACTAACCAAGAACCAACCAAACTAACCAACAAACAACTTCATCAGATGACAGTCTTCTAACATTTTATTCAATAAATCTATGTTTTGTTCGAAAAATGTGCATATTTCAGGTATAAATCATAGTTTACATTGCAGCTACAATCAGAAATTGCACCGAAAGCAGCCAGAATAATTACAGACACCAACGTCAAATACCTAAATACTCATCATAAAACATTTCTGAAAAATACATAGTGTACAGCAAATGAAAGACAGGCATCTTGTGATTCCAGCCAATATTTCCGATTTCTTAAGTGTTTTACTTTTGCTATTGTGGTTAGCTAATAGAAATACATATTGTGTTTTCGCTGTAAAACATTTTAAAAATGATGGCTGGATTTACAAGATGTGTATCTTTCATTTGCTGTATTGGACTTGTGATTTCATGATATTCATATGCTAGTATTTACTTGTGGCGCTATGCTAGGCTATGCTAGTCAGCTTTTTTACTGATGAGGATGCTCCCGGATCAGGGATGGTGATGAAGTAGAGGTTAATGTCACTGGTGGCCACACCAGCTACTGACTGTTACTTTTGATTTTGACCCGACCACCCCCCCCCTTTGTTCAGGGACACATTCTTCCATTTCTGTTAGTCACATGTCTGTGTAACTTGTTCAGTTGATGTCTCAGTTGTTGAATCTTGTTAGGTTCATACTAATATTTACACATGTTAATTAAGTTTGAAAATAAACGCAGTTGACAGTGAGAGGACATTTCTTTTTTTGCTGAGTTTAGCTGTGTCACTAGAGATCCTGGTGGTTCGAGTCCAGGCTCTGTCGTAGCCGGCCGCGACCGGGAGACACATGGGGCGGCGCACAATGTGCGGTGTTTCCTCCGACACGTTGGTGCGGCTGGCTTCCGGGTTAACCTTTACCGAACCTCAACCCCGTATCCGGGATCACCCCCCACCCCCCACACACTGATTAGCATAGCTAGCATAGCTTCACAAGTAGATAGTAGCATCTAAATATCATTAAATCACAAGTCCAAGACACCAGATGAAAGATACAGATCTTGTGAATAAAGCCACCATTTCAGATTTTTAAAATGTTTTACAGGGAAGACAAAATATGTAAATCTATTAGCTAAACACGTTAGCAAAATACACCACTATTCTAACTCCATCAGTTTCTTACTCCTTCAGGTGCTATCACCAATTCGGCTCAACTAAGATATTGATAGCCAATAACCTATAAAAAAAACCATCAGATGACAGTCTGATAACATATTCATGGTATAGGATAGTTTTTGTTAGAAAAAAGTGCATATTTCAGGTAGAAATCACAGTTTACAATTGCACCGACCATCACAAATCGACTAGAATTACTAGATAGAGCAACGTGTATGACCAATTTACTCATCATAAAACATTTCATAAAAATAGACAAAGCATAGCAATGGAAAGACCCAGTTCTTGTGATTTCAGACCATATTTCAGATTTTCTAAGCGTTTTTCAGCGAAAACACAATAAATCGATAAGTTAGCATACCACATGTACAAACGTTACCAGAGCATCGATTCCAGGCAAAGGGAGCTATAACGTTATCATCGCCAAAATATATTAATTTTTTCACTAACCTTCTCAGAATTCTTCCGATGACACTCCTGTAACATCATTTTACAACATACATATACAGTTTGTTCGAAAAGGTGCATATTTAGCCATACAAAACCGTGGTTACACAATAAAAATACTAGGAAATCAAGCCTCAATATGTCTGACGTCATCTATCAGAGTGATCTAGTTTAATTGAAAGCTAATCATATACTTGACTAAAAAATACAGGGTTGACAGGAATCGAAAGACAAATTAGTTCTTAATGCAACCGCTGATTTACATTTGTAAAATTATCCTTACTTTTCAATACAGGGTTCGCCAAGTGAAGCTATACCAAACAAAATGGCGAAATATGCGTTTAAAATATTTCGACAGAACAACAATTTATCATATTAAATATTGCTTACTATGAGCTGTTCTTCCATCATATTCTTGGGCAATGTATCCTTTCTATGTTATAAACGTCTTTTGGTCGATAGATGTCCTCTGTCCTTCGAAATATCCACTAACGATCGAACGGGACCCCAAAACGTGTCCAAAGTTTCAGAGTGCACAACAAAGAAATTCCTCAAAATCGCACTAAACGGATATAATTTCCTATAAAACGGTTTAAATTAACTACCTTATGATGTTTCTAAGTCCTATATCGAATTAAATTACAGACGGATACATTTCAAGTTGATAACCGAGCCTGTGAAAATGGCATCCGGAGGTCCCTTCCTGCGTAAGGGCGAGCGTCGAAAGGGGGGCTACTCTCACTCCTTGGTCTTTTATAACCTCTGAGAGCTACGGAGAAGGCCCATTCCACTTCTCATTGGTTACTGACATCCAGGGGAAGGCGGGTGCAGTTCGTGTCGTTCCATAGGATAGACAGAGACCTTAAAAACTGATCTGAAACCAGAGCTTCGCTCTCAGACCTTTCACTGTCTGTCATGGATTTCGCTGTAGAAAGAGTTCTGGGTCACCCACAGACATCATTCCAACTTTGTATGAAACTAGAAAGTGTTTTCTTTCCAATAGAATTAATAATATGCATATTGTACGAGCAAGAATTGAGTACTAGGCAGTTTAATTTGGAGACGACAAAATGCTAATTCGGAACAGCACCCCCTGTAGTCGCAAGAAGTTAAGCGGGCATTGTGTCAAGAAGCAGTGCAGCTTGGCTAGGTTGTGTTTCGAAGGGTGCACGGCTCTCATCCTTCGCCTCTCCCGAGTCCGTATGGGAGTTGCAGCGATGAGACAAGACTGTAACTACCAATTGGATACCACGAAAAAGAGGTACAAAAATTCACATCAAAAATGTTTAAAAAATATGCATGATCATGGTAGCAATTGAAAGAGAACACTGGAGATTATGGGAAATTAACAGACCACAGGTGAGAACACAGCAGTTCACCTGACACAAGACTGAATCCAAACATTACACTTGATTTTATGTGCATTTTATATTTACTGTAATTTTCACAGCATTTGTCAACAACAAAATCTGAAAATACTCTGGATACATTCAGTAACATTTTAAGAATATTAATTTACATGTTTAAGTAGGTGCAAGATAAGAAATAACTATTACAGGGTTTTGAGTGAGAGGTCTAACTGGTGTCTCCAAGTGGCCACACATCTCTCCAAACTGTGCACAGTTCCTAAGTAATCTCAATGCACTTCTATGATTCAAGGAAAGAGCCTTCAAATATACGTTTTTTTTTAGCTTTCCTAGTTTTGCCATTGAGTAACTGAAGCCATCACACTTGTCTTATTTTGTTTGGAACACAGCCCTGCGTCCCCACCATCAAACAATTATTCCTGTTTATGCAATCCCAAAATATTCCATTTATAAATCACACTCTGGGTCAGGTGGGCATAATTTGAAAGTGCATTCGATTACCAACATGCCTAGCTAAGTTATAAAATACAATCATACAGTGTTAGGCTTTCAAAAGGCACTTCAGGCAAATAGATTGTAATTTTGGTGAGCATAGGATGGAGTCGTGAGTGCATTAAAGTGCGTGTTCCGTGGGTATTTTTCTTCACAATACTACAAACATAAGCTCATTTTATTCAGGAAAACCCAGGGTATATCGCATGTCATCCTTGTAACTGTGGATCAAACATAGTCATTGTAAATGTTGATACTTGAAATTACATAAGTTTACAAATATGGAAATGTGAAGTGCACTTTTGGACTCTTTTGTATGACGTCAAAGCGGTATTTATTATAATCCTCAACATCTCAGCTTTCAGAACACAGACTCCTCTCAATGTACAGCATTTCCCTCACTCAGACAATGACAAATGTGCATAAGTAGCACAATTAGCAGGAGGGATGGGGGCATCTTCTTGTCACGTGCGTTGCTCAAGTTTATAAGGATCAGTCAAACCCATACAGATTTGTGAAGTGGAGTGCATGAAGTCTGACGTCATGTATAGCATGTTACTGTACAGCCAACTGTGTTCCAATGTAGGTGCTCATCAATGACACAATCTGCCATTTTCAACCCGTATATGTACGTGAAGACAGATGCTGCAGTGGTGGAAAAAGTACCCAATTGTCATACTTGAGTAAAAGTAGGGAGGCAGGAGGGACGACCAGGAATGTTGGACCATTGTTCTGTCTTGCTAAGCATTTAAAACAAGTACTTTTGGGTGTCAGAGAAAATGTATGGAGTAAGAAGTACATAATTTTCTTTAGGAACGTAGTGAAGTAAAAACGACCTAAGTAGTACTATAAAATACTTTTACTTAGGTAGTTTATACCACTGAGGCGCTGTGAGTGGAGAGGGCTACAAACTTGTGGTGGAGAGAAGAGATGTCTATAATGGGCCAATCCATGGGGCTTTTAGACTTGTTTTTTCCTCTTAGCAATTTAGGTATGGCTGTACAATTCTGCTTTCCAAGCTTCTTCAAATGCCATAAGATTGTGGCATTTTAATGTGTTTGTTATTTAAGAACTAATAAAAACAATTTCATCCAAACTGTAGGCTATTATATAGTGTTCATATTGCTCATATTAGTTAAGTGTTCAGATTGGCTAGCTAATGGAAATGTTTGATCTGGCTCGGTCTGCCAGCGGTGCCACTGTGGTCTCTGATCTTTTACATGATTCATGGCCAGGTCCTAAAACGTGTGGTTCATGATTTATGGTCGTTTCACCACCAGCATGGTCCATTACTCTGCAAAAGCGTTTTGTGTTTCACTGATCTGAAGCTCAATGGTATACTCCAGGCCTTTGTGCATTATCGGCTCCAACCATGCTATTTTTTTTTTTTTTGCATTGTTCGTAACTTGTTTTGTACATAATGTTTCTGCTACCGTCTCTTATGACCGAAAATAGCTTCTGGACATCAGAACTGGGATTACACCTCAAATTGTACGAGGAGTTCTTCTTCAATGAGTCGGCTGCCTTGGATATACTACAGACACCCAACCAGGCCCAGATCCCTGTGATTCACTGGAAAAGGAAATTTTTGCGGAAAGAGATCAGGATGCCTAGTGAGGATCAGGTGACGACTGGCTAATATGTTCTTGCCTTTCGTTCTGCTAGCTAACGTTCAATCGCTGGAAAATAAATGGGATGAACTGAAAGTACGTATATCCTACCAACGGGACATTAAAAACTGTAATATCTTATGTTTCACCGAGTCATAGCTGAACGACGACATTAAGAAGAAACAGCTGGCAGGTTATAAACTCTATCGGCAGGACAGAACAGCAGCCTCTGGTAAGACACGGGGCGGGGGCATATGCATTTGTAAACAATAGCTGGTGCACAATATCTAAGGAAGTCTCAACGTTTTGCTCGCCTGACGTAGAGTATTTCATGATAAGCTGTAGACCACACTATCTACCTAGAATTTTCATCTGTATTTTTCGTAGCTGTCTACATACCACCACAGACCAAGGCTGGAACAAAAACTGCACTCAATGAGCTGTATTCCGCCATAAGCAAACAGAAAAATGCTCATCCAGAGGCGGCATTCCTAGTGGCAGGGGACTTTAATAACCTCTTGATGCTAGGGGTCAGATTATTATATATTTTTTTAAATAACGTTCCCAAGGTAAACGGACTATTTCTCAGGTCCAGATCGTAGAATATGCATATAATTTATAGGTTAGGATAGAAAACACTCCAAAGTTTCCAAAACTGTCAAAATATTGTCTGTGAGTATAACAAAACTGATTCTGCAGGCGAAAACCTGAGAAAATCTAACCCGGAAGGGATTTTTTAAAATTTTAAATCCTGGCGCGTCTTTCTTCCATTTAAAGGGGTATCAACCAGATTCCTTTTCCATTGGCTTCCTCAGGCTGTGACTAGGCTTTAGACATAGTTTCAGGCTTTTATTTTGAAAAATGAGCGAGATTTTTCAAAACTAGTCAGGTGTCCTCTGATTAGTTCCTGCGTGCGAGAGGGGTAGCTCTCCATTTTCTTTTTCTCTCTTATTGAATAGGTTACGGTCCGGTTGAAATATTATCGATTGTGTTTGTTAAAAACAACCTGGAAAGTAAGGCCTGCGTCCATAGAGACTCATACCAGCTCTACTGGTAGTACTGCTACTGCTACTACCAGCAGTACTACACCTGCACCTGTCGACGACACAAGTTGTTCTGCTTCCACGAGCACATCCAATCTTAGCATCAGTAATTCTACATTTGTTGTTAGCCCAGCTAGCATGGACACTGACAGTTGTGAATCTGATGCAGCTGAAGAGCTACTGCCCCCTTACCGCACCGAACAACAGACAGGGTCGTTGGACCATCGAAGAGGCACAAATATGAGAACTACATTGATTTGGGGTTCACTTATATTGGGAGTAGTGCAAAAGTACTCACAACTCGATGAAACCTTGCAGACATTTAGAAACAAAATAAGCCAATTTGAAAAATAATCCTCTGTAGTTTGTGTAACGGCAGCCTTCCTCCTCTTCGTCTGAAGAGCTCATGACTGGAAGGCAGCTCATGACTGGAAGGCAGCTCATGACTGGAGGGCAGCTCATGACTGGAGGGCAGCTCATGACTGGAAGGCAGCTCATGACTGGAAGGCGGCTCTGGCAGCTCCTGACTGGCGGGCGGCTCTGGCAGCTCCTGACTGGCGGGCGGCTCTGGCAGCTCCTGACTGGCGGGCGGCTCTGGCGGCTCCTGACTGGCGGGCGGCTCTGGCGGCTCCTGACTGGCGGGCGGCTCTGGCGGCTCCTGACTGACGGACGGCTCTAGCGGCTCCTGACTGACGGACGGCTCTGATGGCTCGGGACAGACGGGCGGCTCTGACGGCGCAGGGCAGGCAGGCAGCTCAGACGGCGCTGGGCAGGCAGGCAGCTCAGACGGCGCTGGGCAGGCAGGCAGCTCAGGCGGCGCTGGGCAGACGAGCAGTGCAGGCGGCGTTGGGCAGGCGGCCGACTCTGACCTGCTGAGGCGCACAGTAGGCCTGGTGCGTGGTGCCGGAACTGGTGGTACCGGACTGGAGACACGCACCTCAAGGCTAGTGCGGGGAGCAGGAACAGGGCACACTGGACTATCGAGGCGCACTATAGGCCTGGTGCGTGGTACCGGCACTGGTGGTACCGGGCTGAGGGCACGCACCTCAGGGCGAGTGCGGGGAGAAGGAACAGTGCGTACAGGGCTCTGGAGACGCACAGGAGGCTTGGTGCGTGGTGCCGGAACTGGAGGTACTGGGCTGGAGACACGCACCACAGGGAGAGTGCGTGGAGGAGGAACAGGGCTCTGGAGACGCACAGGAAGCCTGGTGCGTGGTGTAGGCACTGGTGGTACTGGACTGGGGCGGGAAGGTGGCGCCGGATATACCGGACCGTGCAGGCGTACTGGCTCCCTTGAGCACCGAGCCTGCCCAACCTTACCTGGTTGAATGCTCCCCGTAGCCCGACCAGTGCGGGGAGGTGGAATAACCCGCACTGGGCTGTGTTGGCGAACCGGGGACACCATGCGTAAGGCTGGTGCCATGTATGCCGGCCCGAGGAGACGCACTGGAGACCAGACGCGTTGAGCCGGCTTCATGGCACTTGGCTCAATGCTCAATCTAGCCCGGCCGATACGTGGAGCTGGAATGTACCGCACCGGGCTAAGCACACGTACAGGAGACACCGTGCGCTCTTCCGCATAACACGGTGTCTGCCCGTACTCCCGCTCTCCACGGTAAGCCTGGGAAGTGGGCGCAGGTTTCCTACCTGACTTCGTCACACTACCCTTTAGGCCCCCCCAAGAAATTTTTGGGGTTTCTTCTCAGGCTTCCAGCCACGCTTCCGTGCTGCCTCCTCATACCACCGCTCCTGGGCTTTAGCTGCCTCCATCTCTTCACGAGAGCGCCGATATTCTCCAATGTGAGCCCAGTGTCCTTTTCCCTCCAGAATTTCCTCCCATGTCCAGGAGTCCTGTGTAGTGGGCCGCTGCTGCTGCTGCTGCCCGTAGCCACGCTGCTTGGTCCGAGTTTGGTGGGTGGTTCTGTAACGGCAGCCTTCCTCCTCTTCGTCAGAAGAGGAGGTGTAGCAGGGATTGGACCAAGACGCAGCGTATTCCGTGTTCAACATATTTAATTAAACGAATAAACAGACGAAAACGTGAACACTTACAAAACTACAAAATAACAAATGTGGCAAAACCGATACAGTCCTTTCTGGTGCAGACAAAACACAGAGACAGGAAACAACCACCCACAAAATCCCAACACAAAACAAGCCACCTATATATGATTCTCAATCAGGGACAACGATTGACAGCTGCCTCTGATTGAGAACCATATTAGGCCGAACACAGAAACAGACAAACTAGACACACAACATAGAATGCCCACCCAGCTCACGTCCTGACCAACACTAAAACAAGCAAAACACATAAGAACTATGGTCAGGACGTGACAGTTTGAGTGAGAATTAAGACGACTTTCGAGTAGTAAGACATGTATAAAAGCAACAGTGCTGGTGGAAAAGGCCAAAAAAACTATACAGACAATGCCTTCATTAAACAACACGGTCTCATGACGCATCAGTGAGATGTTTTGAAACAATTACTCTATACAAGCCAGTGGATTCTATGCATTATAGCTGGATGAGTCAATAGACGTGGCGGGCCTGGCACAGCTCCTGGTATATGTCCGTTACATTTATGCGGGGGGTTGGAAGACATCCTCTTCTTCAAACTAGGACACCAGGTGAGGATATTTTTTAAGTAATAGACAGTTTTGTGACATCAAATTGACTTTGGTGGTCAAGATGTGTTGGTATCTTTATGATGCAAAAGCCATGACAGGGAGACATAGTGGTGGTAATGCACGTTAACAAGGACAACACACAGGTCTTTCCATCATTGTATGATTTTTTGTGTGCAAATGAACTCAAGCTTGTCAAAAGGTGATATAGCGAAGCACCTGAGTGAGTTGGGTGTGCAATTACGCAGGTACTTTCCCAAATAGGATGACACAAACACCTGGATTAGTTATCCCTTTCATGCATCGCCTCCAGTCCACTTACCGATATCTGAACAAGATAGCCTCATCAAAATTGCAACAAGCGGATCTGTGAAAATATTATTTAATCAGAAGCTACTGCCAGATTTCTGGATTGGGCTGTGCTTAGAGTATCCTGCCTTGGCAAATTGGGCTGTTAATTAAGACACTGATGCCCTTTGCAACCACGTACCTATGTGTGAGTGGATTCTCGGCCCTCACTAGCATGAAAACTAAATACAGGCACAGATTGTGTGTGGAAAACGATTTAAGACTGAGACTCTCTCCAATACAACCCAACATTGCAGAGTTATGTGCATCCTTTCAAGCACACCTTTCTCATTAACATGTTTTGAGGTATTTGTAATCTTCGATGAACAAATAAGGTTTTATATGTAAGATGGCTAAATAAAGAGCAAAATGATTGATTATTTGTAACGCTCGTCCTCCTCCTCGTCTGAGGATGAGCAAGGATCGGACCAATATGCAGCGTGGGTTGAATACATAATGATTTATTAAAGAAAGACGAACACGAAGAACACTTGACAAAATACAAAATAACAAAACGACGTGAACAGACCTGTACTTGAGAACATAAAACAAGAACGCACGAACAGGAACGTACACACGAACGAACAAACGAACGAACGAACGAAACAGTCCCGTGTGGCACAAACACTGACACAGGAACAATCACCAACAAACAAACAGTGAGAACAGCCTACCTTAATATGGTTCTCAATCAGAGGAAACGTAAAACACCTGCCCCTAATTGAGAACCATATCAGGCTAATACATTGAACCCAACATAGAAACACATAACATAGAATGCCCACCCCAACTCACGCCCTGACCATACTAAACAAAGACAAAATAAAGGAAATAAGGTCAGGAACGTGACATTATTATTATATTATTATTTGTGCCCTGGTCCTATAAGATCTCTTTGTCACTTCCCATGAGCCGGGTTGTGACAAAAACTCACACTCATTCTTATGTTTAATAAATGTATCGTATAGTGTGTGGCAGGCTTACAATAATGGCAAAAATCAATATTTGAGAGTCCACTGACCCTTGTGCTAGAGAGGGTACGCAGCTGGAGGTTGAATGTTTGAAGGGGTACGGGACTATAAAAGGTTTGCGAACTACTGTTATGGAATAAAGGAATATGTTATGGTCTCAATAGCTTCGAACAGAATAAACTCAACAGTCACTGTTATTATTTTCAAAATCTTTCAATGTTTACAACTCACCTAGTATTTTGTAGAAAAAAAATGCAGAGCTAGTGGATGGTCAAAGAACATGATTTGATAAAGCACATTGTGTTAGTTGGCAGTACTTTCCTTACTGTGGAAAAGCTGTTTCCCTGCCAGTGAAAGGGATTGATGTGTCATTGAGCTCTTGATGTTGACTCGTGGAAGAGATTCACAAGGAGAGAGGGACATGATGATGGTGAGAACTCATCTCTTTGATTTAAGTGAGTCAAACTCAATTATTTATCTGATCATTTGGAGCGACAAAATTATGTTACCAGACCTCGTTGTAACATCTCTAAAAGCACAGCCTGAAACACAGCAGGCCAGGGCTCCCCTCACATCAGGCCTATTACGTCCCATTTAAAAGCAAAGTAGTGAGACACAAATTGGTCCAGGCTGCTTCTCCAGCCCAAAGCAGAGTCCAATGAAGATTGGCAGTGTAACAGAGGAGCGTTTGAACTTGAAGGTGGAGGCTGCAGCTGCCACCTCTCTCCCATTCCTCTTTTCCTCAAGCCTGCTCCCATTTTAGTTACCCCCAAATTGCTTCTTTTGAACTTTAATCTGATCCAATACAGGAGAAAATAAGGCAGAATCTCCTGTGGACGAGGTGTAGACAGAGACTGAGGGGGTGTGGGAAAAACAGTGGAAGACAGTGGACTGCTTGGCATTTCCAGGACTGACCTTTCGGATGACCCCAACTCACACACAGACTCCATTTTGATTACTTTTTTACTGTATTGTGTTCTTTCATCATTTTATTCCCCCTATGTGTAAAGGAAAGATGTGTGTGTGTCTGCGTGTGCGTGCACAATTGTGCGCGTGCGTTTGTGCGTTTGCATGCTTGTGTGTGTGGCTCATTACATGGTGGCTCCTCTGGCAGCTGTGTGTCTGCAGTAGGGTGGTGGTGACGGTGGTGGTGATGGTGATAGTGGTGGTGATAGTGATGGTGTGGGTTATGTTTTAGTAAGTGGCTGTGTCTATGAATCTGTGTGTTTATTCATAATCAGTCAGTCAGTCATTCAATGTTTTATAATGAAATGTTAGAAAGGTATAGACTTCGTACACTGTTATCCATTCACGACTGCTGATGGTTTACAATGAAACAATGTTTCCTCATGTTCTGTGAAAACTGCAGTCTAGGCATGATACAGGTACACTTATACGCATTGTAAACAGTGGGTGAGGGATTAACAATACATTTTTTGCCTGTGAGTGTGAGATGCCTGAATTTACACCTCCAGGAGGAAAGGGGAGGAATCCTGTTGAATGTCTCCGTACATACACTACCGTTAAAAAGTTTGGGGTCACTTAGAAATGTCCTTGTTTTTTAAATAAAAGCAATTTATTTGTCCATTAAAATAACATCAAATTGATCCGAAATTCAGTGTGGACATTGTTAATATTGTAAATAACTATTGTAGCTGGAAACTGATTATTTTTTATGGAATATCTACATAGGATATATATCTATCCTACCCTGTCTTTCTAAGGTCTTCGAAAGCCAAGTTAACAAACAGATCACCGACCATTTCGAATCCCACTGTACCTTCTCCGCTATGCAATCTGGTTTCCGAGCTGGTCATGGGTGCACTTCAGCCACGCTCAAGGTCCTAAACGATATCATAACCGCCATTAATAAAAGACAATACTGTGCAGCCGTATTCATCGACCTGGCCAAGGCTTTCGACTCTGTCAATCACCACATTCTTATCGGCAGACTCAACAGCATTGGTTTCTCGAATGACTGCCAGTCAATTTGAGGATTATGGATAGAAAGCAACAACGGATGTCCAAGAACCAGAGGAAGCTCAGGAGAGTCCACCAGATGTAACTGGATAAGATCCGCGTGGTAATGCAGAACTCGTAGCTGAATAGGAATGGTGAGATGATTCACCTTCCCAGACCCTAGGGGTTGACCATCCAGCACAGTAACCGACAACGGAATGTCCTGCTTAGTGAGAGGCAGCCCCTGTTGGCAAGCTAATGTGCAATCCAGAAAACAGCCGGTAACCCCAGAGTCTATGAATGCAGAACTGTCCAACTGCCCACTGTTCCACTGCAGGTTGGCCGGAAGCAAGGTGCGTTCTGTGTCGTCAGCTGGAGACTGTATCTGACTCGCCAGTATTCTCCCGTCTACTGACGAGTCATCCCATTTCCCATCAGCTCGGGATTGGATGCACAGAAGTGTCCAGACTCTCACAGTAAAGACAACGTTGCTCGTTAATCCTGCGCCTTCTCTTCAGAGCGGAAAGTGTGGTGCGTCCCAATTGCATCGGCTTCTCTGAAGGATATGAAGGGGAACCAGAGCTGAATTGAGATCTCTGACAGGGTACAGAACAAGCAGACGCAGCATAAGGCAGTGGAACAACCAAAAAATCAACTCCCTCAGCGAGACGCAAAACAGTGGAGACCACTCGGAAGCCCTCCGTCCTCTCAAAATGACTTTCCCGAAGCAGGTTGACAAACGGATGGCCAAGACGATGAGCTCATCCAGAGTGTCAGGGTTGTCCCGGGAAGCTAGTTCATCCTTGAGAACCTCGCTGAGTCCGTACAGAAAGGCTGAGTGAAGTGCCTCTGTATTCCAACCGCTCTCAGCTGCGAGCGTCCGAAAGTCAATGGCGTGGCCCGCTATGCTCCGGCTGCCCTGCAGAAGAGCAATGAGTCTTTGAGCAGCATTCCTGTCACTGATGGGGTGATCAAAAACCTTCATGTACTGGTTGAAGCTTTGCCAATTAAAACAAATGTCTGATTGCTGCTCCCATAAAGCTGTGGCCCACGCCAGAGCCCATCCTGAAGGAGATGACGTATGCTACTCTGGAATGCTCGGTGGGAAATGTTGATGCCTGCAGCTCGTAGACCAGAGAGCATTGGAGCAGGAACCCATGACACCTCCCAGGTTGCCCCTCACATCGCTCCGGTGCCCGGAAGATGAGGCTCTCGAAGGGAGGAAGACGCTGGGCTGGTAGGGAGTGGAGTATTGGGAACAGCCACAGGTGCAGCAGCAGTTGCTCCCGTCTGTCCTGTCTGCAGAACGGAGTTCCTAAATCATCCGACAATGTCTGCAGCCATGCCTCATGGTGGCCAATCGTAGTTCCATGGTGGGCGAGGGTCGACCATGAATGGTGGAGTTCGGCATATACCTTGGACGACTGAGAAATCTCTGCTGGGTCCATTGTTCCAAGATGGCGTAGTAGTTCAGACGTCTTTGTCTTTGTCTTGTCGTGTCCCGTGTATATATCCTTTTTTCCCCTTCGTATATATTTTTTTATATTTTTAACCTCTGTTGTTGAAACTCTCTCCTGCAACCCGCCTCACCCAATGTGTTATGGATCTGGTATCTTCTATACTTTAGAACAGGAACCCCCAACAGAAGCTAGCCAGCTTACTAGATAGTAGTCAGTTAGCCACTGCTAGCGGTCATCAACTAACCTTAACCCGGTCAACTCCTGCCAGTCTGCTCAGCGCGATTCAACCCAGAGCATACCTGACTGCTTTTTCTCCACATCTCCGGTTTCCTACCGCAAGCTCTGAACCTTTTCACCTGGATCATCGCAGCTAGCTAGCTGCTATCCGAGTGGCTACCCCCTGGCTAACGTCTCTGTCCCGAAGCAAGCACCAGTGAACCTGGAACTAGCCTCGTGCTAGGCCCATCTCCCAGCTAGCTGAAGAGGTCCAGAGGCCACTCCTTGGGCTACAATACATATTTTGCCAATTGGCCTGGACCCCTTTTACTGCCGACACAGAGCCCCGCTGATTCCATCACGACTGGTCTACCGACGTAATCTGCCCGAAGGGTTTCAACTGGCTCCTCCATCGCAACGTCCCCTGAAGGCCCATCCGCTAGCCTGCTAGCTGCGGCCTGCTAGCTGTCTAGAGCATATCGGACTGTAAGCTGAAGAGGACCATCAGCCAATTTCTTGGGCTACAATACCTATTTTGCCAATTGGCCTGGACCATTTTACTGCCTACACAGAGCCCTGCCGATCCAACATGTCTGGTCTGCCGACTTAACCGTCCGAGGGGGCTACAACTGCATTTTTGATTGGCTGTCCACGGGTCGCATTAAACCTTTTCTAAATAGGGGGGCGCCATTTCGACTTTGTAAAAAAACGTTCCCAAATTAACCTGTCTAGCTCTGGCGTTCCGCTAGCGGACCTCCTCCCACATTCCACTGAAAAGGCAGAGCGCGAAATTCAAAAGATATTTTTTAGAAATATTTAACTTTCACACATTAACCTCTACTTCCACACAATACCGGATCCGGGAGCACCCCCATCAGTAAAAAAGCTGACTAGCATAGCCTAGCATAGCGTCACAAGTAAATACTAGCATCTAAATATCATTAAATCACAAGTCCAAGACACCAGATGAAAGATACACATCTTGTGAATCCAGCCATCATTTCTGATTTTTAAAATGTTTTACAGGGAAGACACAATATGTATTTCTATTAGCTAACCACGATAGCAAAAGACACAACTTTTTTTTCCCACCATTTTTTTCCTGCATAGGTAGCTATCACAATTTCGACCAAATAAAGATATAAATAGCCACTAACCAAGAAACAACTTCATCAGATGACAGTCTGATAACATATTTATTGTATAGCATATGTTTTGTTAGAAGAATTTGCATATTTCAGGTATAAATCATAGTTTACCATTGCAGCCACCATCACAACTCTCACCAAAGCAACTAGAATAACTACAGAGACCAACGTGAATTACCTAAATACTCATCATAAAACATTTCTGAAAAATGTGAATCCAGACAATATTTCAGATTTTTTAAGTGTTTTACAGCGAAAACACAATATAGCATTATATTAGCTTACTACAATAGCCAACCACACAACAGCATTGATTCAAGCCAACAATAGCGATAACGAATAAACCAGCAAAAGATATACATTTTTTCACTAACCTTCTCAAACTTCTTCAGATGACAGTCCTATAACATCAAATTACACAATACATATAGAGTTTGTTCGAAAATGTGCATATTTAGCGGCACAAATCATGGTTATACAATGAGAATAGTAGCCAAGCTGCCAACAATATGTCGGGAGAAATCTTGGGAGAGGCACCTAATCTAATCAGTAACTAATCCTAAACTTGACTAAAAAATACAGGTTGGACAGCAAATGAAAGATACATTAGTTCTTAATGCAATCGCTCTGTTAGATTTTTAAAATTAACGTTACTACGACATACAGCGTGCGTTAAAGCGAGACCGCACCGAAATTAATGGCGGAATATGAGTTTTACATTTTTCAACAGAACAACGAATTAACATCATAAATAGTTCTTACTTTTTGATGAGCTCCCATCAGAATCTTGGGCAAGTTGTCCTTTTTCCAAAAGAATCGTTGCTCGGTTGTAGATTGTCGCCTTCAACTTTGGAATTAGCAGTAAACATTAGCCATGTGGGCCAGACGTGCCCAACTCCCTAGAACGCAGCACAAATAAATACCCGAAAATCGCAATATACTGATATAAACTGATATAACTCGGTTTAAAATAACAACATTATGATGTCTTTAACACCTATATCGAATAAAATCAGAGCCGGATATATCTAAGGGCTATAACGGGAGCTTTCTAGAACGACATCCTGAGGTCTGTCTTGCGTCATGGCGAAGGGAAAAAAGAAAGGACACCACGTTGCCAGCCCATTTATAAGGCCTCAGATCTGCCTAGCAACTCCATTCCAATTCTCACTATTTGCTGACATCCAGGGGAAGGCGTATGCAGTGCATCTCAACCAATAGAATACATGCAAATTAATAAACCGACCCTGGAACAGAGTGCCCGATTTCAGATTTCTCACTTCCTCATAGGAAAATTGCTCCAACTCGAGTTCTGTTTTACTCACAGATATAATTCAAACGGTTTTAGAAACTAGAGAGTGTTTTCTATCCAATAGTAATAATAATATGCATATTGTACGAGCAAGAATTGAGTACGAGGCAGTTTAATTTGGGAACGAAATTATTACAAAGTGCAAACAGCACCCCCTATTGAGAAAAGGTTAACAAGTCCAATACAGCAAATGAAAGATACACATCTTGTGAATCCAGTCAACATGTCCGATTTTTTAAATGTTTTACAGCGAAAACACCACATATATTTATGTTAGCTCACCACCAAATACCAAAAATTACAGACATTTTTCACAGCACAGGTAGCATGCACAAAGCCAACCTAACTAACCAAGAACCAACCAAACTAACCAAGAAACAACTTCATCAGATGACAGTCTTATAACATGTTATACAATAAATCTATGTTTTGTTCGAAAAATGTGCATATTTGAGGTATAAATCAGTTTTACATTGCAGCTACCATCACAGCTACCGTCAGAAATAGAACCGAAGCAGCCAGAGTAATTACAGACACCAACGTCAAATACCTAAATACTCATCGTAAAACATTTCTGAAAAATCAATGGTGTACAGCAAATTAAAGACAAACATCTTGTGAATCCAGCCAATATTTCCGATTTTTTAAGTGTTTTACAGCGAAAACACAATATAGCATTATATTAGCTTACTACAATAGCCTACCGCATTCATTCATCAAGGCACGTTAGCGATAGCAATAGGCACGTTAGCGATAGGGAATAAACCAGCAAAAGATATTAATTTTCACTAACCTTCATAAACCTTCATCAGATGACAGTCCTATAACATCAGGTTATACATACACTTATGTTTTGTTCGAAAATGTGCATATTTAGAGCTGAAATCAGTGGTTATACATCGTGCTAACGTAGCATCTTTTTCCCACAACGTCCGGATATTTTTCTGACACTTTTTCTGACACACATATTCTGACCAAATAACTATTCATAAACATAACTAAAAAATACATGTTGTATAGGAAATGATAGATACACTAGTTCTTAATGCAATCGCCGTGTTAGAATTCTAAAAATAACTTCATTACGATATGCAGTTTACGTTATGGCGAGAGAGTACCCAAAACCTGGCCGCAAACTACTAGTTCACATGTACGACAGATATATGAAATAACATCATAAAATGGGTCCTACTTTTGCTGATCTTCCATCAGAATGTTGTACAAGGGGTCCTTTGTCCAGAACAATCGTTGTTTGGTTTTAGAATGGCCTTTTTCCCTCTCGATTTAGCAAGCACACTTGCCAAGTGGCGCGAATCTCTCCATCGTCAACAAACTCAGAGAACGGAACACGGCAAAACTCCTGAAAAAATTTCAATAATCTGATTAAACTATATTGAAAAAACATACTTTACGATGATATTGTCACATTTATCAAATAAAATCAAAGCCGGAGATATTAGTCGTCCATAACGACAGCTTATCAGAAGGCAAATCCAGGTCCCTTCTCGCGCTCTCCAGAAAACAGGAAACTGGTGACACGTCATGCCAAGAGCTATTATGCGACCCCAGATCAAGTTACACACTCAATTTCTTCTCTCACTGCTTGTCGACATCTAGTGGAAGACGTATGAAGTGCATCTAAACTAATAAATATCAAGGACTTTAATAGGCAGCCCCTAGAACAGTGCATCGATTTCAGATTTTCCACTTCCTGTCAGGAAGTTTGCTGCAAAAGGAGTTCTGTTTTACTCACAGATATAATTCAAACGGTTTTAGAAACTAGAGAGTGTTTTCTATCCAATAGTAATAATAATATGCATATTGTACGAGCAAGAATTGAGTACGAGGCCGTTTTAAATTGGGCACGATTTTCCCCCAAAGTGAAAACAGCGCCCTCTGTCCTCAACAGGTTAAACTGCCTCGTACTCAATTCTTGCTCGTACAATATGCATATTATTATTACGATTGGATAGAAAACACTCTCTAGTTTCTAAAACCGTTTGAATTATATCTGTGAGTAAAACAGAACTCATTTTGCAGCAAACTTCCTGTCAGGAAGTGAGAAATCTGAAATCGGGCACTCTGTTCCAGGGTCAGTTTATTAATTTGCATGTAATCTATGGGTCGACATGCACTGCATACGCCTTCCCCTAGATTTCAGTAAGCAGTGAGAATTGGAATGGGGTGTCTAGGTAGATCTGAGGCCGTACAAAAGCTCTTGGAACCGGGTGTGCAGTCTTTTCAACGTTCGTCATGACGCAAGACAGACCTCAGGATTGCATTCTGAAAAGCTCTCGTTATAGGCGTTAGATATATCCGGCTCTGATTTTATTCGATATAGGTGTTAAAAACATCATAATGTAGTTATTTTAAACCGAGTTATATCAGTTTATATCAGTATATTGCGATTTTCGGTATTTTATTTGTGCTGCGTTATGGTGAGTTGGACACGTCTTCGCCACATGGCTAATGTTTGCTGCTAATTCCAAAGTTGAAGACGACAATCTACAACCGAGCAACGATTATTCTGGACAAAGGACAACTTGCACAAGATTCTGATGGAAGCTCATCAAATAGTAAGAACTATTTATGATGTTAATTCGTTGTTCTGTTGAAAAATGTTAAACTATTATTCCGCCATTAATTTCGGTGCGGTCTCGCTTTAACGCACGCTGTATGTCGTAGTAACGTTAATTTTAAAAATCTAACACAGCGGTTGCATTAAGAACTAATGTATCTTTCATTTGCTGTCCAACCTGTATTTTTTTGTCAAGTTTATGATTAGTTATTGATTAGATTAGGTGCGTCTCCCAAGATTTCTCCCGACATTTTGTTTGCATTTTGGCTACTATTCATATTGTATAACCACGATTTGTGCCGCTAAATATGCACATTTTCGAACAAACCATATATGTATTGTGTAATTTGATGTTATAGGACTGTCATCTGAAGAAGTTTGAGAAGGTTAGTGAATAATTTTATATCTTTTGCTGGTTTATTCGTTATCGCTACTGTTGGCTTGAATCAATGCTGTTGTGTGGTTGGCTATTGTAGTAAGCTAATATAATGCTATATTGTGTTTTCGCTGTAAAACACTTAAAAAATCTGAAATATTGGCTGGATTCACAAGATCTTTGTCTTTCATTTGCTGTACACTGTGTATTTTTCATAAATGTTTTATGATGAGTATTTAGGTAATTCACGTTGGTCTCTGTAGTTATTCTAGCTGCTTTGGTGAGATTTTGTGATGGTGGCTGCAATGTAAAACTATGATTTATACCTGAAATATGCACATTTTTCAAACAAAACATATGCTATACAATAAATATGTTATCAGACTGTCATCTGATGAAGTTTTCTTGGTTAGTGACTATTTATATCTTTATTTGGTCGAATTTGTGATAGCTACCTATGCAGTAAAAAAAATGGTGGGAAAAAAAAGTTGAGTCTTTTGCTATCGTGGTTAGCTAATAGAAATACATAGTGTCTTCCCTGTAAAACATTTTAAAAATCAGAAATGATGGCTGGATTCAGAAGATGTGTATCTTTCATCTGGTGTCTTGGACTTGTGATTTCATGATATTTAGATGCTAGTATTTACTTGTGGCGCTATGCTAGGCTATGCTAGTCAGCTTTTTTACTGATGAGGGTGCTCCCGGATCCGGAATGAGTACCAAGTAAAAGTTAACAGTGATTGATAGGCAGCTTAGCCTGCACTTCTTTTATTCAATGAATATTGGGGTAAAATACATCTATTCTTTTGTGAACGGCCATCCACAACAACCACAATCTGTAAGGTGCAAATAACTGAGAGCATCAGTGTGATTCACATAATATCTTTGTAGATATCAATAATAGGCCTAACTGATATCCGTATTGCCTGTAGGCTAAACCACTGCTGTCGTCCTTACCTCCAAACATTTATTCAAGTTGGTCTTAAAGTGTGATTAGTGCTTTTTGGAGGTCGGTTAAGTTTCAGTTTGATTATAAAAAAGAAAAAATATATTTTTCGGTTTCGATAATTTTAACATAAAATGCATTATAAAATAATGACATTAAAATTATTTTAGAGCTTTAAATTGGAAATTCCAAAGCCAAAAATAGTGAACATTCCATTGCCAAAACATTGTAAATATTCCATCGTCTCTGTCAGGTCCACATTAGGTAGACATCAATAGAAAAATAGGACATTACTATGAAATAACACATTATTTCAGTTATGTATATTACTTAGTTTTTTAAAATGTTTTTATTATTTTTCATTCCATAAAGTCATCATCTCATCTGTTCTCAGGGAGTAGCAGCCAGACAACATTATCTCTGTGCTCTCCATACTGTACTGTCTTTAGTCATCCTATTTAGCTAGGCTAGCCTGCCTAGTATGCTGATGCTGCCGAGCTGTCTGATGAAATAATTTTACTAGTTCTTCAAAGTAGATAAGGAATACTTTCACAAACTGTCTATATCCCTCTCTCAAATGTGTTTTGTGTACATTCCTCTCTCATGCGGTCTATGTGGTCTGTGTGTATCTAACCTAATGTAACAGGTGTAAAAGTGTATCCATCTCTGTCCAAGCTGGAAAGAATAGGCGCAATGGATTATGGTCATTGTAATTAACTACCACGTTTCTGCTCTGAACTAGGTTGAATATTTGCTTAATGAGAACTACAACTGTCACGTTCTGACCATAGTTCTTTTGTATTTTCTTTGTTTTAGTGTGGTCAGGGCGTGAGTTGGGTGGGTAATCTATGTTTTCTATTTCTGTGTTGGTTTTCTGTGTTTGGCCTGATATGGTTCTCAATCAGAGGCAGCTGTCAATTGTTGTCCATGATTGGGAACCATATTTAGGTAGCCTGTTTTCTGTTGGGTTTTGTGGGTGGTTGTTTTCAGTCTTTGTGTGTCTGCGCCAGATAGAACTGTTTCGGTTTTCACTTTGTTGTTTTTGTATTTTGAGTTGTTCACTTCCATTAAATAAGATGAACAATTACCACGCTGCGCATTGGTCCTCTGATCCTTCAAACTTCTCCTCCTCAGACGAGGAGGAAGACGACAGATGTTACAGAACCACCCACCAAAAAAGGACCAAGCAGCGTGGTAACGGGCAGCAGCAGGAGAACCAGCGATATCTGGAGAAATGGACTTGGGAGGAGATTCTGGACGGAAAGGGACCCTGGGCACAGGCTGGTGAGTATCGCCGCCCCAAAGCTGAGCTGGAGGCAGCGAAAGCGGAGAGGCGGTGGTATGAGGAGGCTGCACGAAAGCACGGCTGGAAGCCAGAGAGGCAGCCCCAAAAATGTATTGGGGGGTGGCACACGGGGAAGCCAGGTAGGAGACCTGAGCCAACTCCCCTTGCTTACCGTGGAGAGAGAGCGACCGGGCAGGCACCGTGTTATGCAGAGATGCGCACGGTGTCCCCGGTAAGCAGGCATAGCCCGGTGCGGTACATAGCAGCACCTCGTATCGCCCGGGCTAGAGTGGGCATCGAGCCAGGTGCCATGAAGCCGGCTCTACGCATCTGGTCTCCAGTGCGTCTCCTCGGGCCGTTGTACATGGCACCAGCCCTACGCATGGTGTCCCCGGTTCGCCAGCACAGCCCAGAGCGGGCTATTCCACCTCGCCGCACTGGCCTGGCTACGGGGAGCATTCAGCCAGGTAGGGTTGGGCAGGCTCGGTGCTCGAGACCTGTAGTGCGCCTCCACGGTCCGGTCTATCCGGTGCCTTCTCCACGCACCAGTCCGCCTGTGGCAGCCCCTCGCACCAGCCCAGTACCACCAGTGCCAACACCACGCACCAGGCTTCCTGTGCGTCTCCAGAGTCCAGTACGCCCTGTTCCTCCTCCCCGCACTCGCCCAGTGGTGCGTGTCCCCTGTCCGGTACCACCAGTTCCGGCACCACGTACCAAGCATGCTGTGCGTCTCCAGGGTCCAGTATGCCCTGTTCCTGCTCCCCGCACTCGCCCAGTGGTGCGTGTCCCCAGCCCGTGGCCACCAGTTCCGGCACCACGCACCAGGCCTACTGTAAGCCTCCGCAGGCCAGAGTCTCCCGTCTGTCCAGCGCCGCCTGAGCTGCCCGTCTGTCCAGTGCCGCCTGAGCTGCCCGTCTGTCCAGCGCCGCCTGAGCTGCCCGTCTGTCCAGCGCCGCCTGAGCTGCCCGTCTGTCCAGCGCCGCCTGAGCTGCCCATCTGTCCTGAGCCGCTAGAGCCGTCCGTCAGTCAGGAGCCGCCAGAGCCGCCCGCCAGTCAGGAGCCGCCAGAGCCGCCCGCCAGTCAGGAGCATCCAGAGCTGCCCTTCAGTCCGGAGCTGCCCTTCAGTCCTGAGCTGCCCCTCAGTCCGGAGCTGCCCTTCAGTCCGGAGCTGCCCTTCAGTCCGGAGCTGCCCTTCAGTCCGGAGCTGCCCTTCAGTCCGGAGCTGCCTTTCAGTCCGGAGCTGCCTTTCAGTCCGGAGCTGCCTTTCAGTCCGGAGCTGCCCCTCAGTCCAGAGGCGCCCCTCAGTCCAATGGGGCCAATTAGTAGGGTTGCCAATCCTAGGTCGGCGGCGAGGGTCGCCGTTCCTAGGAGGCCACGGAAGGAGGTAATGACAATGGTGGAGTGGGGTCCACGTCCAGCGCCAGAGCCTCCACCGCGGACAGATGCCCACCCAGACCCTCCCCTATAGGTTCAGGTTTTGCGGCCGGAGTCCGCACCTTGGGGGGGAGGGGGGTATTGTCACGTTCTGACCATAGTTCTTTTGTATTTTCTTTGTTTTAGTGTGGTCAGGGCGTGAGTTGGGTGGGTAATCTATGTTTTCTATTTCTGTGTTGGTTTTCTGTGTTTGGCCTGATATGGTTCTCAATCAGAGGCAGCTGTCAATCGTTGTCCCTGATTGGGAACCATATTTAGGTAGCCTGTTTTCTGTTGGGTTTTGTGGGTGGTTGTTTTCAGTCTTTGTGTGTCTGCACCTGATAGAACTGTTTCGGTTTTCACTTTGTTGTTTTTGTATTTTGAGTTGTTCACTTCCATTAACTTCTTCTGGCTGCAAGCCCGAGGCCGGCCACAATATGACAACAGCCACTTCAAGTGCAGGGCGCGAAATTCAAAATATATTTTTTAGAAATATTTAACTTTCACACATTAACAAGTCCAATACAGCAAATGAAAGGTACACATCTTGTGAATCCAGCCAACATGTCCGATTTGTAAAATGTTTTACAGCGAAAACAGCACGTATATTTATGTTAGCTCACCACCAAATACAAAAAAGGACAGACATTTTTCACAGCACAGGTAGCATGCACAAAGCCAACCTAACTAACCAAGAACCAACCAAACTAACCAACAAACAACTTCATCAGATGACAGTCTTATAACATGTTATTCAATAAATCTATGTTTTGTTCGAAAAATGTGCATATTTCAGGTATAAATCATAGTTTACATTGCAGCTACAATCAGAAATTGCACCGAAAGCAGACTGTAAAGGCTTTCTTCCAGGGGTGAAGGAGAGGACCAAAGTGCAGCGCGGCTAGTGTTAAACATGTTTAATACAAAAACAAGTGAAACACTACAAACATACAAAATAACAAATGTGCAAAACCGATACAGACCTATCTGGTGCAGAACACAAACACAGAGACAGGTAACAAACACCCACAAAATCCCAACACAAAACAAGCCTCCTATATATGAGTCTCAATCAGAGACAACGACTACCATCTGTCTCTGATTGAGAACCCACACTAGGCTGACATAGAAACAGACAAACTAGACACACAACATAGAATTCCCACCCAGCTCACGTCCTGACCAACTAAACACATACAAAACAACAGAAAACAGGTCAGGAACGTGACAGAACCCCCCCCTCAAGGTGCGAACTCCGGGCGCACCCCTAAAACTCAAGGGGAGGGTCTGGGTGGGCATCTGTCCGCGGTGGAGGCTCCGGCGGTGGACGAGGGCACCACTCCACCATTGTCTTTGTCCACCTCCTTAGCGTCCCTTGAGTGGCGACCCTCGCCCCCGACCATGGTCCAGGAACCTTCACCAACTCCCCTCTACAATAGAGGAGACAACTCAGGACAGAGAGGTAGTTCAGGACAAAGAGGTAGCTCAGGACAGAGAGGTAGCCCAGGACAGAGAGGTAGCTCAGGACAGAGGGACAACTCCGGACTAGTGGCAGCTCCGGACTGAGTGGCAGCTCATGACTGGAGGGCAGCTCATGACTGGAGGGCAGCTCATGACTGGAGGGCAGCTCATGACTGGAGGGCAGCTCATGACTGGAGGGCAGCTCATGACTGGAGGGCAGCTCATGACTGGAGGGCAGCTCATGACTGGAGGGCAGCTCATGACTGAAGGGCAGCTCATGACTGAAGGGCAGCTCATGACTGTAGGCCAGCTCATGACTGTAGGGCAGCTCATGACTGTAGGGCAGCTCATGACTGTAGGGCAGCTCTTGACTGTAGGGCAGCTCATGACTGTAGGGCAGCTCCTGACTGTAGGGCAGCTCATGACTGTAGGGCAGCTCATGACTGTCTGGCGTCTCTGGCAGCTCCTGACTGGCTGGCGTCTCTGGCAGCTCCTGACTGGCTGGCGTCTCTGGCAGCTCCTGACTGGCTGGCGTCTCTGGCAGCTCCTGACTGGCTGGCGTCTCTGGCAGCTCCTGACTGGCTGGCGGCTCTGGCAGCTCCTGACTGACGGACGGCTCTAGCGGCTCCTGACTGACGGACGGCTCTAATGGCTCGGGACAGACGGGCGGCTCTAATGGCTCGTGGCAGACGGATGACTCAGATGGCGCTGGGCAGACAGATGGCTCAGACGGCGCTGGGCAGACGGATGGCTCAGATGGCGCTGGGCAGACGGATGGCTCAGACGGCGCTGGGCAGACGGATGGCTCAGACGGCGCTGGGCAGACGGATGGCTCAGACGGCGCTGGGCAGACGGACGGCTCAGACGGCGCTGGGCAGACGGACAGTTCAGACGGCGTTGGGCAGACGGCAGACTCTGGCCGGCTGAGACGCACTATAGGCCTGATGCGTGGTGCCGGAACTGGAGGTACCGGCCTGAGGGCACGCACCTCAGGGCGAGTGCGGGGAGGAGGAACAGGGCTCTGGCGATGCACTGGAAGCCTGGTGCGTGGTGTAGGCACTGGTGGTACTGGGCTGGGGCGGGAAGGTGGCGCCGGATATACCGGACCGTGAAGGAGGACACGCGCTCTTGAGCACCGAGCCTCTCCAACCTTACCAGGTTGAATGGTCCCCGTAGCCCTGCCAGTGCGGCGAGGTGGAACAACCCGCACTGGACTATGCAGGCGAACCGGGGACACCACCTGTAAGGCTGGTGCCATGTACGCCGGCCCGAGGAGACGTACTGGAGGCCAGATACGTTGGGCCGGCTTCATGACATCCAGCTCGATGCCCAACCTAGCCCTCCCAGTGCGGCAAGGTGGAATAGCCCGCACTGGGCTAAGCACGCGTACTGGGGACACCGTGCGCTTTACCGCATAACACGGTGTCTGACCAGTACAACGCCCTCTCACTCCACGGTAAGCCCGGGGAGTTGGCTCAGGTATCCAACCTGGCTTCGCCACACTCCCCTTTAGCCCCCCCCCAAGAAATTTTTGGGTGAGCCTCTCGGGCTTCCAGCCTCTCTTACGTGCTGCCTCCTCAATCCACCGCTCCTGGGCTGTGGCTGCCTCCTTCTCCTCCCGAGAGCAGCGATTCTCTCCCACCTTTGCCCAGGGTCCTTTTCCGTTTATGATTTCCTCCCATGACCATTCCTCCTGGTACCGCTGCTGCTGTTGCTGCTGCCCGTTGCCACGCTGCTTGGTCCGGGTTTGGTGGGTGTTTCTGTAAAGGCTTTCTTCCAGGGGTGAAGGAGAGGACCAAAGTGCAGCGCGGCTAGTGTTAAACATGTTTAATACAAAAACAAGTGAAACACTACAAACATACAAAATAACAAATGTGCAAAACCGATACAGACCTATCTGGTGCAGAACACAAACACAGAGACAGGTAACAAACACCCACAAAATCCCAACACAAAACAAGCCTCCTATATATGAGTCTCAATCAGAGACAACGACTACCATCTGTCTCTGATTGAGAACCCACACTAGGCTGACATAGAAACAGACAAACTAGACACACAACATAGAATTCCCACCCAGCTCACGTCCTGACCAACTAAACACATACAAAACAACAGAAAACAGGTCAGGAACGTGACACAGACAGAATAATTACAGACACCAACGTCAAATACCTAAATACTCATCATAAAACATTTCTGAAAAATACATAGTGTACAGCAAATGAAAGACAGGCATCTTGTGATTCCAGCCAATATTTCCGATTTATTAAGTGTTTTACAGCGAAAACACAATATAGCGTTATATTAGCTTACCACAATAGCCAGAAACACAAGCCATTTCCCAGCAGCAAAAGTTAGCGATCGTAACAAACCAGCAAAAGATATATAATTTTTTACTAACCTTGATATGCTTCATCAGATGACAGTCCTATAACATCAGGTTATGCATACACTTATGTTTTGTTCGAAAATGTGCATATTTAGAGCTGAAATCAGTGGTTATACATTGTGCTAACGTAGCTACTTTTTCCCACAACGTCCGGATATTTTTCTGACACTTTTTCTGACACACATATTCTGACCAAATAGCTATTCATAAACATAACTAAAAAATACATGTTGTATAGGAAATGATAGATACACTAGTTCTTAATGCAATCGCCGTGTTAGAATTCTAAAAATAACTTCATTACGACATAAGGCTTACGTTATGGCGAGCGAGTGCCCAAAACCTGGGCGCAAAACTAATAGTACACAGTTCGACAGATATATGAAATAGCATCATAAAATGGGTCCTACTTTTGCTGATCTTCCAACAGAATGTTGTACAAGATGTCCTTTGTCAAGAACAATCGTTGTTTGGATTTAGAACATCCTTTTTCCCTCTTGAATTAGCAAGCGCACTAGCCAAGTGGCGCGAAGCTCTCCTTCCTGAACAAAGGCACGCAACGCAACACGCCTAACGTCCCGAATAAATTTCAATAGTCTAATAAAACTATAATGAAAAAACATACTTTACGATGATATTGTCACATGTATCAAATAAAATCAAAGCCGGAGATAGTAGTCGCCTATAACGAAAGCTTTTCAGAAGGCAATTCCAGGTCCAACCTCGTGCTTTCCAGAAAACAGGGAATGGGTGACACGTCATTCCAAGAGGATTTGTTCCATCTCAGACCAAGATAAACACTCCATTTCTTCTCTCACTGCCTCTTGACATCCAGGGGAAGGTGTATGACGTGCATGTATACTAATACGTATCATGCCCATTTATAGGCAGGACCTAGAAGAGAGCATCGATTTCAGATTTTCCACTTCCTGGTCAGGAAGTTTGTGCCAAATGAGTTCTGTTTTACTCACAGATATAATTCAAACGGTTTTAGAAACTAGAGAGTGTTTTCTATCCAATAGTAATAATAATATGCATATTGTACGAGCAAGAATTGAGTACGAGGCCGTTTGAAATGGGCACCTTTTATCTGGCTACTCAATACTGCCCCTGCAGCCCAAACAGGTTAAATAAGATGAACAATTACCACGCTGCGCATTGGTCCTCTGATCCTTCAAACTTCTCCTCCTCAGACGAGGAGAAAACGAAGAAAACATTTAAAAACTAAATGCAATTCAAGTAAATGAAACGACATTGGTCAAATAGTTGTGTAATAACTGGAAAATAAACATATTTCAGTTACTCGCACAGCACTGATAGTATTTGATGGCGACAGCACTCGCACCATTGGAAGAAATACCTTGCACTGTAACCTACAAAAACCTATTCCTGCTCTTTTTCCGCGATCCATCAAACGCATTTGGTGTCATCATAGTGGTCTCTGACTTGTGGTCAGATTCATTCAGGCGGAACAAAATTAAACTTGCGCCTTTTTCAAATGCTGATTTGAATGTCATTGAGAAAACAGAACGGTGTCATGAAGTATTAGGGGGTGGCAGGTAGCCTAGTGGTAAAAGCGTTGGGCCAGTAACCGAAAGGTTGATGGATTGAATCCCCGAGCTGACAAGGTAAAAATCTGTCATTCTGCCCCTGAACAAGGCAGTTAACCCACTGTTCCCCGGTAGGCCATCATTGTAAATAATAAGTTCTTCTTAACTGACTTGCCTAGTTAAATAAAATTTAAAAATATGTTTTTTGGTAATCATAGAAATAGTAATCTAGTTTGTTTTTAAGCATCTGTAATCTGGTTACAATATTTCTGCTGGTAATGAAACAGATTACAGTTAGATTTTTTTCGAAATCAGTTAGTCTTTTTGTTAATCAGTTATTCCCCAGCCTTGCAGCCAGGCAGCGAAACTTTGTGGACTTGGTAGAGGATGGAAGGTCTGAGACGAATCATCTCAGCTGATGCTGCCTCCCCAGCCACTTCCCTTCTTCACCTCTAGCTCCCCATGCTGCACCAATTCAAAGGCCAGGCTTACCCCTCGCTTCCCCTTTCCTTCCCCAGCCCCCAACCCCATAAACCAGTTACCTAATTTCAGTAGACTGAGCATACAGCACACAGGGAACTTAGCTCTGCACACACACACAAATACACACACACACACACACACACACACACACACACACACACACACACACACACACACACACATGCATGTACATAGACACAAATACACACACACACACACACACACACACCACATTCCCTTCAAGGGGATGTCAGTTGGCTCAGATAGCCAATAAGACCCAGGCTTATCGCCCAATCCGGCCTCCTGCCTTCCTCAGCCCCCCTATCCCACTATCCATCCTACAGCTCACTGATAATCAACTGCCTCTGTTTGAACTGAGGGCTGCCTGGATATCATTGGGAAGGGGAGATATGAGATTCAAACACTGGGGCATTAATGTCTCAATGTGCGGATAAAGTACAGCTGGGGTGAGGGATGATCGGATACAGTATGTTTCCACTGAGGCCCATGCAGCATGTGGGTAATGTTTTGCTAGGAAACACAAGCGGTGCTGCAGTTGTTTACTGTGAAACTAATGAGTGGATTTGGACCTGATACTAGACTAAGAGGCCCCGGGTTAGAGATCACAGGCAGACCGGCTATAATTTGTCTTTGTCTAACATCACGTCGACTCGTTGCAGTAACTTAGGCCGCCTTTTGTGAGAAATCGAAGGAGAGGGGAAAAAAAGAAGGAGGGAGGAAGGAAGGGGTAAAATAGAGGATAAGTTGAGAAATAAAATGGAAAGAAAAGTCACATGAAGTACTGTCTTATCCCAACAGCCCTCCCTAATTGAGGGAGATATTATGCTACAAAGACAGTGTAATCCTAGGTGTCGGAAAGCAATTACATGTGGCTAATTACAAAATAATTTATGAAAGTAATTAATCCAGAAGGACCAATCTGCCAAGTTGTCTGGAACTGTGGGTTTTATATTTACCTCCATTTAGACACCCTCAGATCCCCTAATTGAACTTTGTCTCTTTAACGCTAGTATGAATGTATAGTTGAAATAAGGGCTAGGCCTATTCACTGTTCACCAGCCGACTCAGTAGAAGATAGGCCTGTCTCTAATGAGTGGGATCACACTGTCTCAGTAGAATATAGGCCTGTCTCTAATGAGTGGGATCACACTGTCTCAGTAGAATATAGGCCTGTCTCTAATGAGTGGGATCACACTGTCTCAGTAGAATATAGGCCTGTCTCTAATGAGTGGGATCACACTGTCTCAGTAGAATATAGGCTTGTCTCTAATGAGTGGGATCACACTGTCTCAGTAGAAGATAGGCTTGTCTCTAATGAGTGGGATCACACTGTCTCAGTAGAATATAGGCCTGTCTCTAATGAGTGGGATCACACTGTCTCAGTAGAAGATAGGCCTGTCTCTAATGAGTGGGATCACACTGTCTCAGTAGAAGATAGGCCTGTCTCTAATGAGTGGGATCACACTGTCTCAGTAGAAGATAGGCCTGTCTCTAATGAGTGAGATCACACTGTCTCAGTAGAAGATAGGCTTGTCTCTAATGAGTGGGATCACACTGTCTCAGTAGAAGATAGGCCTGTCTCTAATGAGTGGGATCACACTGTCTCAGTAGAAGATAGGTTTGTCTCTAATGAGTGGGATCACACTGTCTCAGTAGAAGATAGGCCTGTCTCTAATGAGTGGGATCACACTGTCTCAGTAGAAGATAGGCTTGTCTCTAATGAGTGGGATCACACTGTCTCAGTAGAAGATAGGCCTGTCTCTAATGAGTGGGATCACACTGTCTCAGTAGAAGATAGGCTTGTCTCTAATATATTCTACTGAGACAGTGTGATCCCACTCATAATGATAATTATTTTCCTTTTGTTGCCTCCCAGGCACTTTATTACATGTGCGACTAACAGCACTATGCAGGCTTTACATTTGTGTCAGGGCGGAGAGGCTCCTGCCTGGGTTGAATAACAGCAATGTAAATTGAACTTTTTTTCCGCAAGCTCCATTTTACAGCTGCTAGGCCTGCAGCTGAAAGGTGTAATTCAGTATGATACCCTGAGAGGCAACTTCTAGCATGAAGTTTTGAGAATGCTGCTGAGGAAAACTGTTAAGTGACATCCTAGCGACCTAGCCAACCAGGGGACCTTTGTTTAATGGAAGTCTTCCTCAAAGTCATAAGTTTAGAAAATATACATTATTGAAATCACAGACAGGGCAAGGATGAATTGAAAAAAGATAAATAGTTTGAACATGGCAAGGATGTAAGGGGCAGACTGGCTGTGACCGCTGGATTAATTTCACACCACATTAATGGAACTAGAGTGTGGTCAGTGTTAAGACTTCGATCCATGCATAATAATAGCTCTCAGACTAAATTTAATCCAGTCTGAATGGCCGAGTGCATTAGTAGAACTGAGCTAATCTGACATATAAGTGTCATTTGTGTGATCCGCCCAACATTTCTCTTGACCCCTCCCTCCCTGTGAGACTGAGATGAAGGGAGAATATGCCCAGTGGAACGTACCCCTGGTTGCACCTCTCCATGTTCTTATTACTGGAACATTCATTTCCTTACACCACAGTTCAAGGAAAATGCTATATTTGATCACCTAATGTATTTCTTTCTCTGTATAATTGTATTTTTCTTTTCATTTTAATTCTTCTCTCCCCCCGGATGTCTCTCCATTTAGGTCAAGGGTACGGGAGGGAGGCAAGTTGCTGTGGCGACTCCTAGCAGCTCAACTCTTCTTACTTATCAGAGGTTTTCACAAGTTGAGTGCACATATGTTCTTATTACACTGTCATTATTTTACATATTTTAGCTATTTTAAGATACCATATACATGACATACATACTATACTGTATAGGCTTACATTTATTGGAATATGTTTGTACAGTACAGTATGTCCTGTTGTCATCCCCTCTTTGTTAGTCAGTGATTAGCGAACTGCTTTTATCTTTCAGCAGCACTTGCGTCCAAATAGAATGGATAGGAATTATTTGAATACCTTCTACGGAGATTTAATGACAGATAGGATAAACAGGAGAACTGGAGAGCATCTACAGCCTTGGTATTGTGGGCACATACTAATGCCTGTGGATTATTACTCTATGCATAACCACTCAGACATCAGAGGCTTACTCAGAAGCCCACAGCTGTGTTGTATTGATGCCCACACCAAATGGATCTGACATTAACGGCTTCAGATCAGCCAGTAATGCTATTCATTGTTGCTGTGGGTCCCTTTTCTGTGTGATATTATTAAGATCATTTTTATTCATAATATCTCCCCCAAATTGTCCTTGGGAGGGCTGGGAGATTACGGCGGACCACTGACCCACGGGTTCTGAATAAACATGAAAAACAATCAGCGTTCCATTTAAAGGCGGAATGGTGTTGATGCCTCAGCCTCCAGGGGTCTCGCCAACGAATAATGAATTCATTAAAAATGAATAGAAATAAAAAATAAATGACATTGTCCTCTAAAACTCTGTCCTGTTATGTTACTCACTCCTCGCTCCCTAGTTCCCATAGTGTGGGTATACATAGGTTACTGTATGTTCCTGTACTGTAACAATCAAAGGGGGCCTACATACAATGCAGTTTGGAAAGTACGCTATAGTCCTCGAGCGTCAAAGAGTTGCCTACCCATGTGGGATGTAGGGTGACAAACTGTCACGAATTTTGCAGGACAGTTCCGCATTTTGGCCCTCTGTCTCACGTTCCTCAACCACACATTTGATAAAACCTCACATATTTTTAAAAGATCAGCTTCTCCCATAAATCAGACTTCCTATGAATTTGTTGAGAATTGCAGTCAGGTTGAGCTTTTGACAAGATAAACACCGTTTTTTTGGTACACCCATGTAGTACCGGGTCAGAAACCCCTTTGCCTTCAGAACAGCCTGAATTATTCAGAGAATGAAAATGTTGCTCATTTGCTATCAAGGGACCGAACGTGTAACAGGAAAACATTCTCCACACCATTACACCACCACCACCAGCCTGTACTGTTGACACCAGGCAGGATGGGGCCATGGACTACTGCTGCTTACGCCAAATCCTGACTTTGCAATCAGCATGACACAACAGGAACCAGGATTTATCTTACCAGGCAATGTTCTTCCACTCCTCAATTGTCCATTGTTGGTGATCGCGTGCCCACTGGAGACGTTTCTTCTTGTTTTTACCTGATAGGTGTGCAACACGGTGTGGTCGTTTGCTGCAATATCCCTCCATTACATGGACCAACAAGTTGTGCATACTGAGATGCCTTTCTGCACACCACCCTTGTACTTCGGTGTTATATGCCTGTTTGTGGCCTGCCTGCTGGCTTGCACGATTCTTGCTATTCTACTTTGACTACTCTCATCAACGAGCTGTTTTCGCCCACTGTAATGTCTGCGTCCAACTCACACTCCCAAACACTTAGATCCCCGGAACGCAGCCCACTTTCCAGCTCACTCTCCAGATCCCAATGATAGTTTTTGCCTGCCTCACTCACAATGCTTTTTGCCTATACCCTGCCTGTACTGGTGCCATTTTGGACATACTGTGTATGACCTTCTGCCTGCCCCTGGACCCAGCTACCTGCCTCCTCCTATGGTCCCTTCCAATAAACACCTGCTGCGCTCTGCGCTTGAAACCAGCTCTCTGTCTCCTATCGCGTTCATTACACCCACATGACTGCCTTTGACTGGATGTTTTTTGTTTGTCGCATCAGTTTCGGTAAACCCAGGAGGGCGGCTGTTTCTGAGATACTGGAACCGGCACGCCTGGCACAGACGATCACACCATGCTCAAAGTTGCATAGGTCACTCTTTTTGCCCATTCTAACATTCAATCGAACAGTAACTGAATGCCTCGATGCCTGTCTGCCTGCTTTATATACGTAGAAAACCAAGGCCACGTGACTCACTGTCTGTAGGAGCAAACTATTTGGTGGTGTATCACCACCTGGTACGGCAACTGCACCGCCCACAACCGCAGGGCTCTCCAGAGGGTGGTGCGGTCTGCACAAAGCATCACCAGGGGCAAACTACCTGCCCTCCAGGACACCTACAGCACCCGATGTCACAGGAAGGCCAAAAAGATCATCAAGGACAACAACCACCCGAGCCACTGCCTGTTCCCCCCGCTACCACCCAGAAGGTGAGGTCAGTACAGGTGCATCAAAGCTGGGACCGAGAGACTGAAAAACAGCTTCTATCTCAATTCCATCAGACTGTTAAACAGCCATCACTAGCACAGAGAGGCTGCTGCCTACATACAAACTTGAAATCATTGGTGCTTTAATAAATGGAACACTAGTCACTTTAATACTGCCACCTTAATATTGTTTACATATCTTGCATTACTCATCTCATATGTATATACTGTATTCTATACTATATATTGCATCTTAGCCTATGCCACTCTGTCATTGCTCATCCATATATTTATATTTTCTTATTCCATTACTTTACTCAGATTTGTGTGTTTTAGGTATCTGTTGTGGAATTTTTATATATTACATAGATTAGATATTAGATATTGCTGCACTGTCGGAACTAGAAGCACATGCAGGATCAGTTTCCACATGATCGACTGCCCTCACTCTCCCCTGGTTCTTGGCCATCCATGCTACACTCGCAATAACATCTGCTAACCATGTGTATGTGTCCAATACAATTTGATTTGATTTTGATTTGAGAACAACAAAATTAAGTGAATAGCCATGTTAGACTGAAGGTAATTTCGTCAAACCTGCAAGGCTTTACATGCTTACAGTTGATCTTAATAATTATATATTTTATGTGTCCCAATTTCTTTATTGAGGCTTAAAACAAATGAAAGTGATTTGCTTATTTTTACATTGTTCACACCCTTTTATACCTTAGCCCCACCCCAACCACACATGTAAACACGTGAGTCAGCATTGCATTGTCCTTCAGAAATGAGTCTCTACTTAAACCCAGCTAAATTCAGGGCAGCAATGTTTTTGAGATCTGTAGCAAGTTGTGCAGTTATCCAAAGCTACATCTTTCCAAAAATCTGTGGTAACAAAGATTGTCTATATACTGAACAGGGAAACCCCCATTCTGTTATACACAGAAGCCTGTGACATGACAGAACAATCAGGACTATCTTGGCATGTCCAACCATTCCATTATATCAGCCAATCATGACTAGCCAGGAAGGATCCTTTCTTTCTCCCTGTATAGCTCAGTCCTTTCTCCTTGGCAAACTAGGCTCATACGTGCATAACAGTATGATCTGGCCAACGATATTAACCCAGCAGACTTAGATCCTCTCCACCAAATCCTCGCTGGCCAAGGCGCCCTGCTCGAGCAACATGACCAAGCCCTGAAAACCCTCCTGGAGCACGTCAATGTATTTTTACGGAGACTTTCTAACCTACAGGACCGAACCTTTGCCTATAGCTCACAACCAACCCCTAGTCCTCCTCCTCCCCCCGTGAGCCATTAGTTCCAGCTCTTGAGCGTTACAAATGCAAACTCGGAGCTTTTTTTAGTACAATGTTCAATAGTCTTTGAGCAAAAGCCCTATGCTTATCCTTCCTGATTAGCTGCCTCCGTGGAGCAGCGATTTCCTGGGCCACGGCAGTGTGGGAGAGACAGTCCATCTGTTCCTCCTACTCCAGCTTCAAGGAGGAGATGGAGAAAGTCTTCAACCACCCTGTGTGCAGTAAGGATGCCGCGAAACGACTCCTGTCCCTCCGTCAAGACTGCCATAGTGTCGCTGAATTAGCGATCGAGTTTAGCACCCTTGCCGCTGAGAGCGGCTGGAATGAGGAGGCCCTTCAGGGAGCATTCCAAAACGCTTTCACTGAGACCATCAAGGACCAGTTGGTGTCCAGGGATGAGCCTGATGAACTCCTCTCTCGCGCCATCTGCATTGACAACCATCTCCGTGAGCGTCGGAGGGAGAGTGCAGGTAAGGTTGCATGCTCCATATCTACATCTGTTTCCTTGCCTTGTTCTCCTTCACCGACTGCCTCCCTTCCCAAGTCTCTTCCAGAACCTGAACCCATGCAGCTCAGCCGGGCCCGTCTCTCTCAAGAGGAGAGGCAGCGGTGAATCAGCACTAGGAGCTGCTTATACTGTGGCCAGGTTGGTCACTTTGTCTCCACTTTATCCCTGCTTCCAGCAAAAGGGGTGGCTTGGTAGTAGTGGGGGATATACTGTTGAGCCAAATCACTGGCCCTTCTCCCCCCAGAACCCTGCTTGACGGCACCCTCGTGTGGCAGAGCCAGGCTTTTCCTCTGCCTGCCTTCATCGACTTGGGCGCCAACAAGAGTTTTGTGGACCGTGGTGTCGTTACCCAGTTGGGCCTGGACACTGTTCCACTCAATTCACCCTCGATGCCAACGCTCTCAACGGACAGCTCCTCGCCCGTGTCTGTGAGAGAACCGTCGCTCTCATCCTGCGTCTCTCTGGAAACCACCAGGAAAAGATCAGTTTCCACATAATCGACTGCCCTCACTCTCCCCTCGTTCTTGGCCATCCATGGTTAAAGCTGCACAACCCACAGATCGACTGGAGCGCCGGAAAGGTAACCACTTGGAGTTAATTTTGTCACTCAAATTGTCTACAGTCTTCCCCTTGCCCCTGCTTTGTCTGTGTCCCAGTCCATTCCAGAACCTCCGGACCTGTCATGAGTTCCTCCCAAGTATCACGATCTAGACCCTGTGTTCAGCAAGCACCCCGCCCTGTTGCTGCCGCCTCATCGGCCACACGACTGTGCCATTGACCTCCAGCCTGGAGCTCCTCTCCCCAGTAGCCGGTTGTTTAACATCTCTCGCCCCGAGCATGAGGCTATGGAGAGGTACATCTAGGATTCCCTGGCTCCAGGACTTATCAGGCCTTCTTCCTCTCTGGTCGGTGCTGTTTTGTTCTTTGTAAATAAGAAGGATGGGTCACTGAGGCCGTCCATAGACTGTTGTGGGCTGAATAATATCACAGTGAAGAACAAGTATCCCTTACCACTCATCAGTTTTGCTTTTGCCCCCCTGCATGGTTCCACGGTGTTCACCAAACTCGGCCTCCGGAATGCCTACTTGTCCCCACTTGTCCCCCTCTCTGATGTGGACAAGGTGAAAACTGCGTTCAACACACCACTTGGCCTATTTGAGTATTTGGTCATGCCTTTTGGTCTTACTAACGCCCCTGCTGTATTCCAGAACATAGTCAATTATGTGCTGAGGGATGTGATTGGACGCTTTGTTTTTGTCTATTTGGGTGACATTTAGATTTGTCTATGGGACCCTGAAGCTCACCAGCAGCACATTCACAAAGTTCTCTAACGGCTGTGGGAGAGTAAGCGTTTCATTAAAGCTAAGAAATGTGAGTTCCATGCTTCCTCTGTGTCTTTCCTGGGTTATATTATTGCACAGGGAGTTACGTATGGACACCACCAAGGTCATGCTAGTCACAGTGGCCTGCGCCCTCTAACCTGAAGCAGCTACAGCATTTCCTGTTTTTTTTTTACAGACGTTTCATCCGCAACTACAGCTGTCTGATCGCACCTCTCACCACTCTCCTCCACCTCCACTCTGTTCCACTGGACCCCTGAGGCAGAGGCAGCGTTCTTGGAACTCAAGCGTCGCTTCACTTCCGCTCCAGTCCTCACTCAGCCAGACACATAACTCCAGTTAATCTTGGAGGTGGACGCCTCCTACACTGGGGTAGGACCTGTTCTGTCTCAACGGTCCCCCTCTGACAAGAAGCTCCACCCATGTGCATTATTTTCCAGTCAGCTCTCACAGAGAGAAACTTTGACATCGGTAACCGGGAACTCATGTGTAACGATCTTCTTCGTCTGATGAACAGGAAGGATCGGACCAAAACGCAGCGTGGTAAGTGTTCATGCTTTATTGAAAAAAACTGAACACTAAATACAAAATAACAAAGTGAATAAACGAAAATCGAAACAGTCCTGTAAGGTACTGCAACACAAAACAGAAAACAACTACCCACAAACCACAGGTGGGAAAATGCTACCTAAGTATGGTTCTCAATCAGAGACAACGATAGACAGCTGCCAGCTGACAGCTGATTGAGAACCACACCCGGCCAAACACATAGAAATAGAAAACATAGAACAAAAACATAGAATGCCCACCCCAACTCACGCCCTGACCAAACCAAAATAGAGACATAAAAAGGAACTAAGGTCAGGGCGTGACATCCTGGCAGTTAAGCTGGCTCTTGAGGAATGGCGTCACTGGCTGGAGGGTTCCGTACTCTCCTTCATTGTGTGGATAGACAACAAAAATATGTCCTACATCCAGACCGCCAAACGTCTGAACTCCCGACAAGCCAGGTGGGCCTTGTTCTTCTGTAGATTCAATTTCACACTAATTTATCACCCCGGTTCTAGGATTACCAAGCCTGACGCCCTCTCCCGCCAGTTCACCACCGACAACACTGGTTCCGAGCCAGGTTCCATTGTGCCATCCACCTGCATCGTTGCCACCGTCTCCTGGGAGATCGATTCCCGTATGGGCCAAGCTCAGCGGTACCAGCCTGACCCTGGTAACGGTCCTAGAAATGCTCTGTTTGTTCCAGATTCTGTTCGCTCTGATGTTCTTCAATGGGCCCTTTCTACCCACCTCACCTGTCACCCTGGTATAAACTGGACCCTCGCCTTCCTGCGTTAGCGTTTTTGGTGGGCCACTATGGAGAGAGATGCCCTGGAGTTTCTCAGCCTGCTCAGTCTGTGCCTGGAGCAAAACCTCCACTAAACCCGGTCTGCTTCACCCTCTTCCCATACCCAGTCGCCCCTGGTCACGCATAGCTTTGGACTTAATCTCTGGCCTTCCCCCATCTAACGGTAACTCAGTAATCCTCACGATTATTGACAGATTTTCCAAAGCGGCTCACTTCATTCCCCTCTCCAAGCTTCCGTCCTCCAGGTAAACTGCAGACCTACTGGTATGCCGTGTGTTTCGTCTGCATGGCAATCCCAATGACATATTTGATGACAGGGGACCCCAGTTTACATCCCAGGTATGGAGATTCTTCTGTTCAGCTCTTGGTATCAATGTCAGTCTTTCTTCTGGATATCATCCCCAGACCAATGCGTAGACCGAACGGGCCAACCAGGAGATGGAGACTGCCCTACGCTGCATGACTTCTGCTAACCCTTCCTCCTGGAGTGCTCAGCTACCCTGGGTTGAATATGCCCACAACACCCTCACCAACGCCTCGTCAGGTATGTCGCCTTTCGAGTGTGGTCTGTGTTACCACCCCCTTGTTACCTGCCCAAGAGGTCGAGGTTGCGGTCCCCTCTGTCCATGACCATATGTGCCATTGTCATCGCACCTGGAGGAAGGCCCGGAGTGCCCTTCTTCGTGCCTCTACCAGGACCCAGTCCCAAGTCAACCGTCGCTGTGCCTCAGCTCCAGTCTACACCCCAGGCCAAAAGGTATGACTCTCTTCGAAGGACCTGCTGTTGAAAGTGGCATCTAAGAAACTTTCCCCCCGATTCATTGGTCCCTTTGAAATTGACCGTGTCATTAACGCCTCTGCTGTGCGCCTGAAACGCCGAGCCTCTCTCGGGATCCACCCTACATTCCATGTATCCATGATTAAACCTGTCTGCTCCAGTCCCGTCTCCTCCTGTAGCAGCTCCTCCACCCCCTCGGCTCATTGATGACCATCTTGCCTATACCGTCCGGCAGCTTCTGGACGTGCGCCGTCGGGGGCGCGGCTGGTAGTACCTGGTGGACTGGGAAGGATACGGGCCTGAGGAGCGCTGCTGGGTACCCCGCCATCATATTCTGGACCTTCACTCTTACATGATTTCCATACCATACACCCATATAAAGCCTTTCGGGCGCCACATAGAAGGGGGGGGGGGGGTACTGTTACATCTGCCCCTCCCACACCCTCTACTTCTCATCCTGTGTCTCCATAAGCTGATGCCACTCCCCCAGTGCTCTCTCCCTCTCTCGTTGTTTGGTTGCATGTGATTGTGTGAGTGGAGACAGGTGTGCTGGAGGCAGAGCAGATCCCCACCAGCTGCAACCTGTTCCATAATCAAGACCTCTACAAATACTAAGCCACATCGTAATCTCTGCTCAGTCAGTCTACGTTTCAAGCCATTTGTTCCTGCATAGATCTTGCTATCCTGTTGTGCCTGTTTTACCTAGCCTGACTCTGCTTTTCTCTCCACTACAGTTCCGTCCGGTCTGCCTCTTATCCCTATCTCCAGTTCCTCGTCTTGTCAGTCCTGCTTCCCTGCCCTGGCTCTACGCCTTCCTTTGATTCCGCTCCGTACCTGCTTACCCTGCCCTCGCTCCCCTTGCCCCATCCTCAGAGTCTCCAGCTGTTTTTATCAACATGAGAAAGTTAATTGGAAAGTCATCAAAGTAGGCAATTGTGGCATCTATTATCTATGCAAGCTTTCTAAATGTCAGGTGAAATTTCCTGATATATTTCATATCGAAAAGTCCAATGTAGTACTTTTATTGGAAAAATACACATTTGAATTCAGATTTTTCAGAGGGTGTTGCAGCATCCTCAGCAGCCCTATACTTCCCACGGCTATGCAAACAAGATTTTTTGTTTACTTGTCCTAATGCCATACCGTGGACATATAACTACGTTGTATGATTTATGAATGGCAAGGATATAGGATATTGACTTCATTCACTCAGTTCAACACCTTTTATGAACTAGTTAAGCTGTCAGTAAATTTACTGTCAGTAAAGCACAGTAAATAGCCTATGCACCATCACTCTGTGGCTGCATATGAAACACGTGAAATAAAATAAATGAATGCACCAGAAAACAATAGCTAAGTGGATTTTAACACATCGTTACCACATTATATAGGACGTGCGAACTGGCTAACATAGACGATGAAGGGGCATCATGCTCTCTCCCTCCGTGTAAAAATTAGACACTGTGCACACAACACACACACCAAGGTACCGGGAGGCGGTGTTTCCCTGTCATCGCTCACTTTGTGACTGACAGGCACCTGTCCTATCAATAGATCTATAGAAGATGCATACCGTTTATTCTAGCGGGAGAGGGCTCGGCTCAATTTTTTCTTGAAGAATAATAAAAAAGCAGCAAAGTTATTTTAAGTGGAAAAGTAGTCGGCTGAAAATGAATCTATAATGGACTGTTTAGCCGACAGCCAGCGCTAGTGTAAAACACTGCAATGTCCTGGGAATGATGCACAAAATCATCCCAATGTCCTGTATTTGGGTATTTGGAATTTTGGTCACCCTAGTGATACGAAATGTATGTAATTTAAACTTTTCCATGGTATGTTCATTAATTAAATTGATACATTTTTTTAAATGTTGCGTAGTTCTTAAAGGGCAACTACGCCACTTTTTAAGATCATATTCATGATCTCCAGCATTAAAACAGTGTCAACATGAAATTGCACGTGTATATGACCTGTGGATAAAAAGATAATAAGAACGTTCTTGCTTAATGTCCTTAAAACAGTGAAGAGGCGACATGCAAAGAAAAAGTTGCAAAGAAAAAGCCATATCTCAGACTGAACAAAAAAAAGAAAAGATTAAGATGGGCAAAAGAACACAGACACTGGACAGAGGAACTCTGCCTAGAATGCCAGCATCCCGGAGTCGCCTCTTTACTGTTGACGTTGAGACTGGTGTTTTGTGGGTACTATTTAATGAAGCTGCCAGTTGAGGACTTGTGAGGCGTCTGTTTCTCAAACAAGACACTCTAATGTACTTGTCCTCTTGCTCAGTAGTGCACCGGGGCCTCCCACTCCTCTTTCTATTCTGGTTAGAGGCAGTTTGCGTTGTTCGGTGAAGGGAGTAGTACACAGCATTGTATGAGATCTTCAATTTCTTGGCAATGTATCACACGGAATAGCCTTCATTTCTCTGAACAAGAATAGACTGACGAGTTTCAGAAGAAAGTTCTTTGTTTCTGGCCATTTTGAGCCTGTAATCGAACCCACAAATGCTGATGCTCCAGATACTCAACTCGTCTAAAGAAGGTCAGTTGTATTGCTTTTTTAATCAGAAAAACAGTTTTCAGCTGTATTAACATAATTGCAAAAGGGTTTTCTAATGATCAATTAGACTTTTAAAATGATAAACTTGGATTAGCTACACAATGTGCCATTGGAACACAAGAGGGATGGTTGCTGATAATGGGCCTCTGTACGTCTATCTAGATATTCCATAAAAAAACAGCCATTTCCAGATACAATAGTCATTTACAACATTAACAATGTCTACACTGTATTCCTGATCAATTTGATGTTATTTTAATGAACAAACAATGTGCTTTTCTTTCAAAAACAAGGATATTTCTAAGTGACCCCAAACTTTTGAACTGTGTTGTACATCAAGCATTTTAGCTGATATAGCCCAGTAATACAATGTAGGGGCCATGTGAGAATCTCTGGTAATTGAACCTGTTTATTAAGTAATTTTTTATATTGCCTATAGGGCAAAAAATTGCTGGGACCATGGCTGACAAATGAGCTACGTCACATACGCCTAAAATAACATTGTGGCAAACCCATTGTTGGGTTTGGAACCAGTTCTTGCGGTAGCGGGTGGGAGTGGGACAGAAAGCCAGTTGGTGCGGGCTGGAGCGGGATGAAGAAATCGGTCCTGTGCAGACCTCTACTGTGCAACATGACAGTGAAGTCTGTAACATTAGAGCTGTTTATTATTGTGTCAGTGTGAAAAGTAGGGAATTAGCTAGGGAAACTGACAGATCAATAACGTTACATTGCCATACTGACTAATACAACTCACATTGAAGATTGATATTCTAAAAAAAAATCTGTGCAATCTTTTGGCAGATTGTTTCATCATTTGATTGAGGTCTAGTTTGATTGAGACAAAAAATAATCGCTAATGTAAGCCAACATTTGACCATCTCTCTCTCTAACGGTACATCAACTGGCGAAAGATTGTCAAGTTAATTTACTTCTTAAATGGGCTACAAACATTTCCACTCTGCTGTTAGATAGTAATAATAGCCACCTCATATCGCTATCTGACAGATAACTAGAGTCTAGAGCTGACCTGGCTGTGGTAGCTACTCACTAGCGTAGATAATTCATTAACATCAGACAGAGAGGGGATGACACATTAGCTAACGTTACATGTCAGTTACCATACTAGCTCAACACTGCGAATAAAAGCTAGTTTAGTTTTTTTTTCTGTTAAGTTAAACAGCAGTTACCTTGCCAGCTACATCAGTCAACTAAAGAGTAGCCATGTTCTGTTTTGCTTCCTTTTACAACTCGGTGAAAGAGCGCAACACGTACACACTATGCTCAACTCTCCCGTGCTGGTCCAGCCAGCCTTCCAGAAGCTTTGCCTTCACACAGCCTGTCAGCCCGCTCTGTGGTGTCCGCCCGATCCTAAATCCAGTCGGATAAACACTCCAAACAGCTTATCCGACCGCTCTGAGGCATCTGCATGGTCTTAAAGCACCCTGGTGCCGTGTCTTGTATCATATTCCAATTCTAAAACTGGGGATTGCAATTTCACAATGTGGGGGGGACATGTCCCCCCCGTCCCCAATGAAAGTTGTGCCCCTGGATGAGAAAGAGGAGAGACATAGACAGTGAGAGAGAGATGTGCTCTGACTTAAGTTTTCTGACAGTAGTTAAGAGACAGGCTCCACAGGCACTGAGGGAGTCCAGACTGATTAGGCCCCTTCTCCAAAGGTCATACCTTCTAAATGATTGAAACCTAAATGTTCCTCAATAGTCCTGAAGTCTAACCTTTTCTTGCCTTGCAGTGGATGAACCATATTACTTTTCTCTTGTTATGCTACACAATGGGCACTGAGGAGAGAACATTTTCAATTATATTGTAGAGGGGAAGTATTAATGGAAAACCCATAGAAAATATGAGTAATACGAGGGGTCACAGAAAACCGTATTTTTTTTCACTCAAAGTATGAGAGTATTTTCATCACATAATATCAATTCAGGCTGTTCGAAAGGGCATGGCTGCTACTACTAAGGACCAATTTTAAAATGGCAAAGGCCCAACTCTGCTTGTATGGTAGTGTGTGTGTGCGGGTGCGTGCGTGCCTGCATGTGAGCATGTTTTACTCTATATTGCATTATAGATTTTCGTGCATTCTTACATTGCTGTTTTGGCCCAGAGACAAAACCAAGCCACCTACTTCAGTAGCTACTGCATATCACAATGTAATTCACTTGGCACAGCATAATAGCAAACAAATGAAGCCTATAGCATTTATAATCCAGTCCAATGAGTCAAGCACACTGCCATGACTTGCACTAGGGGATAATGCAGGTCCAATAAGACTAGGGTTAAACCTGTAAGTAGTCAGAGAGATGGATTGTCCAGTAGTTTGTTTATGTAAGGAAAAAATCACTGTGCAGCTCCACATCACCCCTGTCAGCACCCCAATGCTCCACGCTTTTAATGTGAGAGAAGTTCTACCTAACGCTCTGCCTAATGTCGACATTAAGAGGCCTAACAAAATGAGGAGAAGAGGGGGAATTGAGTCTGTCTGCTGCACCGACTTCCGTTTTAGGCTCTCACATATTTACTGTCAATAAAACAGAGAGACAGAGAGAGGAATGACTGTGGATACAACTTTCCAGAGAGGAGAGAGAGACAGTATTCACGACAGGAATAAAAAGAGTGCAAGAGACAAGGAGAGAGAGACACAGAGAGAGAAGGAGAGTGTGGATACAGAGAGAAATAGAGCGAATGAGAGCAGTGAGAGCAAAGAGGGCTGGCATGTAACTCTCAGAAGGTTTGAAACTCTGTCTGTCACCTGGAGAGCAAATTGAGTTGTGTCCACGGTTCCCCGTGGGAACAGCAACCATAGACTTTTTGTCTTTTAGATCTTGACAGTAGAGTTAAGAGACCAAGCTGAGGCCAGAGCGGTGGCAGTCCCCATGTCTGAGCGTCTGGGAGCTAGAGGTGTTAGATATTCCCCGTTAGTACCCTCCAATAATAGGGACGAGACAGCTGGGGCCATGGTGTCAGAGGAGATGAATAGGGGAGCTGGTGAGGGCCCTCAGGCTCCAACCAATCACTGATAAAAAATAGTTTCTGCCTGCCTGTGCATCGACCATACAAAGCAGGTCCAATTAACTCCTCACTCACCAGATACCTGATTAGTGAACGTCTCGGTTTCAGGCTGCATTGTGTTTGACATATTGGACACGATCAGTTACCCCTCAGCATTCAGAACCAGGGAAGGGCAGAGGTCAGGGCTGTTCGATCCACACCTAGTGAGAATGTGAAATTCCATAGTGTTCTTATTCTGAGAAGGCTCTAAATTGACCCAGTTCTAACCAGGAAACAAATGTGGTGAACCTCAAACTGAGTAGCTTAACTGTGGAATGGGTAACAGGTGCGCAATCTCGCTTTAATAGCTGGGTGCTCTGCCATATATGACAATGACTTCAAAGGAAATCCCAAGATCAAGACACATTGGTAAACGGCAACACTCCAAAAAGTTTTTTTTTAAAGGACAAAAAGACGTCACCTCATTGCACCTTTTTCTTTTCGGCCAGGATGGCTAATGCTTTTCGGCCAGGATGGCTAATGCTTTTAGGCCAGGATGGCTAATGCTTTTCGGCCAGGATGGCTAATGCTTTTCAGCAGTTATGCCTTCATCTTCATGAGTAGCTGGCAGGTGTGTTAGTGTGTTAAGAGATGTCATTACAGGTTTATATTCTAAATGTGATTAAAATAGAATGAAATCAGTCTGATATCTGAGAACAGAAAATAGACAGATAACAGAAAATAGACGGATAGGGAGGGAGGGAGAGAAAGAGAGATTTCTCATCTTTGTCACCCCGAGCTCAATCTATTAGGTGTTTTACAATATTTTTCAAGCTAAGCATTTTTTCTCTACTACTGCAACACCTGCTTCCATAGTAAAGTATAAATCAGGTCTAGCTGAAATCCTTACACTGATTCTGAAGTGGGTGTTTCTGATGGGGATTGCCAGAGAAGGTGTGGGGCTACAGAGACTTATTCAACCATCTGAGCCCCTTGGAACCATGCGCAATCATTCATAAAACAGTTTTTGCATAAACACAATTGCAATATTCATTTGAACGAGCACCTGCCACCTGCTCTGCATTTCCTGCCACCTGCTCTGCAACACCTTTTTGGGAATGAGCCATTTAAGCATGTGTGTGTGTGTGTGTGTGTGTGTGTGTGTGTGTGTGTGTGTGTGTGTGTGTGTGTGTGTGTGTGTGTGTGTGTGTGTGTGTGTGTGTGTGTGTGTGTGTGTGTGTGTGTGTGTCTGGGTCATAGTACAGGTAGAGAGAGATCTAAAGTATTATGTGTATACACATGTGCATAGATTCCTCTACCCCTACATACATTCCCAGTTCCCTCTCGTCCCTGCTGGTATTGTGAGAATGAGGACAGCTTGGAACTGTGATGAGACTGACCCTGGTGTTAATGAGCTGCCTACAGATAGACGCTGCTCCTCCACGCCTGCTAATTGACACAACTGCCCTGTTCTCTGCAGCGCCACTTACCTGTGTCAATCCGAAAGAGAGTTCCCGTACCACATCTGTCATAGCCATTTGTCCAAGCCACTATTTCCTCTCCAGGGCTCTGCCTGCATTCTCATCAGCTTTCCTCAAGTGCTCTTTCATTTATCCTATCATTGGACACTTCCAAAATGTAAATGCTTCTTTTATTCCACACATGGGCGCTTGTGGTAAACTAATGCACTTGCTTGATTGTGCTCAACAATGGACAACCCAGCAATTGGAAAGTAATTATCTGGGGCAGGGGTATTAGATATCCTGTTTTGCATGTCACAGAGACTTGGGTCTTTCTGTCTGTCTGTGAATCAAATTTGGAGATGGAATTCCCTACAGTAATATAATGAATGTTGTTTGACCTGTGAATTCACTTCAATCTGTCTTGCCTATCTCCTTGTCATAAAAGCAGATTTAAGTGTCTTATTCACAGTGATCCTAGGAGCTAGGGTTAGAGAGTGATTCATTGCTGACTTCCTTTGCTTTCTTTATCCAAACAAAACAACATGCATTGTATTGGTTTAATTGTGACCTATTAAAAAGATAGATGGTCATATTGGCAGTTTTTCTACTTGTGTTTTCTTGCAGTGTCGATAAAACACATTTGGCTTCCGCTCAAGACCATTTGGGGGGAATTTGGTGGTACTGACTGAAGACCTGTGATGCTGGTCTGCTTTTTAGAGTGGGTCAAAGTGTGGGTGTTTGTTGTGGGCTTACTCATCCTTCCTAAAGCTCCATTGTTTTACTGGATTTGCTATATACTATACATGTAATTCCATCAAAGGCTGGGTGTTGTAAAATCCCCAAGCTTGGTTCTGGAGGATGACTATCTCTGTGGGTTGTGAACCCTGAAATGCCTGAGCAGACTCATATATTATTATACACTATATACAGTACCAGTCAAAGGTTTGGACACACCTACTCATTCAAGGGTTTTTCTTTATTTTTACTATTTTCTACATTGTAGAATAATAGTGAATAAATCAAAACTATGAACTAACACAAATGGAATCATGTAGTAACCAAAGAAGTGTTAAACAAATAAAAAAATATTTTATATTTCAGATTCTTCAAATTAGCCACCCTTTGCCTTGATGACAGTTTTGCACACTATTGGCATTCTCTCAACCAGCTTCATGAGGTAGTCACCTGGAATGCATTTCAATTAACAGATGTGACTTGCTGAAAGTTAATTTGTGGAGTTTGATTCCATCTTAATGCGTTTGAGCCATCAATTGTGTTGTGACAAGGTAGGGGTGGTATACAGAAGATAGTCCTATTTTGGTAAAATACCATATTATGGGAAGAACAGCTCAAATAAGCAAAGATAAATGACAGTCCATCATCCCTGGAATGAGTAGGTGTGTCCAATCTTTTGACAAGTACGGTATACTGTACAAAAGTATGTGGACACCCCTTCAAATTAGTGGATTCGGCTATTTCAGCCACACCCATTGCTGACAGGTGAATAAAATCGAGCACACAGCCATGCAATCTCCATAGACAAATATTGGCAGTAGAATGGCCTTACTGAAGAGCTCAGTGACTTTCAACGTGGCACCGTCACAGGATGCCACTTTTCCAACAAGTCAGTTTGTCAAATTTCTGCAATGCTAGAGCTGCCCCAGTAAACTGTAAGTGCTGTTATTGTGAATGGGACTGGCGAGTGCTGAAGCGCGTAGCGCATAAAATTTGAAACACTCACTACCGAGTTCCAAACTGGCTCTTGAAGCAACGTCAACTATTCTTTAGGAGCTTCATGAAAGGGGCTTCCACGGCCAAGCAGAGGCTGGAGTGGTGAAATACGTTCTCTGGAGTGATGAATCACGCTTCATCATCTGGCAGTCCTACGGATGAATCTGGGTTTGGCGGATTCCAGGAAACCGCTACCTGCCCCAATGCATAGTGCAAATTGTAAAGTTTGGTGGAGGAGGAATAATTGTCTGGGGTTATTTTTCATGGTTCGGGCTAGGCCCCTTCGTTTCACTGAAGGGAAATCTTAACACTACAGCAGACAATGACATTCTAGACGATTCTGTGCTTCCAACTTTGTGGCAACAGTTTGGGGAAGGCCCTTTCCTGTTTCAGCATGACAATGCCCCCATGCATAAAGCTAGGTCCTTATGGCTTGGGGGTAGAAGCTGTTAAGGAGCCTTTTGGTCCTAGACTTGGAGCTCCGGTACCGCTTGCCGTGCAATAGAAGAGAGAACAGTCTATAACTTGGGTGATTGGAGACTTTGACAATTTTTTGGGCCTTCCTATGACACCGCCTAGTATATAGTTCCTGGATGTCAGGAAGCTTGGCCCCAGTGATGTACTGGGCCGGACGTACTACCTCTGTAGCGCCTTCCGGTCAGATGCCGAGCAGTTGCCATAACAGGCAGTAATGCAACCGGTCAGAATGCTATCGATGGTGCAGCTGTAGATCTTTGAGGACCTGGAGACCCATGCCAATTTTTTTCAGTCTCCTGAGGGGGCAAAGGTTTTGTTGTGCCCTCTTCACAACTTTCTTGGTGTGTTTGGACCATGATAGTTTGTTGGTGATGTGGACACAAGGAACTTGAAACTATCCACCCGCTCCACTTCAGTCCCGCCAATGTTAATGGGGGCCTGTTCGGCCTTCCTTTTCCTGTGACCAACCTGGCTCGATTCGGTTTTATGTAGCAACATTTGAAATAGTGTTTTTCACATTGGATAAAAGGAGAGACTCAGGGCTAGAAAGTGGTTTATCATACACTACAGTTGAGGAACAATGGGAAAGTCATTTTGATAAACTTGCAACCTCACTTCTGAGAAAATGGCCCTTGAGTGTTTTGGTAAACCTACTGGAGAGCTCTTCTTTGCCTACACCCATTCAGCAGCATTCACACCCTCTTAAGCCTTCATCCAACCCATCTATTTAAGGATTCACATGTGTGGCCATGTCCTAAACAACGAAAGACTTCAAGACTAAAGACTGGTTTATACTACGGGTGTATTCGTAAATTCAATCTCGATTGCCGGAGTGCGCTCCGGCAATCGAAATTCTGAGCGTTTCACTCTCGGAGCATTCAGAGCGCACACTGGATGCTCTGGCCGGGAAATAGGGTTGATCCGAGCGTTCTGACCTTACAACAGCAGTCAAACCCCAAGCTAACTGGCTAAAGTTGGCTGGCTACTTCCATACACAAAGAAAAGCTCACTCTGACAATTGTTCTCGCCTTGGTGTTATCCAGAGCATTGGTGATTGCAACTGTGCTGCAATTCTATTACGTTTTTTTTACAGACGTTTACTGACACCGGCCATATTCAACGGATGTTTGTAAATTCGTCAGTTATTCTACGCTCTGTCGCACTCAGACGAGAGTGCTCTGAAATCAGAATAGATAGCCAGAGCGAATTTACCAGTGTTAGTAAAACATTTACTGTTGACAGGAGAACAAGAGGAGACAATAGGACGAGGTGGATAATTTTATAATAAGGCCGTTTAATTACATGTAAAGATATCTTAGTAAAATCTTGCAGCAAGGCTCTTTCTGTCTGATTCTTATTGAATCGTCCGGAAAAGAGATAGTTTCAAGAACTGTACAGTATTATATAGACAACAAGCAAAGTAGGTAGATCTGCGAGTCTGGCCTTCCGATTGGTCGATCTGGGTCTTGGGTAGTCCTGAACAGGCCTGGTGTCCACGTTCCATTGGTTCCTGAGATAGTTCTTTGTCCTGAGCTCCAAGCATGAGTTGTGTGTGTCTGTGTGATTGTCATGGGGGAGGGGAGTTGTGGGTATCGTGTATATGTCTAATGAGTCCAGCATATGTCCAAGAGAAAGAGGGGGTGTGTATGTTGTGTCAACTATAGCTAATGTTGAGAAGTTGTTAAAACAAGTTACCAATATCTAATACATTTTCTTACAAATCCCCCTCTTCACGTCTCACAAGAGACGTGACATAAAAGTATATAAAAAGACAAAACTAAAGGATAAAATTTGTCAGAAGACAAATTTTTAATTCCCTCTCTTCACGTCTCACAAGAGACGTGACATAAAAGTATAAAAAGACAAAACTAAAGGATAAAATTTGTCAGAAGACAAATTTTTAATTCCCTCTCTTCACGTCTCACAAGAGACGTGACATAAAAGTATCTTAGTCCTCAAATAGATAGACAGGTCCAGCTTCCCCATCATCAAGCAATGGGAACATTTGGGCCCTTTCCTGATTAGGGTCTATAGCGGCAGTTATAACACGACTAGCAAGCGTGCGCGCACATGGAATGCAACAGCATCCACAAAGTACAAGAATGGCCGCAAAAACAGAAATTGATACTAGGATGGAGGAAACCAGCGTCTTATATTTACCAAAAGCATCCATCCATGAGTCCCACATAGTAGTGTCCACTCCAGAATGCTGCTTCATCTTACCATTAAGGGTACGAAGTCCCTCCAATGCTACAGTCAGACTCCCATCCGTAGCTGTGTTATTGGGAATGAAAGTACAACACTGTTCACCAAACATTGCACAGACCCCCCCCCGTTCAGCCAATAACATATCAACCGCGATTCTATTTTGAAATGCCATCAGGGACGTAGCTGCCAATTGTCCATGGACCGCCTCGAAGCCTTGTTGAGTCCAATTGCCCAGTTTCTGGACATTAAAATGAATGTAGTTAATTCTGTCCACATTTTTATTAACTGTACACCACCAACAAAATGATGATTCAAACCCAGCTGTCACTTGGTCCACCAGTTTATATTCATCTGGCACCCCCTAGGGACACCAATAGCATCAATGTAAGTTGAGTCGTAACTGAGCAAGGACCAAAAAGGAGACCACTCCAATAACTACACCTGGAGTGGCCAACCACACATTAGTAAACCAAAAAACGAGAATATGTTAAACCCTCCGGTCCATCCCTCTATACAACCTGTACCAGGTGGGCTCGTCGCCACCCGGGAACTTCAAACCTTCACAACAGGGAGGACAAACATCACTTTTTATTCATTCAACAACATCATCTACAGCAAACCAAGGGTCCTCCTCTGTCAGCCCACTCTCCTGCGGAAGCTCGTTTTCGTATCAGCCTCTCCAACTGGAGCATCAAGCAGCGGCATCATACCAGAGGCCCCTTACACATCTGTAACAAACTTCTTCAAACAAGGTACGATACAGGCTACACAGAAATGAAAAACAACAACTAGTGTCAGAAATCCAGTAATCATCATTGCAGTGTACTTACCAAAACAACCACCCAGCCAGGGGAACAGTCCACTCTCCTCCACACCTGCAAGACCCTTCATCTCCACTGATAACCTTGCCAACCCACTCAGAGCTTTTGAAATGCTCCCATCCGGACTAGTATTGTTAGGAACAAACGTGCAACACTGTTACACCTCCCTAGTTGGCCAGACTTATGTCCAGTGTTAGTCTATTGTGTCTACTGGTTTGTGAGGTAGCATCCAATTGTTCAGCCATCCCTGTAAGTCCTGTGTGGGTGTGTTTAACAAATCATCATTAATTATAGTAGATATAATTGATCCAGACCTTTTGTTTTAGCATCAACAATAGCTGGGCCAATGATGGGCATCAGATGCCACAGGCCATCATTCCTGGTTAATGTCTGGAATTCGTGGGGGACCCCTATTGGGACCCCCAACAGGTTGGTGTGCATGTTATCTGTACCCTCGGACCAAGGAGCGTCACGTTTCTGCCGTCTCCTGGGTTGGTCCCAAGCCTCTGTGTCCTGTGTAGCTCCCAGAAGTTGATTAGCTATAATAATAGGCAATGGTGGTATCAGACTGGCCAAAACACATGAGCAACGACAATTTCCTTTCAAAAATGGGGTCAACCGCCTGGCAGGTCCACACATCCACCATACATCAGCAACACCTCTAGTTCCTAGTGGTATTAGTGATGCAGGTAGTAGCAGGGAGCCTTCCATAGTCTATACCTCTACCTGTACCAGTGATACAGCTGTTATATCCCCCATATGCCTTAACTCCCCACGGTACCTTCTGGGGAGGGACCACTGGGAACACAAGACTCAGAGTTTTACACAGGGTTGAATTTGGCTTGAACTTTTCCAATATGCACATCCAACCTTCCCCATTACTTAGGACAAATGGGTGAGCAGCCAGAATAGGTCTGGCATGTCCACATACGACACAGTCCTTTCTATTAAGTGTTTTGTAGGCCAACCACATATTCTCCCTTTCCTCATAACCAGTTTCAGTCCCCAAATGTTCACTATCTGAGATGTCTTTTATATTTATTATCTGTACCAGATTGGAGAGCTTAGGTGATGGCGTGGGACTTGGTCTTGAAGTGGTGGAGGAGGCCGGCTGAACCCTGGTCCGTTGGAACTGGTGGTGGTTCTGGCAGCACTGCGATGGTAACATCCCCATCGTATCCTGATCAGACAGCTCAGGACTACAAGCAGTCCTGTAAAACCCCACCCTCTCCCAGAGAACACATCATCAGCCAGAGATCAAGCAACACTTTCACTTCTATGAACGAACACAGTGAGGAAAGGTCGGGGGCAGGGAATTCTTCATTAAGGAGTTGATCCCCGAGCTCTATTAGCAACGGTTCTTCTCCTTAACTCTGTGATCATTCGGCAGTGTCAGTGTGTCTCACCCTCCAAGTGCGATATGCCCCCAGGTCGAGTGATTCACCTTCTCCCTTAATTCACCTGCAATGTATAAACTCTTGGACATACAGGTTTGGTTAACAAACAGTTCCTCATTTGTTCTTTCTGATTATATATTTAACTTCTATGCCTAATTTTTTTTTAGCTATAAATGTTTAATTTTAAATAAGTTTATTATCCAATAGGCCCCATCCTTTCCTAGTCCACAATGTACCCTCCTTCGTTTGATACCTGGCTCTGGCCAGGTATCAACCTTACCTACTCTAAATAATAACTTAGTACATCATATTCTAGGAACGTCCCTTTTATTCCCCGCATATCCAATTCTCCCTTGGGCGTACATTCATATCTATTCTTTTCCAATTCTCTGTCAAGTGACTTATCTACTTTGAAATGTATCTGTGCTGCTTATATATGTTAACCCCTTTCTCTCCTATCTTATTTCACAGCCTACCTTGCTCATTTCCTGGTCCACCCTCCCCACTCTGCTCTCAAACCTTCAAGGTCTCAACAGTGCGGGGTAGACCCATCTGTCTGCCTTTTTCTATGTGTTCCTTTACAATATTAACTAAGTGTCTCACTGTTTTGACTTTATCTGCATGGATTTAAAAATAACAACAGGTCTTATAGTGTCAATCTTTAAAGTCCTAACATAACCTTAATTAACCTATCTCTATCTTCTAATGGCCAATACAAATGCTTACCTTATGGTCAAGAGTTATAAACTCTATTATAATCAATTTACCTCAAAACTAGTATCCCAAATGACACAATCTCATTATTCTCACTACATTTCCCCGCGAGTGATCAAGTCGCCGGAAAATGCAATGGAAACAGAAAACAGGTCAAAATGTTACACCTACATTCGTGTTCCATATCTAGACATACCAAAAGAACCCTTTATCTTCTCAAAGTCCCTTGCCTAAATAAAACTCAGAAAGTAAAACTCCTATTCCCATATGAGTGTATTCTTTTAAGATATCTTATCTCTGGGTACACGGAAACCCTTAACCTTAATGTTTACTCCAAAAAACAAAATTATGTCACCAGCATTCAACCAGGCCCCCCCCGTCGGCTGGGAGACCATTGGGTGCTGCAATACTGCCATCTTCTGTCCATTCTCTGCACAGCTCTCCACCCACTCTTATTCAACCTTCTCAATTTGAGCAATGTTAGTTCCTTATTTTAACTATTGTTTTCCAAATTTTTAATTTTTTTAATTTTTTTAATCTATTATTATCTAGTTAGACTAGAGTGTCCGTGACATACATCCATGGGGATCCGGTTATAGTTATTCTATTAACCATGTGAAAGTGCCCAGGGACACCCCAAATATCAGTAGGAATATCACAAATAAGGGGCCAGATATCCCTAGCCTTGTTCAGGGAGGGAGAAATATCCCTCTAACTGGGCGAGGTTCCTTTATCAGGGGAGGCGGAGTTTGATTCCGCATCACCTGAGTCAGAAATGTCTTCATTTGGAATCGAATTTAAGCTGTTTAAATCAGCTCTGACTTCTGTCAGTGTTCTAGAAGGGATTGGGGCTGGAGTGCAATGTGTGAGGTGGTGCCAAGGTGCGCCTGATTTACCTTTGACCTGGACTGAGTGTGAAGTAACCTCCCTCACTTCGTACAGTCCAGTCCACCTGGGTTCTAGCCACTTTCTCTTGTGGACATTAACCCCACCCAGTCACCAATTTTCCCTCAGTGGTGCCGGATCTCCCGTCAGCTTCCCTGTTGGACCTTGTGAATCTGTGTGAAGAGAGCTGCAGAAAGTTCCGTCAATTATCAGACATTACAATTTGTTGTACATCAAGGGCGGGCATATGACCTCCCTTCCTTGGTGGACCAAGCATGACTCCTCCAGCCATTGTCTCATGAGGAGAGAGATGGGTGCCTGCACCTGGAGAGGCTCTCATGGCCAGCAACGCCAGGGGCAGGACTTCAACCCAAATCAACTTCAAACCTGCACATACATTTGATTGGCGCGTTCCACGAGACTTATGAGATTGTGGCCTGTACACTAACCCCATCATTAAACAACAATCAGTTGACATTTACACATCCGACCCTATTGGTACATGGAGCGTTTGTCATTAAACAATACACATGAGTTCGGTTTGCAGCCACTTAATGACCTATTTTGCATCCTCCCTTGCTGTTGGTATTGCCTCAACCCATTTAGAGAACCTGTCTACCATAACTAACAGGTACCTTTTTCCATTTGTCACATTGTCTTTCCCCATATCTGTGTGTGTTGGTGAGTGGTTCGTTCCCCAGGTCAGGTCTCCGTTTCAGTTCCTGTGCAGCTCTTTCTGCACAGGAGTGGGGTAGACCTTCAGCATTGAGTGCGTCTGCCATGTTTTTGTCAGTGTTGACAAATGTGATGTGTGATTGTGTGCATTTATTCTGGATTTTCGTTTTCCTTTCAGCGCTGAACGTGAATTCTTTGCTCATCAGATATGCTGCAACCCCATGGTGGGTGTGGATTTCCAATGGATGGCACATTATCATGTGGGCTGTTTTTCCAATAGCTTTTGCCACTGCAGCCACATACCTGGAGCATGTGGTTTGCCCTTCTTCAATGTGGTCCAGTTTGGAGGAGTGATACCTCAACACTCTACTCTCCCCCTCTAGGTTCTGGAAAAGGATGGATGATGTAAATCCTTCTTTTTCAGAAACATCCAGATGGAACTTGTTTTTTTTTTAGTCAGGTGCTGTTAGGGCTACTGCCACTTAGAGATCTGTTTTCAAGAGTGCAAAAGCCTTTGATGCTTCAGTAGTCCAGGTCAATGATGAGTGTAGGTTAGTGGTGAGCAGCTTCAGGGCCATGGGGCATATTCGTCAGCCATGCCCTGAAAAGGGGGAGGTGATTGCTGATTCGGGTCTGGATTGGGGTGATTGTATGCGGGTTGAAGGGCCGCACATGGTTGATACATCATTGGCCTGACTCCCCCTTGGTCTAGGGGCGTATCCTCGTCCCCTTTTGGCCAGAAACTGGCTTTGGGCCGGGGTTATTGGGTGCGGACACTGTCGCACCATATGCCCAGCTTGTTTACAATTATGACAGCTTCCATAAGATCCAGAGTACCTCTGGGGCTGTCCCCATGTGGGTGAATAGTTTGATTGTGGTAGTGGGTAGTAGGGTTGTAGTGGTGGTTCCGACGAAGGGTATGGCTGAAGCGGGTAGGCATACGGCAGTTGGAATGGCTGCTCCTGGGGTGGGTGTATAGGTGGTCCCTGCTGGGTGAAGATGGGTAGTTGTTGTTGCTGTATCATTCGGGAAACAGTTTTTTCAATAATTTGTGAGATTTCTTGTTGGTCTTCAGCCACCATCTGTTTCTTGGGTTTCTCTCCTTTCTGGGCCTCTTTCAATTGTAGTTTCAAAAGTTGTACCTGTAGGGACTGGATTTGTGTTTCAGCCCCTCCCTTATCCTTATTGTATTGGGTGATGTGGTGATGCACATGGGAGTTGAACTGAGCCTGGGGAATTGCCATTAACCCCACAGTGCCCCTGAGATGGATTGGGGCCGATGGGGCTGCTGTGGTGGTAGGTGGGGCGTCATTATTGTTGGGCCTGCCCTCTTTGGTGTCAGTTGGTGCTCCAGTGCCCACCCCCATCGTATCAGGTTTCCTGTAAGGGAGAGCTTTCCTAATTTCCTCAATCGCCCATAATCCTATTTTCATCTCAGCCTCTGCCTTTTCCCTTTGCTTTGTTCCTGCCTTTTTAAATAAGTGACTCTTATTCTTATCAACTTCACATTCTATCCCTTGCTTCACTGCTTCCTCCAATTCTTTCTCCATAATGAGGAGTTGCCCTTTTGATGGGGCGACTCCACTAAGGAAACCTGCTTGAGTCCATCTCAGCCTCACTTCTTCCCAAATTCTTTTAACGGGTTTGTAGTGTAATTTCCCGCCTGCTCTGTCTTTCATTCTCTGATCTAAATATTCGTTGAATTTGTGTTTGGGGACGATAGTCGTGGTCATTTTGTCGTTAAGCTATGTCTGGGTCTATTATTATCTTTGTATACTTTAGCCCGTCACTGATCGAAACCAGCGATGTATTTTTCTTCCTCTAACCTCCCCCAGTCTCGTGTCCGACTCGCGTGGACAAAGAATTTTATTGCCGTGTATTCGATGAATTATTTTCGTTTTCCAACAATATTTCAGCTATATCTTTTTGAAACAATATACGAATATATTCACGCGCTCCTGTTATAATTGGAATGACAGTTTTAGGTACTTATAATAAAAAATATTATTGCTTTTCGCTTATTTAATTAATTAAATACTTTGGCAAAATATTTCAGAAGTTTCCTTTGGGGACAATATACTAATGAATTCAGGCGCTCCTGATATAATTGGAATGGCAATTATAAGATCTTTAATTCGAAAGATATTATTTCTTTTAACTTTTCCGATTAATTTGAACTTTTTTCGATTAATTAAATACTTTGCCAAAACATTTCAGAAATTTCCTTTGGGGACAATATACTAGTAATTCACGCGCTTCTATAATAATTTTCAAATTAATTCTAACCCTTAAGGATTTACCAACAGCAGAAGAGGGGAAAACCAGGTCAACTCATCAGCCGTAAATGGCTGCTTCAACGCGGCCCACAGATTCTGACTCGGCGGTCACTATGAACTGCAGCCCGAACTCAGCATATAGCTAATTAGTAGCATTCGGTCTCGTGGAACGTTCAATCCCCCACATTGCGACAACACAACTTACACATACAATTACAACACAACTTACACATGCAATATCACATTAGATTTCTCACGTAACACCTAGCTAAATATAGCTACTGCACGACTATTTGAATCGTATTATATTCACATTAGATTTCTCACGTAACACCTAGCTAAATATAGCTACTGCACGACTATTTGAATCGTATTATATTAATTATGGATTCTTCACGGTACCCCTATCTGATCGACTGTCAAATATGGCCCGACTGTGTGAATCGTTATATATTTTTATTTTTATTTTTTATGGGTCTTCACGGTAACACTTAGCTGATTTGCCAAATCTAACTACTGCCCGGCTATTTGGATCCCATCTTTTAATTATGGATTCTTCACGGTAACCCCTATCTGATCGACTGTCAAATATGGCCCGACTGTGTGAATCGTTATAAAGCTCATTCTTCACTGTACACCTACGCGATCAGCATACCACGTAGTGTCAGACTATGTGAATAAGTCTTTGACCTATTAATACTTAGATATCTGTACACAATGCCTTAAATTCTAAACAATTCCACATAAATTTAGCAACAATTCACACTCACCACAGTAGTACTGATCAATGAATTTAGATATTGACTATAATACAATATACAGATTTTGATTAAACAGGCATCTGCTCACCCTTTATTATCGAGCTCTCTGATCAGTTTCCTGGGTGGGTTGAATCGCGATTCTCCCTCGAAAAGGTCACCTCTCCTCTGGAATCTTTCTCCCTCTCGTCTCCTGTCCGATTAATTTTCTATTGGGCCGAATTCAAAGATGAAACCATCCTCTGCTTACCAAGTCTGTTAGTAAAACATTTACTGTTGACAGGAGAACAAGAGGAGACAATAGGACGAGGTGGATAATTTTATAATAAGGCCGTTTAATTACATGTAAAGATATCTTAGTAAAATCTTGCAGCAAGGCTCTTTCTGTCTGATTCTTATTGAATCGTCCGGAAAAGAGATAGTTTCAAGAACTGTACAGTATTATATAGACAACAAGCAAAGTAGGTAGATCTGCGAGTCTGGCCTTCCGATTGGTCGATCTGGGTCTTGGGTAGTCCTGAACAGGCCTGGTGTCCACGTTCCATTGGTTCCTGAGATAGTTCTTTGTCCTGAGCTCCAAGCATGAGTTGTGTGTGTCTGTGTGATTGTCATGGGGGAGGGGAGTTGTGGGTATCGTGTATATGTCTAATGAGTCCAGCATATGTCCAAGAGAAAGAGGGGGTGTGTATGTTGTGTCAACTATAGCTAATGTTGAGAAGTTGTTAAAACAAGTTACCAATATCTAATACATTTTCTTACACCAGCTACGTCTATTGACAGTTGTCTTAGTGACATCATCAACATTCTACTGAAATAGTTACTTGCATATTGGAGTCTTTTGTTTAGACATGTAGCTAGCTAAACAATGAACCATAAACCCAATAAACCCAACGTTACTACCCTGCATGAATTTGCAGGTAGCTAAGCAACCAGGTTCAATGTTTACTAGCTAACATTAGGCTATAACTAGCAATGCAAATGGCTCTGAGATACAAATAATATTACTACACAGATCATACATGTAACGTTAGCTAGAGAGCCACCCAGCCTAACAGTGCGATTTAACTTGAAATTAAAACGACTTTGACAAAATTAGAAACGTGTAATATCTGAAAAGGTTGCTAGCTAGACTATTTTACCCGTATACATGGAAGGACGCTTCTACCTTTCTGTCACAGATGCCATGGTATTTGCTCTTAGTTTGAAGATGTAATCCGGAGACAGGTGTTTTATACAACAGCCTTCTGTGTTCTCTTTTCAACTCTCTGCATATTTGCAATCAAACGCCAGAATTTCTCCATCTCCTTAACTATAATACTCGAATTCCACCAGGCATTCCACTGATTTCAAAACTCGGTCCTCCAGAAAGTGGAGTGCAACACTTTTGCAGGTATACTACCTGATATATTTTTTTAAAAGCAGCATTAGAAAGGATTACCTAAACATGCTGACCAGCTCATGTTATAGACAGAACCTTATTACATGGCAGATCAATCCGAACTTATCTCTCGGCATGTTCAGCCCATCCATTATCTCAGCCAATCATGGATAGCGGGAATCTTCCTGTATTTTTCTGTGGCTAAGCCAACTAGGCTCGTATATTTTGTATTTTTTTTTGTATTTACAGATGGCATACAAGTTTGTTTTTAAGGCACATGTTCCAAAAGGTATTTCTGCCAAAAAACGCATTTTGATTTAAAAAAAGTTTACTATCAAATGGCTCTCCTGTGAAGTAGTGACACGCGACATATGCCTAGTTTCCTGAAACGAGTCACAAATGGGTTGTAGAGATTGGTGTGGAAGAACTTAACTGGCCTGCACAGAGCTCTGACCTCAACCCCATCGAAAACCTTTGGAATTATTTGGAACGTCGACTGAGAGCCAGACCTAATCGCCCAACATCAATGCCCGACTTCACTAATGCTCTTGATGCTGAGTGGAAGCAAGTCGTCGCAGGAATGTTCCAACGTCTAGTGCAAAGCCTTCCCAGAAGAGTGGAGTCTGTTATAGCAGCAACAGGGGACCAACTCCATATTAATGCACACGATTTTGGAATTAGATGTTCGAAGAGCTGGTGTCCTTTTTTTGTCATATAGTGTACATTACTCATTATTTCTCATTATTTCACCCTCTGCTGCCGCTCAGCTTCTTGCCACAGAGATAATATTCTGGATGGCTTCACAGTAAGAGCCCAGTGTACGTGTGCGCGTGTTTGCGTGTGTGGTGTTTGTGAATGCACAAGGACCGCCTGTGAAGTCTGGGACGGTAATTCACATTTTATGGACAGAAAAGTGAAGTGTGTAAAGTTCAACAAAAATATCACCAAAAATGAACAGAGGCGATGACATTTTAATCAAAATGGGCCTCCAATGTAAAAGCAGTATTGTTGACACAGATGTTTAATTTATTTTGTGCATTTTTTTCTTTGTGTTTGTACCCCCAACCATTAATTGTTGCAGAGAAGACAAATGGATTTCTGCTTGTTTTAGATGAAGGTCAAATAAAATAGGCACATGGAGGAATTGTTACACTGTGTACATTTCTTAAAAAGTTGTCCACTTTATGTAATTTTTACAGATTGTCTTATATTATGAATAATTTTAAATATAGTAATATTTGCTCTGTAATCGCTACTCAAACCATCTACATTGAAAGTATATTTTTTTATGAAATAGAAAAATGTCTGCTCCAAGTGATGATGGAATACTTTTTTGTTGTTGTTGTATTTTACCCCCTTTTTCTGATTCTTGTCTCATCGCTGCAACTCCCCAACAGGCTCAGGAGAGGCGAAGGTGGAGTCCTGTGTCCTTTGAAACATGACCTGCTTAACCGCGCTGCTTAACACCCGCCAGCCCGGAAGCCAGCCACACCAATGTGTTGGAGGACAACCGACCAGGGTCAGCGTGCAGGCACCTGGCCCACCACAAGGAGTAGCCAGAGCACGATGAGCCAAGTAAAGTCCCACCGGCCAAACCATCCCCTATCCTGGATGACGCTGGGCCAATTGTGCACCGTCCTATGGAACTCCCGGCCACGACCAGTTATGGCACAGCCCGGGAATGAACTCAGGTCTGTAGTAACGCTTCTAGCACTGCACTTAGACTGCTGCGCCACTCAGGAGGCCCGATGATGGAAGACTTAAATCAAATGATTAACATTATTTGCAAAGCTACATTGAGTACGCCAGGACCAAGCACTTTGAGAGATGATTGAAACATAGCATATTTCAGAGTATAAACTGAAACGTGGAATGCCAGGCATTGTATTTACTCACTAAATAAAGTGCATTCGGAAAGTATTCAGACCACTTGACCTTTTCCATATTTTGTTACGTTATAGCCTTATTCTAAAATGAATTAAATTGTTGTTGTTTTTTCTCATCAATCTACACACAATATCCTATAATGTCAAAGCGATTTTTTTGCAAATTTGTAAAAAAAAAACTAAAACAGAAAAACGTATTTACGTAAGTGTTCAGACCCTTTACTATGAAACTAGAAATTTTGATTAGGTGTATCATGTTTCCCGTGATCATCCTTGACATGTTTCTACAACTTGACTTGAGTCCACCTTTTAGAATAAAGAATAAAGAATAACTCCATTTTAGAATAAAGCTGTAAAGTAACAAAATGTGGAAAAAGGGAAGGGGTCTGAATACTTTCCGAATGCACTGTAAGCAGTCCCTCCTCTTCACTATGATGTTGCTTGTGGCAGGTAAAATACACAAATTTTGTTTTCCCAAATCACCCTCTGAAATAGTAATGCTTGACTTTTATGATATCTGGCAGTGTGGTGGAAACAATTTCTATAAAATGTGCCCTTTTAAAATAATACTTCTCAAAGAAGCAATAGCATTTGATAAACTCCAAAGCCAGTTAAAAACTACAAATACTGCAGATTGCAGGGGCTATTGCAAAAGCTATGTGGTCTGATTGCTGTGATATCATAAGAATAATAATTTCAGATATGAACAAGGTACAATACTTTTAAGAAAACACATTGGTGTGATTTCTGATGATTTATTTTATTAATTTCTCAGCATACCAGATGGAAGCAAGACAGATCAGAGAAGATGACATTCTCTGAAAGACGCCATATGACTATTTCATATCTTAGAAATATCACATACTGTACATATTTGGATGAAAGGAGGAAGAGCCCCCCAGGCTGTCAGGGCGAGTTGCCCGTTTTGGACTTTGCTTTGAACAATCACTGGACTTAGTGGGGGTAGTGGGCCTGCTCCCACCATCACTCACCCACTCCCTGCTGCCCTCAATGCTCTGTAGTAGGACATTCTAATGCACTATCAGTCAGATAGCTCACATCTGATGTGAGGTAAGAAAATAAAAGAGGTAGAGGTAAAGAGGAGGGGAGAAAGTAAGAGATCAATCCAGAAGTTTTTTCCATACAAAAGCGCTATAAGATCAGAGCTGATCAATGCTTCTTTCATTTATCGTTTTTCAAAGTTCAGGAAGCATTGTCATGCTAAATTTAAACGGAATCTGCAAGAACAGTGAAAGAGAGAGAGCAAGAGAGAGAGAGAGAGGTGGAGGATGTGAAATCAGGCCGCCCATGTGGCAGGCAGCGATAGACAGCTTAGAGATGGATGGCGCTGAAAGCGAGAAAGTCTCAGTCGTAACGGCTCATCTGATGTCCCTGTCACACTGACACAAGTAGATGCTGAGATAAAGATTTTTTAACCGCGACCCTAATGTACTTTCACCAGCACAATGACTGAGGAGAGAAGATGAAACCCACTGGGCACACCATGTCATTTCAACATGGAGAATTGTGTAATATTTGGTTGATACATTGATAAATAAGATTCCAACCTATTTTCGCCCACTCCAAAAAAAATCTGAAAGTTTGTTAAATTCCCAATGTGTTATCATGATGCTTTCAACCATCTAAAAGCACAACCAAATTCCAATGGAAAATCAATGTCTGATCTAGAGGTCGACCGATTAATCCGAATGGCCGATTAATTAGGGCCGATTTCAAGTTTTCATAACAATCGGAAATCGTTATTTAAAAAAAAAAAAATTACACCTTTATTTAATCATTATTTAACTAAGTCAGTTAAGAACACATTCTTATTTTCAATTACGGCCTAGGAACGGTGGGTTAACTGCCTCGTTCAGGGGCAGAACGACAGATTTTTACCTTGTCAGCTCGGGGGATTCAATCTTGCAACCTTACAGTTAACTAGTCCAACGCTCTAACCACCTGATTACATTGCACTCCACGAGGAGCCTGCCTGTTACGTGAATGCAGTAGAAGCCAAGGTAAGTTGCTAGCTAGCATTACACTTATCTTATAAAAAACAATCAATCAATCATAATCACTAGTTAACTACACATGGTTGATGATATTACTAGTTTATCTAGCGTGTCCTGCGTTGCATATAAAAGATGCGGTGCGTATCGTTGCTCCAATGTGTACCTAACCATAAACATCAATGCCTTTCTTAAAATCAATACACAGAAGTATATATTTTTAAACCTGCATATTTAGCTAAAAGAAATCCAGGTTAGCAGGCAATATTAACCAGGTGAAATTGTGTCACTTCTCTTGCGTTCATTGCACGCAGAATCAATGTATATGCAACAGTTTGGGCCGCCTAATTTGCCAGAATTTTACGTAATTATGACATAACATTGAAGGTTGTGCAATGTAATAGGAATATTTAGATTCATGGATGCCACCCGTTAGATAAAATACTGAACGGTTCCGTATTTCACTGAAAGAATAAACGTCTTGTTTTTGAGATGATAGTTTCCGGATTCGACCATATTAATGACCTAAGGCTCGTATTTCTGTGTGTTCTTGTGTTATAACTAAGTCTATGATTTGATAGAGCAGTCTGACTGAGTGGTGGTAGGCAGCGGCAGGCTCGTAAGCATTCATTCAAACAGCACTTTCCTGCGTTTTGCCAGAAGCTCTTCGCTGTGCTTCAAGCCTATCAACTCCCGAGATTAGGCTGGTGTAACCGATGTGAAATGGCTAGCTAGTTAGCGGGGTGCGTGCTAATATCGTTTCAAATGTCACTTGCTCTGAGACTTGGAGTAGTTATTCCCCTTGCTCTGCATGGGTAATGCTGCTTCGAGGGTGGCTGTTGTCGTTGTATTCCTGGTTCGAGCCCAGGTAGGAGCGAGGAGAGGGATGGAAACTATACTGTTACATACTAAAGTGCCTATAAGAACATCCAATACTCAAAGGTTAATGAAAAACAAATGGAGAGAGAAATATAGAGAGAAATAGTCCTATAATTCCTATAATAACTACAACCTAAAACTTCTTACCTGGGAATATTGAAGACTCATGTTAAAAGGAGCCACCAGCTTTCATATGTTCTCATGTTCTGAGCAAGGAACTTAAACGTTAGCTTTCTTACATGGCAATATTGCACTTTTACTTTCTTCTCCAACACTTTGTTTGTGCATTATTGTTTTAATAAATAATGCTGTTCCATTTTATAAAAAAAAAAAATTAATTATATTTTAGTCATTTAGCAAACACTGTTAACGAGGAGTTAGGCGCAGGTAGGACGTAGACGGCGGACGTAAAGGTAACGTAAAGGTAATGGCGGACTGAACGAAGTTATGTAGAGCACCTCAAGATAAAACATAATATTCGAAATATCTGCTAAATTAGACTAAAATATTAGCACTAAATAATCTGGTGGGTGATAACCTTCAATCTGGATAATAACACAAAACAAATCCTAAGACTAGAGACATTTATCGACAAATATTACGAAAACAAGCAACACCCAAACATGACGGAGAATAAGACAGGGGAACCGAATCAAAAACGAAAACGTGACTCCTCAACCGACACGGATGATCTAATATTCTCACCACCGGCAATGGTAAAGGTCGAAACCGATCTGTTAAAATCAATAAATGACAAACTGGGTATACTTGAATTAGTTAGTAAAGATATAAAAGAGTTGAAGGCAAGCCTAGAGATGAGTGATGAAAAAGCCGCGGCTTTGGAGAAGGAAACACACGCGCTAAAAGGGACGGTCAATAAGATTGAAACCGAAATGAATGAATTTAAAAAGGAGAACAACGTTCTGAAGGAATGCTTACTGGACATACAAACTAGATCCATGAGAGAGAATTTGGTACTTACAGGTATCCAAGAGAAAGAAGGAGAGGTTCCTGAATCTGTAGTTAGAGAGTTCCTTTTTGCAGCGCTTCAGATACCGCGCGAAGTTATCGATAAGATCCAACTTGAACGTGTACACCGCCTCGGACAGAGAGGGCAGAGGTACGAACGCCCAATCGTTGCCAAATTTGCTTCATTTAAAGATAAAATAATGGTTAAAAGCCTAGGTAAAAGACTTGCTGGGACCAAAATTGGCATGAATGATCAGTTTCCGAAAGAAATTGCAGAACGGCGCAAAGTTCTGTATCCAATTTTCAAAGAAAATAGATTAAAAGCGAAACGAGTAGCTCTCGTCGTTGATAAACTATATATTGATAACCAGTTGTTCAGAGACACAAAGATTACTCCATGGTTATTTTAAAAATTACAAAGTTCTCATAGATGAGGAAAATAAACACAATTCAAGCCCGGTTACTGATTGTAACAATACAATACAAAATATAGCTTTTCTATAAATCTTCACATATAACTAATTGAACACAAGCACTATTTCTATATAGTGAAGATAAAAACTAAGTAAACAGAAGGCACAGTATGTGTGGATGGTGTGGTGTGTGTTTATTTTTATTTGTTATGTTTGGAAAGTTGAGTGAGTGAGTAATGAAATAGTTGCATATCCCAGAGCCAGTGTATTGCTGTGGGCCGGGTATGAGAGGGCTTTCAATGTTGTTCAGATGATGGATATACTTTTATAATGAATTACACGTCTTATTTATTTATTGTCCTATCATGGGGAACTACATTTTTAAAATAAATTATATCTAATTATTTATTATCCTATTTTAATGGTACGGTCCATGGCCCTATACCCTAGACACCCACATGAATGGCCCAGATACTAAGGAGAAGTCCCTAACTGTTTTATGTGCATGCTGTATGCGGTCTGTATGCAGCCAAAATGAGGTCAGGGACCAAGAGCAGCACTGCCCCCTCAAGATTCTGAGCCTGCTTGGCAGGGTTGGTCCTGCAAAGCCAAAGCCCCCTAAAGGGAGAGCATAATAAACAAGGAAATTCTCAAAGCTGCTAATGAGAACCTTGATGACCTTGTACCTAGCCGGTGGGGATTCCGGTGGGGTGCCCCCACCCAGGCAGTGGCAGTGCTGGCAACACTAGCTGCAGTAACCCATGGGGAGGGGGTCACACTCGGACATTCAGAGAAGGGGTATATTATTGTGGCCCTGGTGGCACGAAACCAATCGGACTGCATGGAGATGCTTGGGAACATGGTCAAAATGGATGACCGTATTGTGGGTGTTTCAGGAAGAAGGTGTACATTTGACCTCCATCATCTAGGATGTGACAATGGTAAATAAATCTCTACATTTATGCTCATTTTTTGCGCGGTCTTGCAGGCCTTCTCATGCAGCTGCAACTGCAAGTACATTTGTAAATCATGGCCCATCTTGAGTTGGGCTCTGGGATGGTGCAATTGTTGAGAGGGTGAGCTTATGGTTGTGTGGGGGTAAGGGCTGAATGTGTGTGGGTGTATGTGTGTATCCCACAACTGTTGCGAAGGAAGAAGTAAAAGATGTTAGGGACTATAGAGGATGATTCACAGCAATATGTAATAAAAATCGAGGTGAGGGCGATGGAAATGCATTTGGCAATGGATCTGCTTCGGTTCGGTGGATGGTGCTGTGTGCACTTTTCGAAGGATGGATCCCAGTCGGTCCGGGGCTGTGCGATGCGGGGGGTCGGGGGTGGTCTGCCGGGCATTGGGATGACAACCCAACTCGAGATGGGGGCTTTTGGCGGGTGGAATAGTGGGGACCAATTGGAGGTTTGCTTAGTGGAAATGCAAATGTCATGGTACAACTATATAGACACTCAATCATTATGTTACTTTTTAATAGGACGTTTACAAACATATATTTTGATAAAAATAATTGAAAGGTGTGTCTCATTATGGTAAGTGGTGAAATAAGTATAGCCAGTTACAATTGTAATGGCTTAGCAGATAATAAGAAAAGACGATCAGTATTTACCTGGCTAAAAGAGAAGGATTATAATATCTACTGTTTACAGGAAACCCATTCAACAGTTTTAGATGAAGTTTTGTGGAAAAAGAACTGGGGGGGCGAAATATATTTCTCCCATGGGCAAAGAAATTCAAAAGGGGTGATGGTTTTAATTAATAATAACTTTGATCCAAATGTGCAACTTGTCCAAACAGATCCTCAAGGTAGATGGATTATTTTAAATATGTTATTGGACAATAAACATATATGGCTTATTAACCTATATGGTCCGAATAATGATGATCCAAGCTTCTTTGACAATATATATAAGAATGTATCAACTCTACAAGCAACACTAGACTCTATTATTATAGTGGGAGATTTTAATACGGTCTTAAATACCTCTATGGACCGGAAAGGAAATCACACTACAAACTATCACCCTCAGGCACTTAAGGAAATCAGGAATGTCATGGATATATTGGAATTAGTGGATATATGGAGACTTAAATACCCTGACCTAGTGAGATATACATGGCGGAGGCTTAATCAAGCTAGTCGCCTTGACTACTTTCTTATATCATTCTCTCTGGCACCAAAAGTTAAAAAGTGTTTGATAGGGGACAGAATGCGGTCGGACCATCACATAATTGGCATATATATTACTCTTACAGAATTTCCACGTGGGCGAGGATATTGGAAATTTAATCAAAGCCTACTAGATGATAAATTGTTTAGAACTAGGACAGAAGAATTTATAACTGACTTTTTTAGACATAACATAGGTACAGCAGATCCCCATATTGTATGGGACACTTTTAAGTGTGCCTTTAGAGGCCATGCAATTCAGTACTCATCTATAAAACAAAAGCAATTTCGATCAAAAGAGTCCATATTAACAAAGGAAATTGAAGGACTAACAGTACAGTTAGATAACAATAAAAACGGTACCATAGAGGCACAGAATAAGTTAGAGGAAAAACAAAAAGAAATGGAGGAACTTATTCAAGAAAGATCCAGTGTAATATATTACAAAAATAAAGCGAACTGGATGGAATATGGGGAAAAATGCACCAAATTCTTTTTCAATCTTCAATATAGAAATGCTACCAAAAAAAACGTATTAAAACTTGTTACAAATGATGGAGTCACGCATGATTCACCAAATGATATTTTGAAAGAGGAAGTAAAGTACTTTAAGAATATATTTTCGTTTCAGGCTCCTCCATCTCCACTAACTGAAACTAATTGTATGGATTTTTTCCCTAATAATAATGTAAAATTAACATCTGTACAGAAAGACTCATGTGAAGGCTTAATTACAGAGGAGGAACTACTTGATGCAATTGGGGCCTTTAAGGATGGGAAAACTCCAGGATTGGATGGCATACCAGTGGAAGTATACAAACATTTTTTTGATATACTCAAAGGACCATTATTAGCTTGTTTTAACCACTCCTATATAAATGATAGATTATCAGACACGCAACAAGAAGGTGTGATATCATTATTACTGAAACAGGACCCAAGTGGTATATATAAAGATCCAGTCCATTTAAAAAATTGGAGACCTCTTACACTTCAGTGTTGTGATGCAAAAATCCTAGCAAAATGCTTGGCGCATAGAATAAAAAAAGTTTTGTCAGATATTATTCATCCTAATCAGACAGGTTTTTTACATGGACGATACATTGGAGATAATATAAGGCAAGTACTGGAAACAATAGAACACTATGAAATATCGGGGACACCAGGCCTGGTTTTCATAGCTGATTTTGAAAAGGCTTTTGATAAAGTACGACTGGAGTTTATATATAAATGCCTAGAATATTTCAATTTTGGGGAATCTCTTATAAAATGGGTAAAAATTATGTATAGTAACCCTAGGTGTAAAATAGTAAATAATGGCTACATCTCAGAAAGTTTTAAACTATCTAGAGGAGTAAAAGAAGGTTGTCCACTATCGGCATATCTATTTATTATTGCCATCGAAATGTTAGCTGTTAAAATTAGATCAAACATTAATATTAAGGGATTAGAAATCCAGGGCCTAAAAACTAAGGTGTCATTGTACGCTGATGATTCATGTTTTCTTTTAAAACCACAACTAGAATCTCTCCACGGCCTCTTAGAGGATCTAGATACATTTGCTATCCTCTCTGGATTAAAACCAAATTATGATAAATGTACCATATTACGTATTGGATCACTAAAAAATACACATTTTACATTGCCATGTAGTTTACCAATTAAATGGTCTGACGGTGATGTGGACATACTCGGTATACAAATCCCAAAAGAAAGAAATGATCTCACTCCAATAAATTTTTATAGAAAGTTAGCAAAAATAGATAAGATCTTGCTACCATGGAAAGGAAAATACCTGTCTATTTGTGGGAAAATCACCCTGATTAACTCTTTAATCATATCACAGTTTACCTATTTGCTTATGGTTTTGCCTACACCTAGTGACCTGCTTTTTAAATTATATGAACAAAAAATATTCAATTTTATTTGGAACGGCAAGCCAGATAAAATTAAAAGGGCCTATTTATATAACGAATATGAATTCGGAGGGCAGAAATTATTAAATATTAACTTCTTATGGCTGCAAGGCAAAGTGTTGAGTAGCCAGTGAAATCGTGCCCATTTCAAACGGCCTCCTACTCAAATCTTGCTTCTACAATATGAATATTATTATTCTTTTTGGATAGAAAACACTTTCTAGTTTCTAAAACAGTTGGAATTATTTCTCTGAGTGAAACACAAGTCCTTCTGCAGCACTTTTCCTGACCAGGAAGTGAAATGTCAGAAATCTATGCTCTTTTCAATCTGATGCCTATACATGGTCTTAACACCTACGAGTCTGCTGACAGTCTATACGCCTTCCTATTGGTGTAAAGAGGATGTCAGAGAAGAAATTTTTTTGCTCCTCTTGGTCTGTGGTGGAAAAAAACCTATTTCTTTGACCTGAGCGCCAACTTCCGGTATTCTGAAGGAAGTGGGATGGACTTCTGTTTTGCCTTCCTAACGAACGGCTAACGTCTCCGGCTCGAATTTTTTTGGATATATGTGACCATATCATCGTAATGTATGTTTTTTCAATATAGTTTAATCAGATTATTGAAACTTTATTCGGGAGTTTTGCCGTGTTCCGTCGTATGACTGTGTTTACGTTGGGCCACGGCTACTGGAAATGGTAAATTAACAGGGATATTTCTCATTCTGAAACGAAACAACGACTCATCTGGACAGAGGACGCCTGTTTCAACATTCTGATGAAAGATCAGCCAAAGTAAGACTCATTTTATGATGTTATTTCATATATCTGTCGTGCATGTGAACGGGTCGTGGGCGCCCAAATGTGTCTCTCTATTGTGGCTACGCTAATATAGCGATACATTTTGTTTTCGCTGTAAAACATTTAATAAATCGGAAATATTGTTTGGAATCACAAGTTGCCTATCTTTCAATTGCTGCAAACTATATATTTTTCGGAAATGTTTTATGATGAGTAATAAGCTATTTGACGTTGGTGTCTGTTGGTGTCTGTAAATATTATGGCTGCTTTCGGTGCACTTTCTGATTTGTAGCTGAAATGTAAAATATGATTTATACCTGAAATATGCACATTTTTCGAAAAAAAATATGCTATACAATAAATATGTTATCAGACTGTCATCTGATGAATTTGTTTCTTGGTTAGTGGCTATTTATATCTTTATTTGGTCGAATTTGTGATAGCACCTGATGGAGTAAGAAACTGATGCAGTTAGAAAAGTGGTGTCATTTGCTAACGTGGTTAGCTAATAGATTTACATATTTTGTCTTCCCTGTAAAACATTTTAAAAATCGGACATGTTGGTTTGATTCACAAGAAGTTTATCTTTCATCTGGTGTCTTGGACTTGTTAATGTGTGAAAGTTAAATATTTTTAAAAACTAGCTTTTGAATGTCGCGCCCTGCACTTTGAGCTGGATGTTGTCATAGTGTGGGCGGTGTCGGGCTTGCAGCCCAAACAGGTTAAAGCATTAGACCTCTCACTAAAGGCATCAGTCATACAAAAGTTATACTTAAATCCAAACTGGTTCTCTAGTAGATTGGTACGAATGTCTCATCCTATGTTCAAGAAGGGCCTTTTTCCCTTTATTCAGATTACACCTGCTCACTTTCGGTTGCTTGAAAAGGAAATAATCTCCAAAATATCTTTATTTTTTAAACAAGCCTTAGAAAGTTGGTTGCAATTTCAGTTTAATCCACCTGAAAGGACGGAACAAATAGTACAACAAATCTTGTGGTTAAATTCAAATATAGTAATTGATAAAAAAACTGTATTTATCGAAGAAATGTTTAAAAAAGGTATAATTTTTGTGAATGATATCACAAATAGGACTGGTGGAGTAATGTCACACATGCAGCTAACACAGACATATGGAAATGTCTGCTCTACCCAAAATTACAACCAATTAATTGCAGCATTACCACAAAAATGGAAGAGGCAGGTGGAAGGGGATAAAAGTAAGGAACTTGTATGTCGGCCTTATATTAAAGAACATAAATGGTTAAAGAAAAGTGTGATAAATAAAAACATATACCAATTTCATTTAAGGACCAAAAAACTTACAGCTGTGCCATATAAATTGCAAAATAGTTGGGAAGAGATTTTCGATGTACCCATTCCATGGCACATGGTTTATGAATTGATACGCAAAACAACGCCGGATTCAAAACTTCGAATTTTTCAATTTAAATTATTGTACAAAATTCTTGCAACTAATAGAATGTTATATATATGGGGGATACAATCTTCTCAGCTCTGTAGATTCTGCTGTGAGGAGGCAGAGTCATTAGACCATTTATTTTGGTATTGTCCGCATGTAGCTCGTTTTTGGTCACAGGTCCAGGAATGGTTGAAGAATTGCAACATTTGCGTAGAACTAACGCTACAGATAGCAATACTGGGGGATTTGAAAAGCCATAGTCAATCAATCAATAATATAATAATTATTTTAGCAAAATTTTTTATTTTTAATTTACAATCCGTGGAAGCTATGAGAATAGGAAGATTCAAATCTTTTGTGAAGCATCACAGCACAGTTGAAAAATATATGGCAAATAAAAATCCGAAATGGATGATGTTGGAAGATAGATGGGAAAGGTTGAGTGGAGCTGAAGGGTGGGACTAATAACAAGATAAACAATGTAGGGCATACGGGATCTGTGAAATGTGTATAGGTGCGGAGCTATTGTGAAATAGCACAGTTACAAGTGGAAATCAAACTGGATGGACAACAGAAATAGAGGAAGGACTAAGAACAAACAAGAGAGAACTATTATAAAGTAGACTGTGTCTGTAAAATGTGTATAAGATGTATAAATTGAAGGTAAAAACAGAAATGTTTATCAGTTTACTCCAATTGGGGGATCGGTGGTAGGGTTTGCAGGGAATAATAATAAAGGTATACTCTTTAAAAAAAAGTATGTATGTCTATGTAGGTATGTGTATGTATATATGTGTATATGTATGCATACGTGAATGGATATATATATTTACCCCAAAAAATATGGGGGATTGGAAATGATGCAGACAATTACATTGGAAGCAACATTCTTTCCGCAATATTAAGCTGATCCACCCCCCCCAAAAAAAAAAAAAAAAAAAAAAAAAAAATTAAAGAAAACGAATAAAAAAAATAAATAAAAAAAAATAAATAAAAAAAACACTGTTAACGCTAGGCTACCTGCTGTCTGTTTTAACAGCTGAATGTCGCGTTTTTATTTTATTTTATTTATTTCGCCTTTATTTAACCAGGTAGGCTAGTTGAGAACAAGTTCTCATTTACAACTGCGACCTGGCAAAGAAAAAGTGTTTACTGTGTTACAAAAGTTATATTGAATTGTGTTTGTTTGTCAACAACAGTTTGTCTATAAATTAATGTGTGATAGATATGTTTAATTCAAGTCTCCATTTCAACCAAAAATCTAAGTTAATTAATCGGACTAAATCAAATCAAACTTTAAATGCACTTTAAATACAGTTTGATGTGCCTTCATCATATTCTTTAACTTTGGTTGAAATGGAGACTATATTTTTTAATACCTTCTAGATTCCATTTGAAACTACCAAAGTTTGAAACACTAGGCCTCTATGAACTATCTATTATTAGTTTAATTCTGAATTGAATTTAAACAATAGCTGTTGATGAATTCCCAATTGCTATGTAGGCATAAATAGATCATTGATGATATCAATCAATCAATCAATCAAATGTATTTATAAAGCCCTTTTTACATCAGTAGATGTCACAAAGTGCTACACAGAAACCCAGCCTAAAACCCCAAACAGCAAGCAATGCAGATGTAGAAGCACGGTGGCTAGAAAAAACTCCCTAGAAAAGCAGGAACCTAGGAAGAAATCTAGAGAGGAACCAGGCTCTGAGGGGTGGCCAGTCCTCTTCTGACTGTGCCAGGTGGACATTATAAGATTAAATGGCCATTTAACCTTACGATTGTTCTTCAAGATGTCCAAACGTTCATAGATGACCAGCAGGGTCAAATAATAATCACAGTGGATGTAGAGGGTACCACAGGAGTAAATGTCAGTTGTCTTCCCATAGCAGAGCATTCAGAGGTCGAGACAACAGGTGTGGTAGAGAGAGAGAGTCGATAAACAGCATGTCCGGAACAAGGTAGCACCCTGACCCGGTGAACAGGTCAGGGTTCCCTAGCCGCAGGCAGAACAGTTGAAACTGGAGCAGCAGCATGACCAGGTGGACTGGGGACAGCCAGGAGTCATCAGGCCAGGTATTCCTGAGGCATGATCCTAGGCCTCAGATCGTCCGGGGGTGAAGGAAGAATGGGAAAGAGAGAGAATTACAGGAAAGCATACTTAAATTCACACAGAACACCAGATAAGACAGGAGAATTACAGCAGATATAGCAGATATAACAGACTGACCCTAGCCCCCCGGCACATAGACTATTGCAGCATAGATACTGGAGACTAAGACAGGGGTGGGTCAGGGGGCACTGTAGGCCTGTCTAACGAATATCAACAGAACACCAACTTACTACCCTGAGACGAGGCTGAGTATAGCCCACAAAGAACTCCTCCATCGCACGAGCCTGAGGGAGCGCAAAACCAGACTGGAAGATCACGTCTGTGAATCAACCCACTCAAGTGACGCACCCCTCCTAGGGACGGCATGGAAGAGCACCAGTAAGCCAGTGACTCAACCCCCGTAAAAGGGTCAGAGGCAGAGAATCCCAGTTGAGAGAGGGGAGCCGGCCAGGCATAGACATCAAGGGCAGTTCGTCACTCCAGTGCCTTGCCATTCACCTTAGCACCCATGGGCCAGACTACATTCAATCATAGGACCTACTGAAGAGATGAGTCTTCAGTAAAGAAGGTTGAGAACGAGTCTGGGTCTCTCACATGGATGGGCAGACCATTCCATAAAAATGGAGCTCTATAGGAAAAAGCTCTGCCTCCATTTGTTTGTTTAGAAAATCTAGGGACAAAAAGGAAGCCTGCGTCTTGTGACTGTAGCATACGTGTAGGTACAGTATGTATGGCAGGAACAAATTGGAGAGATAGGTAGGAGCAAGCCCATGTAATGCTTTGTAGGTTAGCTGTAAAACCTTGAAATCAGCCTGAGCCTTAACAGGAAGCCAATTGAGAGAGGCTAGCACTGGAGTAATATGATCAAATCTTTTGGTTCTAGTCAGGATTCTAGCAGCCATGTTTAGCACTAACTGAAGTTGATTTAGTGCTTTAACCGGGTAGCCGGAGAGTAGAGCCTTGCAGTAGTCTAATCTACAAGTGACAAAAGCATGGATTAGCAGTTCTGCATCATTTTTGGATAAAAAGTTTCAGATTTTTGTAATGTTACGAAGATGGAAAAAAAGCGGTCGTTGAAATATTCTTGATATGTTTGTCAAAAGAGAGATCAGGGTCCAGAGTAACGCCGAGGTACTTCACAGTTTTATTTGAGACGACTGTACAACCATCAAGATGAATTGTCAGGTCCAACAGCAGATCTCTTTGTTTCTTGGGACCTCAGAGTTTAAAAGTAAAACATTTGCCACCATCCACTTCCTTATGTCTGAAACACAGGATTCCAGGGTAGGCAATTTTGTGGCTTCACCATGTTTCATCGAAATGTACAGCTGTGTATCTTCCGCATAGCAGTAAAATTTGACATTGTGTTTCCAGATGACATCAACCAAGAGGTAGAATATATAATGAAAACAATAGTGGTCCCGAAACGGAACCTTGAGGAACGCCTGAACTTACAATTGATTTGTCAGAGGACAAACCATCTACAGAGACGAACATATCTTTCTGACAGATAAGATCTAAACCAGGCAAGAACTTGTCCGTGTAGACCATTTAGGGTTTCCTAATCTCTCCAAAAGAATGTGGTGATCGATAGTGTCAAAAGCAGCACTAAGATCTAGGAGAACGAGGACAGATGCAAAGCCTTGGTCTGACGCCATTAAAAGGTAATTTACAACCTTCACGAGTGCAGTCTCAGCGCTACGTTGGGGTCTAAAACCAGACTGAAGCATTTTGTATATATTATTTGTCTTCAGGAAGGCAGTGAGTTGCTGTACAACAGCTTGTTTGAAAACATTTGGAGAGGAATGGGAGATTCAATATAGGCCAATAGCTGTTTACATTTTCCAGGTCAAGGTTTGGCTTTTTGAAGAGAGGCATTATACCTGCCACTTTTAGTGAATTTGGTAGACATCCGTTGTATAGGGAGATATTTATTATGTTCAACATAGAAGGGCCAAGCACAGGAAGTAGCTTTTCAGTAGACGGTTTAGAGGCCACTATTTTCATGAATATATCAAGAGATATAGGATTAAAGAACTTGAGTGTGTCCATTGATCCTAGGTCTTGGCAGTTCTGTGCCGACTCAGGACAGCTGAGCTTTGGAGAAATACCCAGATTCAAAGTGGAGTTCGTAATTTGCTTTCATGATCTTTAGGATGATCGAGCAGCAGTGAGGGCTCTTCGATATTACACAGTACTGTCTTTCCAAGCTAGTCGTAAGACTTCCAGTTTGGTGGAGCGCCATTTCCGTTCCAATTTTCTGGAAGCTTGCTTCAGGGCTCGGGTATTTTTTGTATACCAGGGAGCACATTTCATGTGACAAATGTTTTTTGTTTTTAGGGGTGCAACTGCATCTAGGGTATTAAGCAAGGTTAAATTAAGACCCTCAATTAGGAGGTTAACCGATTTTTGTACTCTGACGTCCTTGGGTAGGTGGAGGGAGTCTGGAAGGGCATCTAGGAATCTTTGGGTTGTCCGAGAATTCATAGCATGGTTTTTGATAATCTTTGGTTGGGGTCTGAGCAGATTCTTTGTTGAGAGTGCAAACTTAATAAAATTATAGTCCGATAGTCCAGGATTTTGAGGGAAAACATTTAGATCTACAATATTTATTCCATGGGACTAAACTTGATCCAGGGTATGACTGTGGTAATGAGTAGGTCCGGAGGCATGTTGGACTAAACCCACTCAGTCGATGATGGCTCTGAAAGCCGTTTGGAGTGGGTCTGCAGAATTTTCCATGTGAATATTAAAGTCACCAAAAATGTGAATATTATCTGCCATGACTACAAGGTCAGATAGGAATTTACGGAACTCCGTGAGGAATGCTGTATACGGCCCAGGAGGCCTGTAAACAGTAGCTATAAAAAGTGAATGAGTATCCTGCATAGATTTCATTACTAGAAGCTCAAAAAACGAAAACAGTCTTTTTTTTGTAAATTGAAATTTGCTGTCATAAATGTTACCAAAACCTCCACCTTTGCGGGATGCGCGGGGGATATGGTCACTAGTGTAACCAGCAGCAGAGGCCTCATTTAACACATTAAATTCATTAGGCTTGAGCCATGTTTCAGATAGGCAAATCACACCAAGATCATTATGATCAGTGATTAGTTCATTGACTATGACTGCCTTGGAAGTTAGGGATCTAACATTAAGTAACCCTATTTTGAGATGTGAGATATCACAATCTCTTTCAAAAATGACAGAAATGGAGGAGGTCTTTATTCCAGTGAGATTGCTAAAGCGAACACTGCCATGTTTTGTTTTGCTCAACGTAGATCGAGGCACAGACACATTCTCAATGGGGATAGCTGAGCTGACTACACTGACTGTGCTAGTGGCAGACTCCACTAAGCTGGCAGGCTGGCTAACAGCCTGCTGCCTGGCTTGCACCCTATCTCATTGTGGAGCTAGAGGAGTTAGAGCCCTGTCTATGATCATAGATAAGTTGAGAGAACCCCGCCAGCTAGGATGGAGTCCGTCACTCCTCAGCAGGCCATCCTTGGTCTTGTTTGTGGGTGAGTCCCAGAAAGAGGGCCAATTATCTACAAATTATATATTTTGGGGTAGAAAACAGTTTTCAATCAGCGATTGAATTATGAGACTGCTGTAGAGCTCATCACTCCCCCTAACTGGGAGGGGCCAGAGACAATTACTCGATGACGACATCTTTCTAGCTGATTTACACGCTGAAGCTATGTTGTGCTTGGTGACCTCTGACTGTTTCATCCTAACATCGTTGGTGCCGACATGAATAACAATATCCCTATACTCTCTACACTCGCCAGTTTTAACCTTAGCCAGCACCATCTTCAATGTTGATTTAACCAGTTTGTGCACACACACGTGTTCCATTATGTGCCTGTGTGTGTGTTTCCATGCTACACATTTCCATGTTTGTCCGTTGAGGCTAAAGAAGGCTGTTCAGTCATAGCTGTCACTCAGGGGCGACATTTAAAACGAGAGAAAGACAATAGAAAATGATTTCTTTAATATATTTTAGATTAAGGGTTAGTCAGTGTGAAACATCACATCTTTTACTTCCTATGTAGCGCTCTGGGGGAGCAGACTAAATCTGATGTGCTAGCTGTCACCTAAACAAATGGAAGGGAGGGAGGACTAACCTCCCCCTGTTATTGAGGGCCCTCTTCTTCGAGACGGAGTGCCAGGGTGATAATGATCAAATCAACTCACACAAGATGAGCATGGTTTTAAAATGAAACAAGTCCATCAGAAAACACAATAACGTAAACAGAGGGAAAAACATTCCTGTATTAAAACTGACAGCCATGTACAAAGTCAATTCTCACCTATACTGTATGTACATTTACAGGCAAGTATAATGAACATTTTGTTTGGGGTGTTAATGCAAAGGTATAATGAACCACTTCAATGTATCAAGCCATAGTGAACATAATGTCATAATCATCCTTCAAGCTAATGATATGATTTGCATATGGTGTATTTACTTAAATGGAAAAGCAATACAAGCGATAGAATTTTTCTCACCCAACTGTGTCGCAATTTCATAGTGGTATTAAACTTACACTATCTGGCAATGATTTACCCGAACACACTAAAGGTGAGCCTTAGATGAACACATTAATGTGCCTTGCATCATCAAATTATATTTAACACTCATATCAAATACATATACAGTAGCTAGCTTGAAATATTATGGTAAGGTATGCAATTGTAGTGAAGCACATGACCAAGTGCCATTGTGGCACCATCTCTGCAGTTGAATGGATCACTATGATATTGTGATGCCGCAGTAACTTTCCCTATAGACATATGATTGAAAATACAGTAGCTTCTGGCTACCAGAAAAAATCCATGATGAGGATGGTTGTGTTTATCTTCTTGCTGTCATTGCCTCCCCACTGACACGCACATACACACACAAAATACGCTTTATCTTTCCTCCTTTTGAGAATGATTACTTTTCAAGCATCACTTTTGCGAGAAAACAGGTTGATGAGCCTGAAAGGATCAATATTATCCTAGTAGCTAAGCAGAGTGTGATGGACTAAACGCTCCTATTTGTAACCTTTTTACAATGCCCCTAATGTCTGCCTTGGAAGATCACCTTATTGATCCAATGAAAGGGCTGGGGAGGCACAGTAATTCTGTTTCCCCACATGAGGGATCTGCAATTTCCCCCTAAATGGGAAAGGTCTCTGGGATCAAGGCACAATGGGGTATAAACACACGGCTGCAGAGAAAAACCATGCTATCAGCAGTGCCAAAGGGAAAACTGTACAGGCTATCCATTCTAAAAACACTGGCTTCTCTGCTGGAAGCTATCACAGGTGCAAATGAACCATTGATCTTTATGAGAACTGGCTTGTTTGCCAAAGGGGACCTGCAGATGCTTGATGTTCTACAGCAGTGAGAACAGAGAGATGCTACTCCATCCATATCCAGTGGGTTTCAGTGTGTTTGCATCAATAGCACTGGAGAGGCAGTAGCGGAGCTCTAATCCATCCATGGGCCACCACGCAGCCAGCATTTCAAACAGGCCACCCCAGGGAGAGGGGGAGAAATGACAAAGCTAGCACATTTGGCTCCTTGGAAGTTGTGGGATAGCACGTTTTTGGTTTCACATTGGTTCTGGGAACGAATCCATACATCTCCTGACCGGTGAAACTGCATTATTAAAAAAAAGAAATATGTTCTGAGAACGGAAGTGAACATTTTGTCTGTTCTGGGAATGTTTATTTTTAGGTTCCAGAGAGGTTCTGAGAAAGTTTTCCTGTTGTCACGTTCTGACCATAGTTCTTTTGTATTTTCTTTGTTTTAGTGTGGTCAGGGCGTGAGTTGGGTGGGTAATCTATGTTTTCTATTTCTGTGTTGGTTTTCTGTGTTTGGCCTGATATGGTTCTCAATCAGAGGCAGCTGTCAATTGTTGTCCCTGATTGGGAACCATATTTTGTTGTTTTTGTATTTGAAGTGTTCAGTTTTTTGGTTTATTATTAAATTAAGATGAACACTAACCACGCTGCGCTTTGGTCCTCTCCTTCTTCCACCGACGACAGCCGTTACACCTGTGAGGTTTTATTAAACTTTTGAGAACAGAAATAGGTTATTTTAAGGTATTTAAATAAAATTCTGAGAACATGTTTCAATAACAACATGTTTCATGCAAAAACATGTATTTTTTATGGTGGCACGTCGTCAGTGAAATTCAAACCTATGACCTTCTGATATTTATCCATGGAATTAGTCCACTGCACTACAAGGATGATCTAACATGCTATGTTACTTTTTTACTCATTCAAAGCTGTTCGTTTTAGTCTATTCAAACAGACCCCATTTCAAAGGAAACAAGCACTCATTAAGATCAAGTGTGACTAATTAGATTGCTCGGCCAACACACCTGAACACACTTAGAGGATAAAGTTTGTTGATGCTGAGAACGGAATGTATATGTTTTTAAATAACATTCTTAGAATGTTATGTTGAAGTACTGAAATTCCCCCAGAATAATGTTGTTTCTTAATGTCTTCTGAACATTCTGAGAACATTACCATAAATAGTACCATGATAAAACATGCAGAAAATGTTATACTGAAGTACTAAAATTGACACAGAAGAACTTTGTTTCTTAACGTTCTCTGAACATTCTGAGAATATTACTTGATATAGAACAATGAGAAAATGTTATGCGGAAGTACTGAAAATTCCCACCTAAGAAACATATGCTTCACAAAACGTTATGTGCTAGCTGGGTAACCTGCACCATTCCAAGAACGTTGTGTGAAGGTTGTATGCAAAACAAGAGAAAGACAGAGAAAGAAGGTGAGGAGGGAGATATACAGTAGAGTGGGAGAGAGTGGGAAAAGCTCGACGGGGGTCTGGCCAACGCATCGGGCGGAAAAAATGTATAAAATCCTGCAGTCTCACTCCACTACTTTTATTCATTTGACTCTGATTAGGTCTGACAATGGATCTCTGCCATTATGTGCTAATAAAAAGAGGCGGGTGGTAGATAGGGCGCAGGGGTAATGGCATCCCACTCCTCTGTCTAAATAAACTCAGCGGTGACAACCTCTCAAAGGGACATGAAGAGTGACGTGCCCTGAGCATCACCGCCGTGGAGGTATTGTAAACACGACCACAACAGTCCCTCCCCAGCACCATCCCCAAGTAACAGAGGTCACGACACAATACACTTGGGCCATTACTGATTTAATTGTTTGAGTTGTTTTCTAAACAGACATTTCTCAGGGGACTAAGGAAGTAGATCTAGTTTTGGCCCCTGGGAAGGTGGAATCACAGATGCCATGTCACTGAATTTATTGTTGGATGGTCCTTAGTTATTTATCTTTTCACTCTCTGAGGCTGTAGCCTTCACTACTCCAGTGGGTTCAGGTAAAGCATTAGCCCTTCACGGAGCTGTATGCTTTGAGATAGTGCCTATACCGTCCCCAGTCACCCAGAAATTATGGAATAAATGGATTCTGACCTCCGGTGCCCCAATGAGTTACAGGCTATGTCCTACCTGTGGCTTTACACCTCTATAAACACTATAGCACTCCAATACTGCAGCGCTGACACCAGAGGAGGCAGGTGGGAGGAGCTTTTGGAGGACATGTTCATTGTAATGGCTGGAATGGAATCAATGTAAAGGTATCAAACATGGAAACCACATTTATTGTTACATTTATTCCATTCCAGGCATTATAATGAGCCCGTCCTCCTATAGGTACTTCCACAAGCCTCCTCTGGCTGACACATCCGGGTCACTTCTTTTATCTCTCTCTCCCCCCCCCCCCCCCCCCCCTCTCTCAATCTAGTATCTACAGTAACACTGTACCACACCCAAACCACAAATTAAGGTCGGGGGGGAGTTGGCTGTAGAGCTGACAGGTATACAAATGGCTTTCTTATGTGATGTGTGTTCACTGAACTCCGAGGGCAGCTTTGTTTTTGGAATTTTCTAGGTGATTTTGTTGGGTTTCAGAGTTGTTGTTTTTATAGCTTTCACACACGGAGAATCTTGTTTGAAAAAAGCCTACCAACGACCTATCTACCAATCTCACAGCACTTCAAGCGTGACAATGTAATCGATTTACATTAAACCCAAGCAACTGTAAAGTTATTTGTTGCGATAAATTTAATTTAGGGATGATGTAGCTGCATTGAATGTCACTCCTAAAGCCCAGTGATTGTGATGGGGAATGGATAGGACTGAGAATGTCACCACACTTTATAAAGAGAAAGACATTCATTCAAAACAACCTTTTCCTGAGGCAGAGATCAGATGTGACACGTGACACACACAGAGACACACACACGCTGTCTTTTGTGAGCTCCCTATCATGGCCACTGGTTCCTATTCTTAATTAAACATGGCTGAGGCAAGGGCCCTTGACGCCATTCCAGACAACATCAATTGCACCTTTCTGTCTTTCTCTGTATGAATGGAGATTTGATTTTTGTTACAATTCTGTGAAACCGTTCCAACACTTTATGGCAACACTGAGAAGAAACAGAAGAAGCAAACAATCACACACCCACCCTTCACAGTGATGCCCACCTCAGTCCCTTCGCTCTGCTCTCACACAGTTAAACTGGCAGTGAACCACCATGAGGGGCATTTTGTATTGCTGTCATGTGAGACCTGCACATCACAATGTCTACACTGTCTCTTTCTAGCTTATTCACTCTCTCCCACATGAAATCCACTCCAGCAAGTGCCATATGTGTTGGTTTTAACTAACTTCGACACTCACGGGACTTTGATAGTTGAAAGATGTAATATTCACAGTTGAGCGCTTTGTGGTTGTAACTCTGAGCTGTGCCACGTCAACAAAGAAGACGGCACTGGAATTGAAGCTCCCTGGATGTTCCTGAGTAACAGATTTAGCTGTAGGAGAATGTAATACATTTCTGCGAAGAAGACTCAGTGAAAGTCCTGGGTATACATGATCATTTGGACTGACCATCATGACATGACTGCGTTTTGACATAACAAATGTCCCCCATTCCTAATCAATACATTCCTGTAGACTTTCAGTGGTGTACTATTTCACTCAATGTACACGTCAGTCACAGGCTGGGAGAAGGGGGGAAATCCTGGGACACCACATGTCATCTGGGAAATATATATCAACATTTATAATAAATAATGAAGGGCCATGGACATTCCAGCCATATATGCTCAATTTTGTTACCTCTCTTTTCTGATTATTACATTGGATAAGTAGAAATAATACTAGATGTCTTACATTTGACATTTTCTTTTCAAATTATTAAGCCACGCAGAGAAACTGGAAATATTGTCAATTGAGATGCCTGAGTACAGTATACATATATACCATTGCTTAATGAAAATATATTTTGATATCTGACTGGAAGCGTTTCGCTTCAAGCATTTCGCTACACTCACAATAACATCTGCTAACCATGTGTATGTGACCAATAACATTTGATATTTGAAATAATGTTAAGAATGAAAGGTTTTTACAGCCTTGTTGCATCATCAGACAGCCATCATCATATAGAGTACAAGGAAGAATAGCGAAGTGAGCAAGTGGCAAATACAGCTAGCAACCACACCGTGGAATAGAAATCAATAGAAGAGCGTTGAAATCAATCTATGGGTGCTTTTCATGGTCTCCCACAGTGCAGTTTGGCCCATTAGTGCTCCCTGAGCGGGCCCTTGCCACATTCATTGTTTTATCCAGTCTACAGTGATGGAGGAGCTCTAGTCTGTAGTTTTGTTATCCTGGCCACCAAGCAACAACAAGTAATCCTCAGGGGTCTCAATGTAATGAAGCTCATTGATTTGTTCCAGGAGGTTAGCAATAAGATTGAATGAGGTGTTTTGACACTGGAGAAAAAGGGGTGACTGTGGTCAGAGAGGAGCCTGTGGAGGGACTGTAATAGAGAACAGGCATTGTCTCCACTTTCTTCTCTCCTCTGCATTCTCCAGTGAAAAGACTTGACACTGAAATGGTCGGATAGTGTCCGTCAAAGATAGAAAAGGATGGATTACATTTATTTCACACATTGTGTGTGACTGTGACTGTGACAGTGGTTGTTTTTTTTAACTGAGAGCAAAGAATAAAATGCAAGATGACATCAAAGACAAAACAAGCCATTCAGAATGATCCCACGATAGATTTCCAAGTTGAACCCACACTCAGAACAACATCACCACGACAAAAGATCTGGCCTCTAGTTTCTCAGAATGGCATGGAGTAATTTTGTTGTGAGCACATTTTCAAAATGTAATTAATCCTAAACCTGGGGGCACTGAACTCATTTCCAAACAAGTGTGAAACCCAAACATAACAGTAATAATTACATTCCGTCGAAGTCTAGCCACCTTTCTGTTTGCAAACTTGTGTATTTAATTAATTCCTCAAATTCCCAAACCAGTGGTAGAGCAGATTGTTTGGGGTGCCTCTTTTTAATTAGCTAGTCCTCGAGCGCAGAGACAGCGTGTTTCAATTAGACACCTAATGAAATTCAATCATCATGAAACAGCGTGACCACTGTGGTGCAGCTTCTCATTCAAACCAATAACAATCAGAGGAACACGTGAGGAACGGTCCATTCATCAGAGCCTGTGGAAACCACATTTGACTGAGTTCTATATATTCCATTCCAGCCATTACAATGAGCCCGTCCTCCTATTGCTCCTCCTCTGGTGTAGAGAGAGGGAGGCACCTTTGGGGCATGTTCAGCCCTCTCGCCTCTCCTTGTTGGCAGGGCTGCCTCCCACCGCTAGTTGCTACAGGATGAGAGGCTGGTGAGGCCTTGCAATTCACTGGGCTCTCCTGAGAAGAGCAATTAAAGGATGATTTGTCTGGCTGTGTGACGCCAATATCAAAGTGCCTATATTAACCACAGGATACTCAGGACACTGGGTTGAGCCCTGCAGACTTATTTAGCTGCACTAGAGAGATGCTCTCTAGCTAGTCTTGGAAACCCAGACATAGGAGCAGAAGCACTAGATCTGGGGTGGATGTCAGATTCTCTTGGAAATGTTAAAAGGGGAAAAATAAATGTTCCCAACAAATTACGAGTTTGGGTAGGCGGGGCTGGAAATGCGGGTGGGAATTGTGCTTGTTTAGCTAGGGCAACAAGCGGATAAAGCAGTGACATCGCCGGTGATGCGCGTCCCATTTCCAACTCTTCCTCTCTGTCACAACTGATGCCTGAACTTCTACTGACGTGTACGCTGGAACATTAGTACATTATGGAAGGCAACCTGTCCGTCTAGCGAGACTATACTCTTTAGTTGTAGGCTACTCCTCTATGTTGCTAACATGAGTCGATGTTATCCATATTACAAGGAAAACATATTAGTGTAACCAGATTACTTGTTCAAGAATCAAATATAGTTGCATACAGTATATTCCATCCATTTCACATCCTCTTCATGGTGCCAGGTTAAGCAATAACATAGCATTGATTCAGTTTCTTGGGGTTTAGAGAGAAACAATCCAAGATAGAGATCAAGCAAGGCAAGGCAAGTCAGCAGCAGCCATCTTCCAGTGAGATGGAATCACTTCAGTAGGAACAGTGACTTTTCCTGAGCAGGGAGGTGGAACTCAGGATAATGCGGCTCGAGACGGGTCAGTCCCAATTCACAGATGGTAAATTGTGTGGAAGGCATTGATTAATGGGGAAGACAACTCGTTATGGCCTACAGTGTCATCCTCCCCTTGCCTCCTCCCTTCTAAACCCCCTCTCCCACCATCCCCTCACCCTCAGCACTGCAATCAGGCCAGCGGCTAAAATAACAATTCAACAATTGATCTCAACCCACAATTAATGGCTCCTCTCCAATGTAATTTGTGACCAGGCATTAGCTCTAATGTGATAGACGGAGGGCAGATGAGAAAGAGCAAGGGAGGGATTTCTCTCTCGCAGGCAGCACACAAATTAATAATGATAATATGGTGCAATAATTTGTTATTATATAGTGTGCAGTTGGCATAGGTGCTCTCAGATTGGCTGTGTGGACAGATGAGCTGTGTGGACAGATGGGCTGTGTGGACTATGAGGTGAGACACAGAAGTAGACAGAAAAACACAGCCTTTTGATACAGGTCACCAAAGTGACTGCAAGACTCAAAACCATCATGCCATTAGCAAATTAGAGTTGTTAAAAGTCAAACAAAAACAAATTACTAATGATAGAAAATCATTTTGGAAGAATGCATTATTCTGTTTGAGTATAAGTATCGCCAAATAGCAGACTATAATCAAGATTGTAATATCATTTATTTAACACATGGCTGAACAGTACATAGACGTGTTGCATCAAAGCTAGAGAAAATAGGAAACAAAGAGAGAAAGGGAAAGAGGCAGAGAGAGCGAGAGAGGGGAAGGCACTGAGATCTCACAGAAGAGAGAGCCTCCTCCATTATCAGTGAGGTTCCACAGTCAGACGGATGGTTTAATCTGGGCAGAGCAGGGGACATGTTTTACAGTGATGGTTAATCCTCGACAGAGGCCTGTGATGAAGGGAAGGGGTGAGAAGTAAGTAAGACATGCTCTGGGACAGATTCCATTCAATATTAATCAAACCTCCAATCAATGTTCAATAACTCCTGCTTCATTCCTGTCATCTACTGCCAGTCGCTCAGTCCAGAGAAATGGTTTTCGGGAGCACGGGCAATGCTCCCTCATTCAACGCTGTGGCAATATTACATTATCTATGATGACTTGAGTAGGTATTACTGTCTAAATATCAATTCCTGTCCAGCACTCCCACACTTTTAGGCAACAAATGACATATGGCATGGGCTCTGTCACCTGTGACTAGCCTTCCATGTCAGCGTGGAGGGACAGAAGAGGACTCATTCAAAGGGGAAAATGACAGAGGGTGACTATGTATCATGGCTGGTCACTCTGTGGGAAGCTGGGCCTCTGGAGGTGTTATTTTTCCAGAAACAATATCAGACAGTACACCATTCTGAAAAAAGCAGAGGAAGTCTGGAACTAAAGAAGATGACTGGACAGTTTTTTGTGGTATGGATGAAAATGTTTTCACCAGCTTTTATACACAGCTTTTACGCACACTCCTCAATACAAACTCGAGGCAATTGTTAGGCAGAACATTTCATTCAAAAAAATCACAAGAAGAACATTTACACCATTTGTGATGATAACAAAGTCATCAAAGTAGTATGACTCAAGCCTCTCTCCTTGCTATAAAACTCATCCCCATAGCTTCCAACAAGCTAGCCAAAAGGAGAAGTGATGGAGGAGGCCCCTTTATCTGCTGCAAACACAACCTAGAGCACAAAAAAACATGGCCTCGGTCCAACAAGAACAAAAGGGCAGTTTGAGACAGAGACAAGCATAAGACTGCACTGGATCAACACGTTCTGCAACTGGCATCATTAAGACATATGTTCATGCAATGACTCTTGACTTTGACACAACTCATGCAACCCATTTTCTTCAGCTGGGTGCCTGTTTCATTGACTTCACCACCCCTCTGTGTATTCCTATTAACGTTGCATTGTCTCTCTATTCTCCTTGGTTCGGCTTAGTATTACTTCTGTACACACAGTTATAGGCTACTGCTGTACTCTAAAACACCCCTTAATGTTGGGCATGCCTGCCTGCCTGTAACATCATGCATGGCTGCCATAGCAAAGCCTCAGTGGCCTTCTGTCAAGGTGGGCACCACTGGGCTGTAGAGGACTCTGGTTCAGCCTCTCTCTCTTCTTTATTGGATTATTTTATCACTCTTCTCACTAGCTGTGACAGGTATGGCCGTGATCGAGTATGGCTTGTTTTCGCTGCATCCTCCGCAAACTTTGACACCTGATTTCATTGACGGAGATGGGATTTAAAAGGCGGGGGACATGGGTCGCCAAACCCTCTTCTGCACTGCAGTTAATATATAGTACCTGAGTTGGCTGTAAGCTGCCAGGGAAAAGGTTGGGATAGCAGAGACTGGGGACTGCACTGTATATACATGCCCTTACACACACACACACACACACACACACACACACACACACACACACACACACACACACACACACACACACACACACACACACACACACACACACACACACACACACACACACACACACACACACACACACACACACACACAAACTGCCCCATCGATTTCATTTTTTTTAGCTTCAGACTTCAATACTTACATTCAGCTTGAATATTTATAGCCTCTTAGAAGTGTTGCTTTCAACATATATTGGGGCGGCAGGTAGGCTAGTGGTTAGCGCGTTGGGCCAGTACGCGGAAAGTTGCTAGATCGAATCCCTAAGCTGACAAGGTAAAAATCTGTCATTCTGCCCCTGAGTAAGGCAGTTAACCCACTGTTCCCCGGGTGCCGAAGACGTGGCAGCCGCCCCGCACCTCTCTGATTCAGAGGGGTTGGGTTAAATGTGGAAGACACATTTCAGTTGAATACATTCAGTTGGACAACTAACTAGGTATCTCCCTTTATACTTACCCTGTTGCAGAGAGCTCAAATACACATTCAGTACCCTAGCACTGGAGGACGACATCACTGAAATTAATGTAGGGTAATTAGTATATGTCTTTACGATACCCAATCCTCTCCTGCACCTAATTTGGTGATAAGTGTAGCCTTGGATTCACTAATATGTTAAGGAATTTTCTCCACATTTAACCCAATGATGAACCTACAGTATCTCCTAATATGATTAGGGGCTAATTCGTGTAGTAGACGCAGCGGTGGAACAACAGGAGAGCAAGACAAGGCAAGGCGCTGGCCGTGTGGTAATGAGAGCTGTTTTATTACATATCCCCCTGAGTAGAAAAGCACATCCTAAAGATACCTCTGCTGTGGAGGTGGAGGTGCACTCTCAGCTTAATGCTGCTGTGGGTTTTGTCTGTTGGAGTAATCCACGTTATGCTATCTGTTTTTGTGCCTGCCTCTCTCTCTCTCTCTCTTTCTTTCTCTCTCAATGCCCCCACTCTCTCTCTCCTGCTTAATCTGAGTACATTTCTGAGAATTCAGCAGTCAGTCAAACTCAGGGTTTAAATGATTTAAAATTATTGAAAATGTGAGATAATGTGAAGAACTGAGAAACTGTTTTATATACTCAAGGGCTTGCTTTGAATCAGTTCAATCACCTTGATTTCACTGGTTCAGCCATCATGATGAATCAGGAGGGAGGGAGGGATGAAGGGATGGATGGATGGAGTGAGGGGAAACCTAAGGACTGAATTCCTGTAAATAGATAGGAAAGACTATCTGAATTAACAGGCATGAAAAATTGGTCAGATAAACGTATTTGCTATTGAGATTAGAGGACACAAAAACAACAAATAGACAAGGTGTGCTTACACCAATCAGGTTGATGAATGGACAATGAATCTTCCCCCTATCTCTTAAATTTTACTTATTTATTTATTTATTATGAATTCATTTCCAAACTTGTTTATTCTTTTCTACTTGACAGGCTGAGCCAGTGTGCTGGGTCATCATCACTTTAGAGTTTGGCTCATATGTGATTGGCTGAGACCCAACAGTGACTCCACAGCCTACTGTGTATACAAAAGCAGACTAACACCTCTTACAGATTCCTGTAAGAACTTAGGACTACTTAAAGTTCACAACTTGAGGTTGTCTTGTCAAAAGGCATTGAATACCCCTGCTGGAGTGGATGTTAAACAAGAACAATGAAATTCCTCCCATGTCTTTGCATAGCCACTTAGATGGTAACAATGACACTAGGGCAGGCACTATGTCCTGATACATTGATGAAGATGTTTAAGGTCCATAGTAATCCTTGGTTGTCTATATTCTCATTTTTGTTTTATATCAGGGTCTGTTTTCATTGCATGTCTGTCGATACACAATGTGTCATTCCTTCCCCAAGTTCATGTTCATCTCCGAATCATAAAATACAAAAATTGGGGTAATATAAAGTTCTGTACCAGACCTTGGCCACTGTAGAGAGGTTCACACAGTGTGAGATTGTAAAGTCAGCCCATCTCCCAATGTGCTCCTTGTGTCAAATCCATTCCATTATAAACATTTTGGCAGGACTATGTCAGCGCAGTGAAAAAAAATAAATCCTTCTTTTGGCCATTGGAGAAAAATAAGACCTGATTTACTGCACTGAAAGTAAACTTGATACACAGAAGAAAGTGGAGTGCTAGGAGATATAAATATGCTTAACATGACATGTATTTGCATTTTTGTTGGTAGAACACAAGTTGTTTCAAATCTATAGACAATAATTTCCAGCTTTCCTCATCATTGATTAATTGCGAACATGGTTGTCAGATTGTGACCAACTGACCTATTTTCAGATGAACATACAATCTTAGCTTCTGTATATGAATCAATGTATTCATCGCTCAAACCAAATCGAAGCCTACAGTGATGATGCATGTACCTAAAACATACATTTATAATACACAGGTTTGAACATAGTATTGTGAAGAGCAGTGGGGTGGCTGCTCTCTCTCTCTTTCTCTCTCCCTCTCTTTCTCTTTCACACACACACATGCACACTAAACTAAAAAACGTTAGAGTTATGGAGAAAAAAAGTTAGCAGCACCAGATTGAATTCTGAGCCCCACCATGGCACTTTTCACTGCGCCATTACACATTGCCTTCCTTTATGCTCTCCTGTCATCCATAGGGTAATATCAGCTTGCCCTTTCAAAGTAATGCACAGGCTTAATGCAATTCATTGACTCCATGCCAGGGTAAACGTTCTCCATCATGCTCTGTCTTCATAGTAATAAATGGGAGCAATGTTTGCTCTGCTTCACTCGCACACCAGGAGTGGAATCTGGGCCATAATGCAGATAATAACGCTCTCACTGTACAATTATAACTATTCACCCCAAAAGCATTAAATATTGATCACTGTGTGTTAACTCAGAGCTTGAATGAAATGTAAAAAAATATGAATCACATGCCGGGACTTCACCAATATTCATGGGAACGGTGATACAGCCACACATGAAGCCTAAACAACCGCCACAGAAACTTTCCCCCGTATCAATTTACATTTTAAATGCTGTGGAACGAATTGCTCCATTTCATCAATTCAGGCCTCACAAAAACACATCAGCTATTTGCTGTGCAGGGGAGAGGAGATGAGAGGGCATTAAAGCCTGCTAGATGAGTACGCGTGACCTACCACGTTAACTTTGTCCTTGCATGTGGAAAAAGATTGCTCTCCATCTTGTAGCATTTAAAACCCATTTCAGTGTCTCTTTCCTGCGAGTGTTAATGGACCTCTTCATAGGCCATCTGTGAGTAGTGAGAGAGAGAGAGAGAGAGAGAGAGAGAGAGAGAGAGAGAGAGAGAGAGAGAGAGAGAGAGAGAGAGAGAGAGAGTACCTGTCAATAGCTGCAGAAAACAATGCAAAAACGATATGAAATTCAGGCTGTGTCTAGGAAGAGAAGTGTTTGTCCTGCCTGTTAATCATCATTGGGCTGTAAATGGCCACTGTGTTGTTTGAACGATATCTCAGAGAGTAATCTCTCCATGAGGGACATCATCAGATACAAGGTTAATGAGACTTTGATGGAAGCATATGTCTCACACACCGCTATGGTATTACACCATCATAACAGGGACAATGAGTTTATGGCACCGCTCCAGAGACAAACAGAAGCAAAGCACTATTATGAAGACTGCTGAACACAATGTCAATTTAGTTTAGTTCCCACTGTTGACATCTTCAGATGAAATGCTTCTCTGCAGTGCCCATCAAGTTAGTGTCAACATTACCTTTGTGAATTGGATGTTGAAGCTGTTGACAACAGCTGTCAAAAAAAACAGGGTCACATTCAGCGAGAAGCAAACAACAGCAAACAGTTTGAGGGTTTGTGCTTATTTGTGCTTATTCTATACAACCTCAAATAACCAAACGTATAGCCAATTGCCACAAACAGGCTAGCCATTTTACATAACAGAAGCATGTGAATAATCCAATATCAAAGAGAGTATAGTGAGGGGTAGCCAGTCCTGCAGTAGAAAAACATTTACCTTTGTCTTTTCATATAATTTTGTTCTGCTACAGATATTCAATTGCATATGTGGCATTAACTACTGTAGGCTAAAGTACCACTGAGGAGAGGGTGGCAGATGTAGGTAAACCAGGCTTGACGGGGCAGACCCCTTTGCTGGGTGTAATTTGCGGCAGTGTTCGCTCCACTGAGATCAAGGATGCAGCCATTCTGTGAGGTGTAACCCATTCGGGCCTAGCTATGGCCTGGCAGCAGTTGGGCCAAGCCGAGCAGAAGCAGTACACACACTCCTCTATATTGCAGATTAAAATGGACAACATCTGGGTTGGTGAAACAGCAGAATGCCCATTTTGAAAATCTACCCAATATTACGTTCACTTGAAGTGGAACTAACAGTATTTTAACTACGCTGCAGATATGAAAAGAACAGACAATCATAAGTTCAGTCAAAAATATCAAATTCCCAGTTTATGCTACAAAACCAACTTTATGAGAGGTTTTAAAAATAGGTTCTATTTGACTCAACATTGCATGACGTACACGAAGGCATTGTTGGCCTTAGTGGAGGAAGTTCAACACATGATTTATATAATTCACCAATACATTTCTTGGTACTCCAAAAAATAGTGCTATCAGGTTGTAAATCACAGCTGGCCAGGTACATTGTTTGCTGCCTCCATTCGGGATGCACTGTTTCAGTTTCAATTATTTTGGACAAAAACGGATGTAACTAAGGCTGGGAATGTCAATTCAATCAAACTAGCAAGTGGCAATGATCACAAGTCAGTCATAATGTGGCTGATATGCTAGTGCAAGCTAAAAACACAGAGCCTAACGTTAGCTAGATAGCTAGCTAGCTCCCTGCTAGGAGGACGTCATGTCATTGGAGGAGTGGTTGAGTGACTGACTTTTTGCCCTCGTATCGTTTTTAGGTGGCTACACAGCTAGAGATTCAAGTGTCATTTGCTTAGCTAGAAAAAAATATATTGCTGTTATCCAGGTAGCATATCTCTTGTGTTTGCAAATTCACTCTGGCTATCTACTCAGATTTCAAGTTATTATTGTCTGAGTGTGCCAGAGCACAGAATAACTGATTCATTTACACCCACTGAATGACCGTGTCAGTAAACGTAGGCAAAAAAAGTAATAGTTAGTCAGAAATACTCTAGATAACATGTAAACAGCCTAACCAGCTCTAATACTGTGAGTAAAATGGTCAGTGATGTATTCTCTCATTTCTGGAAGTAGCTAGCTAGCAAGCAAGCCAACTTTAGCCCGTTAGCTTGGGTGCTTGGTTGGGACAACGCATGCATTGGCAGGTCAGCTGCAGAAGGACGAGCAAGCTATTCCCCATCGTTTATCAGTGCAATTTTGACGGCCAACTATCTGAAAAAGTTTGAGAGGGTTAATCTAATGTTCCTTCATTCGATTTTACCATTTGTTGTTGATCCTGTTGTTGTTGATGTGTATATAGGGAAAGATAGCCTACATTGTTATGGTTGTTTGATCAATAGGACTGTAAAGTTCCCAAATGTAAGAGGTCTCCTATGATATATATATATTTTTTTACCCCCTTTTCTCCCCAATTTTCGTGGTATCCAATCGCTAGTAATTACTATCTTGTCTCATCGCTACAACTCCCGTACGGGCTCGGGAGAGATGAAGGTCGAAAGCCATGCGTCCTCCGAAGCACAACCCAACCAAGCCGCACTGCTTCTTAACACAGCGCGCCTCCAACCCGGAAGCCAGCCGCACCAATGTGTTGGAGGAAACACCGTGCACCTGGCCCCCTTGGTTAGCGCACACTGCGCCCAGCCAGCCACAGGAGTCGCTGGGGCGCGATGAGACAAGGATATCCCTACCGGCCAAACCCTCCCTAACCCGGACGACGCCAGGTCAATTGTGCGTCGCCCCACGGACCTCCCGGTCGCGGCCGGCTGTGACAGAGCCTGGGCGCAAACCCAGAGACTCTGGTGGCTCAGCTAGCGCTGCGATGCAGTGCCCTAGACCACTGCGCCAATCGGGAGGCCCTATTTAGCTACATATTTGCAGAAATCCATTTAGGTGTATTTTGTGGCTTTTGCCAAATGCATTCTATTGATCTAAAGTCACGCTGTTGTAACTGCCTGTAAACACACAGTCCAGTTCAAAGTAAATTATGGCAGGTCCTTGTGGCAAATGGCTTGTTTGCATATAGGCCTACTGTAACTCTGACTCGCTATGGTGCACCGGTCTGCGTAGACACCGGGTCGTGGACAAGACGGATTTTTTTTTTTCGGTTGTATTTACTGCAGTGTCTATTAATTGTCCAAACAGACGGCCACTTTCCCACTCCACAGTGTCTTCGGAAAGTATTCAGACCCCTTGACTTTTTCCACATTTTGTTAAGTTACAACATTATTGTAAAATTAATTAAATAGAAAAAAATCCCCAGCAATATGTTTGCAAATGTATAAAACTTTAAAATAGAAATACCTTATTTACATAAGTATTCAGACCCTTTGTTATGAGACTCTAAATTGAGCTCTAAATTGAGCTCTAAATTGATCATCCTTGAGAGGTTTATACAACTTGATTGGAGTCCGCCTATCGTAAGTGCAATTGAATGGACATGATTTGGAAAGGCACACACCTGTCTATAAAAGGTCCCACAGTTGACAGTGCATGTCAGAGCAAAAACCAAGCCATGAGGTCGAAGGAATTGTCCGTATAGCTCTGTGACAGGACTGTGTTGAGGCACAGATCTTGGGATGGGTACCACAAAACATCTGCAGCATTGAAGATCCCCAAGAACACAGTGGCCTCGGTCAGGGAGGTGACCAAGAACCCAATGGTCACTCTGACATAGCTCTAGAGTTCCTCTGTGGAGATGGGAGAATCTTTCAGAAGGACAACCATCTCAGCAACACTCCACCAGTCTGGCCTTTATGGTATGGTGGCCAGAAGGAAGCCACTCCTCAGTGAAAGGCACATGACAGAACGTTTGGAGTTTGCCAAAAGGCACCTAAAGACCCTCAGACCATTAGAAACAAGATTATCTGGTTTGATGAAAGCAAAATTGAACTCTTTGGCCTGAATGCAAAGCATCACTTTCTGTAGGAAACCTGGAACCATCCCTACGGTGAAGCATGGTGGTGGCAGCATCATGCTGTGGGGATGTTTTTCAGCAGCAGGGACTTGGAGACTAGTCAGGATCGAGGCAAAGATGAATGAAGCAAAGTACAGAGAGATCCTTGATGAAAACCTGCTCCAAGGTGCTCAGGACCTCAGACTGGGGTGAAGGTTTACCTTCCAACAGGACAACGGCCCTAAGCACACAGCCAAGAAAATGCAGGAGTGGCTTCGGGAGTTCTCTGAATGTCCTTGAGTGGCCCAGTCAGAGCCCGGACTTGAACTCGATCGAACATCTCTTGAGAGACCTGAAAATAGCTGTGCAGCAATGCTTCCCATCCAACCTGACAGAGCTTGAGAGGATCTGCAGAAAATAATGGGAGAAGCTCCGCAAATACATATGTGCCAAGCTTGTAGCGGAATACCCAAGAATTTTTGAGGATTTATGTAACGTTCGTCTTGTGGTGAATGAGCGGACCAAGGCGCAGCGGGTGATGAATACATACTGAATTTAATTAAATGAAAGACGAAACACGAAAACACTTGAACAAACTACAAAACAATAAACGAAGTAGACAGACCTGAACAAAACGAACTTACATAAGAACACGAAGAACGCACGAAACAGGAACAGACTACCTAAAACGAACGAACAAACGAAACAGTCCCGTGTGGTATACACAGACACAGGAACAATCACCCACAAACAAACAGTGAGAACAGCCTACCTTAATATGGTTCTCAATCAGAGGAAACGTCAAACACCTGCCTCTAATTGAGAACCATATCAGGCAACACCTAAACCCAACATAGAAAACACATAACATAGACTACCCACCCCAACTCACGCCCTGACCAACTAAACACATACAAAAACAACAGAAAACAGGTCAGGAACGTGACAGAACCCCCCCCTCAAGGTGCGAACTCCGGGCGCACCCCTAAAACTCAAGGGGAGGGTCTGGGTGGGCATCTGTCCGCGGTGGCGGCTCCGGCGCAGGACGAGGACACCACTCCACCATTGTCTTTGTCCCCCTCCTTAGCGTCCCTTGAGTGGCGACCCTCGCCCCCGACCATGATCCAGGAACCTTCACCAAGGCCCCTCCTAAATAGAGGAGACAACTCAGGACAGAGAGGTAGCTCAGGACAGAGAGGTAGCTCAGAACAGAGAGGTAGCTCAGGACAGAGAGGTAGCTCAGGACAGAGAGGTAGCTCAGGACAGAGGGACAACTCTGGACTACTGGCAGCTCCGGACTGAGTGGCAGCTCCGGACTGAGTGGCAGCTCCGGACTGTAGGGCAGCTCCGGACTGTAGAGCAGCTCCGGACTGTAGGGCAGCTCCGGACTGAGTGGCAGCTCCTGACTGGAGGGCAGCTCATGACTGGAGGGCAGCTCCTGACTGGCTGGCGGCTCTGGCAGCTCCTGACTGGCTGGCGGCTCTGGCAGCTCCTGACTGGCTGGCGGCTCTGGCAGCTCCTGACTGGCTGGCGGCTCTGGCAGCTCCTGACTGGCTGGCGGCTCTGGCAGCTCCTGACTGGCTGGCGGCTCTGGCAGCTCCTGACTGGCTGGCGGCTCTGGCAGCTCCTGACTGGCTGGCGGCTCTGGCAGCTCCTGACTGACGGACGGCTCTGGCGGCTCCTGACTGGCTGGCGGCTCTGGCGGCTCCTGACTGATGGACGGCTCTAGCGGCTCCTGACTGACGGACGGCTCTAATGGCTCGGGACAGACGGGCGGCTCTAATGGCTCGTGGCAGACGGATGGCTCAGACGGCGCTGGGCAGACGGATGGCTCAAACGGCGCTGGGCAGACGGATGGCTCAGACGGCGCTGGGCAGACGGATGGCTCAGACGGCGCTGGGCAGACGGATGGCTCAGACGGCGCTGGGCAGACGGATGGCTCAGACGGCGCTGGGCAGACGGATGGCTCAGACGGCGCTGGGCAGACGGATGGCTCAGACGGCGCTGGGCAGACGGATGGCTCAGATGGCGCTGGGCAGACGGATGGCTCAGACGGCGCTGGGCAGGCAGGCAGCTCAGACGGCGCTGGGCAGGCAGGCAGCTCAGACGGCGCTGGGCAGACGAGCAGTGCAGGCAGCTCAGACGGCGCTGGGCAGGCAGGCAGCTCAGACGGCGCTGGGCAGGCAGGCAGCTCAGACGGCGCTGAACAGACGAGCAGTGCAGGCGGCGTTGGGCAGACGGCCGACTCTGACCTGCTGAGGCGCACAGTAGGCCTGGTGCGTGGTGCTGGAACTGGTGGTACCGGACTGGAGACACGCACCTCAAGGCTAGTGCGGGGAACAGGAACAGGGCACACTGGACTCTCGAGGCACACTATAGGCCTGGTGCGTGGTACCGGAACTGGAGGTACTGGGCTGGAGACACGCATCATAGGGAGAGTGCGTGGAGGAGGAACAGGGCTCAGAAGATGCACCGGAAGCCTGGTGCGTGGTGTAGGCACTGGTGGTACTGGGCTGAGGCGCATCTCAGGGCTAGTGCGGGGAGCAGTAACAGGACGCACAGGACTCTGGAGACGCACAGGAGGCTTGGTGCGTGGTGTAGGCACTGTCTTAACCAGACGGCTAGCACGCACCTCAGCACGAGTATGGAGAGCTGTTCCCGGTGACATCAACTCCCCGACCCGTTCAGTCGGGCGGATGTCGTGCCTTATGCACCAAACCAGTACATCCCTCATAACTCTCTCCTCCAATTTCCCCATTAACTCCTTCACTGTCTCTGCGTCGCTCACCTCCAATAACGCCCTGACCGGCTCCTTACGGTAAGCAAGGGGAGTTGGCTCAAGTCTACAACTTGACCCAGCTACACTCCCTTTTAGCCCCCCCCCCCAATACATTTTTGGATGAGCCTCTCGGGCTTCCAGCCACTCTGCCTTGCTAGCGCCTCATAATGCCGCCTCTCCGCTTTCGCTGCCTCCAGCTCCACTTTGGGGCGGCGACACTCCTCTGGCTCTGCCCAGGGTCCTTCTCCGTCTAGAATTTCCTCCCATGTCCATTCCTCCTTGTACCACTGCTGCTGTCGCTGCTGCCCGTTAACCCGCTGCTTGATCCGGGTTTGGTGGGTGATTCTGTAACGTTCGTCTTGTGGTGAATGAGCGGACCAAGGCGCAGCGGGTGATGAATACATACTGAATTTAATTAAATGAAAGACGAAACACGAAAACACTTGAACAAACTACAAAACAATAAACGAAGTAGACAGACCTGAACAAAACGAACTTACATAAGAACACGAAGAACGCACGAAACAGGAACAGACTACCTAAAACGAACGAACAAACGAAACAGTCCCGTGTGGTATACACAGACACAGGAACAATCACCCACAAACAAACAGTGAGAACAGCCTACCTTAATATGGTTCTCAATCAGAGGAAACGTCAAACACCTGCCTCTAATTGAGAACCATATCAGGCAACACCTAAACCCAACATAGAAAACACATAACATAGACTACCCACCCCAACTCACGCCCTGACCAACTAAACACATACAAAAACAACAGAAAACAGGTCAGGAACGTGACAATTTAATCGCTGCCAAAGGTGCTTCAACAAAGTATTGAGTAAAGGGTCTGAATAATTATATAAATGTACTAGTTCCGTTTAAAAAATATATATTTTTATACTTTTTCAAAAATGTCTAAAAAACTGTTTGTGGGGTATTGTATGTAGTTAGATGAAGGGAAAAAAACGATTTAATTAAGGCTGTAGAATAATGTTAGAATAAGGCTGTAACGTAACAAAATGTGGAAAAAGTCAAGGGGTCCGAATACTTTCCGAATGCACTGTATATCGCCATAGAATTTTCACAAATGCCTAAGTATACGTAATTCCCAAACATTCTAAGGATCTATGAAAACGTGAATATGACCATCTAAGTGGTCGCTTGTCAGAAAATGTTAAGAAAAAAAAAGTCATATTCTCCCTGGGGTGTTTATGAACAGATTTTAATCAGATTTCATGTTGCTAAAATGCTGTGAGTTCCACTTTAAAGAAGACAATATTTAATGTTTACCAGATATATTACATTAATGGTTAAATTCTAGATAACATTTGCTTAATATTACATTGTAAGTATGGAACACATTTTGTGTTTTGTGTTTAGCTTCAAGCAAACATTCAGCAGGAATATGTATCATTCCATTCCAGACTGATAAAAAATGGCTTCACAATGTACAAACCTGATTTAAGTTGTGGATATTGCCTGAGAGGACTCAGATTTGATCACCTAACAAATATACATTGCTCAAAAAAATAAAGGGAACACTTAAACAACACAATGTAACTCCAAGTCAATCACACTTCTGTGAAATCAAACTGTCCACTTAGGAAGCAACACTGATTGACAATAAATTTCACATGCTGTTGTGCAAATGGAATAGACAACAGGTGGAAATTATAGGCAATTAGCAAGACACCCCCAATAAAGGAGTGGTTCTGCAGGTGGTGACCACAGACCACTTCTCAGTTCCTATGCTTCCTGGCTGATGTTTTGGTCACTTTTGAATGCTGGCGGTGCTTTCACTCTAGTGGTAGCATGAGACGGAGTCTACAACCCACACAAGTGGCTCAGGTAGTGCAGCTCATCCAGGAAGGCATCAATGCGAGCTGTGGCAAGAAGGTTTGCTGTGTCTGTCAGCGTAGTGTCCAGAGCATGGAGGCGCTACCAGGAGACAGGCCAGTACATCAGGAGACGTGGAGGAGGCCGTAGGAGGGCAACAACCCAGCAGCAGGACCGCTACCTCCGCCTTTGTGCAAGGAGGAGCACTGCCAGAGCCCTGCAAAATGACCTCCAGCAGGCCATAAATGTGCATGTGTCTGCTCAAACGGTCAGAAACACTCCATGAGGGTGGTATGAGGGCCCGACGTCCACAGGTGGGGGTTGTGCTTACAGCTCAACACCGTGCAGGACGTTTGGCATTTGCCAGAGAACACTAAGATTGGCAAATTCGCCACTGGCGCCCTGTGCTCTTCACAGATGAAAGCAGGTTCACACTGAGCACATGTGACAGACGTGACAGTCTGGAGACGCCGTGGAGAACATTCTGCTGCCTGCGACATCCTCCAGCATGACCGGTTTGGCGGTGGGTCAGTCATGGTGTGGGGTGGCATTTCTTTGGGGGGCCGCACAGCCCTCCATGTGCTCGCCAGAGGTAGCCTGACTGCCATTAGGTACCGAGATGAGATCCTCAGACCCCTTGTGAGACCATATGCTGGTGCGGTTGGCCCTGGGTTCCTCCTAATGCAAGACAATGCTAGACCTCATGTGGCTGGAGTGTGTCAGCAGTTCCTGCAAGAGGAAGGCATTGATGCTATGGACTGGCCCGCCCGTTCCCCAGACCTGAATCCAATTGAGCACATCTGGGACATCATCAAATCAAATCAAGTTTATTTTATATAGCCCTTCGTACATCAGCTAATATCTCGAAGTGCTGTACAGAAACCCAGCCTAAAACCCCAAACAGCAAGCAATGCAGGTGTAGAAGCACGGTGGCTAGGAAAAACTCCCTAGAAAGGCCAAAACCTAGGAAGAAACCTAGAGAGGAACCAGGCTATGAGGGGTGGCCAGTCCTCTTCTGGCTGTGCCGGGTGGAGATTATAACAGAACATGGCCAAGATGTTCAAAATGTTCATAAGTGACAAGCATGGTCAAATGATAATCAGGAATAAATGTCAGTTGGCTTTTCATAGCCGACAGCAAGGAGTCATCATGCCCGGTAGTCCTGACGTATGGTCCTAGGGCTCAGGTCCTCCGAGAGAGAGAAAGAAAGAGAGAAGGAGAGAATTAGAGAGAGCCAAGATTTTCAAAATGTTCATAAATGACAAGCATGGTCAAATAATAATCAGGAATAAATGTCAGTTGGCTTTTCATAGCCGATCATTAAGAGTTGAAAGCAGCAGGTCTGGGACAGGTAGGGGTTCCATAACCGCAGGCAGAACAGTTGAAGCTGGAACAGCAGCAAGGCCAGGTGGACTGGGGACAGCAAGGAGTCATCATGCCCGGTAGTCCTGACGTATGGTCCTAGGGCTCAGGTTCTCCGAGAGAGAGAAAGAAAGAGAGAAGGAGAGAATTAGAGAGAGCATACTTAAATTAACACAGGACACTGGATAAGACAGGAGAAGTACTCCAGATATAACCAACTGACCCTAGCCCCCCGACACATAAACTACTGCAGCATAAATACTGGAGGCTGAGACAGGAGGGGTCAGGAGACACTGTGGCCCCATCCGATGATACCCCCGGACAGGGCCAAACAGGAAGGATATAACCCCACCCACTTTGCCAAAGCACAGCCCCCGCACCACTAGAGGGATATCTTCAACCACCAACTTACAATCCTGAGACAAGGCCGAGTATAGCCCACAAAGATCTCCACCACAGCACAAACCAAGGGGGGGCGCCAACCCAGACAGGAAGATCACGTCAGTAACTCAACCCACTCAAGTGACGCACCCCTCCTAGGGACGGCATGAAAGAGCACCAGTAAGCCAGTGACTCAGCCCCTGTAATAGGGTTAGAGGCAGAGAATCCCAGTGGAGACATCATGTCTCGCTCCATCCACCAACGCCACGTTGCACCACAGACTGTCCAGGAGTTGGCGGATGCTTTAGTCCAGGTCTGGGAGGAGATCCCTCAGGAGACCATCTGCCACCTCATCAGGAGCATGCCCAGGCATTGTAGGGAGGTCATATAGGCACGTGGAGGCCACACACACTACTGAGCCTCATTTTGACTTGTTTTAAGGACATTACATCAAAGTTGGATCAGCCTGTAGTGTGGTTTTCCACTTTAATTTTGAGTGTGACTCCAAATCCAGACCTCCATGGGTTGATAAATTTGATTTCCATTGATAATTTTTGTGTGATTTTGTTGTCAGCACATTCAACTATGTAAAGAAAAAAGTATTTAATAAGAATATTTCATTCATTCAGATCTAGGATGTGTTATTTTAGTGTTCCCTTTATTTTTTTGAGCAGTGTATAATAATGAGAGGACAGATACCCCACAACATAACAAAAGGAGGCAGCACATCTTGATTTAGATGTCTGACTCAGGAGTATGGGAATACTGACCAACTCGAATCTTTAGAATAATCCTTAGCGATTTTACGTGTTCTCGCTTGGATTCCCCTGCAATCTGTTCTCGCCACGCCTTGCGCATTTCACGGATCCTGAAGGAATCCACACCGGTTGCCACATAGAACAACAACACGACCAAGCCATAACAATGTCTTTGTTAGAAATCTCGAATGGCCAGAGATGTTTTTAGATTTTTTCTGCTGGTAGAGTTCTGCACGTGGAAAACAATGAGCAGGAGAATAAGTTGTTGCATGGACTGCTGCCGCAGCAGGTGCTGCTTCCTGGCTTATTCAGGGCTTATCTTGAGCAACTGCATCACTGTCCATCCTTCAGAGAAAGCTATGCCTGTCACTTCTCTCTGCCAATCAACACACACTGTCTGGATATTCACGGCATGGGGTGGTGTGTCATCACATGACATAAAGTCTGGAGGGTTCACACACTGTCTGTAATCAGAATTGTGTTTTGTTTGTAGAAAAGAGTGAGCATGACATCAGAAATTAGCAACTGCACTGCAATGTCATTGTAATGTAACTTCAAGTAATTGAGACCTTGAGAAATGGTGTGTTATTGTATGCTTTGCAATGCTATGCAGTGATGGGGTTGGGGGGCCTCATGCCATTGAAATATGTAAATAAGTAGAGCAAAAACAAATTGTCTCACCACTTGAGTAGTCGTGGCAAATGAAAGTATCTGTCAGCACCTTGAGGGATATTAGTCTGTGTAAATGTATAATTACAGAAATGCCATTTGACTGCCATCAGCCCCTGTGGGAACCACATTAATCCCAAAGATCAATGTTTTCAACCTTGTATATGCATAGCACAGCAATCTATCCATCAGCGCAACTGCCTTATCAGTCTAAAGGGAGAGAAGCCATCAATAATTACCCTGGCCCCACTACCAGAACAGAGGCATTTAAAATGGAAATTCACACATGGCTCCAGCAAGATCCCTACCACACAGAAAACGGTGTTATAATGAGTAGTTCTCTCCTCGTCAAATTTAAACTAACATAACAGTCTTTCATTAGTCATGACAAGTCTAAACGTTAAACTTGGGTAATTCGTTTCTTTCTCTGTGCTACTCAGAAAACGATATCGCTACAATAATCAATAAGAGGGAAAAATCTGGGTGCATTTTGTGCCATCTCTGGCTCCCTATAGTTCTGCACAAGTCTCATTGAACAGGCAGTGCCAGAGAATGAAGGATGTGTTGGCCTGAGCAGCAGAGTAATTGGGATGCAGAATGCCCTGCTCAGTAGTGACACTTTAAAAACCCTACTGGGATGTGCAATTGATATCATAAAAATAGTCAACATGCTGGAAATGCCAAGGCAGCCAACATATCTAAGATGAGGCCTCATCAGCATTCTGAGGCCACCATTTGCATTCCCTTGTTCCAGCAGGGTTTTAAAACACAATTTTTCTGATAGTGATTTTTATTGTTTTGCATTCTCATTTTGTTTTCCTCCTTTATTTGGTTTTTAGGTCATTTCGGCTTTTCTCCATAAACAGCCATGGTCCTTGTTAGAGGTAGAAGACAATTATGGCTAACTGATGGGTGAGGGTGAACCAAAGCGTGAAGAGGCTCCATTTGGCTGTGATTGCCCTCTGACAAAATCATTCCCTGCATATCCGCTGCCATTGTGAAACTGATGAGCTATGACTGTAATCGGCCCAATGATTGGACCAAAACAGGGTTTAGGGATAGCGGGGCAGTGCATCGTCTGCTTGTTTGGATAGGCAGGGGCAGCTGGAAGGAAGTTAAGATCCCTACCGTGGGCCATCTCATACAGGTAGTCCACCGTGCTCCCTTCCTGGCAACAGGAACACTTTGGTTATTGAGATTAGAGGGGTGGAACTTTGCCATACACCACATATTACAAGACCTAGCTGGCCAGCTATCTGAACACAGTTGAGCCAAAAGGACTAAACACACAGAAATATTTTTTTTTGCCATGTTGTAATACCTCCTAGGGGGGCGGAGGACTACGAGGGCTCAATCCACATTCATGGTTTTGATAAAAGATTGGGGGTACCTGAGGGGAACGAACACACACAATATTTAGCCTGCAGGATATTCATTCTGATGAATTAAAAGTGACGAAATATTAGTAAAAGTGCACTGAGATGAAACAGCTAATAATAGGAGAAACAAAATAGATTCATGGTTGAATGGCACAGAATGATTATTGATGTCAGAGGCACTGTAACCACCAATCCATGAGAGAATATTAGGAAAATGTCTACTGGTGTAGAGTTACAGTGCCTTCAGAAAGTATTAATACACCTTGACTTATTTCACATTTGTTGAGTTACAGCCTGAATTCAAAATGTATTAAATTGACTTTAATTCTCTTAACCATCTACACACATAATGACAAAGTGAAAACATGTTTTTAGACATTTTTGCAAATGTATTGAAAATGAAAATGAAATATTTCATTTACATAGGTAAATATCGTCACATCGGGCAGCAGGTGAGCAAGTGTCAGAGAATGTGTTGATGAGGCTTGTGTAGCCTTACATTTGCAAGGGGAGAAATGTCACCAAGGACAATTTCTTCATTTCACTGTCATTGGCTGGCACCATGAACAAAGTGAATCGGGAGCTCCCCCCTCTCCACAAAATAAGGTACCTGCACAGCGAGAGACCCGTAGCAAAATTGGGAAGGGTGTTGTGGGTATATTCGACCCACACGAGTTACTGGCTCCAGGTGGTGGGAACGAGACAATGAAGAGTCGTCTCCAAGTCCTGATTGGCTCGCTCCGACTGGCCGTTAGACTGGGGATGAAAACCAGAGGACAGGCTGGCCGACAACCCAATGAGAGTTCAGAACGCCTTCCAGAACCTGGAATGAGAACTGAGGACTGCGATCAGAGACAATGTCGACCAGAAGTCGATGATTCCGGAAGTCGTGCTGCACCATAACCTGGGCTGTCTCCTTAGCTGAGGGAAACTTAGGAAGGGGGATAAAATGGGCGGCTTTGGAAAACCTATCCACCACCGTAAGGATGGTGGTGTTGCCATCTGATGGAGGGAGACCATTTACAAAGGCCAAGGATATATGGGACTAGGGGCGGTGAGGAACAGGGAGTGGTTGAAGGAGGCCAGCCGGAGCTTGCCGTAGAGTCTTGTTCTGCGCACACAAAGTGCAGGCGGCAACGAACGCGGAGACGTCACGAACCATAGTGGGCCACCAAAAACATTGTCAGACAAAAGCCATCGTCCGACGGGAACCAGGATGACAGTTGAGCCTCGAGGGCAGTGCCCATTCCAGAACCGGAGCATGGGCAGAGTCCGAGAGAAACATCCAGTTAGCCGGGCCCCCCTGGGAACACTGAGCCTTGTGGACCAGACTCTCGATTCCCCAGATGATAGCAGCCGCTAGACAGGAAGTAGGGAGGATGGTCTAGGGGTCTGGTGGTGTAGTAGCAGAGCTTTATAGATGTGACAGTGCGTCAGGCTTCACATTTTTGAACCCTGGGCGTTAGGAGGTAGTGAAATGGAAACGAGTGAATAACAGGCCCCATCTCGCCTGCCTGGAGTTGAGGCGCCTGGTGGTGAGGAGATATTCCAGGTTAATATGGTTCGTCCACACCAAGAATGGATGTTCCACCCCTTGTAACCAGTGCTTCCACTCCGCCGATGCCATCTTAACAGCGAGTAATTCTCAATTTCCCAGGTCATAGTTCCTCTCGCGGGATTAAGACGATGGGAATGGAAGGCGCAGGGATGCAGCTTCCGGTCCTGGGCAGAATGCTGGGACAGGACAGCCCACACTCCAACGTCCGAGGCGTTGACCTCCACCACGAACTGATGGGACTGGTCCAGATAGATTAAGATGAAGTGAATCGCTGCTTGAGGTCTGAGAATGCCAGATCAGCTGCTGGAGACCCTAGGAATGGAACCTTGGTAGAGGTGAGTGCAGGGAGTGGGGAAGCAAGGGCGCTGTAACCCCAGACAAAACGTTGGTAGAAATGAGCAAACACAAGGAAACATTGCAGCTGCACTCTGGATGTGGGTTGAGGCTAATCCACCACCACTCTCACCTTGTCAGGGTCCATCTGAATATTCCCTGCAGCGATGACTTATCCTAGTAAGGAGATAGTGGAGTGATGGAACTCACACTTCTCCGCCTTCACAAAAAGCTGGTTCTCCAGGAGACACTGGAGGACCTGTCGGACATGGAGGACGTGCTCTTGAGCTGACCGGGAATAAATGAGGATGTCGTCGAGGTAGACAAACAAAAATCGGTTCAACATGTCACAGAGCACGTCATTGACCAGGCCTGGAACACTGCGGGAGCGTTGGTCAATCCGAACGGCATCACCAGGTCCTCGTAGTGCCCGCTATCCGTGTTAAAGGCTGTCTTCCACTCGTCTCCTTCCCGTATCCGAACCAGATGGTAAGAGTTCCCAAAGGTCCAACTTGGAGAAGATGACCGCTCCTTGAGAGTCTCGAAGCTGAGGAGATGAGTGGTAGTGGGTAACGTTTTTTAATCGTAATGTCATTGAGACCCCGGTAGTCAATACACACGGATGCAGGGTCTTGTCCTTCTTCTCCACAAAGAAGGACCTTGCTCCGGCGGGGGAGGAAGATGGACGCATAATCCCTCAATATACCCTTCCATCGCTTTGGTCTCCGCACCCGACAGGGAATAAAGTCGACACCGGGGGCAGTGTGATGCCCAGGAGAAGGTCGATAGCACAGTCGTAGGGCCAATGCAGAGTTGAAAACCACTGTGGTTGCCTGACACTCGAAGGTGGATAGAAACCGTATTGTGGGTGACTCTGCCAATAAAGCGCCATCCAGCGCTCTGACGTCCATCGGACGGGAAAGGGGTTGAGTGGAGATACCAGCTTTGACACTTCGGTAGTGTCCATGAAGCTCTCATCGGCCCCAGAGACAATGAGCACCGGGATGGATTTAGACTGGCCTCCCCACAACAGGGTAGCATAGAGGGGGTTACAAGTAGTGAGAGATTGAAATCTCCCCGTACCAGTATAATCTTACCTACTGATGAGCCTGGTCTTTCAATGGGCAGGTAGATAAATAATGTCCCGTAGCTCCACAATCCAGACAGCTCTTGGTGTTTAGTCAGCAGGAGATAATCTAGCCCTGCCCAGTTGCATGGGCTCTGGAGGAGACGAGTCGACAGCCCTCAGTTATTTCTGAGAGAACTCGGGTGACATCGGATCCACTCGGAAACGAAGACTTCGGGTATTTCCGGGATTCCTCAGAGGCGAGGTGGAAATCGAGGGCAACAGGGAACAGACTCCCTCTCCCTCCTACTTTCCTGTAGCCACCCATCGATCCGGAGGGTGTCATAGAAATTCATAGTACTGAGAGAGACTTGGACAATTATTCAAACAATCAATCTTTATTTAACATCGCTTAATTATTGCTCAAAAAATGCTCAGTCATGGCTGGTTCCACCCATCTCACGCAGATTGGGGGGCATCATAAGCCACCTCAGGTTCATCTTGTGGTTTTCTGCACTTGGTGTTGTTTTAACACCCAACCCAGCTTAGTTTCCAAAATACAAGGATAATTAGTAACAATGAGGGATTTTGTTCTACTCCAGGCTATCTCTATCTCGGTTACACCCAGCACATCTTATCTATGGAATGAATGCATGCTGGAATGCATGCTGTCAGCTCAAGCTATCTCTAGTGACCATACGCCCAGATTAGCTGCAGGGAGCTAGAGTGGAGCCATCCCTTTACAAAAACACTGCATTAGTAGAACATAAATGTCTTACTATTCGTTAAATATGAATTGTTCACTATTAATATCAAACAAATCAGGTAAAAACGTAATTTTTCTCTCACAATGGTCAAGGCTATGAGGGAGTCGAGGTCTGTGGGCAGCCCCCGGGCTGCGAGCTCGTCTTTAATCACCTCCGATAAGGAAGGAATGCGCCGAAAAGAGCTTCCGGATTCCAGGCACTCTCAGCCGCCAACTTGCGAAAATCCACCGCGTAGTCTGCCACACTACGTGAGTCCTGATGTAGTTGAACCAGCTTATGAGCAGCCTCTATCCCGGACATCTGAGAATCGAACGTTTTCCGTACCTCCGCCACAAACTCCTCCAGACTGAGGCAAACGGTGGACTGTTGCTCCCACACCGCCGTAGCTCAGGCGTGTGCCCTCCCAGGCATTAGCGTTATTAAATACGCTATCTTCGAGCGGTCCGAGGGGAACGAAGAAGATGAGGGAGCATTGGGAGAGAAACTCCCGGCAGGTTCTAGAATCTCCTGTGTAGCGCTCCGGAGGAGGTAAGCTAGGTTCTCGGGAAACTGGGGTAGGCTGGGAAGAAGCTCTGCTGGTGGCGGGGTTGCTGAGAGTCTGGGGGATTACTGTTGTGGCTTGCTCCTTAGTATGGGATCCGGGGAATTGCTCCAGCAATGTATTGAACGTGTTGTCATGGCGTTCTGCCAGGGTATGGAGTCCCTATATTTGGCATTGCAGTAACTCCTTTGTTTCTTCCAATGGTGGCTCCTTGGAAGGAGACAGCGTTGCAGAGCTGGTCCGAGTCTGCTGGGTCAGTCATGGCCCGTTCGTACTATCACGGCTCAGGCTAAGACCCAGATGCAGACACAGTAGGTGAATTTTATGATTCTCAGAGTTTATTATAATATGAAGGGGCAGGCAAAAGGTAAGTCATGGCAGGCAAAGTCAGGCAGGTACAGGACGGCAGGCAGGATCAGGACATACAGAAGGGTCAGAATTGGGAAGACTAGGAAAAACAAAAACTAGAGCACAGGAAACACGGGAACATGCTGGTAGGACTTGATGGGACAAGACAAACTGGCAACAAACAGAAAACGCAGGTATAAATACACAGGAGATAATGGGGACAAATGGGAGACACCTGGTGGGGGGTGGAGACAAGCAGAAGACAGGTGAAATAGATCAGGGTGTGACAGCTGTAAGAGACGAGTAGGACAAATGGCTTTGGTTCCTTTTAGAAACAGTGTTGAGACAATGAGCATTTAGAAATGGCGTGACATTTCTCGACAAGACCTCACAACAGGCCAGCCACAGTTTCTCAGTTCCATAGGTCACCAACCAGTACTTTTTCACGGCTATTGTCCTGTCTGTTTGCCACAACACCCAAATGGGGGTTGTACTTTTTCTTAAATAAACTGAGGCTCCTAACTTTGCACCTGTGTGATTGTTAACCGCTCCAGTATTGCAGTTCTTATAATAAAATAAGTTGTTTTAAAGAATCTGCAGTCTCTCTTCCTTTCTGGTTAGAATTTCCTCCACACGCACTACAGTCAAACAAAGGTATGTCAAAGTGTATCAAGCAAGTGAAAGTTAGGAAGATTTGTGTTAACTTTAAGGACAAGGGATAGCAGCTAAATGACACAAACTGATGCCATTGCATGAAGACAGCCACAATGGAATAGACTATTTTTGATTGCTGTCATTATCGACACTTATATTCATTATAATGCCATTATAGCTTTTGAGATGATTTTTTCTATTTATCAATGCCACTTGGTGCATATAATTAAGTTTAGGCTACTGATGTTCTCATCGTTTGACTATGCATCTTGCTTACCGTCAGTGGCGGAAAAAGTATCCAATTGTCATACTTGAAAAGTAAAGATACCTTAATAGAAAATGACTCAAGTAAAAGTGACAGTCAACCAGTAAAATACTACTTGAGTTAAAGTCTTAAAGTATTTGGTTTTAAATATACGTAAGTATCAAAAGTAAATGTAATTGCTAAAATATACTTATGTATCAAAGTAAACGTAAAAGTAGAAATCATTTAAAATTCCTTATATTAAGCAAACCAGAGAGCACAATGTTCTCTTGATAAGTGCATGAATTGGACCATTTTCCTGTCCTGCTAAGCATTCATAATGTAACGAGTGCTTTTGGGTGTCAGGGAAATGTATGGAGTAAAAATGCATTATTTTCTTTAGGACTGTAGTGAAGTAAAAGTAAAAGTTGTCAAAAATGTAAATATGAATAGTAAATAGAAAAGTAAAGTACAGATACCCCCAATAACAACTTAAGTTGTACTTTAAAGTATTTTTACTTTAGTACTTTACACCATTGCTGACCGTAGGTCTTGGTGGTTGGGGTATTTAAATAAGCTGTTACAGTGTAACAGTCTAACACATATGCTTTCTGTTTCATAGTCGTAACAAAGGCACACCACAAATAACATTTATTGAACACTTCAATTTTGGTTTATTTCTTTTATTTCATTTTTTTTTGCATGTAGCCTATAGTAACAAACTAATGCAAATGCTATTGTGTTATTTGAAATAAAATAACAATCGTATTCTAATGTTACCCAATGTCACGTTCTGACCATAGTTCTTTTGTATTTTCTTTGTTTTAGTGTGGTCAGGGCGTGAGTTGGGTGGGTATGATCTATGTTTTCTGTTTCTATGTGGGGTTTCTCGTTTGGCCTGATATGGTTCTCAGTCAGAGGCAGGTGTTAGTCATTGTCTCTGATTGGGAACCATATTTAGGTAGCCTGTGTTCTATTGTGTTTTGTGGGTGGTTGTCTTCCGTGTCAGTGTTTGTCGCCACACGGTACTGTTTCGTTTGTTTGTTTATTGTTTTGTTCCAGTGTTCAGTTTTGGTTTATTAACCTCTAACGCCTACCAAATCCCCCCCATCACAAAAGCTGACTAGCATAGCCTAGCCTAAAGCCACAGGGATATCATATAATAAAATGTTCATGAAATCACAAGTCCAAGACACCAAATGAAAGATACACATCTTGTGAATAAAGCCATCATTTCTGATTTTTAAAATGTTTTACAGGGAAGACAAAATATGTAAATCTTTTAGCTAACCACGTTAGCAAAAGACACCACTATTCTTACTCCACCATTTTCTTACTGCATCAGTAGCTATCACAAATCCGACCAAATAAAGATATAAATAGCCACTAACCAAGAAACAACCTCATCAGATGACAGTCTGATAACATATTTATTGTATAGCATAGGTTTTGTTAGAAAAATGTGCATATTTCAGGTATAAATCATAGTTTACCATTGCAGCCCCCATCACAACTCTCACTAAAATGACTAGAATAACTACAGAGAGCAACGTGTATTAGCTAATTACTCATCATAAAACATTTCTTAAAAATACACAGCGTACAGCAATTGAAAGACACAGATCTTGTGAATCCAGACAATATTTCAGATTTTCTAAGTGTTTTACAGCGAAAACACAATATAGCGTTATATTAGCTTAGCACAGTAGCAAACCAAACAACAGCATTGATTCCAGCCAAACATAGCGATAACGTATTCACCACCAAAAATATGAATTTTCACTAACCTTCTCAGAATTCTTCAGATGACAGTCCTGTAACATCATATTACACAATGCATATAGAGTTTGTTCGAAAATGTGCATATTTAGCGGCACAATTCGTGGTTATACAACGTGATTAGTGGCCAAAACTTCAAGCAATCTGTCGGGCGCCATCTTGGAGAGTCACCTAGTCTAATCAATAAATAATCATAAACTTGACTAAAAAATACAGGGTGGACAGCAATTGAAAGACAAATTAGTTCTTAATGCAATCGCTGAATTACATTTTTAAAATTAACGTTGCTGCGCAATACAGGGTCCGATAACGCAAGGCTACATTGCAAGTAATGGCGTTTTATGCATTTGACTATTTTCAACAGAACAACGAATTATCAGCATAAATAGTTCTTACTATTAGCTGAACTCCCATCAGAATCTTGGGAAAGGTGTCCGTTGGCCAAAAGAATCGTTGCTGGGTTGGAGAATGTTTCCTTCCACGTTGCAATTAGCAGTACACAATGGCATTCGAGAGAGAGATACCCAACTCAATACAACGTCAGAAAATGAAATGCCCGAAAATCGCAATATACTGACATAAACTGATATAAATCGGTTTAAAATAACAAGATTATGATGTCTTTAAAGCCTATATCGAATAAAAACACAGCCGGAAATGTCAAAGACCTATAACCAATGTTTCCAAAAGAACGTCCCAAGGTCCTTTGTGCGCCAGAGCGAAGGTGAAAAGAAAGAGCCACCTATTTCCCAAGCAATTTATAAACTTTGGGAACTACGTAGAAACTCAATTTCAAGTCCCCCTATTCGCTAACAACCAGGGGAAGGCGTATGCAGTGCATCTCAACCAATAGAGGACAGGCAAATTAATACACTGGTCTGGGAACAGCCAGCAAAAATCTGCACTCTGACATACACATAGGAAAATTGCTCTAAGTCGAGTTCTGTTTCACCCACAGATATAATTCAAACGGTTTTAGAAACTAGAGAGTGTTTTCTATCCAATAGTAATAATAATATGCATATTGTACGAGCAAGAATTGAGTACGAGGCAGTTTAATTTGGATACGAATTTGTGCTATGTCGAAATGGCACCCCCCTAGTGGCAAGAAGTTAAACAACATCATGAACACTTACCACGCTGCACTTTGGTCCTCCTCTCTTTCTACAGACGACAAACGTTACACCCAAGGCCTTCATAACCCAAATGATAATTTTTGCAATGGTATATATTGAATGTATAATTACACTGTTAGAATGTTGCAGTCAGAATGACGCTCACTAGCTTACTCAATACCCATCCCGAAACCGGGATTACTGTCATCAGAAAATCTGACTAGCATAGCCTAGCATAGCGCCACAAGTAAATAATATAATATAATATCATGAAATCACAAGTCCAATACAGCAAATGAAAGATAAACATCTTGTGAATCCAGCCAACATGTCCGATTTTTAAAATGTTTTACAGCGAAAACACAACATATATTTATGTTAGCTCACCACAATAGCCCAAAACACACCGCCATTTTTTCACCGCAAAGATAGCTTTCACAAAACCCACAAATAGAGATAAAATGAATCACTAACCTTTGAACAACTTCATCAGATGACAGTCTTATGACATCATGTTATACAATACATTTATGTTTTTTTCGAAAATGTGCATATTTATAGCTACAAATCGTTGGTTTTACATTGACACCATGTTCACAAATGGCTCCAAAACAGCCAGAATAATTACAGAGAGCAACGTGAAATACAGAAATACTCATCATAAAACTTTTATGAAAAATACATGTTGTACACATAATTAAAGATAAACATCTTGTGAATCCAGCCAACATGTCCGATTTTTAAAATGTTTTACAGCAAAAACACAACATATATTTATGTTAGCTCACCACAATATCCCAAAGCACACCGCCATTCTTTCACCGAAAAGATAGCTTTCACAAAACCCACAAATAGAGATAGAATGAATCTCTAACCTTTGAACAACTTCATCAGATGACAGTCTTATGACATCATGTTATACAATACATTTATGTTTTGTTCGAAAATGTGCATATTTATAGCTACAAATCGTGGTTTTACATTGGCGCCATGTTCACAAATGGCTCCAAAATGTCCGGAGAAATTTTAGAGAGCCACGTAATCTAACAGAAAAACTCATCATAAACTTTGCTGAAAAATACATGTTGTACATATAATTAAAGATGCACTGGTTCTTAATGCAACCGCTGTGTTAGATAAAAAAAAATAACTTTAGTAAAAAGCACAGCATGCAATAATCACTTTTCAGAAATCCTCTCAGGTATGCTTTCACTTTTCAGAATTCCTCTCAAAGGTTTGCTTTCACTTTTCAGAATTCCTCTCAAAGGTATGCTTTCACTTTTCAGAATTCCTCTCAAAGGTATGCTTTCACTTTTCAGAATTTGAAGTGTGGGAGCAGGGGATGAATATTGTAAATAAAGGATTTGAAAAAAAATGTGGGATTGAACTTTAAGGCAACCTTTTAGCAACCTGCTCCACCAATCAGCCTTAGCTCAATCATAGCAACTGGGAAAAATATAACGGGTTGACATAACCACCATTGTCATCTATGTCTTGTTACAATGGATGCAGCTACGAATATAATCGTATAATCCTCATAGCCTACATGTTTTTATTCTTCGTAAAAGCACATAGATGTGTATGAAATGGTAAGCAAACATGTTAAATTTGATCATTTGAATTTTGTGTAAACTCAGTAGTCTAGTCAAGGAAGCATTATGCAAAATATGTTGTCACACTCCACTTAACAAGATCATTGCCAAATAAGGCGTGCTGTCGCCTGCTTTTATAGTAAGCCTTGAGGTGGTACCACCCAGCACATCTAGAAGGGAGCGTATTCCACACCGAACCCCTCCCTTGAGATGACATAGAGGCACCTTCTCAGGGTGCCTCCACATCACCATTTCAATGGTAGAGTTGAACAAAAAGAGGGGGCAAAAAGAACTAGACTTACTACTAAAATACCAGAGCCGTATTTGTTAGCAATGCACATAATTGTATTATCAGAGCATGCCAGTGGACTTCTGGTAAGTATGCCTTAGTGATAAAGTTTGGCACCAGTTACGTTTACCCATCCCCAAAATGTATATTTATGAGCAATTCCCCCCACTCACAACTTCTCACCTGAATGTATTTGTTTTTTTTAAGGGGTTGGGAGTTAAGTATATTATATTTCATATTTTAGTAATTACATTTACTTTTGATACTTTAGTATATTTAAAACCAAATACTTTTAGTATTTTACTCAAGTAGTATTTTACTGGGTGACTTTCACTTTTACTTGAGTAATTTTCTATTAAGGTATCTTTACTTTTATTCATGTATGACAATTGGGTACTTTTTCCAACAGGCTTGACTATTTCTGAAAGGTTTAGGTTCAACAGAATAAATCAGGATGAAGGAGAATCAGTGACAATGCTACTGCATTAAATAATCAGAGCACTGTGAGTTCAATTATGTTCTAAATGACATATTTAGAGACAGACTATGATGTGTGCTACAGAGAGAAGCTACACAAATGAGTCTATTGACTGAAAGTAATCTGACCTTGGCAATGGCCATTGAAGTCAGTGTGTCCATGGAACTAGATGCTAAAGAGGCTCAGCAGTTGAGTTCATCAAGAAAAGTGCACAGACTTGCAACTGAGAGACAGGGAAATCAAGGCACATGCTTCCACTGTGGAAAAACACTTCAGGCATCTACATGCTGGTGTAAGAATATGGATTGCCGAGGCTGTGGTAAAAAGGGACACATTGAACAAGACTGCAGAAATAAAAAGAGCTCAGAGAAAACTTCAGACTGAAAACAAGACATAGACATTCCAATGAAAGAAAAAGTGACATGTTCAGGCTGTTGAGCAAGAGAACACAGAGGTGAGTGACTCATCCAACGAGGAAGCCACACTGAAAATACTGACTGTTGCTAGGGTGCTGGACAGCTACTATGTCTCTCCCTTGCTGGAGGGGCAGTCAGTGCGTATGGAGATTGACACTGAGGCAGCTGTCTCTTTTGTGTTTCTCATAGCTGTATCTCACAAGAAGACACTGAACACCTTCCACTTCAGCCAGCAAACATCGTGTTAAAAGACTGACACAGGTGAATCTGTCGCTATGAGAGACATCACTGAGGTCAGAGTTCAGTTAAATGGACAAACTGAAAAGTTGCCACTATGCGTGAAAGGAGACTATCCATCACTACTGGGACGTCCGTGGCTGGAGAAAATCAAACTGGACTGGCCATTAGTGCGTACAATGACACATGGAGAAACAGGCCGACACGCCATCTTAAAGAAACATGGAGAAGTCTTTAATGGAGAGCTGGTTAGCATGAAATATTTTACAGTGATGCTTCTTAGCATTAAGCCAGACAGAAAACCAACATTTCTGAAAGCACGACCCGTACCTTATGGTATCAGACCAAAAGTCGAGGCTGACTTGGATAGTCTAGTTAAGAACAAAGTACTGGAGCCGGTTAGCATGAGTGAATGGGCAACACCCATTGTACCAGTTCTTAACTTCTCTGCGCACAGATCCCTATCACGGGATCATTTTCCTAAACAACGGCTGAATTGCAGGGCGCCAAATTCAAAAATATTACTAAAAATATTTATAATCATGCAATCACAAGTGAAATATACCAAAACACAGCTTAGCTTGTTGTTAATCCACCTATCGTGTCAGATTTTGAAAATATGCTTTACAGAGAAAGAAATCCAAGCTTTTGTGAGTGTAACAATCAATGCTACAACAGCTAGCCCCAAATTAGCATGGTCACGAAAGTCAGAAAAGCAATCAAATGAATCGCTTACCTTTGATAATCTTCGGATGTTTGCACTCACGAGACTCCCAGTTACACAACAAATGTTCTTTTTGTTCGATAAATATTACTTTTATAACAAAAAAACGCCATTTGGGTTGCGCGTTATGTTGAGAAAACTACAGCCTCGTTCCGTTCGACGAAAATTCCTAAAAGTATCCGTAATGGTCGTAGAAACATGTCAAATGTTTTTTTATAATCAATCCTCATGTTGTTTTTAACAAACATAATCGATAATATTTCAAGCGGACCGTAAAATATTTAATAGGAGAGTAAAGGAAAATGGAGAGCTCCCAAATCTCGTTAATTTTTCAAAATAAAAGCCTGAAACTATGTCTAAAGCCTGGTCACAGCCTGAGGAAGCCATTGGAAAGGGAATCTGGTTGATACCCCTTTAAATGGAAGAAAGACTGGCCAGGAAACACAGATAAAAAAAAAATATATCACTTCTGGGTTATATTTTCTCAGGTTTTCGCCTGCAGAATCAGTTTTGTTATACTCACAGACAATATTTTGACAGTTTTGGAAACTTTGGAGTGTTTCCTATCCTAATCTGTAAATTATATGCATATTCTACGACCTGGACCAGAGAAATAGTCCGTTTACCTTGGGAATGTTATTTAAAAAAAAATAAAAAATCTGACCCCTAGCATCAAGAAGTTAAGAAAGATGGTGGAATCAGGATATGTGGAGACTTTAAAGTCACAGTTAACTCTGTGTTGTCTGCTGAGCACATCAACAAACTTTTTGTGGGTTTAGCTGGGGGTCAAAAGTTTAGCAGAATCAACTTCTGCCAGGCCTACTTGCAGATGAACATGGATGAAAATTCAAAGGAGCTGCTGACTGTCGTGTCACACAAGGGGATCTTCAGGTACTGTCATTTAACTTCTTTATGATAGGGGGCATAGTGAACTGCCTCCTACTCTGTCCCAGATGCTAATATATGCATATTATTATTACTATTGGATATAAAACACTCTGAAGTTTCTAAAACTGTTTGAATGATGTCTGTGAGTATAACAGAACTCATATGGCAGGCAAAAACCTGAGAAAAAATCCAAACAGGAAGTGAGAATTCTGAGGCTGGTCGATTTTCAACTCATCGCCTATAGAAATCCAAGTGGGATATGGTTCTGTTTGCACTTCCTACGCCTTCCACTAGATGTCAACAGTCTGTAGAACATTGAATGAAGCTTCTACTGTGATGTGGGGCCGGATGGGAGGTGTTTGACTCAGTGGTCTGGCAGAGTGCCAGTTCCTGGTCATGCGCATTCCTCATGATATCGACTTGCGTTCCATTACTTCTACAGACACAAAGGAATTCTCTGGTTGGAACGATATTGAATATTTATGATAACATCATCCTAAAGATCGATTCTCTACCTAGTTTGACAAGTTTATTCGACCTCTAATATAACTTTTTGAAATTTTCGTCCGACGTTCGCCTGGATCTGGGCGAGCGTTTGGATATGTGTACTATACGTGCTAACAGAAGTAGCTACTTGGACATAAATACAGGACAATATCGAACAAAACAACAATTTATTGTGGAACTACGATTCCTGGGAGTGCATTCTGATGAAGATCATCAAAGGTAAGGGAATATTTATGATGTAATTTCTGTTGACTCCAACATGGCAGAGAAATGTTGTTTATATCTGAGCGCCGTCTCAGATTATTGCATGGTTTGCTTTTTCCGTAAAGTTTTTTTTAAATCTGACACAGTGGTTGCATTAACCTGTTTGGGCTGCAGGGGGCGTATTGAGTAGCCAGATAAAATGTGCCCATTTCAAACGGCCTCGTACTCAATTCTTGCTCGTACAATATGCATATTATTATTACTATTGGATAGAAAACACTCTCTAGTTTCTAAAACCGTTTGAATTATTTCTCTGAGTGAAACAGAACTCATTCTGCAGCACATTTCCTGACCAGGAAGTGGAATGTCAGAAATCGATGCTCTGTTCAACTTCCTGCCTATACATGGGCATGATACGTAAGAGTCTACGTACACTTCATACACCTTCCCCTGGTTGTCAAGAGGCGGTGAGAGAAGAAATTTCGTGTTTATCTTGGTCTGAGGTGGAATTAAAGCTCTTTGTATGACGTGACCGTCCATTTCCTGTTTCTGGAGCGCGCGAAAGGGGACATGGATTTGCCTTCTGTTTAGCTGTCGTTATGGACGACTAACATCTCCGGTTTAGATTTTATTTGATACATGTGACCATATCATCGTAAAGTATGTTTTTTCAATATAGTTTAATCAGATTATTGAAATTTTTTCGGGAGTTTTGCCGTGTTCCGTTCTCTGACTTTGTTGACGTTGGAGAGATCCGTGCCACTTGGCAAGTGCCCATGCTAAATGATGAGGGAAATTTGCCGTTCCAGATCCAAACAACGACTGTTCTGGACAAAGGACACCTTGTCCAACATTCTGACGGAAGATCACCAAAAGTAAGAAACATTTTATGATGCTATTTCTAATATCTGTCGTGCATGTGAACTGGTCGTCGGCGCCCAAGTGTTTCTGGCTATTGTGGCTACGCTAATATAACGCTACATTGTGTTTTCGCTGTAAAACACTTAAAAAATCGGAAATATTGGCTGGATTCACAAGATGTTTATCTTTCATTTGCTGTACACTATGTATTTTTCAGAAATGTTTTATGATGAGTAATTAGGTATTTGACGTTGGTGTCTGTAAATATTATGGCTGCTTTCGGTGCAATTTCTGATTGTAGCTGAAATGTAAACTATGATTTATACCTGAAATATGCAAATTTTTCGAACAAAACATATGCTATACAATAAATATGTTATCAGACTGTCATCTGATGAAGTTGTTTCTTGGTTAGTGGCTATTTATATCTTTATTTGGTCGAATTTGTGATAGCTACTGATGGAGTAAAAAACTGATGGAGTAAGAAAAGTGGTGTCTTTTGCTAACGTGGTTAGCTAATAGATTTACATATTGTGTCTTCCCTGTAAAACATTTTAAAAATCGGACATGTTGGCTTGATTCACAAGATGTGTACCTTTCATATGCTGTATTGGACTTGTTAATGTGTGAAAGTTAAATATTTAAAAAAAAATATCTTTTGAATTTCGCGCCCTGCACTTTGAGCTGGCTGTTGTCATAAGTGTACCGACGTCGGGCTTGCACGCCAAACAGGTTAAGGCTAATCTGAAGATGGTGCTGGCTAAAGCTAAAACTGTCGAGTATAGAGAGTATAGGGATATTGTTATCCACGTTGGCACCAACAATGTTAGGATGAAACAGTCAGAGGTCACCAAGCGCAACATAGATTCAGCGTGTAAATCAGCTAGAGAGATGTAATTGTCTCTGGCCCCCTCCCAGTTAGGAGGAGTGATGAGCTCTACAGCAGAGTCTCACAACTCAATCGCTGGTTGAAAACTGTTTTCTGCCCCTCCCAAAAGATAGAATTTGTAGATAATTGGCCCTCTTTCTGGGACTCACCCACAAACAGGACCAAGCCTGGCCTGTTGAGGAGTGACGGACTCCATCCTAGCTGGAGGGATGCTCTCATCTTATCTACGAACATAGACAGGGAAAATCCAACCAGGAAGTACTATTATTTTGAAAGGCTGTTTTTCCATTGAAAGCCTATCCACCATACAAAGACTTAGGACCCAGTTCACAATCTCTATAGCTTACTCTACATGTGACCAGTCTTTAGGCATTGTTTCAGGATTTTACTCTGAAAAATGAGGGAGATACACCACTTTCATTGAGAGAACAGTGAGAATTTCCAGACATGAACCAAGCGCGTGATCGGGAGCGCGCATTTCTTGTTTACCTTTTCCGTTGACTAAGCTTTTGTATGGTTGAAATAGTATTGATTATTTATGACAAAAACAACCTGAGGTTTGATTTTAAACATTGTTTGACATGTTTCTACTGTCTTTTATTGTACTTTTTTGACTTTTCGTCTTGTTGTTGAGAGTGCGCATTGTGCCTTTGGATTTCTGAACTAAACGCACCAACAAAACGGAGGTATTTGGACATAAAGATGAACTTTATCGAACAAAACGAACATTTGTTGTCTAACATGGAGACCTGGGAGTGCCACCAGATGAAGATCATCAAAGGTAAGTGATTAATTTGAATGCTATTTCTGACTTTTGTGACACTCTCCTTGGTTGGAAAATGTCTGTATGGGTTTCTGTTTTTTGTTACACACAAAAAAAAATGAAATTTTCATCTTTTGAGCTTCTACTCATGAAATCTATGCAGCCTACTCAATCACTTTTTATAGCTACTGTTTACAGGCCCCCTGGGCCATATATAGTGTTCCTTACGGAGTTCCCGGAATTCCTATCGGACCTTTTAGTCATAGCAGATAATATTCAAAGTTTTGGTGACTTTAATATTCACATGGAAAAGGCCAAAGACCCACTCCAAAAGGCTTTCGGAGCCATCATCGACTCAGTGGGTTTTGTCCAACATGCATCCGGACCTACTCACTGCCACAGTCATACTCTGGACCTAGTTTTGTCCCATAGAATAAATGTTGTGGATCTTAATGTTTTTCCTCATAATCCTGGACTATCGGACCACCATTTTATTACGTTTGCAATATCAACAAACAATCTGCTCAGACCCCAACCAAGGATCATCAAAAGTCGTGCTATAAATTCTCAGACAACCCAAAGATTCCTTGATGCCCTTCCAGATTCCATCTGCCTACCCAAGGACGTCAGAGGACAAAAATCAGTTAACCACCTAACTGAGGAACTCAATTTAACATTGCGCAATACCCTAGATCTAGTCGCACCCCTAAAAACTAAAAACATTTGTCATAAGAAACTAGCTCCCTGGTATACAGAAAATACACGAGCTCTGAAGCAAGCTTCGAGAAAATTGGAACGGATATGGCGCAACACCAAACTGGAAGTCTTCCAACTAGCTTGGAAAGACAGTACAGTGCAGTATCGAAGAGCCCTCATTGCTGCTCGATCATCTTATTTTTCCAACTTAATTGAGGAAAAAAAGAACAATCCAAAATGTATTTTTGATACTGTCGCAAAGCTAACTAAAAAGTAGCATTCCCCAAGAGAGGATGGCTTTCACTTCAGCAGTAATAAATTCATGAACTTCTTTGAGGAAAAGATCATGATCATTAGAAAGCAAATTACGGACTTTAAGTCGGCGTATTCCTCCAAAGCTCAGTTGTCCTGAGTCTGCACAACTCTGCCAGGACCTAGGATCAAGGGAGACACTCAAGTGTTTTAGTACTATATCTATTGACACAATGATGAAAATAATCATGGCCTCTAAACCTTCAAGCTGCATACTGGACCCTATTCCAACTAAACTACTGAAAGAGCTGCTTCCTGTGCTTGGCCCTCCTATGTTGAACTTAACCTTTCACGAGTCACCAACCCGGATCCGGGATCACCCCCCACTCCCCCCCCACTGAGTAGCATAGCTAGCATAGCGTCACAAGTAAATTGTAGCATCTAAATATCATTAAATCACAAGTCCAAGACACCAGATGAAAGATACAGATCTTGTGAATAAAGCCACCATTTCAGATTTTTAAAATGTTTTACAGGGAAGACACAATATGTAAATCTATTAGCTAACCACGTTAGCATAAGACACAATTTTTTTACTCCAACAGTTTTTTCCTGCGTCAGTAGCTATCACTAATTCGACTAAATAAAAATATATATAGCCACTAACCAAGAAACAACTTCATAGGATGACAGTCTGATAACATATTTATGGTATAGCATAGTTTGTTTTTGAAAAATGTGCATTTTTCAGGTATAAATCACAGTTCTACATTGCAGCTGCAATCTGAAATAGTGCCGACGCAGCCAGAACAATTACAGAGACCAACGTCATATAACTAATTACTTATCTTAAAACATTTCAGAAAAATACACAGCGTACAGATATTGAAAGCCCAACATCTGGTGAATCCAAACAATATTTCAGATTTATTAAATGTTTTATAGCGAAAACAAAATGTAGCGCTAAATTAGCATAGCCACGCCAGCCAGAACCAGCTGGGCGCCCACGACCAGTTCACATGCACGACAGATATATGAAATAACATCGTAAATTGGGTCTTACTATTGCTGATCTTTCATCAGAATGTTGATCAAGGTGTCCTTAGTCCTGATGAGTCGTTCAATCCATTCATAATGGCAACTTTCCCTCTTCATTTAGCATAGGTACTGGTCGACTGGCACGGATCTGTCCAAAGTAAAAAAAGTCACAGAACGGAACACGGCAAAACTCCCGAAAAAATTCAAATAATCTGATTAAACTATATTGAAAAAACATACATTACGATGATATGGTCACATGTATCAAACAAACTTCGAGACGGAGATAGATTTCATCCGTAACGGCAGCAAAACAGTAGACAATAGCACCTCCAAATCGCGCGATTCAGAGAACCGGAAGTTGTCGGTCACGCCAAAGAAATAGGTCTTATTTCACGTCAGTACAAGATAAACAAAAAATTTCTCCTCTGACGTCCTCTTGACACCCAGAGGAAGACGAATGAAGTGTGTTTCGGGTCATAGGTGGCGTGACCATATATAGGCAGAGCGTTGAAGCGAGCATACACATCTTGCATTCTTCTTCTTGGTCAGGGAAAGTGCTGTCAAATGACTTCTGTTTCACTCAGAGACAAAATTGAAACGGTTTTAGAAACTAGAGATTGTTTTCTATCCAATGGTATTAATTATATGCATATAGTAAGAGCAATAATTGAATAAGAGGCAGTTTAATCTGTAGAGCAAATTATGCTAATGCGAAAACAGCACCCCCTGTATTCTCAAGAGGATAATAAGCGGCTCTCTATCCACTGGATGTGTACCAAACTCACTAAAAGTGGCAGTAATAAAGCCTCTCTTGAAAAAGCCAAACCTTGACCCAGAAAATATAAAAAACTACGAAATGCTTCAGTCTGGTTTTAGACCCCATCATAGCACTGAGACTGCACTTGTGAAGGTGGTAAATTACCTTTTAACCTGTTTGGGCTGCAGGGGCAGTATTGAGTAGCCTGGATAAAAGGTGCCCATTTCAAACGGCCTCGTACTCAATTCTTGCTCGTACAATATGCATATTATTATTACTATTGGATAGAAAACACTCTCTAGTTTCTAAAACCGTTTGAATTATATCTGTGAGTAAAACAGAACTCATTTTGCAGCAAACTTCCTGACAGGAAGTGGAAAATCTGAAATCGATGCTCTGTTCTAGGGCCTGCCTATAAATGTCCTTGATATTTATTAGAATACATGCACTTCATACATCTTCCACTAGATGTCGACAAGCCGTGAGAGAAGAAATGGAGTGTATAACTTGATCTGGGGTTGAATAAAAGCTCTTTGTATGACGTGTCACCAGTTTCCTGTTTTCTGGAGAGCGCGAGAAGGGACCTGGTATTGCCTTCTGATAAGCTGTCGTTATAGACGACTAATATCTCCGGCTTTGATTTTATTTGATACATGTGACAATATCATCGTAAAGTATGTTTTTTCAATATAGTTTTATTAGATTATTGAAATTTTTTTGGGACGTTAGGCGTGTTGCGTTCTCTGGGTATGGTGAAGATGGAGAGCTACGCGCCACTTGGCTAGTTAGCTTGCTAATTCGAGAGGGAAGAAGGCCGTTCTAAAACCAAACAACGATTGTTCTGGACAAAGGACACCCTTGTACAACATTCTGATGGAAGATCAATAAAAGTAGGACCCATTTTATGATGATATTTCATATATCTGTCGGAATATGTTGACAATTATTTTGCGCCCAGATTTGGGCTCTCTCTCGTTATAACATTTTTACATTTACATTTACATTTTAGTCATTTAGCAGACGCTCTTATCCAGAGCGACTTACAGTAGAGTGCATACATTTTTATTACATACTGAGACAAGGATATCCCTACCGGCCAAACCCTCCCTAACCCGGACGACGCTATGCCAATTGTGCGTCGCCCCACGGACCTCCCGGTTGCGGCCGGCTGCAACAGAGCCTGGGCGCGAACCCAGCCCAGCCTGGGCGCGAACCCTAGACCACTGCGCCACCCGGGAGGCGATAACGTAAGCTGGATGTGGTAATGAAGTTATTTTTAGAATTCTAACACGGCGATTTCATTAAGAACTAATGTATCTATCATTTCCTATACAACATGTATTTTTTAGTAACGTTTATGTATAGTTATTTGGTCAGAATAGTTGAGTGTCATAAAAATATCCGCACATTCTGGGAAAAAGATGCTACGTTAGCACAATGTATAACCACTGATTTCAGCTCTAAATATGCACATTTTCGAACAAAAAAGAAGTGCATTGTATAACCTGATGTTATAGGACTGTCATCTGATGAAGCTTATCAAGGTTAGTCAAAAATTATATATCTTTTGCTGGTTTGTTACGATCGCTAACTTTTGCTGCGGGTAAATGGCTTGTGTTTCTGGCTATTGTGGTAAGCTAATATAACGCTATATTGTGTTTTCGCTGTAAAACACTTAAGAAATCAGAAATATTGGCTGGATTCACAAGATGCTTGTCTTTCATTTGCTGTACACTATGTATTTTTCTGAAATGTTTTATGATGAGTATTTAGGTATTTGACGTTGGTGTCTGTAATTATTCTGGCTGCTTTCGGTGCAATTTCTGATTGTAGCTGCAATGTAAACTATGATTTATACCTGAAATATGCACATTTTTCGAACAAAACATAGATTTATTGAATAACATGTTATAAGACTGTCATCTGATGAAGTTGTTTGTTGGTTAGTTTGGTTGGTTCTTGGTTAGTTTGGTTGGTTTTGTGCATGCTACCTGTGCTGTGAAAAATGTTAGTGCTTTTTTGTATTTGGTGGTGAGCTAACATAAATATACGTGCTGTTTTCGCTGTAAAACATTTAAAAAATCGGACATGTTGGCTGGATTCACAAGATGTGTACCTTTCATTTGCTGTATTGGACTTGTTAATGTGTGAAAGTTAAATATTTCAAAAAAATATATTTTGAATTTCGCGCCATGCACTTGAGCTGGCTGTTGTCATAAGTGTACCGACACCGGGCTGCAGCCAGAAGAAGTTAATGGCGTCAGACCGAGGCTCTGCATCTGTCCTCGTGCTCCTAGACCTTAGTGCTGCTTTTGATACCATCGATCACCACATTCTTTTGGAGAGATTGGAAACCCAAATTGGTCTACACGGACAAGTTCTGGCCTGGTTTAGATCTTATCTGTCGGAAAGATATCAGTTTGTCTCTGTGGATGGTTTGTCCTCTGACAAATCAACTGAAAATGTTGGTGTTCCTCAAGGTTCCGTTTTGGGACCACTATTGTTTTCACTATATATTTTACCTCTTTGGGATGTCATTCGAAAACATAATGTTAACTTTCACTGCTATGCGGATGACACACAGCTGTACATTTCGATGAAACATGGTGAAGCCCCAAAATTGCCCTCGCTGGAAGCCTGTGTTTCAGACATAAGGAAGTGGATGGCTGCAAACTTTCTACTTTTAAACTCGGACAAAACAGAGATGCTTGTTCTAGGTCCCAAGAAACAAAGAGATCTTCTGTTGAATCTGACAATTAATCATCATGGTTGTACAGTCGTCTCAAATAAAACTGTGAAGGACCTCTGTGTTACTCTGGACCCTGATCTCTCTTCTGACGAACATATCAAGACTGTTTCAAGGACAGCTTTTTTCTATCTACGTAACATTGCAAAATTCAGAAATGTTCTGTCCAAAAATTATGCAGAAAAATGTGTCCATGCTTTTGTCACTTCTAGGTTAGACTACTGCAATGCTCTACTTTCCGGCTACCCGGATAAAGCACTAAATAAACTTCAGTTAGTGCTAAATACGGATGCTAGAATCCTGACTAGAACCCCAAAATTAGATCATATTACTCCCTACACTGGCTTCCTGTTAACTTCTTAGCGCTAGGGGTCAGAATGTTTTTTTTTTTAAATAACGTACCCAACGTAAACGGACATTTTGGCCCAGATCGTAGAATATGCATATAATTTACAGATTAGGATAGAAAACACTCCAAAGTTTCCAAAACTGTTAAAATATTGTCTGTGAGAAAAATAATACTTATTCTGCAAGCGAAATCCTGAGAAAAAGTAACCCGGAAGTGATATTTAAAAAAAATATATTTGTTTCCTGGCCTGTCTAACCTCCATTTAAAGGGGTATCAACCAGATTATTTTTCCAATGGCTTTCTCAGGCTGTGACCAGGCTTTAGACATAGTTTCAGGCTTTTATTTTGAAAAATGAGCGAGATGTTTCAAAACAGGTCAGGTGTCCTCTGAATATTTCCTGCGCGCGCGGGAGGAGCTCACCATTTTTCTTTTCTCTCTTAATGAATAGGTTATGCTCCGGTTGAAATATTATCGATTATGTTTGTTAAAGACAACCTGAGGTTTGATTATAAATAACATTTTAAATGTTTCTACGACCATTTCGGATACTTTTTGGGATTTGTCGAACAGAACACGGCTTTTGTTTTCTCAAAATAATGCGCAACCCAAATGGTGTTTTTTTGTGATAAAAGTACTATTTATCGAACAAAAAGAACATTTGTTGTGTAACTGGGAGTCTCGTGAGTGGAAACACCCGACGATTATCAAAGGTAAGCGATTTAATTTTATTGCTTTTCTTACTTTCGTGACCAAGCTAACCAAGCTAATATAAGGCTAAGCTGTTATAGCATTGAAAGCTACACTCACAAAAGCTTGGAATTCTTTCGCTGTAAAATATATTTTCAAAATCTGACACGATAGGTGGATTAACAACAAGCTAAGCTGTGTTTTGGTATATTTCACTTGTGATTGCATGATTATAAATATTTTTAGTAATATGTTTTAATCTGATACGTTTGGAAATTTTCATCATCCTTTCAGGACCGGAACGAGGCTGTAGTTTTCTCATTATAACGCGGAACCCAAATGGCGTTTTTTTGTGATAAAGGTAATATTTATCGAACAAAAAGAAGATGTGTTGTGTAACTGGGAGTCTTGTGAGTGGAAACGTCTGAAGATTATCTAAGGTAAGCGAATAATTTTATTGCTTTTCACACTTTTGTGACCATGCTAATTTGGGGCAGCTGATGTAGCATTGAAAGCTACGCTCACAAAAGCTTGGATTTCTTTCGCTGTAAAATATATTTTCAAAATCTGACACCATAGGTGGATTAACAACAAGCTAAGCTGTGTTTTGGTATATTTCACTTGTGATTGCATGATTATAAATATTTTTAGGAATATTTTTGAATTTGGCACCATGCAATTCAGCGGTTGTTTAGGAAAGTGAACCCGTATTCGGTATCCGTAGCGCAGAGAAGTTAACCTTTCATTGCTACCCATCCCGGATCCGGGAGCATCCTCATCAAAAAAGCTGACTAGCATAGCCTAGCCTAACGCGACAGGGATATCATATAAATTAATTTTCATGAAATCACAAGTCCAATACAGCAAATGAAAGATAAACATCTTGTGAATCCAGCCATCATTTCCGATTTTTAAAATGTTTTACAGCGAAAACACAATATGTATTTCTATTAGCTAACCACAATAGCAAAAGACTCAACCGCATATTTTCACAATTTTTCTACTGCATAGGTAGCTATCACAAAACCGACCAAATAGAGATATAATTAGTCAGTAACCAATAAACAACTTCATCAGATGACAGTCTTATAACATGTTATACAATAAATCTATGTTTTGTTCGAAAATGTGCATATTTGAGGTATAAATCATAGTTTTACATTGCAGCTACCATCAAAAATATCACCAAAGCAGCCAGAATAATTACAGAGAGCAACGTGAAATACCTAAATACTCATCATAAAACATTTATGAAAAATACATGGTGTACAGCAAATGAAAGATAAACATCTTGTGAATCCAGCCAATATTTCAGATTTTTTAAGTGTTTTACAGCGAAAACACAATATAGCATTATATTAGCTTACCACAATAGCCAAACACACAAATGCATTTATCAGCAGCAAAAGGTAGCGATCGCAAAAAAACAGCAAAAGATATAAAATTAATCACCAACCTTGACCAACTTCATCAGATGACAGTCCTATAACATCAGGTTATACAATACACTTATGTTTTGTTCGAAAATGTGCATATTTTGAGCTGCAAACCGTGGTTATACATTGTGAATATGTAGCATCGATTCACCAGAATCTCCGGAGATATTTTGGACAGTCACCTAATCTAATCAAAGAACTCATCATAAACTTTACTAAAAAATACATGTTGGACAGCAAATGAAAGATACACTAGTTCTTAATGCAATCGCCGTGTTAGATTTTAAAAAATAACTTTACCATAACAAACAGCTTACGTTATAGCGAGACAGCGCCCGCAAAAAGGAAGGAAAATAGGACTAAACATTTTCCACAGAAATACGAAATAACATCATAAATGGTTCTTACTTTTGCTGAGCTTCCATCAGAATCTTGTACAAGGAGTCCTTTGTCCAGAATAAATCGTTGTTTGGTTTTAGAATGTCCTCTTCTCCTGTCGAATTAGCAACATTAGCTAGCCATGTGGCGCGAACATGCCCAAATTCTCCTGACGCAAAGAAAGGAAAATTCCAAAACTCGCAATAAACGTTAAATAAACTGATACAACTCGGTTGAAAAAAACTACTTTATGATGTTTTTATCACATCTATCAAATAAAATCAGAGCCGGAGACATCCACCGTCTATACCGAACGCTTTTCAGAAGCTAATGCTGATGTCCTTCCCGCTCCTTGGTAGACAAAGGAAATTGTGGTCACGTCATTCCAAGAGCTCTTGTTCGACCTCAGATCAAGCTAGACACCCCATTCCACCTCCCACTGCCTGTTGACATCTAGTGGAAGGCGTATGAAGTGCATGTATATCCATAGATTTCAAGCAATTGAATAGGAAGGCCCTGGAACAGAGCCTCGATTTCAGATTTGTCACTTCCTGTCAGGAAGTTTGCTGCAAAATGAGTTCTGTTTTACTCACAGATATAATTCAAACGGTTTTAGAAACTTGAGAGTGTTTTCTATCCAATAGTAATAATAATATGCATATTGTACGATCTAGAATAGAGTACGAGGCAGTTTAATTTGGGCACGATGTTTTACAAAGTGGAAACAGCGATTTCAAGGTTTTACTGCTAACCTACAAAGCATTACATGGGCTTGCTCCTACCTATCTTTCCGATTTGGTCCTGCCGTACATACCTACACGTACGCTACAGTCACAAGACGCAGGCCTTCTAATTGTCCCTAGAATTTCTAAGCAAACAGCTGGAGGCAGGACTTTCTCCTTTAGAGCTCAATTTTTATGGATTGGTCTGCCTACCCATGTGAGAGACGTAGACTCGGTCTCAACCTTTAACTTCTCTATGGTAGGTGGCAGCATTTTCACGTTTGGATGAAAAGCATACCCAAATTCAACTGCCAGTTACTCATCCCCAGGAGATAAGATATGCATATTTTTAGTATATTTAGAAAACACTCTGAAGTTTCTAAAACTGTTTGAATCATGTCTGTGAGTATACCAGAACTTATTTAGCAGGCGAAACCCCGAGGACAAACCATTCAGATATATATTTTTTTGAGGTCACTGTCTTTTCAATGAGATTTCATTGGGAAACCAGATTTCTAAGCGAATTGCTTGCAGTTCCTACGGCTTCCACTAGATGTCAACAGTCTACAGAAATAGGTTGAGGTTATTCCTTTGTGTAATGAAGAAATACGGCCATCTTGAAGTCGAGGCACTCCAGGTGTCCTGGACATGCGCTTCAATCAAACAGAAGGCATGCTACATATCGTTTTATTCCTGTATTGAACACATATCATCCCGTCTTCAATTTATTTCGATTATTAACTTCTTATGGCTGCAAGGGGCAGTATTGAGTAGCCAGTTAAATCGTGCCCATTTCAAACGGCCTCGTACTCAATTCTTGCTCGTACAATATGCATATTATTATTACTATTGGATAGAAAACACTCTCTAGTTTCTAAAACCGTTTGAATTATTTCTCTGAGTGAAACAGAACTCATTCTGCAGCACTTTTCCTGACCAGGAAGTGGAACGTCTGAAATCGATGCTCTGTTCTTCTTCATGCCTATACATGGGCACAAGACCTATTAGTATACATACACGTCATACACCTTCCTCTGGGTGTCAAGAAGGCTGTGAGAGAAGAAATGAGGTGATTATCTCGATCTGGGATGGAATAAATCCTCTTGGAATGACGTGTACCCCAGTTCCGGTACTCTGAAGAACGCGATTTGGACAGTGGGGTTGCCTTTTGTTTTGCTGACGTTATAGGCGACTATTATTTCCGGCTTTGATTTTATTTGATACATGTCACCATATCATCGTAAAGTATGTTTTTTGAATATAGTTTCATCAGATTATTGAAATTTTTTCGGGAGTTTTGCCGTGTTCCGTTCTCTTCCGTTTGTTTACATGGAGAGATCCGTGCAACCCGGCTAGCGCGCTTGCTAAATGGAGAGAGAAAGTTGCCATTCTGAATCCAAACAACGACTCATCTGGACAAAGGACACCTTGTTCAACATTCTGATGTAAGATCAGCAAAAGTAAGACCCAATTTATGATGTTATTTCATATATCTGTCGTAGTCGCCGGCGCCCAAGTGTTTCTGGCTATTGTGCTAAGCTAATATAACGCAACATTTTGTTTTCGTTGTAAAACACTTAATAAATCGGAAATATTGTCTGGCATCACAAGATGCCTGTCTTTCATTTGCTGTACACTATGTATTTTTCAGAAATGTTTTATGATGAGTAATTAGGTATTTGACGTTGGTGTCTGTAAATATTATGGCTGCTTTCGGTGCAATTTCTGAATGTAGCTGCAATGTAAACTATGATTTATACCTGAAATATGCACATTTTTCGAAAAAAACATATGCTATACAATAAATATGTTATCAGACTTTATTTGGCCGAATTTGTGATAGCTACTGATGGAGTCAAAAACTGATGGAGTAATAAAAGTGGAGTCTTTTGCTAACGTGGTTAGCTAATAGATTTACATATTTTGTCTTCCCTGTAAAACATTCTAAAAATTGGACATGTTGGCTGGATTCACGAGATGTGTACCTTTCATATGCTGTATTGGACTTGTTAATGTGTGAAAGTTAAATATTTAAAAAAAATATCTTTTGAATTTCGCGCCCTGCACTTGAAGTGGCTGTTGTCATAAGTGTACCGACGTCGGGCTTGCACGCCAAACAGGTTAATGTAATAAAATACCTAAAGTTGTATTACATAAGTAGTTTGACATTTTTTGGCAAAGTTTACAGGTAACCTTTGAGATATTTTGTCGTCACGTTTGAGCAAGTTGGAACCGGTGTTTTGCTGGATCAAACGCGCCAAATAAATGGACATTTTGGATATATATTGATGGAATTAACCGAACAAAAGGACCATTTGTGATGTTTATGGGACATATTGGAGTGCCAACAACAAGCTCGTCAAAGGTAAGGCATGAATTATATTTTTATTTCTGCGTTTTGTGTCGTGCCTGCAGGGTTGAAATGTTTTCTCTCTTTTGTTTACTATGGTGCTATGCTCAGATAATAGCATCGTATGCTTTCGCTGAAAAGCTTTTTTGAGTTCTGACATGTTGGCTGGATTCACAACCAGTGTAGCTTTAATTTGATTTCATGTGTGATTTAATGAAAGTTTGATTTTATAGTAATTTTCATAGTAATTAATTTTAATTTTGCGCTTAGCATTTTCTCAGGCTTTTTGCCAAGTGAGGGCTATACTCGGCCTTGTCTCAGGATGGTAAGTTGGTGGATGAAGATATCCCTCTAGTGGTGTGGGGGCTGTGCTTTGGCAAAGTGGGTGGGGTTATATCCTGCCTGTTTGGCCCTGTCCGGGGGTATCATCGGATGGGGCCACAGTGTCTCCTGACCCTCATGTCTCAGCCTCCAGTATTTATGCTGCAGTAGTTTATGTGTCGGGGGGCTAGGGTCAGTCTGTTATATCTGGAGTATTTCTCCTGTCTTATCCGGTGTCCTGTGTGAATTTATGTATGCTCTCTCTAATTCTCTCTTTCTTTCTTTGTCTCTCTCGGAGGACCTGAGCACTAGGACCATGCCTCAGGACTACCTGGCATGATGACTCCTTGCTGTCCCCAGTCTACCTGGCCATGCTGCTGCTTCAATTTCAAATGTTCTGCCTGCGGCTATGGAACCCTGACCTGTTCACCGGACGTGCTACCTGTCCCAGACCTGCTGTTTTCAATTCTCTAGAGACAGCAGGAGCGGTAGAGATAATCTCAATGATCGGCTATGAAAAGCCAACTGACATTTACTCCTGAGGTGCTGACCTGTTGCACCCTCGACAACTACTGTGATTATTATTATTTCACCATGCTGGTCATTTATGAACATTTGAACATCTTGGCCATGTTTTGTTATAATCTCCACCCAGCACAGGAAAAGAGGACTGGCCACCCCTCATAGCCTGGTTCCTCTCTAGGTTTCTTCCTAGATTTTGGACTTTCTAGGGAGTTTTTCCTAGCCACCGTGCTTCTACACCTGCATTGCTTGCTGTTTGGGGTTTTAGTCTGGGTTTCTGTACAGCACTTTGAGATATCAGCCGATTTAAGAAGGGCTATATAAATACATTTGATTTGATTTGATTTGAAGAGGCGCTGTTGCGCCTTCTTCACCACACTGTCTGTGTGGGTGGACCATTTCAGTTTGTCCGTGATGTGTATGCTGAGGAACTTAAAACTTTCCACGTTCTCCACTTCTGTCCCGTCGATGTGGATAGTGGGGTGCTCCATCTGCTGTTTTCTGAAGTCCACAATCATCTCCTTTGTTTTCTTGACTTGGAGTGAGAGGTTGTTTTCCTAACGCCACACTCCGAGTGCCCTCACATCCTCCCTGTAGGCTGTCTCATCGTTGATGGTAGAGTCTCCAGTTGCAGAGGGTGGGGTTGAGACTCAGGGCCTCAAGCTTAATGATGAGCTTGGAAGGTACCATGGTGTTGAATGCTGAGCTATAGTGGCTTAGTATTAGTATTTGGGGCATGAGGCAGAGTTGAGTGAAGTAGCTTCAACTGTTAACTTGACCCCACCCGTATAAATCTAAATGAAATATTACAGGCGGAGGCGTATCACGTTATTCACTTACCCTACCCCAGATGAGAAGCGTTTTCCCACACTTTTTATGGATCCAAAATGAGTCATACCTAACCACCCCAGTGGGTTTCCATAGCCCCCTACAAACCCCACAGTGCACTCTGTCCACTGTGCTGATATAGCGCAGCGGAGATACAGATTTTGCACCAACCTGTCACTGTCACGTCCGTTGTTGGAATGAGACCAAGGCGCAGCGTGGTAAGCTTACATCTTTCTCTATTTTGATGAACACCAAAAAAACAACAAAAGATAAACGAACGTAACGTTCTGCAGGCTACACAGTAACTGTACAAAAACACGATCCCACAAACTCAGGTGGAAAATAGGCTGCCTAAGTACGATCCCCAATCAGAGACAACGATAGACAGCTGCCTCTGATTGGGAAACATACCCGGCCAACAAAGAAATAGAACACATAGATTTGTCCACCCAAGTCACACCCTGACCTAACCAAATAGAGAATAAAAAAGGCTCTCTAAGGTCAGGGTGTGACAGTCACTCAATCATTTGAACTTTTTGGCTATTTTTATATGAAAAACATACATCTAAAACTGAAGGGCACAAATTTAAACTGAGGCGGCTAAGGATCCCTTTTGCCCCCTTGTGGAACTGGGCCCAACATTGTTGCATTTAAACTTTAGATTACATTTTTTTGCAATGGGAAGTAATAGTTGTACATTTCGATTGTTAAATGCTCAGCCTAATGGTTTTGTTTTTGTATTCTTTTGATTGGGACCTACTGGCTTATTATGTCTGAGTGAATGGGCTGCTTATCCGCAAAGATGTCTATAATAGATATAAAGACTGTTACAATTTCCCCCAGTCTACCTTTACTAATAGTGAGCATGCACCTTTCAATTTCCCCCACTCTTCCCTACCAGCGAATCAAATAAATTCTGATGAGCGTGACAAGGTTTAGGACATTTTTCAATGAAAGTAATGGACAGGAGTAAAGTAGGAGTAAAGTAGGAAGCCCAGGTTCCAATAGGTGATAAGATATTAATGTTTAATGAAAGGAGTGTGCAGCGTATATTTTGCCTAGCAAAGTGTTTTTTTGCGCTGACTGAATGGGAGCTGATATTTATTAATTATTTTACTCCGCTGATCTTGGCTGGTCTCAAGAAGAAATTGTGAGCCCTCACTGTCCAAGACTGAGTCAAGACCGAGTAAAAATATATCTGAAACCGAGGCAAGACTGAGACAGTCAATATGTGGTCTCGAGAGCTTCACTCCCATTCCTGCCAGAATCCCGCGGGTCTTGCAGGACCTGTCTCAGTCCTGTGTCAACTTCTAATCCAGACTGCAGAGGACATCATCTGGAAAAGGCACACAGATCAGTTACTGTTGAGTAATGCAACACCGACAGAACCACCAGTCGTGAGTGGTCCAGGGCTGTTACGGGGTGACACCCTAACCCAGCAGTCGTCACCTAGGGGTTCACAGTGACGTTATCAGGACACTGACTCATCCGCAAAAGTGTATGAGGAGACTGGGACACAGGCTACTAACGTGCCTACACCTATGTCAATGCCACAGTCTAGAGACATTATTGTTGAGAGTCAGATATACTGCCGTTACCTTACGAAAGATAGGAGGGCACCAAGACTCTTGGATTTGTAGAACAGACTCTCCTGACAGTTCATGTAAGAGGGGAGGCGTTGTTGTGTATTGGGGTTGTGCCGCAGAGTAACATGGGGGTTCTATGTGTTGTAGACCGAGCACGTTCCGGATAAATGGTTGAACTAATTCCCGTCCCCGTCTCAATATTATTCACTTGTTATAAAGACGTGGTTATGAAATCCACAAGACATATTACCATGGGTATTTATTCCTGTCACTCTGCAGTGTTTTGTAACTGTAAATAGTTTTAATGAACTTTGCTCTGTTGATTTTTCCCTTCCTAGAATGCTTTGAAATGGTCATTTATGAAAGCCCCCCTTTATCCAAGGGTCACAGAGTCTCTGATTGCAATGTCCTCTGCAGTTATTATCATTACAGTAAAAGTGCAGGCCAATGGCAATCATGATTTCTGCAAATTCATATCTGCTGCTGTATATCCCACTATTTCACAATGCGATTCATTGTGCGCTGGAACAAGTCCACTACTCTCAGACCTGTCCACAGCACTACACAACAACTCTGACTGATAGGACTATAAAACAGTTTGATGAAAAAGGCCTACTACTCCACTGGGAATCATTTGCCTCAATGCACAAGCTTCAGAGGACAGAGCTGATCATTGTGGACTGGAATGGTTGACTGAAACACTGTCACTGTAGAGAAAAGAGTCCAAATAAAAGCAAACAGCAGAGAGGGTGATTACAATAACGGCAATGTTAGCATAATTAAACTGTAGATAGCACTAATTACAGTCTCCAGCAAAGATCAGTAAGTTACACTTTTATGTTATTTCACTGGCATCATTTCTGCCTGGTGTCGGAGTGTCGGAGCAGCATCACTTCAGATATTTCAGCATTTCGTCAATAACTCATAACTGTTTCCAATGTCATCACTAGGGCCCTGTGTTTTAGATTATCATGTCACACCTTTTCCAGAAATGGGAATTACACCAAAAATGAAAGCAATTGTCTGAGGATGGTGCTGGTCTGAGGACAGTTTGATGAAAAAGCTTTAAATAAAGGCTAAAATCCATGTATTGTAACATGATTGTCCAAAACACAGGGTCCAGTCATCACACAGTGCTAAACAATGTTTCTGCAGTGTTTGTCTTCTCTAACCGGCTCCTCAGTTTTCAGCCTAGCTGCCTGATTACAGTTAGATACAGTTAGGACATGGTCAAGCCAGGATTTTGCTTGACCATGTGACCTAGGAAAAACTATGTGCCCTGGTAACAGTAGAATCAATCAAGTAACAGGGCCTGCCTTGTTTTGAAGTAGTATGAATGTCTTGTCTATTCTCTCAAGCTGGTGTGTTGTAGCGGGCACAGTAATGCAGTAAGCTAGAGGGGGTGTCTACTGTATGTCTCAGTGGCCGGGGCGGCACAGGTCCCCCCAGAGTGCAGCGGCCCAGCCCTGGCCCAGCCTCGTCCTCTTGTCCTCTCTAACAATGGGAAGGGTAATGGGCTCCCCAAGGCCTTTTCATTCAGCCTGATTACACTGGCAGCATCAGGCCTGCCATAAAACAATTAGCTTCATTTATCAACCTCGCCTCGTCCACTAGCTCTGGGAGGGCTAGGAGGCTGAGAGAGAGTGAGAGTGAGAGAGAGAGAATGAGAGAGAGAAAGAGAAAGAGAGAGAGGTTGATGAAAAATAGACTTGAGGGTGGGTAAGAGAGATGAACATAGAGAGGGAGGGGAGAGGGATCAATGATGAAGAGGCAATGCTACTTGTTTTGACAGTGTAGATCTACCCATAAATGCATTGTCTTGCAACTGGCAATTTGTATTAGCAGATAGTAAATAAGGAATTTGGAAAGTTACATAATGTACATAAAATACCAAGCCAAACCAAAGCCTAATCACAATTCCCAGGAAAACTAACTTTAGCAGTTATCAATCATTGGCTTCTCTTCAGTACTGTAAAACAGAAAAGTTATCCAATCTGGATTTCTGATGTACTGTAATTTTCCAAAGCTCCACAGATTTACTTAAGATTAAATAAAGATCTGGACACAGTGTGCATCGGTGAGCGTCTCCAATTCAAACATCACTGATCAAGCATTTTCCCTAAAGAAGGAATGTATTTATTAAATGCTATAATGGTATGCCCTCAGGCATCAAAAACATATTTGACAGCTGGATATAATATGCAACCCAATACTTCTTACATTGCTATGACTGAATTTCTTATGTGTCATTTATACTTGACACTTGATGCAGCACGATACAGTCCTGAAGGATTATGGCAATATTACAAGTTTCCTTCCCAAACAATTGCTGCTGAAATACAACAGATGCTTTCTCCTCTATATTCTGTTGAGTTTGGCCGAATGATATGAGTCTGGAAAGCATATTTAATGTGTTTCTCGCCTTACTCATTTAGTCATATGAACAATGGTTGGGAATATAAAGTATTTATGCAGTTACAGAATTTACAAAAAACTTGCTTCCTTTAGTCTAGTCTAGATCTTGATTTCTTCTTTCAAGCTATTCATCTTCCTCTACTCAAGTTCCCAATGTTGCATTAGAGTGTATTGCTTTCTTAGAGTAACTCATTTAAACAAACACGCACGCACGCACGCACGCACGCACGCACGCACGCACGCACGCACGCACGCACGCACGCACGCACGCACGCACGCACGCACGCACGCACGCACGCACGCACGCACGCACGCACGCACGCACGCACGCACGCACGCACGCACACACACACACACACACACACACACACACACACACACACACACACACACACACACACACACACACACACACACACACACACACACACACACACACACACACACACACACACACACACACTCATAAAAGCACAGACGCACACACTTCCATGGATATAGTAATGCTTTAAAAAACTAGACAGAAAGTGTAAATAAAAATAAACATGTCACTAAAGATGAATAGCCGGCCCAGGCCACCTTTCTATGGGCGTCCCCTGAGAGCTGTATGATGCAGCTGTTATTAACTGAAGAAGAGTGTGGAGAAGTTGTTTTACCCTTCCCTTTGGTGAAAGGTGGTACTTCTATTTCTATGCTCTGACTATTTCCTTGTATATGTCGTATCTCAAGGCAGCAACTCACAATAAGAGTTAATTGTGAGAATAGAGACAAATATACAAAACTAATACCACCGGCCTACCACCGACTATAGCAGCAGATCTATTCTAGTCCTACTCAGACTGACAGCGTTTTGACCATTATAGGTACTTCCTTATCAGGCCAACTTCATCCAATTTCTCTGTGGTAAACTACGGATTATTTGATAGCAGAGTACAGTGTGCACATATAGTCTCTTCCTCCAGACACTTAGATCATGTTAACATGAGGAGGAGGGTGATTATGTCACAGCAGAAATAATAACTCATTACCAGAGCCATGGAGGGGCACGAGGTCGCCCATATCACCCCGGTTGCCTTTCCCCCATAATCATCAGCTCATCGGCGGTGTCAGCAGGAAAGTATATCTATGGTCTTAAATCATGCCCTCTGCTCCTCACACTCCTTAATTAAGTCCTGATCGCCCTGTCCTACCTCCACAGTATTAGTGTGTTTAATTTCCTGCCTTCATATCTCCTTCCCTTTCAGATATACTGTATTATTAATTAAGCCTCTCCATCTCTCTCTCCCTCGCTCCTCTCAGCTTGGCAGTGTTTCCAGGGGCCGCGCCACTCTGCACTGATATGCTACTGCTGCCTGGCTTTAAAAGGATGACTGCTGATTTCCATCCATCGGTTTGACCATTAAGGCAGGCTTAGCCACATAATTCCAAGAGACATTACTCTGAGGTTCAAAGACAAGAGGCAGGTTGAATTGGCTTCACCGGTGGCTGAGTGATGTAGTGTTACTGGTCTGACTATATGGCCTAAAAATGTGATTTCCCTGGGAGCTATTATGAAAAGAAACATGCAGGGGTTTGTGCAAATAGCAAAATTGGGCTCTGCTAGGTTTGCAGGAAGATTAGAACACAGTAACTGTATTTTCCCAGTAGTCATGAGAAGATCTGATGGGGAATTGATAAGTTGATTAATTAAAAGAGCACAACCACGCACAAGGCTATGCATTTTTTGTATCTGAGCAGTTATTAAATCAAACACCTGCTAAATATTTGATTTTCTACGATTGTCTTATTGGAAACCATGGTTACATGCGTGGCACAGTAGCTCTATTTACGCTGTATTTCACAAATAATGGTGCTTGTGAGGCTCAACACACCACACAGTTTATTTTTGTTTTCTTTCCAAGAGGGTTCTTGAAGTTTCCCCCTTCACTCAGAGAGAACCAATGGAGTGGAACATCAGGCCACCCACCACAGTGACAAGCAGGGGAATGGAAAACACTCCAAACCACAGTGACACATAGAGTTACACGGCCCGCGTCAACAAATTGTCTGGTCGCAGTTCCTCGGACCCTGAGCATATGAGTGAAATGGGCAGGGATGCTCTCTGCTGTGAGGGGATAGGAGGGGAAGAACGGATGAGGAGAGATGGTGTTTCACCTCATCTGGATGGCTGGCTGAGTAATGAGGAAAGAAGAGGAATGAAGGCCCAGGCGGAAGCTCTCGGGTTAAGGTGCCTCTCCAATTTCACAGCTGAGCTGCGCTCGTCGCCCGAGATGCTGGTGGTCACGGCAATGCTCCAAATAGACCATCACTTGAGTGGCACCAGCGGCCACAGTTCGTGGCGGAATGTTGGCGCCCAAGGATGGGTTCCTTTTTCTCATTTCCCTTTTTGGGTATCTTAGATGTATTTGTTCATCCATCTTTCCAATGTGATTTGACAAGGAGTGGTCATGTTGCAAGTTCTAGATGTGACAGCATTTTTGTTCAAATCAGATAAGGTAAATTATGTTTAAAACAAGGAAATACATGTTTCTCTGGAATGCTTAGCAGGATAGGAAAATGGTCCAATTCACACACTTATCAAGATAACATCCCTTGTCATCCCTCCTGCCTCTGATCTGGTGGACTCACTAAACATAAATGTTTTGTTTGTAAATGACGTCTGAGTGTTGGATTGTGCCCCTGGCTAATCCTATATAAAAAAATACATAATAAAATTGTGCTGTCTGGTTTGCTTAATATAAGGAATTCAAAATGATTTATACTTTTGCTTTTGACACTTAAGTATATTTTAGCAATAACATGTACTTTTGATATTTAAAACCAAATACTTTTAGACTTTTACTCAAGTAATATTTTACTGGGTGACTTTCACTTTTACTCAAGTCATTTTCTATTAAGATATCTTTACTTTTACTTTAAGTATGACAATTGGGTACTTTTTCTACCACACACAGAGTTTCCATCAGAAAATATCAACAACTTGTCCTAAGACTTAAAGTAAGAATCTGCACTGTTTGCCCTAGTGCCTTTGTTATTTGTTTTTGATTTGTTCATGAAACGGGGGCGAAACGGAGGAGAGGATGTTCCGGCAGCGTGGCAAAAAAAGAAATGCTGTCACGTTCTGACCTTAGTTCCTTTTTTATGTCTTTATTTTAGTTTGGTCAGGGCGTGAGTTGGGGTGGGCATTCTATGTTGTTTTTCTATGTTTTGTTCTGTATTTAATTTTCTATGTGTTTGGCCTAGTATGGTTCTCAATCAGAGGCAGGTGTCAGTCGTTGTGTCTGATTGGGAGCCATATTTAGGTAGCCTGTTTTCTATTGTGTTTTGTGGGTGATTGTTTCCTGGGTTTGTGGTTGTGTCACCATTCAGGACTGTTTCGGTTTTCATTCACTTTGTTATTTTTGTATTTTGTAGTGTTCAGTTTATTATTAAAATATGACGAACACTTACCACACTGCATATTGGTCCGATCCTTCATACTCCTCAGACGAAGAGGACGAGAATCGTTACAAATGCAGTACATATAGTGCTGTTCTATTGCTCGTGCAACGCTTTCTGAGGAAAAAAACTGTGTTTGTTGTTTGCAGTAACTTCTTTGTTATGTGCCAGTTTCACCAATTAGGCCTAATGATTCTAGCTTTAAATACATTTCTTTAAGATACCTATTTTGAGTACCTTTTAAAGGAGAGTATTGCAGTATGGTGGCATAATGTTCTCTGCTACTGTATTTCTAACACAGTTCCCACTGTGTCTAAAAGGACTGTGGCAATCCTCCAGCTCCTCAGTGTGAGGCCTTCACCCTGGACCCTCCCAAGTCAACACTTTCCTCCTGACCCTGACCCCTTGAATGACAGCTCACAGAACCCCACAGGACCTCACAGCCCTGGAACCCCCCACACCCTGGCACACACCCTCATACCTGCCCTGGAGCTCACCCTCAGACTGGCTTGGGTCCACACAGAAGACTGGGGGAGGTCAGAGAGAAGTCACAGGACTCCATGCCAGACTCACTCACCTACATCCCTCTCCTCCTCTCCTCAAATCCTTTCGTTTGGTTCTACTCCCATGGCTGCAGTGCCAGGTCTCTGTCAAACAACTGAGGGTCAGTTTTCATTTGTCCCTGGTCTGGCCCAGCACCACACTCCCTGTAGCGGCCATGGCAGTGGCCGTGGTGGAAGCCTTAGGGATGTCAGGTGGTATTTTCTGCCCGCCCCGCGGCAATCCCAGGTCGCCCTGCAATCCTTCAAGTTGGTGACGCTTTGTCACTTTCTTACAGTATATAAATGCAATACATCAAAGGAAGAAATTTGTCCAATAAATATTTGGAGAGTGGAGTGGAGGGAGGGAGGGAAAGGGGAGAGTAGAGGGGTGGAAGGAGGTGCAGCGCGGATCACTGCCTGTAGGGGGAGACTTTTACCACGCCTTTCTGCCAAGGACAAATTACATTATTAAAATTGATTCCCAAAATTATATTCCTCATTCTTGAGCTTCACTGCTGTATGCAAAATAGAACCTGGTATAATGTGATGAATCCCTTATGTACTCTACTGTATATATCGACTTCCACCTTGTTAGAAACTCACCAATAATAGAAAGATATATTTAATTCATTCATTGGACTGCAAATGCGCTCCCTATTCACCGCACCACAAAATGGGTTCAAAATGCAGCTGCTCGTTCACAACTTGGAAATGCACGACAGTGATTGAGCTGGCTGAAATGGTCTTACACGCCACATTTGGTAATTTGCACACCTACCTGCACTTCAGAGCAGGACAATTACAGAGTGTCTCCGGGGCCCACAGTGGCCCTCGGGTTCTCTCCGACACGCGCCCAGACTGCACCCGCTCTCCCCTTGCCCCGCTCGGCCACCAAAGTGCCAGCGTGAAATGGCCGCTAATGCCTTGTGCTATCTATCCCGTGCAGAGCCTGTTTTAAGCCTCCATATTGCTCTTTGGGCTGTTGAAAAAGAGAGAGAGAGAGAAAGAGCCAGGGAAAGAGAGAGGGAGAGAGAAAGAACGAGAGAGGGAGGAAATGAAAACATCAAACAAGCTTGTGAAATGTAAAATAGCATGAACCTTGCATTTTTCTCATCAATGAGACTTAATGAGTATTCCACCTTCTGGCACCAACTGCAGGGAGATAAACAAAATGGGGAGATAACCATTCAGAATTTAGCTGATAAAACACAATGAATCTGAAGAATGTGTTCTGGCTCTGATGTGAAAGATGTCTCTTGACTGTATGGCAGAATGTTCATCAATTGATCAATTTACTCTCTACTCTGTACCCTGAAACATGTCTTGCATATACTTGATTGTGTTAGAGAAGTAAACTACACTTGGAGCAAGACTAGAGACAATTCAATTGTCTTATTCAAATGCCATAGATGTTTATACTGAAGACATGAAACACAACGTAATGGCATCCAACACTAACAACACAGATCATTACTTCAATCAGCTGTCCTGTGGAGAATTGTAACGGCTTTCCTCTTCCTCTTCATCCGAAGAGGAGGAGCATGGATTGAACCAAGATGCAGCGTTGTAACTTGACATTATATTTATTTCACAAGGACGAAAACGAACACGAAAATATACTTGAACAATTTACAAAATAATAAACGATGTAGACAGACCTGGACGACGAACTTACATGAAATACGAAGAACGCATGAACAGGAAAAATGACTACATAAAACGAACGAACAAACAAAACCGAAAACAGTCCCGTGTGGCGTAACATACACAGACACTGACACAGGAGACAACCACCCACAACAATCAATGTGAAAACACCTACCTTAATATGGCTCTCAATCAGAGGAAATGAAAACCACCTGCCTCTAATTGAGAGCCATATCAGGTCACCCTTTAAACCAACATAGAAACAGAAAACATAGACTGCCCACCCAAACTCACGTCCTGACCAACTAACACATACAAAACTAACAGAAAACAGGTCAGGAACGTGACATAACTCCCCCCTCAAGGTGCGAACTCCGGGCGCACCAGCACAAAGTCTAGGGGAGGGTCTGGGTGGGCATCTGACCACGGTGGTGGCTCAGGCTCTGGGCGAGGTCCCCACCCCACCATAGTCAATCCCAGCTTACGTCTCCCCCTTAGAATGACCACCCTCATTTTACACCCACTTAATTTAAAGGGTAACCTTAAGATAAGGGGCAGCACCAGGACAAGGGGCAGCACCAGGACAGAGAGATAGCTCAAGACAGAGAGGTAGGTCAGGATAGAGAGGTAGCTCAGGATAGAGGGGCAACTCCGGACTGAAGGGCAGCTCCGGACAGAGAGACAGCTCTGGACTGAGGGGCAGTTCTGGATAGATGGCAGCTCTGGGCTGAGGGGCAGCTCATGACTGGCTGACGGCTCTGGACGCTCATGGCTAGCTGACGGCTCTGGACGCTCATGGCTGGCTGACGGCTCTGGACGCTCATGGCTGGCTGACGGCTCTGGACGCTCATGGCTGGCTGACGGCTCTGGACGCTCATGGCTGGCTGACGGCTCTGGACGCTCATGGCTGGCTGACGGCTCTGGACGCTCATGGCTGGCTGACGGCTCTGGACGCTCATGGCTGGCTGACGGCTCTGGACGCTCATGGCTGGCTGACGGCTCTGGACGCTCATGGCTGGCTGACGGCTCTGGACGCTCATGGCTCACTGGCGGCTCTGGACGCTCATGGCTCACTGGCGGCTCTGGACGCTCATGGCTCACTGGCGGCTCTGGCAGATCCTGTCTGGTTGGCGGCTCTGGCAGATCCTGTCTGGTTGGCAGCTCTGGCAGATCCTGTCTGGTTGGCGGCTCTGGCAGATCCTGTCTGGTTGGCGGCTCTGGCAGATCCTGTCTGGTTGGCGGCTCTGGCAGATCCTGTCTGGTTGGCGGCTCTGGCAGATCCTGTCTGACGAATGGCTCTAGCTGCTCCTGACTGACGAACGGCTCTGACGGCTCGGGACAGACGGGCGGCTCTAATGGCTCGGGACAGACGGATGGCTCAGACGGCGCTGGGGAGACGGATGGCTCAGATGGCGCTGGGGAGACGGATGGCTCAGATGGCGCTGGGGAGACGGATGGCTCAGATGGCGCTGGGGAGACGGATGGCTCTGGCCGGATAAGGCGCACTGTAGACCTGGTGCGTGGTGCCGGAACTGGAGGCACCGGGCTAAGGGCACGCACCTCAGGGCGAGTGTGGGGAGAAGGAACAGGGCACACTGACCTCTCGAAGCGCACTATAGGCCTGGTGCGTGGTACCGGCACTGGTGGTACCGGGCTAAGGGCACGCACCTCAGGGCGAGTGTGGGGAGAAGGAACAGTGCGTACAGGGCTCTGGAGACGCACAGGTGGCTTAGTGCGTGGTGCCGGAACTGGAGGCACTGGGCTGGAGACACGCACCATAGGGAGAGTGCGTGGAGGAGGAACAGGGCTCTGGAAACGCACTGGAAGCCTGGTGCGTGGTGTAGGCACTGATGGTACTGGGCTGGGGCGGGAAGGTGGCACCGGAAATACCGGACCGTGCAGGCGTACTGGCTCCCTTGAGCATTGAGCCTGCCCAACCTTACCTGGTTGAATGCTCCCCGTCGCCCTACCAGTGCGGGGAGGTGGAATAACCCGCACCGGGCTATGTAGGCGAACCGGGGACACCATGCGTAAGGCTGGTGCCATGTAAGCCGGCCCAAGGAGACGTACTGGTGGCCAGATATGTAGAGCCGGCTTCATGGCACTTGGCTCAATGCTCAATCTAGCCCTACCAGTGCGAGGAGGTGGAATAACCCGCACCGGGCTATGCACGCGTACAGGAGACACCGTGCGCTCTACTGCGTAACACGGTGTCTGCCCGTACTCCCGCTCTCCACGGTTAGCCTGGGAAGTGGGCGCAGGTCTCCTACCTGCCCTTGGCCCACTACCTCTTAGCCCCCCCCCAAGAAATTTTTGGGGTTTCTTCTCGGGCTTCCTTGCTAGCCGCGTACCTTCATATCTCCGGTCTTGAGCTTGATTCTCCGGCTTCCAGCCACGTCTCCTTGCTGCCACCTCATACCACCGCTCTTGGGCTCTCGCTGCCTCCATCTCCTCACGAGCGCGGCGATATTCCCCAATATGTGCCCAGTGTCCTTTTCCCTCCAAGACTTCTTCCCATGTCCAAGACTCCTGTTTAGTCCACTGCTCGAACATACGCTGCTTGGTTCTGATTCGGTGGGTGGTTCTGTAACGGCTTTCCTCTTCCTCTTCATCCGAAGAGGAGGAGCATGGATTGAACCAAGACGCAGCGTTGTAACTTGACATTATATTTATTTCACAAGGACGAAAACGAACACGAAAATATACTTGAACAATTTACAAAATAATAAACGATGTAGACAGACCTGGACGACGAACTTACATGAAATACGAAGAACGCATGAACAGGAAAAATGACTACATAAAACGAACGAACAAACAAAACCGAAAACAGTCCCGTGTGGCGTAACATACACAGACACTGACACAGGAGACAACCACCCACAACAATCAATGTGAAAACACCTACCTTAATATGGCTCTCAATCAGAGGAAATGAAAACCACCTGCCTCTAATTGAGAGCCATATCAGGTCACCCTTTAAACCAACATAGAAACAGAAAACATAGACTGCCCACCCAAACTCACGTCCTGACCAACTAACACATACAAAACTAACAGAAAACAGGTCAGGAACGTGACAAGAATGAAGTCTGTCTGATGGAGTATGTCTGTCTGATGCCACATCACCTACCAAAACACTCCCTTTTAACCTGTCAACACAGAATAGTTAGTCAGCTTGTCTTTAGTCCCAAGGGGTTGGAAGGTGTCCTGGGAAGGCATGGGGGGCTGACATGTTAGCTTACAGCAGCACCACCACGCATCTCACCACATTGATATGATGGACATTGGCACCTGTCGTAACTCGTTAGCCACTGCCAGGAAACTGACCAGTGCGCCGGACGGGCTCTTCAGGAGGTTTTAGGTGTAAAGAGCAGTGACAGTGCCTGGAAAGCAGCAAGCAGAAGACTCAACGACTCCATTACGATGGGCAGATGGAACACCACTCCCCCTCCACCTGCTCGCCTGGTTCACTCCTTCCCGTTAGCTGGTTGGCATTTAGAGCTAAGTAGTCTGTCGAAGCAATACGAATCAGCTCATATGCAAGGCTCAGCGGAGCATGTGATATGAAGGAACTGGATTTATAGTGGTGACAAGGTTATCAAAAAGAGACAATGCATATACGCTATATATGGGTCGTCATATGGGTCATCACAGATATGCTAGTTTGAGCGACCAGATATTTCTTTCCAATGTTTGCGTGTATTCCTTCCATTCTACATCTGCCTACTTGGTAACATTGTAATACATTAGAAGGTTGCAATGTGGTGAGGCAAAGCCAAGATGTATATTTCTAAACGGTCGTTCTCTGAATGATTGTGTAAACGATGAATGATTAATTGATTGAATTAATAAATCATTACAAGGAAGTACACTACTTGGGCTCCTCGGCCAACGACAGGGGAGTACCAACCAACCTTAGCCGTCTCGTCTCACTGACAAAGCCACAGGTGCATTCATATAATCTATGATGATGCTGACAATGCAATGTCCTAGGATCGAGATACTATTTGAATGTGAGAAAGCAAGGATGAAGAGTAGAGAGAGAAAAGAGGGAGAGAGCGCTATCCAGGCTTCTCTGAGATTAAGCTTCATAGCAGCCATCCCTCTTCCAGAAGAAAACAGCGCTCCTTCTACAAACGTCTCATCACTTTAGGATTTCTCAATCAACATAGTTAGAATAAACCAATGCATAAGCACATCCTCATCTGAGAATAGAATACACTACTGGATAGAAACAGGCTAGATAGAAGATAAGGATGGGACACACACTTCATTACATGTATGTATGTATAGTAGCATTAGACAATGGGTCTCCATGAGCTTCGGTTGATGAGAATAATGGTGCTTTGATTCCCTCTGCTGGTTACTGTTGTAACAACAAGTCTGAAGACGACTTTGTGGACCAACGTCTTTCTGTTCCGACAGCCATTCTGTATGGAAATAAAAACTGTATAACTGCTAGGACTTAATCAATAATTATTAATTAGTAATTATGTAATGCAAAATGAGACTGCTCATGGTGATAGCTTGTATTATTCTCATTGTAGATGATTCCTCAATTCAAAGCAAGCTGAGAAAGCATTATGGGTTGTTTTACAAAATTCTGGGAACATTCAATAAATTCCCTGGATTTCTAGAAACCCAAGTTGAAAGATTCCAAACGTACTGCTTATTCCATCCTGATTCCGGGAATCATCCATCTGGGATTTCGGGAAAACCAGAGAATTTGTTGAATTGCATCCCTAATTATGGGATTCTCTATACTGTCAAAGTGAAACTCAGTCAGTATTGTCTTTACGCAATAGTAAGCATTACAATTAATTCAGAATAGAATGTATGAATGTGTATCACATTCAGAAGCATGAATCTATATGAAACAAAGATAGTGGTGTATGTGTGTGTGTGGTCCTGTGTGCATGTGTGAGAGAGATTCAGAGAGACAGGGAACTCAAAGAGAAAGAAAGAGAGAGAGGGGGGAATGGGTGATATCTCTATATATATCGCTAAAAAGAAATGTCGCTGGAGGGAATAGCAGCCGTTTTAAAGGCTCCTTATCAATTGTGCTATTTTGTGTGTTTTTCTGGCTGCATAACTTTTTTTGTACATAATGTTTCTGCCGTCATTTCCTATGACCGAAAACAACTTCTGGACATCAGAACAGCGATCACTATTCTCAATTTGGACGAGGATTACTACTTCAATGAGTTGGAGGCGAATGACATACTGCTCATCCTGGACCAGGCCCAAATACCCGACACTCGAAGAAGGAAGAGGCTGCGTTATAGAGGCAGGAGGGCAGGATAACTGACAAGACTATGTTGGCAATTGAAAAACCGCTTCTACACTCCGTTCTATTGACGAACGTGAAATCACTGGAGATAAACTGGACAAGCTCCGTTCAAGACTATCCTATCAACGTGATCTAAAGAACAGTAATATCCTATGTTCAGTGGCATGTATTCACGGATACATTGAATGCAGGGGAAACCAGCGTGCAAAATAATAGCCAATCAGTGTTGAGCTAAACTGAGTGAGCTCAGCTGTGAATGGTCCTGGTACACCAAAAAAAGTGTCAAAGGAAGCCAGTTTGGATTTGGCTTCACAGCAATCACATCACATCAGAAGCCGCACGTCATTGACAGAAAACTTGAATTGTTGCATTTAGTTGTGTAGTTGTCCTTCGGTGGCTAGCTAGCTAAAATCGTCCCTTTCCTAAATCAGCCATGGCTGGAGACAGGAATTTGGACTTGTGGTTTTAATTAATACTGGCCAATGATTAAAATACAGCCATATTATGGCCTTTCTCTTGCATTTCAAAGCTGCTGAAAATAAATAATAATAGAAAACGCATGTTTTTTTTGTTTGAATGATCTTTTACCAGATTTAATGTCACTATCTGATTTTAAGTACCTTGGCATTATACTTGATTCCAACCTCTCTTTTAAAAAGCATGTGAAAAAGGTAATTCAAATAACCAAGTTCAACCTAGCTAATTTCCGATTTATACGAAATTGTTTGTCTACAGAGGTAGCAAAACTGTACTTCAAATCTATGATACTCCCCCACTTAACATACTGCTTGACTAGTTGGGCCCAAGCTTGCTGTACAACATTAAAACCTATTCAGTATGTTTACAAACAGGCTCTCAAAGTTCTTGATAGGAAGCCCAATAGCCATCATCACTGTTACATCCTCAGAAAGCATGAGCTCCTGAGTTGGGAAAATCTTGTGCAATACACCGACGCATGTCTTGTGTTCAAGATCCTAAATGGCCTGGCTCCCCTTCCACTCAGTATTTTTGTTAAACAGAAAACCCAAACATATGGCAGCAGATCCACAAGGTCTGCCATGAGAGGTGACTGTATAGTTCCCTTAATTAAGGAAAAGCACCTTTAGTAAATCCGCTTTCTCTGTGAGTGCTTCCCATGTCTGGAATACACTGACATCAGACACACATAACTGCACCACATATCACACCTTCAAAAAATGCATGAAGACATGGCTAAAGGTCAATCAGATTTGTGAACATAATCCCTAGCTGTGTATTGCCGCTTTCCATGTTGTCTGTTGTCTGTAGCTTGTGAGGTGTGGAAACACTGTTGCTTTTATGAATTTTGTCTTGCTGCTTTTTGTTCTATGTTGCTCTTTCTGTATGCTACGTCTTGCTTGTCCTATGTTTCTCTGCGTGTGCTCACTGCTCAGTGATTGTCTATATTGTAATTGTTTTTAATAACCTGCCCAGGGTCTGCGGTTGAAAATTAGCCGGCTGGCTAAAACCGGCACTTTTACTGAAACATTGATTAATGTGCACTGTCCCTGTAAAAATAAAATAAACTCAAACTCAAACTATTCTCCTACATTTATTTCACGTTTCAATTATTCATTTCACATTTCAATGATTATAACGGTGATGCTGATCTAACCATAAATTCATACGTTGTGTCACTGGCCTGAGACGATTGAAGTTCAGTACTTAGCCTAGATGTAGTAGGATCACGTTAACTAGCTCGCTAACATCACTGGCTCATTATTGCTGATGCGATGAAGTTAGGCTAGCAAGCATTTACCTAGATAGCCTAATCTAGGACATCCCAAACTAAAAGTGTGTACTACTGTATTGTCACGAATCCCGTTTCCTGAGTCTGCTTTTTGCCTGTGTTCTGTTCTGGAGTGTTTTTTCCGGTGTCCTGGAACGCACCCTGTCTGGTTGCCGGGCGATTTAGCTAGTTGGGAGATCTCAGATTACCCGCACCTGTATCCCATCAGCTATCTGCACACCTGGTCCTGATCATCATCTCTCCTCTTCATAAGCCCGGACCTGACATCCATTCCCTGCCGGATCGTTAGCCATGAACAGTATGTTGTGCCAGCGTATCAGCCTCCAGCTTGATAGAATTTGTTTTGTTGTTTTGTACGTCTTGCTTGCCTTAAACTTACCTCCGTTTGTTCTGTCTTCAGTTATTCACCCGGATCACTTACCCCATTCCTGCCTGGTCGTCGAAGGCTTCCGCTACTTCCTTGGACCCACCTATTCACTCCCATCAACTCACCACCGCTGCCCGCTACGCCACCTGGATATTTCTACCCCTTCATATTCACTTGTAAATAAATACTCACCTTCTTCCTACTCTCCTTGTCCTGGTCTGCTTCTGGGTTCGATTTTGAAAGAACGTGACATGTATGACATTCACAGACCGTTTTACCAGCATGTAAGAGAGGAGGATGGCATTGGCGTTAATCTAGTCTACAAGTAGGGTGAGTCAAGAACATGTTTTTTCTAATTGCGCACACACGCACACAAACACAGTCACATATGCAGAAATCAGTACCATGGACAGCCACATGACATTTAGCAACGTTGATTGGACTTAATTGTTTTTAGTATCTTTACATTTGTTTTCACTGTATTAGACTCATCATATACGTATAGCCCAGTTTATTTGATGATGTTTAAATGTTTAATTTGAAATGGTCCTGGAATAGCAGAGGCAGTACTCCTGTTTTCTTTGTGCTGACTCTCTGTGGTTCTAAATCAAGCATTAACTTGCTTTACCATGGTATAGGTCATGTAAGTGTTTCTTACATGCAATATCTGTTTTGTGGCCTTCACCGGACAGATGTTACTCTCCGGTTATGTGATGAAACAAACGTATGTGTGGTTGAATTTAATCTGCCACTGTGTGACTTGTCTTTTTGTTGTCTCAGTCTTATTGTATATCACGGTTGCATATGAGGAAATAGGTTATAGTGTAACGGCATTCATTGGAAGAAGGTGAGGACCAAGGTGCAGCGTGATACGTGTTCATATTATTTATTCGAAACTGAACACTGAATACAAAATAACAAAAGGAATAACCGGAATAGTTCTGACAGGTGCAACAAACACTAAACAGAAAATAACCACCCACTACTACCAGTGGGAAAACAGGCTACCTTAGTATGGTTCTCAATCAGAGACAACGATAGACAGCTGCCTCTGATTGGGAACCATACCAGGCCAAAACATAGAAATACAAAACCTAGAATGCCCACCCACATCACACCCTGACCAAACAAAAAATAGAAACATACAAAGCAATCTACGTTCAGGGCGTGACAGTACCCCCCCCCAAAGGTGCGGACTCCGGACTCAAAACCTGAACCTATAGGGGAGGGTCTGGGTGGACATTACTGGTGAGGGACGTGGACCCCGCTCCACTTCTGGCTCGGCCTACTTTAATAATGCCTCTGGAGCGGGAACCCTCACCGCCGACCCCGGACTAGAGGACGCCACTGGACTGATGGTCGAGTCTGGAGTGAGTGGCGCCTCTGGACTGACGGGCGGCTCTGGCGCCTCTGGACTGACGGGCCGCTCTGGCGCCTCCGGACTGACTGGCGGCTCTGTGCCTCCGGACTGACGGGCGGCTCTGGCGCCTCCGGACTGACGGGCGGCTCTGGCAGCTCCGGACTGACGGGCGGCTCTGGCAGCTCCGGACTGACGGGCGGCTCTGGCAGCTCCGGACTGACGGGCGGCTCTGGCAGCTCCGGACTGACGGGCGGCTCTGGCAGCTCCGGACTGACGGGCGGCTCTGGCAGCTCCGGACTGACGGGCGGCTCTGGCAGCTCCGGACAGGAGGGCGGCTCTGGCAGCTCCGGACAGGAGGGCGGCTCTGGCAGCTCCGGACAGGAGGGCGGCTCTGGCAGCTCCAGAGAGGAGGGCGGCTCTGGCAGCTCCGGACTGACGGGCGGCTCTGGCAGCTCCAGACTGGAGGGAGAACCTGGAGGGAGGAGACGGAGAGACAACCTGGTGCGTGGGGCTGCCACAGGGCCCACCAGGCTGGGGAGACCTACAGGAGGCCTGGTGCTTGGAGGAGGCACCGGATGGACCGGGCTGTGGGGGAGCACTGGAGCGCTGGTGCGCAGCCTTGGCACCACTCTTCCAGGCTGAATGCCCACTTTAGCCCAGCCCCTCCAGAGTGCAGGCACAGGTCGAACCGGGCTGTGGGGGAGCACTGGAGATCTGGTGCATACCACTCGCACCTCTCCCTTAGGCTCAATGCCCACATTCGGCCCGGGCACGGGCGGAGCGCAGGCATAGGGCGAACTGCACCCTCCCAGTGCCCCGGAGACAGAGTACGCAGAGCCGGCGCAGGATTCCCTGGGCCGAGACGGCGTACCGGAGACCAAACACGCTGAGCTGGCACAATACGCCCTGGCTGGATGCCCACTCTCGCATGGCACTTGCGGGGGGCTGGCCTATAGCGCTCCGGGTTATGAGCGTGTACTGGCGACACCGTGCGCTTCACCGCATAACCCGGTGCCTGACCAGTACTACGCTGCTTCCGGTAAGCACGGGGATTTGGCTCAGGTCTATCGCCTGACTCCGCCAATCTCCCTGTGTACCCCCCCCCCCCCCAAAAATGGGGGGCTGCCTCTCGTGCCTGTTGTGCTGCCGTGCTAACTCCTCATAGTGTTGCCGCTCAGCCTTAGGTGCCTCCAATTCCTCCTGCGGACGGCGATACTCCCCAGCCTGTGCCCAGGGTCCCTTGCCTTCCAGTATCTCCCCCCATGTCCATTTCTCCAGATAGCGCTTCTCCTCCTTACCACGCTGTTTGGTCCTTTTTTGCTGTGTGGTTCTGTAACGGCATTCATCGGAAGAAGGTGAGGACCAAGGTGCAGCGTGATACGTGTTCATATTATTTATTCGAAACTGAACACTGAATACAAAATAACAAAAGGAATAACAGGAACAGTTCTGACAGGTGCAACAAACACTAAACAGAAAATAACCACCCACCACTACCAGTGGGAAAACAGGCTACCTAAGTATGGTTCTCAATCAGAGACAACGATAGACAGCTGCCTCTGATTGGGAACCATACCAGGCCAACACATAGAAATACAAAACCTAGACATACAAACATAGAATGCCCACCCACATCACACCCTGACCAAACAAAAAATAGAAACATACAAAGCAATCTACGGTCAGGGCGTGACATATAGAGAAAACAACGAAAATTATCACAACATAGGTTGTAATATGGTTTAGCTTTTCCAGTGATTTTACCCACATACCTCTACTGTTTAAAACACACCAGATTAATGGTGACGAGAATCTTTGTGGTACTAAGTCAATTTGGCCAGCTGAGATCAATTGACACAAATATTTTTCTCCCCTCTTCCCTAACGTAACAGATTTTGTCAGTTGGTAGGATGGTTCTCCAAAGGAGAATGTACAATGAGGCTTTGAAGACTTGCTGGGATTATTATGATCTTAATTGATTGGTTGATATAGAAAGAACAAGTGAAAGGATGGGACTTCCCTCTGGGTCTATTGGGGTAATTGTCGCTCCTTATCCCTCTTCTCCTCTTCTCCTTTCAATTTAGGCTAATGTTTTGTGTTGGTTTGACGTGTGCCATATTGTGTATGGTGGACTGTAGTCAGCACTGGAATACTTGTTATTGAGAGGGAACACACACCAGCCGAGGAGAACTGGTTGGAATGCACTACAGAGATGCCCTTGAAGGAAGTGTTTGTGTGAACCTCTCATTTTTGCTTTTCTAACATCCTCTTAGAGCACCTTCACACCACACACACACACACCTTGCTGCTATGGGTCGACGCTTGAGTGCTTCAGAGGTGCCAAGGTCAGTTGCCAAGGTCAGGCACCCACCCCAATGGCTAGCGATCTCCAGGAGGGATCTAGCACGCTAACACACTAACACATGCTCCAAAGACCCATCACCCCAATCAACACAGAGCATAAAGAGCATAGTGCTCTGTCCATACAATTCATCAGCCTGGCTAATGAGGACTCAGTCAAATTCCTATGAGGAGCATTAATATGGGAGCCTGGCATTGCCCATTCCTTCTCCCAACTCCAGCAAGAACCCTTACCATAGATACAAAGGGTCCTCAAAGGCAACATTACCATTCAAATGAAATCATGCACTATTAAACAGACAGGGTGTTAAGATGCAGTTTGCATAACAGGTACAAATAAACCACATGGTAATTCCCCCCCAGTCCTATCATGAAGTGTGGTTTCATAGCCTAAACCACTACATCAACTATTATGCCAACCATTACACCAGCACCAGTCAAGTTACATCGCCCCCTTCATCAGCTGTCAATATCATGACAATTTTATTTTTTCCGTGGTGGAAAAAGTACTCAATTGTCATATTTGAGTAGAAGTAAAGATACCTTAATAAAAAATTACTGGAGTAAAAGTAAAAGTCACTCAGTTAAATACTACTTCAGTAAAAGTCTAAAAGTATCTGGTTTTAAATGTACTTTAGTACAGTTGTAACGGTGAATGAGCGGACCAAGGCGCAGCGGGTGATGAATACATAATGAATATTTATTAACAGAACGACGAAACACGAAAACTCTTTAACAAACTACAAAACAAATAAACGACGTAGACTGACCTAAAACATGAGAACTTTACAAATACACGAAGAACGCACGAACAGGTACAGACTACAAACCAACGCTACAGTCCCGTGTGGTACGAACACTGACACGAGAACAATCACCCACAAACAAACAGTGTGAACAACCTACCTTAATATGGTTCTCAATCAGAGGAAACGTAAAACACCTGTCCCTGATTGAGAACCATATCAGGCTAATAGACAATGAACCTAAACATAGAAACACATAACATAGAATGCCCATCCAGCTCACGTCCTGACCAACAAAACAAAGGATTAACACAATAACTAGGGTCAGAACGTGACAACAGTGTTGGAAAAAGCATTACATTCTCAAGTACAAGTAAAAGTAAATGCTAAACATAAAAACATTTAGGACAGACAGGGGCACATGCCAACACTCAGACATAATTTACAAATGCAGTATTTGTGTTTAGTGAGTCTGGCAAATCAGAGGCAATAGGGATGACAACGCATTATACTGATTGATAGGCATGTGAATTTGGACCATAATTCTTTCCTGCCTCATCATTCAAAATGTAATGAGTACATTTTGGTGTCAGGGAAAATGTTTGGGAGCAAAAGGTAAATTATATTCTTTAGGAATGTAGTGGAGTAAAAGTTGTCAAACATATAAACTGAACATGTGTAAATATTTGTATGAACATAACAAGATTCAACAACTGAGACATACACTAAACAAGTTCCACAGACATGTGACTAACAGAAATTGAATAATTTGTTCATCAAAGGGGGGGGGGGGGTCAAAATCAATAGTAACAGTCAGTATCTGGTGTGGCCACCAGCTGCATTAAGTACTGCAGTAAATCTCCTCCTCATGGACAGCATCAGATTTGCCAGTTCTTGCTGTGAGATGTTACCCCACTCTTCCACCAAGGCACCTGCAAGTTCCCGGACATTTCTGTGGGGAATGGCCCTAGTCCTCACCCTCCGATCTAACAGGTCCCAAACATGCTCAATGGGATTGAGATCCGGGGGGCTCTTTGCTGGCCATGGCAGAACACTGACATTCCTGTCTTGCAGGAAATCAAGCACAGTACGAGCAGTATGGCTGGTGGCATTGTCATGCTGGAGGGTCATGTCAGGATGAGCCTGCAGGAAGGGTACCACATGAGGGAGGAGGATGTCTTCCCTGTAACGCACAGCGTTGAGATTGCCTGCAATGACAACAAGCTCAGTCCGATGATGCTGTGACACACTGCCCCAGACCATAATGGACCTTCCACCTCCAAATCAATTCCGCTCCAGAATAGAGGCCTCGGTGTAACGCTCATTCCTTCAACGATAAACGCGAATCTGACCATCACCCCTGGTTAGACAAAACCGCGACTCGTCAGTGAAGATAACTTTTTGCCAGTCCTGTCTGGTCCAGCGACGGTGGGTTTGTGCCCATAGGCGACGTTGTTTCCGGTGATGTCTGGTGAGGACTGATGGAGGGATTGTGCGTTCCTGGTGTAACTCGGGCAGTTGATGTTGCCATCCTGTACCTGTCCCGTGGGTGTCATGTTTGGATATACCAATCCTGTGCATGCTGTTACACGTGGTCTGCCACTGCAAGGACGATCAGTTGTCCGTCCTGTCTCCCTGTAGCGCTGTCTTAGGCGTCTCACAGTACAGACATTGCAATTTATTGCCCTGGCCACATCTGCAGTCCTCATGCCTCCTTGCAGCACGCCTAAGGCATGTTTACGCAGATGAGCAGGGACCCTGGGCATCTTTCTTTTGGTGTTTTTCAGAGTCAGTAGAAAGGCCTCTTTAGTGTCCTAAGTTTTCATAACTGTGACCTTAATTGCCTACCGTCTGTAAGCTGTTAGTGTCTTAATGTCCGTTCCACAGGTGCATGTTCAATTAATTCAATTAATTGTTTAGCGTTCATTGAACAAGCATGGGAAACCATGTTTAAACCCTTTCCAATGAAGATCTGTTAAGGTATTTGGATTCTTACGAATTATCTTTGAAAGACAGTGTCCTGAAAAAAGGGACGTTTCTTTTTTTGCTGAGTTTAAATAGTAAAGTACAGATACTCCCCAAAAACTAGCTTCGTAGTACTTTACAGTATTTTTTAACAGCACTGATAAAAAAAGAAAATATATGTCAAAGGCATCACTCTGCATCACTTCGAAGTAACTATCACATTACAGGAGAAAACACATGCTCATCATCAGAAGACAGAGTGAATGAAGCTGAGGTGAGCGTGAAATTGTAAGGTCTGCCTCATCATATGTCTCTCAAACAGGATTTTCATTCCGGGATTTGAGATCCCTCAGATCAGCAGTCTCTGCTCCAGGTAAAGAGCAGGTTTTCAGGAAAACAGTTTGTCAGCTCCGGAAATGGTTCAGATTAAAGGGAGGTAATGACACATTTGCTGGGCCTTTTGTGTGAGCGGTGCATGCAATTTAAGGGGCTGCCATACAGGGTGAGTTAATATGTCATTGCGCGGGGGGGAATAGAGAGGGAAAAAATGCATATGTCTCATTTTGCAATCTGATTAGTCTCAGCAAATCATCCCGAGTCAATGTCATTCCGTAATGAACTCTCTTGCAGAATTATGCTGCTGCGACACTGCCTGCCTGGCTGGATGTGGCTGCTTTCACTGGAGCTGAATGTGGAATGTCTCTCTCTCCCTCTCTCTCCTTCTGTCAATTCAAATCAATTCAAGGGCTTTATTGGCATGGGAAACATATGTTTACATTGCCAAAGAAAGTGAAGTAGATCATTTAAAAAAAGTGAAATAAACAATAAAACTTAACAGTAGACATTACACTCACAGAAGTTCCAAAATAATAAAGACATTTCAAATGTCATATTATGTATTTAAACAGTGTTGTAACGATGTGCAAACAGTGTTAGTACAAAAGGGAAAATAAATAAACATAAATATGGATTGTATTTACAATGGTGTTTGTTCTTCACTGGTTGCCTTTTCTTGTGGCAACAGGTCACAAATATTGCTGCTGTGACGGCACACTGTGGTATTTCACCCATTAGATATGGGAGTTTATCAAAATTCGGAACTGTGTACTTCCACATTCAGCTCTGTCACTCACTCTTACTGTCTCTCTCTCTCTGTCAGGTAATAGCCAGCTGCTGCCACCTGCTCCTCCAACTTCTCCTCTTTTACCACCTCCACACCTGTTTCTCCTCCCACTGTTACACCCCTTCGAACCCCATTTTCCCTGATAGACTAGAGAGGGAGAGGAATCACTGTTGGGTTCACTGTTGGGATGGAGGTGTGTGTGTGTGTGTGTGTGTGTGTGTGTGTGTGTGTGTGTGTGTGTGTGTGTGTGTGTGTGTGTGTGTGTGTGTGTGTGTGTGTGTGTGTGTGTGTGTGTGTGTGCGTGTGTGTGTGCATGTGTTGCTTGCGCACGGCATGTGTGTGAGGGGAGGCAGGTCGTGTGGAGACTCTGGCTTACTACATCTCAAGCTCATTTGCTTGTATTTTACACCTCATTTGGTTCCAGGCTCTCAGCAGTGTCCCAGCTCCACATTGGATCTGCCTCTGACCCACTTTCAAAAGTACAGCTCTAAGAGCAAACCAGGAAAACACTCACATTAACACATTTTACCCCTGTTTTGTATAGTTATGGACGGTGACCTTGAGTGTTTTAAAATATTATCAAATCAATTGTTTTACTGACACTGTTCAATTGCTTGCACTATGTGTTTAAACTCTGTTCACTCTGTCATCATCTCTCTGCTATATCACATTCTGCCCGCTGCTACAGTGTGTGTCCCGCTGACCACAGTCCATGCCATGAAATCTTCTGAAAATGTCCTAGTGAAGGGTTTCATATCAGCACTGCTAGAATTTCAATTTGGGACCTGGACTGAGTTGTCTCACCCAAGTTGGACTGTGACAGCCTTCTCACTTGATCCAGTGCTTCCAACCATGACTGTGAAGATTAAAATATATATTTATTTATTTATATTCTTCCTCTCCTCTTTTACTTAATCTGACCAAGCTTCCTCTGGAAACAGAGACTCGGAGAGAAACATATCTTTGACCTAGGCCTGTTCTCTGAATCCCAAGGTTCATCTCTCTCCGCTCCCTAAGGCACTGAGACATACGTGAGCATAATATCGCAGCACCTCGGGCACTGTTCACATCAGAGGTGTTGAGGATCAACTAGCCCTTTAGGGATGTAAACATTCTGTACATAAACAGGAACAGATTTGATGTGAACAGAAACACACTGTACTCTACCATAAATATGCCTTTTTTATGTGTTTAGGGAAGCAGAATAAGAGGGTAGAAGACAACATAAACATGAATATGTTCAATGAAGAATGTGTGTTAATACTGATTTCTTTAATCCTATGTGTTCCATTTGGATCCAAATGTAAACCAGAGACAAAGCAGGTTGGTAGGGAATCATACATATTTATGTATACATCAGAGGGATATTTGCTTTGTTGGAATGATTGATGATGAACAATGAAACACTGCTTCATGATTTTTTGCTATGCAGAAGAATCAGCAACACTGCTTCTGTGTCATTCCCGATGCTGAAGCACCAAGCTTTAGTTCAGTTTTATCTGTAGTAACTGCTATGCTTGGAGAGGAAACCCTGGTTCAATAGGATTTATAGTACTTGGGCTTTATCCTCTCTCTATGTGGATCTCCCCTGTGTTCCCCCTCCTCCAGGTGAGTTGGGGCAGACAGAGAGGGAGGGGAGCCTTGTGATCCATGCAGCCCAGGTGTGGGGAAAGCAGGTGGACTGGGCAAGACTACCGGCAGACCCAGGGGGTTGAGGGGGACACAGAGGCTTAGTAAGGCATAGTGGGAGGGGGCTGGCTGTTCAGTCATCTCCCTAACCCATGTGCACCTCCAAGCCCTGCAGCCTTGAAATGCTTGACAGCATCCAGAGCCACATAGAAAATCTAAATATATATAATACATACACGTTTACACACACACACACACACACACACACACACACACACACACACACACACACACACACACACACACACACACACACACACAAACAGTGGTGTAGTGCTATTTTTTTAGTTGAGGGGGTGCAATATATATTTTTTTACAACGACATAATTTCCTAAATCAAAGATGTAGCCATTTGAATAGGCTATCATTATAGAATATGCATAAAATGCATCCTCCAATTGCAACATCTGCCTAAGCCCACATATATTGTTTAAATAAAATGTAATATTTTTAATACCCTCAAACACCGAGTTAGGCTCATTTCAAAATCGACCATCATCACTGTCAATCGTGAATTATAATTCTTCAGGTTTTACCGGTGAAACGTCCAAACTGCATCTCCATGCCAATCATTAGATTGATCTTAATCAGTTTCCTGGGAAAATGCATTTAGAATTACTTTTTTGTGAGCGAATTAGAGCCGATGGTGTTAAACTATTAGTGTTTCTTGCATTTTATTTCAATCAAATAAACAGTATGTCCTGCCTAGTGGTTGTGGCGAGTTTTGGGGAATGACAAAATATATTTGACCCTTCAGCTTCAGCTAACCATCCTAAAATCTTATTAGAAATGAGGAGGTGTTTTTGGTGTAACAGTAAAGTTATAGGCCTATGCTATGGTATTATATTGTTATGTTATATTGTTATGTTATGTAAAATGCTAATGAATCATGATGTGATCTTGCGAGACATTGATTCTGCGTTGATATAACTTTACTAAACCATTGTGAGAAGTGCTAATCTTCCATTTGTAATAATAATAATTATACTAATAAGTGATGAGTATGACTTAGATGTAGGCAACAGAACTTGATGAGATGTAATTTTAAGCAGTTGGAACACCTTTCGTGGTGCTGAAAGGAAAGTGCCAGGTTCACGCAATTGTAACCGATGTGAAATGGCTAGCTAGTTAGCGGTGGTGCGCGCTAATAGCGTTTCAAATCGGTGACGTCACTCGCTTTGAGACCTTGAAGTAGTGGTTCCCCTTGCTCTGCAAGGGCCGTGGCTTTTGTGGAGCGATGGGTAACGATGCTTCGTGGGCGACTGTTGTTGATGTGTGCAGAGGGTACCTGGATCGCGCCCGGGTCGGGGCGAGGGGACGGACTAAAGTTATACTGTTACACAATGTTAAAGAAGTTGAACCAACTTGGTGCTGAAAGTTAGCTGGTGCTGAAAGATAGCTGAAGGATAGCTCTGTCATTCGGCAAGTTCAGGAACAAACAACAATAATTAGGTCTACAACTACGTGATATAGCTATTTGTAGACTATAGCCTAATGTAAATACAAATGCATATAGCCACAGTAGCTTAATATCTTTGCACTGTATGCGAGGAGAGATGTATTGCGAGCAAGCATTTCCTTGTATTTTTTATCTTACACATTGTATCATAAATAAACTTTGATTTTGATTAGCTTGAACACATTACAAAATACCATATTACAGAATAAAAGAAAACAGAGAGGTAAACTATCAATTCAAATAATTTATTTGCATAGAGTTAACATGCTATCAAATCAAATGACAACGTAGTGAAAAAAAATCTTTACTACGTAGAATTGCAAGACATCCGTTGTAAAACAGCCATAAAATCAAACTTTGGTGTGGTGTATTGATTGTCATTCAAAATCCTATTTTCCCTAACCCCTAGCCCTAAACCTACCCCTAACCCTTAACATAACTTTAACTTTAACTCCAACCCTAACCTTAACCTTAACCGCAAACCAATAACCCTAACTCCTAACCCTAACCCCTAATTCTAACCCTAACCTTGAACCTAACCCCTAAGCCTCAAATAGCCTATGTCCTACTTGTGGATTGGTGAAATGTCCCCACTTGTCCGAATTTTCCTTGTTTTACTATCCTTGTGATGACTTCTGGTCCCCACAAGGATAGTAAAACAAAACACACACACACACACATATGTGAAATTCACATAGCCTCAGAGCCCCCACCTGCACTTATCCCCCTGATCCCATTTATACCCCTATAGTCCCTCCTGCACAGCTCCCTTCTATCCAAGCCTGGCTGCCTGTGTGGCTGCCTGTGTGGCTGCCAGTGTGGCTTAGAATGGCTCATCCCATACATTATTCCCAGGCAGGAGAGCATTAAACATTAATCTGAGCGGCTCCAGCTCAAAGGGAAGACTCTGACCCCTGGAACAGCTGCTGAATTATGGAGAAAGCTAATAAAGTTGTTTGCCTTTGATCTGATTCCCAACCTCTTCCAGGTGAATGAGACGTACAGTACACACACACACACACACACACACACACACACACGTTACCAAAAAAACATACACTCGCACAGACACACAGACAAATGCCTGCAGACATACACACACACACACACACACACAGACTGTCTTCGGAGGATGATGATGATCACATTCAGTTGCTTTTCCCAAGCTCCATGGGTGTACAACCTCACCCTGGACCCAATTATAAAGCAGGTTTGAACTGGACAACAGTTAAGAGGAGAATACCTAGCTAGATGGGGGAAATATTTGCTATAAGTGATTAAATTGTACCTGTTCCCATCCCACAAAGCCCATTATCCTCCTCCCTACATGTACAAACTGCACATCTTCAGGTTTTACTCATGTGGATTGCTGCTGTTAGTTTCCAGGGATACAGGTAGCAGAAACATCTGAGGATACAGGATTGTTTCCTGATTAATGGGGTGTGACCATACCTCACTGGGTGTTGTGTTTTGTTGTCTACAGACTGCATGCCTTCTCTCATGAATGTTGGTGGTGCTGAAAAGTTCAAACAACACACCAACATGAGTATGTCTACACATCAGCACACATGCACGCACACAAACACAAACAACAACACATGCACACAACCTCTCCCTGACCGAGTCTGTAATAACTACATGTTTCAAGCAGACCACCATTGTTCCTGTGCGCAATATTGCAAAGGTAACCTGTCTAAATGACTATCGCCCCTTAACACTCATGTCTGTAGCCATGAAATACTTTAACAGACTGGTCATGGCTCACATCAACTACATCATCCCAAAAACCCTGGACCCACTCCAATTCGCAATTCGCAGTGTGGTGCCAGGACCACAACCTCTCCCTCAACGTCAGCAAGACAAATGAGCTGATCGTAGACTAGACGAAAAGGAGGGCCGAGCACGCCCCCATTCACATCGACAGGGATGTAGTGGAGGGAGTCAAGAGCTTCAAGTTCCTCGGTGTCCACATCATTAAGGACCTATAATGGTCCAAACACACCAACACAGTCGTGAAGAGGGCACTACAAAGCCTCTTCCCCCTCAGGAGGCTCAAAAGATTAGGCTTGGGCCCTTAGATTCTCAAAAAGTTATACAGCTGTACCATTGAGAGCATCTTGACTGGCTGCATCACCACTTGGTATGGCAACTGCTTGGCATCCGACTGCAAGGCACTACAGAGGGTAGGGCGCACGGCCCAATACATCACTGGGGCTGAGCTCCCTCCCATCCAGGACCTCTATACCAGGCGGTCTCAGACTAAGGCCCAAAAAATTGTCAAAGACACCAGCCACCCAAGTCACAGACTGTTCTCTCTGCTTCTACACGGCAAGTGGTACTGGAGCGCCAAGTCTGGGACCAAAAGGCTCCTGGACAGCCTATACCCCCAAGCCACTACCCTCTTGCATTTGCTCTATGCACAGTCACTGTACTCTACCCACACGCACTTAAACGTACTACACTGACACTCCAGCACAGACATACACACACACACATACTCATTCACTTACACACTAAATACACTCATGCCCACAAAACACACACACAAACATGCATATTGACGCCAACATACACAAACACATAGACACACATTCACACTGTTTCAGACTCTTTACATATGCTGCTGCTACTCTGTTTATTATCTATCCTGATTGCCTAGTCACTTCTACCCCTACCTGCATGTACATGTTACCTCAATTACCAACTACCTCGTACCCCTGAACATTGACTCGTTACCGGTACTCCTTGTATATAGCCTCGTTATTGTTATTTTATTGTTATTTTATTGTGTTTCTATTTACTTTTTTATTTAGTTAATTCTTCTTACTTTTACACTCTGAATTGGGAATATACAGACAACACCTATTGTATTCAGCGCATGTGACAAATACATTTGATTTGATTTGAAATGCACCCACACACTCCTGGAGTAACTATTTCCCTGTTCAGTTGTTACCAGCCAGGCAGGCCAGCGAGTATGTAGTGTGTAATGTGTGGTGTGTAGTGTTTAGTGTGGTGGTAGTGTGTACTGTGTAGTGTGGATGCCACTAAAGGTCTGTTGTTGTTGTGTTGAGGAGCTCAGAGATTTTGGAACCAACAGAAGTCTGGGCACTGGGAGCCTGATTCCTACACATAACAAGATGGATACTGAGTGATAAATGAACTGGTCAAGGGCAGGTTCTTGGCAAGAGGGGAGCACCAGGTGTGGGGAGAGTTTGTTAGGTGACCGGAGGGTAGCGAGGTTGGGGGGATGATGGTGTCTAGTGCTGTGCCTGCTGAAGCAAAGCAGGAAAAACAAGGTGATAAAAAAGACATATGTTCCAAGGGACAATTATTTGTGCCATCAGAGGGACGAAAGTCAACCTTCCAATGTCAGGTGATTCAGTCTGGGGATTCACTGTGACTTTTTATGTACAGTATGTGTGTTGGGTTTAATCCCAGAGGTGCCCTGATGTAAGAGCTAAGAAAGATGACATAGTCAAAGTTAACTTTGTATCTTGTTTCGGGAGTGGGCTATATGACTACAACATAAACATGCTTTTTTGTAAACCTGATTTCGCTTACCCTGATACATCAATTATTTAGCATATTGTGACATCACTGTCAACATATTTGCAGTAAAAATAAGAGGCAACAGAAGACATTCCAAATTAGTATAAGCATACACATTACCAACACAAATTGTCCCATATCATTCCAACGTTTTCATGGTGTAGGCTATATGGCTGGAAGGTGTGACAGGGATAACATGTCATCCTCTATTGTTGATATCATAATAAGTCTATCATGTTTCATGTGCGGCCTATTGTGCACTGTGCTTTTATATATGGGAGCCATATATTACAGTCCAATAGCTTCCACAGCCTTCCACTCAGAGAGGAAGTGGCCATGTGTGTAATAAAGGACAGCTTGATGTCTCTAGAGCCTGTATGTATGGCCCATGTAGACCCCTACAGATTAAAAGACTATGGAACCCTGAGGGAGGGGAAAAGACAATGTGTTGTGATCAGTAGTGGTGCGTGGGTGAAATCACTTGGGAAGCCAAGCCCCCCGTCATAAAAGCCATATTACAACCTATGTGTTGTGATAATTGCGTTGTTTGCTCTAGAACCTGTTAGTTCATATGTCTTGCGACCGTGAAATATAGGCCTAAAGGCAGAGACAAATAAAATAAAATAAAAACAATAAGAAGACACAGTGGCAGAATAAATTCAACCTCACCTTTGTTTTATCACAAAACCGGATAGCAACCTCTGTCCAGTGAAGTCCACAAAGCATATTGCATGTACAGTATACAGACCATTACATGAGCTACAGCATGGTCAAGCAAGTTAATGTTTACGGCATTTTCGTACGACTAAACAACTATTGATTTAGAACCACAGAGAGTTACCGCAAGTCACAAAGAAAACAGGAGCTGCCTCCACTATTCCAGGACCATTTCAGCATCATCAAATCATTTCTGCTGAGTCTAATAGAGTGAGAACTAAAAGATACCAAAAACGATGTAGTCCAGTCAACATAAGCTAAATATGATATGGCTGTCCATGGTTCTGTCCATGGTTCTGATTTCTGTGTGCATGTGTGTGTACGTGTGCGCTTATGCAAGTCGAAAATAATTTCGACTCACACTACTTGTAGAGAAAGGCCAATTCCATCCTCCTTTCTTTCATGTTGACGAAGTCTATCACTTTCATACAGTACACACTTTTATTTTTTGTTGTCCTAGGCTACCTGGCAAAAATGCTTGCTCACTAGCCTAGCTTACATTCACGGGCAACGTTTGCTTGTTCACATTAGCCTTCTACATATAGCTACACTTTGAAGTTCATCCTCTCAGGCCAGGGGCTCAACAACAAATTAATTAATGGTTGGATCAGAATCGCCGTTAAAATCATTGGCCAGTATGGAGAATTATGTAAAACCACAAGTCCAAATCGCTATCTCCATCCATGGCTAATTTAGGAAACGGTACATTTTAGCTAGCTGGCTAGCTAGCCACCGGAGGACAACACAACGAGATGCAACAATTCAAGTTTTTCTATCAATGATGTATGATCTCAATGGGATTTGATAGGAGTGACGCAAAATCCAAGCTGGCTTCCCTTGACAATTTTTTTGGTGCGCCAGGATCATTCACAGTTGAGCTCCCTCAGTTTAGCTCAATGCTGATTGGCAAATTTGTTATAATTTTTTTGTGAAGGGAGGCCAGATGCTCTCTGGCTTCCCTTGCTTTCAATGCTATGGGTGGTAAAAATGTCATAATTATTTGGACCAGACAGCCTTAGATAGATAGCCTACACATAGAGAGACAGAGGGGCGCTGTTTCGCTTTCTTGGATGCTTTCTTCTGTGAGATACATTCAGCCTCTTGCGAATTGAAGGAAAATTATCAAACACAGAAATGAAAGATAAAAAAAAAAAAAATATTGGTACATTTTCTTACGATGCCTGGCATCCCTTGGCATCCATGAATACACACCACTGGTGGTGAACACTCACTATTGCAGTGTGAAAGAGTGTCATAAATTATTTTTTGGTATCTTTATCTTTAACTCTGCATTGTTGGAAAAGGACCTGTAAGTAAGCATTTCCTGTTAGTCTACACCTGTTGTTTATTGGGCATGTGACAAACAAAATTTGATTTGATTTGACTTACAGTATGTAAGGGAGTCATTCGGTTTACACGTTATTTTCTAAAGCTGGCTTGAAAAGACAAAAGTGGTAACACTTTCTTGACAGTCTAAATCTACAGATATGTGCAGTGGGTGACACCAACTGTGAGGTGATAGAGATGAATGTCAAATGTTCCAATTAATTGGGATGCAAGGTGTTTTTTTTACATTTACCAATTTGTTTGTTAGTCTGCAAATCATGGGGAAAATGTTCCAAAGATATTAAAGTACAGAATTATTTCAACAAGCTAGTTATTCTATGCTTTAAATTGCCACTGACATATTAAAATAGTATCAGTATGATAATACATTGATATGATAGTCATATTCTATGCTCATTACATTTAATAATCATATATGAAGATGAAAATGTTACTGTGCATGCATCATCATTCTCAGTAATAGTCTCTTTACGTTTAGGCTGTATTAAGTTCATTAGGTAGGGTATAGAGTGGGAATCATTCCCCAGCACTCATATCTAACCATCAGCTCTTTAACTTGCATAATAATGTGTGTTGCTTGAATCAGCAGTATGTCTAATGTAATTGGAGTCAGGCAGAAGTGCAGGTAAATACATAAAAAGTAATTCTGTGTTTTATGTTTCCAATAAATGTACCACTCAGAATGGTTTATAACAAAGCTTGTCCTATATAGCTTGATGGATCCAGGTTTTACAATATTGTATGGCTCCTAACGTGAAGGGAATAGACTGATATGCAGCCGCAATGTCACACTGAAGGTCATAAACAGTGTTGCAGCTTAGATGATAATTGTGTTGACGGCAGTTTCCACTCTCTCAACCCCCTACCCCTACTCCTACATCAAGCAGCCACAACATAGAACATAGTATTTATTTTTTCTAAGTGTGTGTGTGTGTGTGTGTGTGTGTGTGTGTGTGTGTGTGTGTGTGTGTGTGTGTGTGTGTGTGTGTGTGTGTGTGTGTGTGTGTGTGTGTGTGTGTGTGTGTGTGTGTGTGTTTACAGCCTCGTGGAGTCAACCCCAGATGGACCCCCTTTCGAAATGTCTGCTTTTATCACCCTAATCTGTAAAATAATTACAAAGCAAATGTATTTAATTGGATTACTGTGGGGCAATGGTTCCTAAATGGCGCATGCGATAGCGCTATCTCCATGGCCATCTGATAGAATGAGAGTAAGTTTCAGGTCATATGAGCCTACAAGACCCAATCATAACCACCTAAGGTATATATTCTCACTGCACAGTATAGTAGGCTACAAGCAAAGACAATGGACAAAGTGAGATGAGCTTAGACTCTCAGACCAAATTCAATATATGTCTGTTCTAGCTTCAGTTATATAACATGCTGGTTATTTGACACCAAAATCAGGGAGTTGAACAATTCATGTAGTCCTTTGTTTTAATAAGACCTGTTCAGTCTGTCAAGTCCATACCTGACATGATAAAGATAGTTAGGCATGTAGCTTGTGACACGTGGTTACATTATATTCATGTTAGGTAGCTGCCATGCAACTGCCAGTGTTCAGCACATGTCCTCTATACAAATAATGTATTGTCTCCAGCCCAGTCAATACTTCCTGGTCAACCTCTAAATATCGTCCCATAATTCCTGTCCTCTGAACTGGGTGATTCTGAGACAGTGTTCCCCTAGCCTGCAGGATTGCAGACAGGATTGCACTTTTGTGGATGGCTTTTACACTAATAACAGAGCTTTCCTGAATTATATTGATATCCATCTCCATAACGACCTAACCTTTCCAGATATCCACTAATAATATTACCTTTCCCCCCTCCTCGTGGGGCGTGGCAAGCGGGCTGCAAGGCTGCTTACTAGCCTGAGCTTAGGGACTCTTTAATATGAGTTAATATCAGAGCAAGAGCCCAGCACACTGACATGCAATCTCACAAACACACACACAAACACACACAGAGATAGGTACTCGCACACACACACGCACCTCTCAGATCAATGTGATAAGGATCTCAGAACAATTGCCTGGCTCTACTGGGAAAATAAAGACGAAGAGGGTAAAATGGAGTGAGATGAATGAAGAGCGTGAGAGAGATAGAGAGCGGGAGTGAGAGAGAGAGACAGAGAGAAAGAGAGCGAGAGACAGAGAGAGAGCCCTCAAGCCATAACATAAATAGTAACTCATTCTGCTTTCTGCTTGATATACAGTACAACTATGTATCCCATGGATCAAGTCAGAATCACAATCACTTTATTCCCCAAGTACACATTCCCCAAGAATTTGACTTAGTGAATAGGTGCTGCCAGCAATCGACAATGTACAAACAGAATACAGACACAAGTCAACATAGTCAACATACAGAATATACAATATTAAAGGGATACTTCATACTTCCCCAGAGTCAGATAAACTCGTGGATACCATTGTTATGTCTCTGTGTCCAGTATGAAGGAAGTTAGAGGTAGTTTCGCAAGACAATGCTAATTATCATTAGCACAATCACTGGAAGTATATGGGTATCTGCTAGCATGCTAAAGGACCACATTGCCAAAATGCCCGAAGAATCCCTTTAATACACTAAACATAAAACATAAAACTCTGCAGTTTAACTTGATTTACAGTGAGGATATACAATTTACAGAGGGGATGCACTGTATCTCTGTATGCAGAGGGAGGGATACTGCCATATGAATATATACAGTGCAATATTGTTCAGAGGTGTACAGTGAATAGCGTAAATGCAGTATAGTACAGTTATTAGCATTACAGGTCATTGATGACAAGGTGCAGTGATCGGCTCAAATGCAAAGTCTCGTAGTCTCTATGTGTAACGGCTTTCTTCCATAGGTGAAGGAGAGGACCAAAGTGCAGCGCGGCTAGTGTTCAACATGTTTAATAAAAGAACAAGTGAAACACTACAAACAACATACAAAATAACAAATGTGCAAAACCGATACAGACCTATCTGGTGCAGAACACAAACACAGAGACAGGTAACAAACACCCACAAAATCCCAACACAAAACAAGCCTCCTATATATGATTCTCAATCAGGGACAACGATTACCATCTGCCTCTGATTGAGAACCATATTAGGCTGGACATAGAAACAGACAAACTAGACACACAACATAGAATTCCCACCCAGCTCACGTCCTGACCAACTAAACACATACAAAACAACAGAAAACAGGTCAGGAACGTGACAGAACCCCCCCCTCAAGGTGCGAACTCCGGGCGCACCCCTAAAACTCAAGGGGAGGGTCTGGGTGGGCATCTGTCCGCGGTGGCGGCTCCGGCGCAGGACGAGGACACCACTCCACCACTGTCTTTGTCCCCCTCCTTAGCGTCCTTTGAGTGGCGACCCTCGCCCACGACCTTGGCCTAAGAATCCTCCCCAAGGCCCCCACATGATTTAGGAGGTAGCTCAGGACAGAGAGGTAGCTCAGGACAGAGAGGTAGCTCAGGACAGAGAGGTAGCTCAGGACAGAGGGGCAGCTCCGGACTGAGTGGCAGCTCCGGACTGAGTGGCAGCTCCGGACTGAGTGGCAGCTCCGGACTGAGTGGCAGCTCCGGACTGGGTGGCAGCTCCGGACTGGGTGGCAGCTCCGGACTGGGTGGCAGCTCCGGACTGGGTGGCAGCTCATGACTGTAGGGCAGCTCATGACTGTAGGGCAGCTCATGACTGGAGGGCAGCTCATGACTGGAGGGCAGCTCATGACTGGAGGGCAGCTCATGACTGGAGGGCAGCTCATGACTGGAGGGCAGCTCATGACTATAGGGCAGCTCATGACTGGAGGGCAGCTCATGACTGGAGGGCAGCTCATGACTGTAGGGCAGCTCATGACTGTAGGGCAGCTCATGACTGTAGGGCAGCTCTGGCAGCTCCTGACTGGCTGGCGGCTCTGGCAGCTCCTGACCGGCTGGCGTCTCTGGCAGCTCCTGACTGGCTGGCGTCTCTGGCAGCTCCTGACTGGCTGGCGTCTCTGGCAGCTCCTGACTGGCTGGCGTCTCTGGCAGCTCCTGACTGACGGACGGCTCTAGCGGCTCCTGACTGACGGACGGCTCTAATGGCTCGGGACAGACGGGCGGCTCTAATGGCTCGTGGCAGACGGATGACTCAGATGGCGCTGGGCAGACAGATGGCTCAGACGGCGCTGGGCAGACGGATGGCTCAGATGGCGCTGGGCAGACGGATGGCTCAGACGGCGCTGGGCAGACGGATGACTCAGACGGCGCTGGGAAGACGGATGGCTCAGACGGCGCTGGGCAGACGAGCAGTGCAGGCGGCGTTGGGCAGACGGGCAGTTCAGGCACCGCTGGGCAGACGGCAGACTCTGGCCGGCTGAGACGCACTATAGGCCTGATGCGTGGTGCCGGAACTGGAGGTACCGGGCTGAGGGCACGCACCTCAGGGCGAGTGCGGGGAGGAGGAACAGGGCTCTGGAGATGCACTGGAAGCCTGGTGCGTGGTGTAGGCACTGGTGGTACTGAGCTGGAGACACGCACCATAGGAAGAGTGCGTGGAGGAGGAACAGGGCTCTGGAAACGCACTGGAAGCCTGGTGCGTGGTGTAGGCACTGGTGGTACTGGTCTGGGGCGGGAAGGTGGCGCCGGATATACCGGACCGTGAAGGAGGACACGCACTCTTAAGCACCGAGCCTCTCCAACCTTACCAGGTTGAATGGTCCCCGTAGCCCTGCCAGTGCGGCGAGGTGGAATAGCCCGCACTGGGCTATGCAGGCGAACCGGGGACACCACCTGTAAGGCTGGTGCCATGTACGCCGGCCCGAGGAGACGTACTGGAGGCCAGATATGTTGGGCCGGCTTCATGGCACCCGGCTCGATGCCCAACCTAGCCCTACCAGTGCGGCAAGGTGGAATAGCCCGCACTGGGCTAAGCACGCGTACTGGGGACACCGTGCGCTTTACCGCATAACACGGTGTCTGACCAGTACGACGCCCTCTCACTCCACGGTAAGCCCGGGGAGTTGGCTCAGGTATCCAACCCGGCTTCGCCACACTCCCCTTTAGCCCCCCCCCCAAGACATTTTTGGGTGAGCCTCTCGGGCTTCCAGCCTCTCTTACGTGCTGCCTCCTCAATCCACCGCTCCTGGGCTGTGGCTGCCTCCTTCTCCTCCCGAGAGCGGCGATTCTCTCCAACCTTTGCCCAGGGTCCTTTTCCGTTCATGATTTCCTCCCATGACCATTCCTCCTGGTACCGCTGCTGCTGTTGCTGCTGCCCGTTGCCACGCTGCTTGGTCCGGGTTTGGTGGGTGTTTCTGTAACGGCTTTCTTCCATAGGTGAAGGAGAGGACCAAAGTGCAGCGCGGCTAGTGTTCAACATGTTTAATAAAAGAACAAGTGAAACACTACAAACAACATACAAAATAACAAATGTGCAAAACCGATACAGACCTATCTGGTGCAGAACACAAACACAGAGACAGGTAACAAACACCCACAAAATCCCAACACAAAACAAGCCTCCTATATATGATTCTCAATCAGGGACAACGATTACCATCTGCCTCTGATTGAGAACCATATTAGGCTGGACATAGAAACAGACAAACTAGACACACAACATAGAATTCCCACCCAGCTCACGTCCTGACCAACTAAACACATACAAAACAACAGAAAACAGGTCAGGAACGTGACACTATGAGCCTGATAGCCAGTTGATGAGGGTCACAGCATGGGGAAAGCAACTCGATGGAGGGCAGGTGACAGCCAATGATCCTCTCAGTAGATCGGACAATGCAAATAAACACAAGTAAGTCACTGCAGTGAAAACATCCCCTAAATAATATCTGGCTTTGTCAAAGTGCCTAGGAAAGTACACAGGATGCTGGTGAAAGTGGCTGGTGATGGAGAGGCTTCTCCCTAAGCCTGGCACACTGCATGTTATCATGAGTAAGAATAGCATGCTCCTCCACTAGAGCACATCAATGCTCAAATACATGGTTTCCTGGAAAAAAGATAATCCTATAGTTCAATAGAGGAATAATTGTATTTGTTGCCTTGTGGAGGTGTCATTATTGTGAGTCATCTGTGGGGAATGAAGTGGGACATCATAAAACGTCTGTCTTCCAATCTTCTGCCCCTTTCTCCTGTCATCGTCCATGGGATCAGGGATAACGATTCTCAAAGGGACGTTTCTGGAAGTTGGTCATTATGTAGCCATGGTGAACAAGTCGCTAATACAGCTTCCCTGTTTACCAAGAAACATTCTGACATAAGCTGTTGGAAAACAACTTTGCACTAAGCCTATAGCACGTCTATAGTTTATGTCCTTTTTACAGAGATACACATGCACACACACAAGCAAACACACACGCATGCACCAACAGACACATGCACCCATACATGCATGCATGCACACACAGACACACCCACACCCATACACACACAAACACCATTTACTATGTACAATAGATGTAAATGAAACAACTACTGCTCTACCCATTCATCCGTCCCTGAAACACTGCTGGTTGCATCTTCGCACGTCTCCTGTTGAGGCTTCATGTTTATAAATCACCAGGAGGAAGATGCTTGGAGAGACAGAGAGGGATTTCTCCTGTGTTTTTACTAGAAGCACTCAGCTCCACACTCATTCCCTACCATCCCTGTTGCGATCAGGGATGTGGTGGTAAGAAAACGATAGTTACTGTAGATGCTGAATACAGGTTGAGATTATTTCTGAAACAGATGATGAAAACATAATGCCTGATCTATATTTTAACAATCAATATTCCTTTATAATTCAGCACGTATGACATTGGTTTTAAGGCCTCTGCACTGGCGGCCTATGAGTTTAGAATATATTTTAATTTCGATTGGTTTTTAAATCAATCCACGATTGTGCACCCCAATGTATGTCAGATATACTTTTAAGATATGTAGCCAGTAGGTTCCTCAGGTCCTCTGGCACTGGCCTTTTAACTATCCCAAAGCCTAGAACCAAGAGACATGGAGAGGCAGCCTTTAGTTATTATGTCCCCAGGCTCTGCAGTAGCCTGCCCGAGTACCTGAGGGGGGCCGGAACTGTGGACATATTTAAAAGAGATCTTAAAACACATCTTTTTTAGCTTTGCTTTTCCTTAGGGAGCTTTTTATTTGTTCAGTTTGTGTCATTCTTTTTTATCCTCTTATGTTTGTTGTGTGGTAAATATTTCAGCTTTTATTTTAAATGTGTTTTATTCGTTTTTTTCCCTGTAAAGCACATTGTGTTGCATTCCATGTCTGAAATGTCCTTTATAAATAAAGCTTGATTTGATTTGACCCATTGTTTTGTAGTTTGTCCTTGGGTGAGTGTGGCAGGTTGGCGGTGGGTGCCCACCTCTCTCCCTCCATACAGCAGTAAGCTGATGAATGGAGAGCCTTTTAAAAGCTATAAGCCTTTAAGATGGACCAGCTCTCTTTCCCCAGCAGAAACACAGCAAACACCATTATCACCCAGGCTGTTAAGGCTGCTGTTAGCTGCTCTGCTCTGTCCTTTCAGCCCAGCGGGACTCAACCTGACACCAGAAGGCCAAGATCAGAGAAGTGAAAACAGCATGGTGGCCAGAGATGTGTGGCTGTAATTTAACAGGTTGGGCGGTATGTGGGATTGTTACGACAAGTCTGGATGGGTGATTAGTCTTTCATTGTATTGCCACATGATGAAAGAGCAGGAGTGTATGTGTCTCCATTATTTTGCATTTGATCTGAAATGTGTTGCACCCATTTCTATTGGTGTCTTTCTTTACATACTAGTTCTACACAGATCTAATGTGCTACCAAGTTGGCCCCCATACCTCACATAGTAACACAGCAGAGTTGATGTGTGTGGAAACAAGGAGAGACTTACAGACACGGACACATGCATTTACACAGACATTCACGTGAGCACTCCTATCCGACAGAGTTACAACAGAAGCCGCAGGCAAGGCTGTGCCACGTACACTTAGTTCTCACTGTCTTTCTTTTATTATACACCCTCCCACAGGGAAGCACTCAGAGACAACCAACTCCCAAACACTTATTTTAGGAGTTTGTTTTAGCAAGCCACAGACAGTGAGGTGTTGGGTTGTGACAGGCTGTCATCTGCAGGCTTTTCCTGTGTTTATGGACGATTAAAACGTTTGGACCTCGGGCCAGGCACAGCTGTGACAAGACTATCAGACTTCACAGGCTGACCACAATACGAACAAAATAAAACCTAATGAACCTTTTAAAGCCCCTTGACCGCCTGTAGGCCAGAGGGAGCATGTGTGGGACAGTGATGCTGGGAGACAAGGGGAGAATAGATCTGTTAACAGGGTAGCCGAGAGGGTAGAGGGACTGTCACTGTCTTGTCAAACACCATGATCTACCTCAGAGGGGACAGATGCTTTAGAGGTGGCAAACTGTGGCTGGAGAGGGTGGATGGGTATTTGTGATTGTGTGTGTGTGTGTGTGTGTGTGTGTGTGTGTGTGTGTGTGTGTGTGTGTGTGTGTGTGTGTGTGTGTGTGTGTGTGTGTGTGTGTGTGTGTGTGTGTGTCTGTGTGTGTGTGTGCGTGCGTGCGTGCGCGTGCGTGCGTGTGCGTGCGTGTGTGTGCGTGCATGCGCGATATCATGGCAATATTTGCTTCATGATTGATTTTAACAAGATCCTTTTCATTCAATTCCTACATTTCTCTAATGTACAAACTCTCCACCAAACCAGTATGGCTTCCCCAAACAAAAAACTGTTTTTATTCTATAGATGCATTTTACACCACACTTTCCCCACCCATGCATAGAGCTGCTGCTTTGAGCTTGTCTCCTTTCTGACAAGGACAGGCTATCACCCACTCCCTGTCAGGATAACTACTACAAATTAGGCAACTCCAACCTCCCTTCACCCAGTCCCACTGTGTCCAACTTTCAGGCCCCAAAATGTTGTCCATTATCCAAAGTTTTACTGTTGTGGTCTGTGTGCTTTGTTGTTCCCATGAGCACCGACAAGATATTTTCTCAAAGGAAGAGAGAGGGTTGATGGCAGAGAGTGAGGGAAAAAGAGGGGAAAAATAGGGAGGGAGAGAAAAAGAGAGGGGTAACAGAGGGAGAGAGGGGGAGAAAGTAGCAATGTGTTTACTATAAGAAAGTGAGTGTAAGGTGAATGACTGGCTGGCTCCCCCTGGCACAGGTCCTCTAGTTCAACAAGATCTCATAGTTTCCCTTCGAAATTCGACGTATTATGGATGAACATCTATTTTTGAGGCATTAATTCCGCAAGTTACAGGGTTAATTCCACGGGGTTACAAGGTTAAAACAAAAACAACTCAAAAGGTTAACAGTTTAGACATTCATTCCGAGAGAATAAGGCTGTGCTTCGGAGATGGCTTAAAACAAAATAATAAAAAATGACTCTCCATTACCATCAAGTATTCTCACGTCTTGCTTGTGAACTGTGGTGACACAGTGGTCTGAGCAGCAAGCTTATGCTCCGAGCATCACAAGTTCACACCCAGTGCTGGTCAATCATTTAAACATTGTGTGAGTGTAGAGGAAGGCATATACCTTTTCAAACGTCCGAAATTGAAGTCTATTTCTAGCGATCAGGCTGCTCTAGTTACGGGGACCTGCTCAAAGCCAGGCTCTACTGGCACAGGCTCAATTATTCCTTACCTGTCATTCCTCGTACGCTGGCCATCCACTCCCCTTTGCTCCCTACACTCCCTCTCTCCTTTGCTTTGGTTCATTTTCAGCACCATGAAAAACCTAAAATCCGTAAGGACATTCAGCTAGGCACACACTCTAAAGTATGCACACACACACACACATGCACGCACACACACACACACACACACACACACACACACACACACACACACACACACACACACACACACACACACACACACACACACACACACACACACACACACTCACACACACACACACACACACACACACACACACACACACACACAGCTTAAAGTAGTCCAAGCCGTTAAAGTCATGGAATAGGAACTCTCAACTGCAATGATACTCATTTGTTAAAGGGGACAAAATCAATGATGGATTACCAAGATGGCATAGCAGTCGGATGTCTGTTTTGTCTTGTCTTGTCCCATCCCGTGTATATATAGTTTTCTTCGTATATATTTCGTATATATTTTTTATATTTTTAATCTCAATTTCCATCTACGGACTGAACATACTCTCCTGCAACCCGCCTCACACAATGTTATGGATCTGCAATTTTTTATACTTTAGAACCGGAATCCCCGTCAGAAGCTAGCCAGCTAACTAGCTACTAGCTTGTGGTCAGTTAGCCACTGCTAGTGTTCATCACCGTTAACTTGGACATCGGCCAGCCTCAGCCCGGTCAATTCCTACCAGTCTGCACAGCGCGATATCAACCCAGAAAATGTCGGACTGGTTTTTCTACCACATCTCCGGATTCCTACCGCAAGCTCTGAACCTTTGCACAGGATCATCGCAGCTAGCTAGCTGCTATCCGAGTGGCTACTCCTGGCTAACGTCTCTGTCCCGAAGCAAGCACCAGTTAGCATGGAGCAAGCCTCGAGCTAGGCCCATCTCCCGGCTAGCCGAAGAGATCCATCAGACAATTCCTGGGCTTCAATACCTCTTTTGTCAATTGGCCTGGATCCTCTGCTAGCCTGCTAGCCCCGGCCTGCTAGCTGTCTGAATCGCTGTGTCTCCAGCTCGCCTGGCTACTCACTGGATCCTATTATCACTCAGCTACGCATGCCTTTCCCTAATGTCAATATGCCTAGTCTATTGCTGTTTTGGTTAGTGATTATTGTCTTATTTCACTGTAGAGCCTCCAGCCTTGCTCAATATGCCTTAGCTAGCCCTTTTGTTCCACTCCCTATACATGCAGTGACCTCACCTGGCTTAAATGGTGCCTCTAGAGACAAAACCTCTCTCATCGTCACCCAATGCCTAGGTTTACCTCCACTGTACTCACATCCATTGTATGTACATTATGCCTTGAATCTATTCTTCCGCGCCCAGAAATTTGCTCCTTTTACTCTCTGTTCCGAATGCACTAGACAACCTATTCCTATAGCCTTTAGCCATACCCTTATTCTACTCCTCCTCTGTTCCTCTGGTGAAATAGAGGTTAACCCAGGCCCTGCAGCCCCAGCATCACTCCCATTCCCCAGGCGATCTCATTTGTTGACTTCTGTAACAATAAAAGCCTTGTTTTCATGCATGTAAACATAAGAAGCCTCCTCCCTAAGTTTGTTTTATTCACTGCTTTAGCACACTCCGCCAACCCGGATGTCCTAGCCGTGTCTGAATCCTGGCTTAGGAAGGTCCCCAAAAATCCAGAAATTACCATCCCCAACTATAAAATGTTCTGACAGGATAGAACTGCCAAAGGGGGCGGAGTTGCAATCTACTGCAGAGATAGCCTGCAGAGTTCTGTCATACTATCCAGGTCTGTGCCCAAACAATTTGAGGTTCTACTTGTAAAATCCACCTTTCCAGAAACAAGTCTCTCACCGTTGCCACTTGTTATAGACCCCCTTCAGCCCCCAGCTGTGCCCTGGACACCATATGTGAATTGATGGCCCCCCGTCAATCTTCATAGTTCGTACTGTTAGGTGACCTAAACTGGGACATGCTTAACACCCCTGCCGTCCTACAATCTAAGCTAGATGACCTCAATCTCGCACAAATTATCAAGGAACCTACCAGGTACAACACTAAATCCGTAACCATGGGCACCCTCTTGGATATAATCCTGACCTCTGCTGTCTTCAACCAGGATCTCAGCGATCACTGCCTCAATGCCTGCATGCGTAATGGGTCCGCGGTCAAACGACCACCCCTCATCACTGTAAAACGCTCGCTAAAACACTTCAGCGAGCAGGCCTTTCTAATCGACCTGACCCAGGTATCCTGGAAGGATATTGACCTCGTCCCGTCAGTAGAGGATGCGTGGTTGCTCTTCAAAAGTGCTTTCCTCACCATCTTAAAAAAGCATGCCCTATTCAAAAAATGTAAAACAAATAACAGATATAGCCCCTGGTTCACCCCAAACCTGACTGCCCTTGACCAACACAAAAACATCTTGTGGCGTTCTGCATTAGCATCGAATAGCCCCTGTGATATGCAACTTTTCAGGGAAGTCAGGAACCATAATACTCAGTCAGTTAGGAAAGCTAAGGCTAGCTTTTTCAAAAAAAAATTTGCTTCCTGTAGCACTAATTTGTAAAAGTTTCAGGACATTGTAAAGTCCATGGAGAATAAGAGCACCTCTTCCCAGCTGCCCACTGCACTGAGGATAGGAAACACTGTCACCACCGATAAATCTACGATAATCAATCATTTCAATAAGCATTTTTCTACAGCTGGCCACCTGGCTACCCCTACCCCGGCCAACATCTCAGCACCCCCTGCAGCAACTTGCCCAGGCACCCCCCCCGCATCTCCACCCAAATCCAGATAGTTGATGTTCTGAAAGAGCTGCAAAATTTGGATCCCTACAAAACAGCTGGGCTAGACAATCTGGACCCTCTCTTTTTAAAATTATCCGCCAAAATTGTTGCAACCCCTTTACCGAGCCTATTCAACCTCTCTTTCGTATCGTCTGAGATCCCCAAAGATTGGAAAGCTGCCGCGGTCATCCCCCTCTTCAAAGGGGGAGACACTCTAGACCCAAACTGTTATAGACCTACTGTATATCCATCCTGCCCTGCCTTTCTAAAATCTTCGAAAGCCAAGTTAACAACCATTTTGAATCCCACTGTTCCTTCTCCATTATGCAATCTGGTTTCCGAGCTGGTCATGGGTGCACCTCAGCCACGCTCAAGGTCCTAAACGATATCATAACCGCCATCGATAAAAGACAGTACTGTGCAGCCGTCTTCATCGACCTGGGCAAGGCTGTCAACTCTGTCAATCACCGCATGCATATCATCAGACTCAATAGCCTTGGCTTCTCAAATGACTGCCTCACCTGGTTCACCAACTACTTCTCAGTTAGAGTTCAGTGTGTCAAATCGGAGGGCCTGTTGTCCGGACCTCTGGCAGTCTCTATGGGGGTACCACAGGGTTAAATTCTTGGGCCGACTCTTTTCTCTGTATATATCAATTATGTCGCTCTTGCTGCTGGAGATTCTCTGAATCACTTTTACGCAGATGACACCATTCTGCATACATCTGGCCCTTCTTTGGACACTGTGCTAACCAACCTCCAAACGAGCTTCAATGCCATACAACACTCCTTCCGTGGCCTCCAACTGCTTTTAAATGCTAGTAAAACTAAGTGAATGCTCTTCAACTGATTTCTGCCTGCACCCGCCCGCCTGACTAGCATCACTACTCTGGACTGTTTTGATCTAGAATATGTGGACAACTACAAATACCTAGGTGTCTGGTTAGACCATAAACTATCCTTCCAGACTCACATGAAGCATCTCCAATCCAAAATAAAATCTAGAATCGGCTTCCTATTTCACAACAAAACCCCTTCACTCAGAGGAGGAAGAGGAGGAACTTCTTGATGCAATTAAAGCCTTTAAGGCTGGGAAAACTACAGGGCTGGATGGCATACCAGTGGAAGTATACCAAACTTTTTTGATATACTCAGAGGACCTTTGTTAGCATGTTTTAACCACTCCTATATAAATGGTAGATTATTAAACACGCAACAAGAAGGTCTGATATCATTATTACTGTAACAGGATCCAAGTGGTATATATAAAGATCCAGTCCACTTAAAAAATTGGAGACCTCTTACATTTCAGTGTTGTGATGCAAAAATCCTAGCAAAATGCTTGGCGCATAGAATTAAAAAAGTATTGTCAGATATTTTTCATCCTAATCAGACAGATTTTTTACATGGACGATATATTGGAGATAATATAAGACACGTACTGGAAATATCGGGGACACCAGGCCTGGTTTTTATAGCTGATTTTGAAAAGTCTTTTGATAAAGTATGACTGGAGTTGATATATAAATGCCTAGAATATTTCAATTTTGGGAATCTCTTATAAAATGGGTTAAAGTTATGTATAGTAACCCTAGGTGTAAAATAGTAAATAATGGCTCCATCTCATAAAGTTTTAAACTATGTAGAGGAGTAAGACAAGGTTGTCCACTATCGGCATATCTATTTATTATTGTTATCGAAATGTTAGCTGTTAAAATTATATCAAACAATAATATTTAGGGATTAGAAATCCGTGGCTTAAAATCTAAAGTGTCATTGTACGCTGATGATTCATGTTTTCTTTTAAAACCACAATTTGAATCTCTCCACGGCCTCATAGAGGATCTTTTGCTATCCTTTCTAGATTAAAACCAAATTATGATAAGTGTACTATATTATGTATTGGATCATAAAAAAAAGCAAATTTTACATTACTGTGTAGTTTACCAATCAAACGGTCTGAAGGAGATGTGGACATACTCGGTATACAAATCCCAAAGGAAAGAAATGATCTCACTCCAATTCATTTTTATACAAAGTTAGCAAACATAGATAAGATCTTGCTACCATGGAAAGGAAAATACCTGTCTATTTGTGGAAAAATCACCCTGATTAACTCTTTAGTCATATCACAGTTTACCTATTTGCTTATGGTGTTGCCTACACCTAGTGACCTGCTGTTTAAATTATATGAACAAAACATATTCTGTTTTATTTGGAACGGCAAGCCAGACAAAATTAAAAAGGCCTATAAATATAACGAATATGAATTCAGAGGGCAGAAATGATTTAATATTAAAGCATTAGACCTCTCACTAAATGCCATACTGATGGTAGGCATCAGTCATACAAAAGTTATACTTAAATCCAAACTGGTTCTTTAGTAAATTGGTAGGAATGTCTCATCCTATGTTCAAGAAGGGCCTTTTTCCCTTTATTCAGATTACACCTGCTCACTTTCGGTTGTTTGAAAAGGACATAATCTCCAAAATATCGTTATTTTTTAAACAAGCCTTGGAAATTTGGTTGCAATTTCAGTTTAATCCACCTGAAAAGACAGAACAAATAATACAACAAATATGGTGGTTAAACTCAACTATACTAATTGATTTTAAAAAATTGGGGGGGAAGAAATGTTTAAAAATGGTATACTTTTAGTGAATGATATCATAAATAGGACTGGTGGAGTTATGTCACACATGCAGATAACACAGACATATGGAAATGTCTGCTCTACCAAAATTACAACCAATTAATTGCAGCATTACCACAAAAATGGAAGAGGCAAGTAGAAGGGGAAAAAGTAAGGAACTTGTATGTCGGCCCTGTATTAAAGAACATAAATGGTTAAAGAAAAGTGTGATAAATAAAAACATATATTAATTTCATTTAAGGACCAAAAAACTGACAGCTGTGCCATATAAATTCCAAATAGTTGGGAAAAGATTTTCGATGTACCCATTCCATGGCACATGGTTTATGAATTGATACGCAAAACAACGCCGAATTCAAAACGTAAAAAAAAAAAACGGCTGTACAAAATTCTTGTAACCAATAGAATGTTATATATATGGGGGATACAATCTTCCCAGGTCTGCAGATTTTGCTGTGAGATGGCAGAGCCATTAGATCATTTATTTTGGTATTGTCCATATGTAGCTCGTTTTTGGTCATAGGTACAGGAATGGCTGAAGAATTGCAACATTTGCCTATGTAGAACTAACACTGCAGATAGCAATACTAGGTGATTTGAAAAGCCATGGTCAATCAATCAATAATATAATAATTATTTTAGCAAAAAAATATATTTTTAATTTACAATCTGTAGAAGCTATGAGAATAGAAAGGCTCAGTACTTTTGTGAAGCATCACAGCACAGTTGAAAAATATATGGCAAATAGAAATCCAAAATGGATGAAATTGAGAGATAGATGGGAGGGGTTGAATGGAGCTGAAGGGTGGGACTAATAACAAGATAACCAATGTTAAACATACGGGGTCTGTAAAATGTATATAGGTTCAGAAATGTTGTGAAATAGCACAGTTACAAATAGAAATCAAACTGGATGGACAACAGAAATAGAGGAAGGACTAAAAACAAACAAAATATAATTATTGTAAAATAGATTGTGCCTGTAAAATGTGTATAAGATGTACAAACTGAAGGTAGAAGCCAAAGTGTTTATTAGTTTACTCCAATTGGGGGAAGGGTGGTAGGGTTTGCGGGGAATAATAAAGGTATATTCTTTAAAAAGTATGTATATCTATATATGTATGTGTATGTATATATGTGTATATGTATGCATGCGTGTATGTTTATGGATATATATATTTACCCCAAAAATATATGGGGGATTGGAAATGATGCAGACAATTACATTGACGGAAGCAACAATCTTTCCGCAATATTAAGCTGATCCACCCCTTAAGAAAAAATAATAATAATAAATGAAAAATAAATGCTGCCAAACATACCCTCGTAAAACTGCCACTCATACTGCCAAACATACCCTCGTAAAACTGCCACTCATGCTGCCAAACATACCCTCGTAAAACTGCCACTCATGCTGCCAAACATACCCTCGTAAAACTGCCACTCATGCTGACAAACATACCCTCGTAAAACTGCCACTCATGCTGACAAACATACCCTCGTAAAACTGCCACTCATGCTGCCAAACATACCCTCGTAAAACTGACTATACTTGACTTCCGATCCTTGACTTTGGCGATGTCAATTACAAAATAGCCTCTAACACTCTACTCAGCAAACTGGATGTAGTCTATCACAGTGCCAACTGTTTTGTCACCAAAGCCCCAGATACAGTACTACCCACCATTGCGACCTGTATGCTCTTGTTGGCTGGCCTTCACTACATATTCATCGCCAAATCCACTGGCTCCAGGTCATCTATACGTTTTTGCTAGGTAAAGCATCTCCTTATCCTTATCTCCTTATCTCAGCTCACTGGTCACCATAGCAACACCCAATCGTAGCACACGCTCCAGCAGGTACATTTCCAGGGTCATCCCCAAAGCCAACACTTCCTTTGGCCGCCTTTCCTTCCAGTTCTCTGCTCCACTGAAGCTGGAGTCTTATATTTCCCTCTCTAACTTTAAGCATCAGCTGTCAGAGTAGATTACCAATCACTGTACCTGTACACAGCCAATCTGTAAATAGCACACCCGACTACCTCATCCCCATATTTTTACTTACCCTCTTGCTCTTTTGCACCCCAGTATCTCTACTTGCACATCATCATCTGCACATCTATCACTCCAGTGTTAATGCTAAATTGTAATTATTTCGCCTCTATGGCCTATTTATTGCCTACCTCCCTACTCTTCTACATTTGCACACACTGTACATATATTTTTCTATTGTGTTATTGACTGTAAGTTTGTTTATGTGTAACTCTGTGTTGTTGTTTTTTTCACACTGCTTTGCTTTATCTTGGCCAGATCGCAGTTGTAAATGAGAACTTGTTCTCAACTGGCCTACCTGGTTAAATAAAGGTGAAATAAAAATAAATAAATAAATAAATGATTACAGTTATGGTGGTCTATGTTGATCATGAAGAAGAGTATGTCATTTGAAAAAAATCTCTCTCTAACCTGCATGAGGCCTTTTTTGTCCTCTGTGCCCTTATTTAGGGCTGTCAGTCATGGACCCTTGTGGTTACCCTACCTCCACTACATTCCCTCCCTCCTTCTCTACCTCAATATTTCTCTATCATCCATAGTACAGGAGGAATACAAAGGTTCCTGAGAGAGGGAGGGCAGAGAGAGCAGGCAGGATGAAGTTAGGTAATTTCTGTTGTCTCACCTCAGCGCTTTTCCTCATTCAACTTTGATTAGCTCCAATAATGTATATCAGTCTTTTCAGCTGTTTGCAAAGATAGGGTGAACGGAGAAGACTGAGAGGAGTGAGAGAGTGAAGGACATGTCCCTTCCATCTATCCCTTTCCTCCTCTTTCCTCCCTCCATCTTTCAGACATGAGGTCTGTGAAATACTGATTCTGCTGTGCTCATTTGTACCCATAAGAACTGCACCACATAGTGGGAATGTAATGTCGGAATCCCTCTGGGGAGTGATACCTTTGGGAATGATGGTTAGTTGGTTAGATAGCTAGGTAATGTCCCTGAACGTGGTCATCCATTGCACTTTGAATGGATTCCACCCAAATCTTGAATAATCTTGAGCGACACATCAATGATACGTCAATGACACCAAAGGGTATGGCTACAACATTTGGGCATTGGTATTGGAACTCAGATTCCATACTGAAGCTATTGGTGGGATTATTGATATATCACTCTGTTTTACATTTCACTATAGCGCTACACAATCTGCTAGTTTCAACTCTAGTTAATTTGTATCCGTAGATAAACAATGAATCAAACTACAATTAAATAAATATGCTGTTAGATGTTGTTCTGGTCTTGAGGGAAAAGCAGTGTTTCACTGCCAGATACTCGTTGTTATGGTAATCTATGTGAGCAAAAAGTCATTCCACAACCAGCTAAAAGGGATTTGTAAAACAGAGAAACCTGACGACAGAATGTATCCTCAGTCAGTCAGTCACGACAACACACATAATTAGTTACCTGACTCACCCGTGCTAATTGTTCCTCTCATCATATCCCTCCTCTCTCTCCTTTTCAATCTCGGTTTTCTCCTTTTCTTCCACTCTGTCCCTCTAGACCACCTTCTGTGCAATACCACTTTTAGCCAAAAAGAAAGATAGAACAGAGAGGGGGGTAGCACTGGGAGAGCTTCAACATCTGCCGTGAGATAGAGTACTTCATCAGTCATTTACCATCATGAATATAGAGCAGCAGTGGAAACAGACAAAACAAAAGCCACCAAAGCATTTTGTTGTTTGCCCTCTTTATAATCCCATTGTTCTGTTCTGTACATTGTACTATTCTGCAGCATTGTTTTACCACTTCTCACATATTGCAGACTGACACAAAACACCATCACATTAACTTTTAATTGTAGCCAACATGTTTCAGAGCTAAACTGTTTTGTTTCACTGAGTTGCCCAAAAATATGGTATTCCCCAAACTCTCAACAGACACAAAGCAAAAAAGAAAAGGAAACCTCTCAAAACAGTCTCTTTTGGCCTAATTTGCTTCCCTTGCATTTATGTCTGGAAGTTAGCATGTTGTAGTGCAACAGAACAGTATGCAAGGGTATGACTTCTACTATTATTGTCTTGTCCAGTTCTTCTCATAACTACTAAGCTACTACTGAGATGCTTCTTCATTGTTTCAAGCCTTCTCTTCCTGGGCTGTGGTACTATGTTGGATCGAATCAGGGGAGGTATATAGTCTGTTTGATCTAGTGGTATGCTACTAGCTGGGTCAGAGAGAGGCAGCTGTTGGGCCTGGGGCAGATATATGTGGTGGCTTGTCTCTAAGTTTGGTTAATTTAAACACAGGGGGCTGGCTGGAGCTTTAGTAGGACAAAAATACAGCCCCACACACATCGATAATCTCTCTCCTTCCTTTTTCTTGCTCTCTCTGTCATTAGGAAAAGTACCTCCGAAAAGGAGAATCACAGGAATCAGATGCCTTCATGAAGTATGAGTTAGACACAGTACTAGACTGTACTGAATCATCATTATTTATTCATTATGTCACATGAATAGCGCATCCCAGGGTATGGTTCCTGAATGCATGTGTGACTAGAAGCACATGCAGTGGCGTCATCACTTATTTATTGTCATTTCAGATGCATCTGTGTCTCTCTTCCTTGGGCCCTCCATGTTTTCAGAAATCCGCTGCTGTTCCTGAGACAACAGTGTCACCTATGGGTTTATGAGGGAGCCACACTCTCACAGTCCAGGTAACAGTCTTCCAACCTAGACTAACAAAGACACTGTGACATGATATTTGAAATCATTGGTACTCTCAATACAGGGACCTGACCTGTCATAATATGTAACATACACGCATGCACACACACAACCAGTGTTCTTTCACTCTCTTTTTAACCCATTCGTTCTGTTAAATATTTAGCAAAGAGACCAGCTCCATATTCACCAGAGAAAGAGGAAATATTCTAATAATTCACTCCTCTCTTGCGGTGCTCATTACTGTAATTATACAGCCATTGTTCTCTCTCATTCTCTGGGAGGGAAAAAATGACAAATTACAATTGAGCCAGAGAAATCGTCATTTGTAGCTGTAATTGACGCTAATAAAATTATGCTGACTGACAGCTATCTTGGCCATGATGGCCATGACCACTGACTGTAATTAGGTATTAGGGGCTTCAGAGAGGACCCTATAGAGGCCTGTATTACTGTTCCTTAGGCCTGTTATACAGTGCATTTGGAAAGTTTTCAGACCCCTTCACTTGTTACACATTTTGTTACATTACAGCCTTATTCTAAAATGTATTTTGTTTTTAAAAGTCCCTCATCAAGCTCGACAAAATACCCCACAATGACAAATCAAAAATAGGTTTTAGGAATTTTGGCAAATGTATTAAATAAAAAAAACTGTTAAATCACATTTAGATAAGTATTCAGACTCTTTACTCAGTACTTTTTTGAAGCACCTTTGGCAGTGATTACAGCCTTAAGCCTTCTTGGGTATGACGCTACAAGCTTGGCACACCTGTATTTTGGGAGTTTCCCCCATTCTTCTTTGCAGATCCTCTCAAGCTCTGCCAGGTTGGATGGGGAGCGTCGCTGCACAGCTATTTTCAGGTCTCTCCAGAGATGTTCAAACGGGTTCAAGTCTGGGCTCTGGCTGGGCCACTCAAGGACATTCAGATACTTGTCCTGAAGCCACTCCTGCGTTCTCTTGGCTTTGTGTTTATGGTCGTTGTCCTGTTGGAAGGTAAACCTTTGTCCCAGTCTGAGGTCCTGGGGGCTCTGGAGCAGGTTTTCATCAAGCATCTACCTGTACTTTGCACCGTTTATCTTTCCCTCGATTCCGACTAATCTCTCAGTCCCTACCGCTGAAAAACATCCCCACAGCATGTTGCTGCCACCACCATACTTCACCGTAGAGATGGCATTGGCCAGGTGATGAGCAGTGCCTGGTTTCCTCCAGATGTGGCGCTTGGCATTCAGGCCAAAGAGTTCAATCTTGGTTTCATCAGACCAGAGAATCTTGTTTCCTTTAGGTGCCTTTTGGCAAACTCCAAGCGAACTGTCATTCCCCTTTTACTTTGGACTGGCTTCCGTCTGGCCTCTCTACCATAAAGGCCTGATTGGTAGAGTGCTGCAGAGATGGTTGTCCTTCTGGAAGGTTCTCCCATCTCCACAGAGGAACTCTGGAGCTCTGTCAGAGTGACCATCAGGTTCTTGGTCACCTCTCTGACCAAGGCCCTTCTTCCCCGATTGCTCAGTTTGGCCGGGCGGCCAGCTCTGGGAAGAGTCTTGGTGGTTCCAAACTTCTTCCATTTAAGAATGGTGGAGGCCACTGAGTACTTGGAGACCTTCAGACCAGGCATTTTATGGTACCCTTCCCCAGATCTGTGCCTTGATACAATCCTGTCTCGGGAGCTTTACAGATAATTATTTCGACCTCATGGCTTGGTTTTTGCTCTGACATGCACTGTCAACTGTGGGACCGTATATAGACAGGTGTGTGCCTTTCCAAATCATGTCCAATCAATTGAATTTACCACAGGTGGGTTCCAATTAAGTTGTAGAAATATCTCAAGGATGATCAATGGAAACAGGATGCACCTGAGCTCAATTTCGAGTCTCATAGCAAAGGGTCTTATCTAAATAACTTATTTCTGTTTTTCTATTTTATAAATTTGCAAACATTTCTGAAAACCTGTTTTCGCTTTGTCATTATGGTGTATTGTGTGTAGATTGATGAGGATAAAAAAAAAATTTTTTTAGAATAAGGCTGTAACGTAACAAAATGTGGAAAAAGTGAAGGGGTCTGAATACTTTCCGAATGCACTGTATGATTACATTTTGTAGAACTGTAGCGCTGTATACTTTCATATAGGAATATGTGTATCTATTTAACTTCTACTTGCACACAATCCCGGATCCGGGAGCACCCCCATCAGTAAAAAAGCTGACTAGCATAGCCTAGCATAGCGTCACAAGTAAATACTAGCATCTAAATATCATTAAATCACAAGTCCAAGACACCAGATGAAAGATACACATCTTGTGAATCCAGCCATCATTTCTGATTTTTAAAATGTTTTACAGGGAAGACACAATATGTAAATCTATTAGCTAACCACGATAGCAAAAGACACAACTTTTTTTTCCACCATTTTTTTCCTGCATAGGTAGCTATCACAATTTCGACCAAATAAAGATATAAATAGCCACTAACCAAGAAACAACTTCATCAGATGACAGTCTGATAACATATTTATTGTATAGCATATGTTTTGTTAGAAAAATGTGCATATTTCAGGTATAAATCATAGTTTACCATTGCAGCCACCATCACAACTCTCACCAAAGCGACTAGAATAACTACAGAGAGCAACGTGAATTACCTAAATACTCATCATAAAACATTTATGAAAAATATACAGCGTACAGCAAATGAAAGACAAAGATCTTGTGAATCCAGCCAATATTTCAGATTTTTTAAGTGTTTTACAGCGAAAACACAATATAGCATTATATTAGCTTACTACAATAGCCAACCACACAACAGCATTGATTCAAGCCAACAATAGCGATAACGAATAAACCAGCAAAAGATATTAATTTTTTCACTAACCTTCTCAAACTTCTTCAGATGACAGTCCTATAACATCATATTACACAATACATATAGAGTTTGTTCGAAAATGTGCATATTTAGCGGCACAAATCGTGGTTATACAATGAGAATAGTAGCCAAGCTGCCAACAATATGTCGGGAGAAATCTTGGGAGAGGCACCTAATCTAATCAGTAACTAATCATAAACTTGACAAAAAAATACAGGTTGGACAGCAAATGAAAGATACATTAGTTCTTAATGCAATCGCTGTGTTAGATTTTTTAAATTAACGTTACTACGACATACAGCGTGCGTTAAAGCGAGACCGCACCGAAATTAATGGCGGAATATGAGTTTTACATTTTTCAACAGAACAACGAATTAAAATCTAGAAGTATGAAGTGAAAGAAGTAGGATGTTCAGTTTATCGCTCCACTTTTCACTCCTTTGGTATGGCATTTCACACAGTCTCCAAAGAGTTGATTAAACAGACTTTGATCTCTCCTTCTCTGTCTCTCTTTTCTCTCTCCTATTTTCCCCAATGGACCTCTATATCATCAACCGACCCCCATCCACCCGGAAAAGGCGGAACAGAGATGCATGAAATGAGCTGCCAAATACTCGACTCTTCTCACGACGGCAAAAAAATTGTGAAAGCAAGACTTGAACACGGGGAAAGAAGGGATAAAGTTGAGAGGGAGAGAGGGGAAAAACTGGCCAAGCCATCGGCTGTAATAAATAGGTTGCGACTCCAGTTCACCGCTGATGTGTGTATTAATCTTACAAAAGTCAAATCTGGTCAGCCGTACATAGTTGGACGGCACCAAGCGCGACTTAAGCCCCCAAATTACACCCTGGAGGGACTTTACCCTTTACAAGTAAGATGAAAAACTGCTCCAAAACAGCCGGCAAACAGCACCTGTGTTACAAATAGGCAGCGGGGGTAGCTGGGGAGTTGAGCTGGAGATCAGCAATAGTGGGTTTTACCAAGCAGGCTGAGTAGCTTGGGGAGACAGGGACGGGGACAGGGGACGGAGGAAGGGGGACAGGGGGGTTCTCAGAGACCATCATGGTAATGCTGGGTTTCCTCATTCATTACCTCAGCAGTGTCGTGGGAACTGGTCCCAGTCACATGTAGTAGAGAACTGCAGAGAGTTACCTAAGCCAGCAGAGGGCAGCAATCCACCCTGCTCCTCCCAGGACTAAGGCCAGGTACAGTACAGTACATGGCCAAACGTATGTGGACACATGCTCGTCGAACATCTCATTCCAAAATCATGGCCATTAATATGGAGTTTGTCCCCCATTTGCTGCTATAACAGCCCCCACTCTTCTGGGAAGGCTTTCCGCTAAATGTTGGAACATTGCTGGAACAATCTCAACAAACCATTTCTGTATGGACCTCGCTTTGTGCACAGGGGTATTCTGAAACAGGAAAGGGCCTTTCCCAAACTGTTGCCACAAAGTTGGAAGCGCAGAATCATCTAGAATGTCATTGTATGCTATAGTGTTAAGATTTCCCTTCACTGGCAAGGGGCCTTGCCCGAAAACATTATTCTTCCTCCACCGGACTTTACATTTGGCACTGTGCATTCGGGCAAGTAGTACTCTCCTGGCCAAGATTCACTTTTCAAACCCAGATTCGTCCATCGGAGTGCCAGATGGTGAAGCGTGATTCATCAGTCCAGAGAATGTTTCCACTGCTCCAGACTCCAATGGTGGCGAGCATTACACCGCTCCAGCCAAAGCTTGACGTTGCGCATGGTGATCTTAGGCTTGTGTGTGGCTTCTCGGCCATGAAAACCTATTTCTTGAGTCGCCAGACTAACAGTTATTTTGCTGACGTTGCTTCCAGAGGCAGTTTGGAACTCGGTAGTAAGTGAACTCGGTAGTGAGGACAGATGATTTTTACGCACTTCAGCACTCAGTGGTCCCGTTCTGTGAGCTTGTATGGCCTATTGCTGAGATGTTGCTGCTCCTAGATGTTTCCACTTCACAATAACAGCCCTTACAGTTGACAATGGCAGCTCTAGCAGGGTAGAAATGTATAGATCTGGCTTGTTGGAAAGATGGCATCCTATGATTGTGCCACGTTGAAAGTCATGAGCTCTTCAGTAAGGGGAATTCTACTGCCAATGTTTGTCTACGGTGATCGCATAGCTGTTTTATACACCAGACAAAAACAGGTGTGGCTGAAATAGCCTAATCCTCTAATTTGAAGGGGTGTCCACATACTTTTGGCTATGTAGTGTATGTCCCCATCTACAGTGAATTAGACCAACAGAGAGAAGGAGAGAACAAAATCTACATTTAATTAGACCAACAGAGAGAAGGAGAGAACAAAATCTACATTTAATTAGACCAACAGAGAGAAGGAGAGAACAAAATCTACAGTTAATTAGACCAACAGAGAGAAGGAGAGAACAAAATCTACATTTAATTAGACCAACAGAGAGAAGGAGAGAACAAAATCTACAGTTAATTAGACCAACAGAGAGAAGGAGAGAACAAAATCTACATTTAATTAGACCAACAGAGAGAAGGAGAGAACAAAATCTACAGTTAATTAGACCAACAGAGAGAAGGGGAAAACTAATTTGAAACATAGAAAACCTGTGTTGTACTGATTTATACATTTAATGACATACTGTACATATTGAGTTTTTTTTCTTATAGGACTGAATAAGTTGGCCTAAAAGTTGTTAATATTGTCACTAATACCATACAGTTCTGCCCCTCCCTTACCATAAGGAAAGAGTTTTGTTGGAGAATGATAGCTTTGCTTAGGTAAACATGTGACTCATGCATGACATGGATAGACTTTGTTGGAAGAAACTTGACATATTCCTCCCTCTCTGACTTCTCCTTGCTTCAGCCTATTAGACAGTTTCAGCGTTTCTAAATGTTCAGTCAACGACATGAAGCTGTTAGTGCTCCAATCTAAGCTCTGCTGAACTCCAAAGAGAGTTATCTGTGTGCTTTAAGAGCATAGATGAGTGTGGCAATGTTACATTTGGCAAAACCCTAATTGGCAACAAGCAGAAATAGACTAGTTGTACTTCTTCTGATCATTTTCAAAAAACAACTACTGCAAGTAAAAAGGGTGACATGGTTCACTAAAGAGCTGCATGTGATGAACTGAATTCTCTATACACAGTATTCTGATTGTATTTACTGTTGTGTTATTCAAACTATGTTTGTAGAGATCAAAGTAAGATACATCAAATATACATTTCAAAGGCATAAAGTCACTCAAACATTGAACTGTCTAATTAGCCAGTAATTCATGTTCTGTTAGATAATTAGGTTGCCCGGGCAACAGGGTTTGGTGGATTTGAATAGAGGCATGATAGTATCTCTGAATAACACAGTAATATGACTATCTCTATCTCTATCAATCAGCTAATGCGGTTCCCATGGAACAGACAAAGAGAATCACATGATAAGAGCAGCAGGAGAAGCTCTCAGCATGCCAAACATCAGCTCTAACAAAGGCACCAGCAGCAATTAGATCATATTGAACACTCATCTCACTATGCTCATGTGTTTTTCTGGTGTCTGTCTGTGTCAGACAGAAAAAAACAACTAGGTTGAAGTGTAAACATATAGCTAGAAGCTCTGAGCACCGAAGCAAACGGTATGTTTACACTGATTCAATGTCACAAAGTATTCATATGAAAACAGGGTTCTCTAATGGACAATTAGTTGAAGGAAATCTAATTATGCGTAAGGACGATAAAAAACGTAAGTGTATGAGTAATATAAAAGGAACATGTAGGCCATCGTTCTTGCTTTTAGCGTCGAAAGGTTAGTAAAATATATTTTCAGAGTCTATCTTTAGCCAAATGTTCTGGGAACAGAAACATCATCAGGTTTGAGACAATGCGAACTTCATACCACCTTGCGACATTCTGTGTTTGTATGTGTATGTGGCCGTGCATGTGAGAAACAAAGACAGAGAGAGAGAGAGAGAGAGAGAGAGAGAGAGAGAGAGAGAGAGAGAGAGAGAGAGAGAGAGAGAGAGAGAGAGAGAGAGAGAGAGAGAGAGAGAGAGAGAGAGAGAGAGAGAGAGAGAGAGAGAGAGAGAGAGAGAGAGAGAGAGAGAGAGAGAAAGTGACCAGAGACCAGACCAGAGACCAGAGAGCCAAAGAGTGAAAGTAACACCTACAGTATGTCAGATGTGTTGTAATTCACTCAGTCATTCGTATGCAAATTCCTACCTGTCCCGAACCTGTCCTGGTAGCCAATTGGGGAGGGATAAGGATAGGACAAGGAAGCTGACAGCATAAAATAACCACTGCTGGGGCAGCACCTTGGTGTGTGTGTGGGCTGGAACCTTTTTAAAGTTTTGGGAAGCAAAAGAGCACAGCTTCTAGCACTGAAAACAACACTCCACTCATTTGTGTAGAGAAACACAGCTAGCTACCTCACCTACCTGAAGTCATCTGAGAGGAGAGAGAGAGAGAGAGAGAGAGAGAGAGAGAGAGAGAGAGAGAGACGACACCTCCCATCCTGGTCGGAACCCAGTCCATAGCTCTGGTAGGAAACCATGCTGAGCATTGCTAGGCAACCAGCTTTGCTTCTATGTTGTTAGTCGCTGTTATAATGACTGATTAGCACAATCAAAACAATGGCTGAAATGGCTGGGCTTAGGAGTGAATTGGTGTTTTGGCTATTCAGACAGTGGGTATTCGAACTGTAACAAAGCAACGTAGGCACTACTTTAGGTGTCTTTCAGACTAGAATGTGATGGTTTGATTCATTTGTCTAACTGTGTCAAGCTTTGATTGCCTGTAATGCTAATTGAGCATTAGAACAAACTGTTCAGTGCCGTTCATACAGCGTTAAAGAAGATGACTGAATATACATTAGGCTTTAAATAACTGTATGGCTTGCATTTGAAGTCCTAAAATAAATGGCACACACTTTTGTTTACAATGTAAATATGATCATGGATAAATGTACTCCTCGTGGGCTCTGTTTTGTTTTGAGATACAAACGGCTCCTTTGAAAGAGAAGTAAAACAAATGTTGGTAAGCTCCTTTTATAATCAAATCAAATTGTATTGGTCACATATACATGGTTAGCAGATGTTATTGCGAGTGTAGTGAAATGCTTGTGTATCATAGTAATATGTGACAAGGTGCAGTACATCTACACGCTAGTGTACTGTAATCACCTCACATGGGTTGTAACTTAAATCCGTTGAGATAAAACTCCACAGAGGGATTCTCCAGAAGCTTCAGTATAGGAAAGTGTGACCTGCCTGCACTTGTTTACTGCTTACCAAAAGTTACATTTGTCAGTGATCATTTGTTTGTCTGTTTACTTCCTTTATCTGTAAGCCTATCATCATGATTGTAGGTGATTCTATATGCAATGAGCTTTTTATTTTTGGGGGTGGTAAGATGCACAGGTAGTGAATATTGATCAGGGGCAAGTTTCCCAAAAGCTTTGTCTAGCTAACATGGAACTGTATTACTCACTGCTGAATAGTTCACACATTGGATCATTAATAAGTTAATCTTGAACAGACCAGGAGATTGTAGTAAATGGAAACTGCTCCCTGATGTTAGGGACATGCCAAACTAAACGGTCAGGAAATACAATACCTGCAGTCTTCTTCCATGAAGACAGGCAGTCTTCAGACTGCTCAGACCAGATGGTAGGCAGACAAATAGTAGACAGCACTGAGAGTTAACACAAAGCATTCAGGTGGTGAGACTTGGCATCCTGAGCTGAACCAAAGCCATGGCCTAAACTGCCAAGTGCCACATACCTCTAGTGAAATCTCACTCAGGGATCTTGTTCTTGGGAAACTGCTTTTGTTTAGGATTGAGGAAGACTTGGTATAATGTATGTTTCTCATTCAGCCTGTCACTGTGCCCACATAGGTCATGTACTGTAAAACATGGTGTTGTACAGTTATTTGGTGTCATTGTTTTTATTAGCCATCATAATCCAGCCTTTTCCAGGTAGTGGTCAATAAAAAGAAGCTGAATATAGGTCACAGTATAAAGAGCTGAGTCTATTGTTTGTCAAACTGAAGCTGCAGGTGAACACTATGACAACTTTTCACAGACAGACCATATTCGTTTATAATACGCTCTTACAATATGATAAAGCAGATTACATTGTCACATTAAATATTCAATCCAAAATCAAGATGTTTTCAGATTTCAAAAGTGGGCTGATTTTGAGATGAGCTAACCAAAAAGTTAAACTCCAGGTAGGCATTCTCTTCCACAAAGTCGAGATAAATGGACTACAGTCTAGACAACAGTACAACATGTGACAAGGCCATTACAAGTACAGTGCTGCAACAACCCCACCTTCAATATTCTTGTCATAGGCCTCAGTGCCGACCTGCAATTCTAATGTACTGTATATTTACATATAACATGCAAATATAGTTGTGGTGAAGTGTTTTCTCAACAACAGTTAAATGAACGTAGCCATGTTGTTGGCACACTATTAACATTTCACTGGCAGTCCTTTATAGTGGGGTTACGGAGAAGATACAGTGGTTCACCTGCTGTGCACTACAGACGTCTTCCCATAGATATTCAAATAACTAATGATTGATACTATTTATGTTGTATTTACTTTTACAATAACACTTCATTACCAATTCTTTAGAACTTTATTTGAACTTGTTTTTAAACTTTAAACGTGTCATTTCAAGTTGATCTGATCATGGCATTGGGAAGTGGCATTGGGAAGTGTTTTATTTCTTAATTTATTTCTCCAGTATACAGAACTATAACGGCTATTGTCTACCATATTGAATAAGCATATTACATACTGCACACTGGATGAAACATTCCTTCATATGTATGCTGTTCATTAATTGGCATTAGCAACTATAATTACCTGAGTATCACAGCACTATTAATATGTGTTGACATCCTAAGGGGATGTAGATCTGAAAAAAAGGAACTGCACTGTAACCTAATCTATTTAAAACACAGACATGTAATTTAAAGGAAGAGCTTGTTTTATCTGGGTTGTCAATCATACATGTCCTGCAGGCGTTTCTGCACTAAATTGTCGAGGTCTCCGGTATTAACACATCATTGTGTGACTGACTCATTTCATTCAACCATCAGAAGAACAAATAGGCCTTTATGTATGCAAAACAGACAGACATACAGATCCATCACTTTGCAAATACACGTGTTAAGGACGATGAGGATGTCACCCAATCACTCCCATGCTGTCTTCACACTGACTCCCTTTGTCATCCTGTTTCACATCTGTCAATGTCGTCATATAGAAACATAACCTATCTCAACTCAGGTACTCAGATTTGGGAAAGACACCGTTTGTGTGCACCGTGAGTGATTACACTGTAACCTACCAATCATCTTGTTCAGGGTTTTACTCCATACTGAATGTATGTGTCTTTCTCCCCCAGCTCTGGACCATGGTCCGTCATACCACCTGCATCATGAGCATCCCTTCCACTGCCAGCATTGAGAGCCAGCTGCCCACAACATGGAGCTCCTACCCCTGCTCTGACAGTGAGGACTAGTTTGGTTGCTCAATTCAGTGAATTGCTCTGCTGGTTTAATTATTTACAAATACCTGGGCTAGCCGGAGTTCAAATGGTTTCACTACTTCCCCAACACATTCAAAGTATGAAAACCCCCCACTTAATCTCTACCTTTACCCCTGACTCCAGTTTCCACAGTGATGCCTGGTTACACCAGTCGCCTGTGGTCCCAGGACTCCCAGCCTCAGTATTGGTCGAAGTATCAGGTGTGGGAGTGGCTGCAGCAGATGCTGGATATGCATCAGATCGACGCTGCCACCATCCCCTTCCAGAACTTTGATGTGGACGGACGTCAGCTGTGCAGCATGACCTACCAGGACTTCACCCGTGCTGCGGGCACCGTGGGGCCTATCCTCTACCACAGCCTCACCGAGCTCAAATGGAGCGGTGGGTTCACACACTGGGCTGTATTGTCCTCTGTTATTGTTATGTTTATCAGAATGAAGGCCAGGTCAGGCCATGCAATGTTGAAACATACTGTGATAGATTAGGTCATCAAATGTTGAATGGTAGTATTTCATTTCAGTTAACACTTGAGGCGGTTAGAATATCACAAAAAAACAGGAACAGCAAATTGTACCAGCGTAGGAGGATCAAGGATTTAGGAATTCAATATCAAGTTTGATTAACACAAAATAATGAAAGCCCATGTTGTTACTGTACGTGTAATGGATTTGCCCTTAAATGACCCCTTGTTTCTCCATGTCATCCCTACACAGGTCAGTATCCTGGTGTGGAGTTTTCACCGCTGGACGTTATCAAATCAGAGCCAGATGGTAAATGCACCATAGACTAACACTGGCATGCATGAACACACAGAGTCATGTACTTCAAGTCATCCCTAAGAAACTCATCCAGTTATTGCATGTCTCAACTTGTTTGACACTATTTAATTAATAAATGATGTAAGTTGAAACTAGTCTGTGATTAGACTAAACTCTTCAGATGGGCGGCAGGTAGTCTAGCGGTTAAGAGTGTTGGGCCAGTAACCGAAAGGTTGCTGGTTTGAATCTCCGAGCCGACTGGGTGAAAACTCTGACGATGTGCCCTTGAGCAATAGGCACGTAACTCTAGTGGCTCTGGATAAGAGTGTCTGCTAAAATGTTAAATGTATGTAATGCCTCTTAAGTGTACATGCAAGCTTAATGTGCTCTCCTGTTTTAGTAGATTTCCCTTGCCCATTCACAGAACCTAGCATCTATCCTGCAGGTAGGTACCACATTGCAATGGATAGGATTTTGGAGAAAGGTCAAAATTTTAACTAACTTACGGACAGCATAATTTTTTACTTGTTGATATTTCTTTACTTTTTAGATATTTACGATCCCTCGTTTCAATCCCTTGCACCTGTGGCCTCACCCACTCCCTCCAGTCCAGGTAAGAAACAAGACCAAAGATGAGGACTGAAAACCTACTAAACCTTATGTAAACACACTAATTGGAACGAGCCCCGATCCAAGGGAAGACATCGACCTACAGTAGCTTAGCCCCCAAAGAAAATATGACTTCATCGTGGTCCTTTGAAGTTCAATTGCTAGAGCATTGCGCTTGTAACGCCAGGGTAGTGGGTTCAATTCCTGGGACCACCCATACGTAAAATGTATGCATGCATGACTGTAAGTCGCTTTGGATAAAAGCGTCTGCTAAATGGCATATATTATTATATTACTGAGCAAACAGAGTGGCAATACAAGGCTATTGAGTAAAGTCCATGAACGTTCAGTGAGTGATCATTTTGGGAAAGAGGCAGCTGAGTCTACTCCTTATCACCAAACTACATCACCACAACGTCACTGAGCAAACAATGTATGACAATACAACTGAACAAACTCATCCTGTTTATGTTCCCCACACCCATGTAATTGTTCAGTGTTGGGCTCCATGGAATTCATCTGAAATGCGTAAGACAGTGGTACAAAGGTTAGGCTAACACGTGTGGATTAGTGATGGGGAAAAATCGATTCATTTACATATTGCAATATTATTTTTGGACAATATTATATTGAAATTTGACTCCAAGTATTGATTTGTAAAAATAAAAAAAAATCGATATCTAGCAATAGCTAGTGCCACGCCGGTATGTTTCATCCTATAGCTTCCTCTTCAATGTAATGGCAAATTGTAGATTTCCGCCTAAATAGACATACTCAAAAGTAACTGCTATTCATGTGTAATTACATGATTCCGACATGCAAAAACTTGGCATATTTGGAAAGAAGACATCTGTGAGATTGTGAGGAAATGATCAGAAGATAGGTAGGAGTTACACAGTTTAGAATACACAAGATCAAGCACACACTAAAACATTTTAAATTAAGTAATCTTTCATTGACAAGCTATAAGTGAATTACTGATGCTCAGAGCTGGAAACACATCAGATGGCTTCTACAAATTGTGAACAATATCTGAAAAAAAATGGGATTGGTAGATCTAACAACTATAAATGGGCAGATTTATAAGTAAGTGGTGTCAGGTGTGGTCACGGGACGTTTCCAAGTCTCTTAGCCAGCTAGCAATAGTTCATATTATGCATAAAAGGTTCTAGGCCTTGCTTTGTCCCACCCAGGTCAACTGCATATCCCTGGAAAGCTTTTTGCATATCCCAACTCCCCCTGAGAGTGGGGTCATCCTGGGTCTGCTATTGTCAAGTGCTACTCTGGAGCACTTAGGGTTAAGTGCCTTGCTCAAGGGCATATCGACAGATTATTTCACCTTGGGGATTCAAATTAGTGACCTTTTGGGTACTGGACAAATGCTCTAACCACTAGGCTACCTGCTGCTGTAGGTTAGTTGGTTGGACTACTATGATGGTAGACCAACTTGTGGGTTCGATTGCCACATGTACCAAATGTATTAAATGTCTTAATTTTTATTTGTTTTAAGCATCTGCTAAATTACCATATCTGTTTATTATTTTACTTTCAGACACAAATAGATCTCACAGTCGCCCTCATCAGGTCAAAAAACACAGTGAGTAGTATTTACATGAACATCTTCAATACTATCGAATCAAATATTTTAATATAAATGCTCAACATTTCACCCATGCTATTACTGATAGTAGATGGCAGTAGATGGTTCTAATTTCCACCACCTGTGTGTTTTTCCTCAGATCCCCGGGGGACCCACCTGTGGGAGTTCATTAGGGACATTCTGCTGAACCCGGAGCGGAACCCAGGCCTGATCAAGTGGGAGGATCGGACAGAGGGCGTGTTCCGCTTCCTCAAGTCAGAGGCCGTGGCTCAGCTGTGGGGCAAGAAGAAGAACAACAGCAGCATGACCTACGAGAAGCTCAGCCGAGCTATGAGGTAGAGACTGAAAGGATTAGGGTGTTTTCATGTTATTTCCTGGTTCACATGTTAAGAAGGAAGTAATTTTGGCTGTTCCGTTAAGGTCCCTGTTTGTACCATTCCAGATATTACTACAAACGGGAAATCCTGGAACGTGTAGATGGACGAAGGCTGGTCTACAAGTTTGGAAGGAATGCACGAGGATGGAGGGAGTCAGAGAAGTGAAAGAGGACACCTCTCCACCATTTTGTGCCTTTTTTAACCACCATGCGAAGATGTCTATTTATGTTTTTTTGTTGGATTTTAATGTGTCACTGTGATGTTTTACTATATATGTTGTTTCTTTTACAAAGAGGAGCAGAACGCCTCATTGCAACTCTTGACATTTTTGGGAGTTTCTGTATGATATATTTACATATGGTTAAGAAAGACCATAATTTACATTTGACTGCTTACATTTTCCTGTTCAGAGAGTGATGACTATTTGCACTGAAAGCTATTTTTGATTGAACAGCAAAAAGCATTGACATTTGGGGCGGCAGGTAGCCTAGTGGTTAGAGCGTTGGGCCAGTAACCAAAAGGTTGCTAGATTGAATCCCCGAGCTGAAAAGGTACAAATCTGTCGTTCTGCCCCTGAACAAGGCAGGCAATCCACTGTTCCTAGGCTGTCATTGTAAATAAGAATTGTTCTTAACTGACTTGCCTAGTTAATTCAAAAGTTTTAAAAACTATAGATGCATTATTTTATATATTTCCAGCTTGTTATACACATTTAAACTGTGTAATGTTTTTTCCGAAGTATGTTTAATTGATGTGTTATGCAAGACATCTCCTTTAGTAAATATGAAACTCTTGTCTTCTTTGCATTCATCCTCTTCAAATTTGTTTTAGTTATGAAATTGTAACAGATCTCACAATAGAACCACAACTTCCCTATTCATGTACAGGATAAACAGAGAACTGTTTGGCCCAAACACAATGGCAGCTCAGGATAGTATGATAGAGCACATTCAGATGCAACAATGGGGCATGCTGAAATTAGAGGATGTTCTGTGTGTGTTCTTCAAGATCTGATGCTGAGAAATGTCTACTCATTTTGCCATGTCAACTCGTCTTCACCCATTTACTACGCTATGCTGTAAAAAGAAATGTGTAAATATCATATATGAATTTTAAATAATAAAGGATTTGTGTTTTTGAAACAACAGATGAAAGCCTGCCTGTGTGTCATTAATATGTGTGAGCTAATTGAACATCCCACTGTTAATTTCACGTTGGATTTACATTAGTTGACAACTCAACCAAATGTAAAAATGTTTTACTGTGAACTGACATCTGTGCCGAGTGGGATGATTATCACACAAATCAGTTGACTGACAACTCTCCCTGTTGAGCCCTTCATGTCAATCTGAACTTTATTGACTGCTATCATGCAAATGTAACAAGAACTCAAGCTGAGTTTTGCTATTTTTTTTATTTTTTTTATAATCAAGTAATCTTATCTGACTCAAGCTTTCACTTTTAACTGCCAATTGCATTTTGGGCTGTTTCAATTTTAGCTAGATGGGATCAGTACCCATTTGTCAACAGAGAGCAGGGAACCAGGCCTTCATACAGAGGTGTTGGATGAGGCTCAAATCTCTTTCTCGCTCTCTCTTTCTCTCTATGCCTGCCTATGAGAAGCCATCAGTTTTAGAGATAGGACATGACATTGCTGTCTTATCCCTGAGATTGTAAAATGCCAGGTAGTTAATTGTTCTCCGGGGCATGTCATGGCCGTTCTGCTGACACCTCGGGGTGATGGACAGATGACTCGCCTCTGATGCCCGCTCAGATAAGAAAAGCGACACTCAATGCCCCCTTTCTCACGCCCTGTGTTTGCAGTCAAATCCCTGTCCATGCCTCCACCCCTGCTCTGTGCAATTCATGTTTTTTTAATCCTCCTCCTTTACATAACACTGATTGCTGTGTCATTATTTTGGTGTCTTTGTTGAAGTCCACAAAATGTACCCATCTTTGAAAATGTTATCAATGTTCACTCTCTCTGCTTTCATGGACACTGTTGTACGACTTTATATAACCAGAGTTTGAGTTTGAGTTTGACATTGGAGCGAGGACGAGGTCGTGGCAGTCTGTATTTTTTTAATGTTATGAAAAGGAAATTAAGTAAAGAGGGAAGCAAATGGCTTAATTTCAACATCAATGGCCGAACATCAGGGCTAGCATATCAAACTGGCCAAAACTTCAACATTTCTTCCGATATGATCTGGTCCCAGTTGACAGTTCAAGATATTTTTCATAAGACTTTTTGATAAATTGAGGACAGACATAAAGTCAGTCGACACAGAATATACATAGCATATTCTACTGAGATATTATGCAGACGGTTGTTAGTGTCAACGTTTGATTGGACCGCCATGAATCAGGACAATGTAAATTAAGTTTAACAATGAAAACCATTTTATATTAAACCATACCTTGCATCATATAGGTGGAATGTAAACTGAGTTGTTAAATGAACATCAGGTAGAGAAAGCACACCTTATTACTGATTCACCTTGCGCATCCATGAATTCTGAAGTGCTGCACAATGCATATCCGCATGCATACACTATCATATCCTAATAAGCTTTCCTGTATGCATACAGTATCACAACTACAGTAGATAAAGAGGTGATATTGATGATGTTATCAGTTTAAATCAGCAACATTACTGGTCTGTGTGAACGGCTGAAATCCGGTCTGATTTTACTGTTGTGTTTGTTGATGTTGCTGCGAGTCTGATACATAGGGAAATGTGTGAATATGGGTCTCAGAGAGATTACTGAGCAGTTAGGCAAATGGTCTAGACTGACATAACCTCTGTTGTGCAAAGAAACATGAGGCTGATTTCCCTAACTGACTACTGGCCAGTGAATGCAAAGGAGGGGAATAGACAAAGTACCCAGTATAGTTACAGAATATTGGGGTCTGGTAAAAAAATAATCTCCTGGTATGCAGATGTTTTGCTGAGTACAACATACTTGCATATGTGCAAGTACTGTATATATATGCATGTTTGTGTTCAATCTACAGTCAATTGAAAACAGTGTATGAGGGTCCTGAGTAAGAAAGTCTAGGACATAATGATAGTTAATCTAATGGATCAAGTTGTGCAGTTAAAGACACATCTAGGTTTTGAGGTGGCAAAGTGAAAGAGGTTTGAGGAAAGCGTTGGTGAACCAGCCAAACAAGGTCTCCCACGCAAGGTTAAACTCTTGGCACATGGGCACCAACCAACGGCACCTGGCAGACAAACCTGACAAACCCGAACTGGTTGTAATGCATCCTCAAGAGATGCTTATACTCTCATGAACAAAGGTGAGCGTGCACATACACACACACACACGCACATGCCTGTGCATTGTACTGCATTCATAGGCACTGTAGTGATATTTTGTCTCATGTCTCTCTGAAAGTGTCTGGTTTCAAACCAACAAAAAGCACAATATGACCTAGTAGAAGAACAGACTCAGTTGTCTTAGTCCATGTCACAAAGACATGGTGCAGTAGATGGACTAAGCCTAGTTGGAAATAGCTTGTAACAGGTGGTTTTGGCCCAGACTTACTGTTTGGATCTATGTCTGTTTGAGAATCTTGCAGTTGTACCCTATTGGGAAAACTGCATTTAACAGATGAAGGATAATGGAGAGAACAATGCATAATGACTGTATGGCTGGCTTAGTCTGTCTGAGATGTTGTATTTGTGCACTTCAAGTGATCAGTTTCACAGTGGAATGGTATGTTGAAACACCATTGTGTTCAGGATCTGGAACAACAGAGTTTAAAATGGAATGCCAACAAACACATTTTCAGTGATGAAACTGTCACAGGAATACTTTGTTTTATATCAATGTGAATACCTTATAAGAGACTATATCTGGTTAGATTGACTGGATACCTTATCCACATTGTTTCACTGGAGGCTGGGAATCTCCCACAATGATATAGTACAGTATGTATCAGCTATAACCCATGCAATCACTGTTCTTTGGCTCTTGATATCTTGTCGCAGTGGAAAGATTATATCCCAATTTGAATGAGCCATGAGGGGGACATTTTATTATTTAAAAGAGAAGACATTAATGCTATCAGATAGATGGTGGATGAAGAACAAGGAAGTGATGAGTGATAACCACAGGCATAAAGACAAACCCAGCAGGCTCTCTGTCTCTGTCCCATTACCTGTTCACTGGAGGTATTGTATTCTCACACATATACCCAATCACAGCTTATCAGAGCCTCTTATCACTCTCAGCCCACACCAACAGGGCCATCGAAGGCATACGGTCCAAGGCACAAGTCAGACCTATTCCTTAGTGGACTGTGAATATATCTCACTATGCAAAACACACACTTAAAAAACAGGTATCATAATGACTTCATCTGGAAAGCAGCAATGTGTGTTTGGAAACACTGTTCGTACTCTACCAGAAGATACACTTGAACTTTTTGTTTTTACCACAGGGTCATTTAAGAGGGTCCTTTGTGTAGCCAGGGGGATAAAATATGAAAACAACTTTTAAACATGCCAGATAACACACCATCCAGACAGGAAAAACTAAACAAAAAGTATTTATATTTTATTACGGATCCCCATTAGCTGCCGCCAAGGCAGCAGCTACTCTTCCAGGGGGCCAGCAATATAAAGGCAATTTACATAAAGTTAAAACATTACACTTCACAACACATTATTACACACTACTACAACATATATACAATACAAAATCCATATGTACGTGTGTGTAGAGTGCGTGTGTTAGCATGTGTGTGTATGCGTGTGTCTCTTCACAGTCCGTACTGTTCCATAAGGTGTAGTTGTATCTGTGTTTTTTTTAACTGATTTTACTGCTTGTATCTGTTACTTGATATGGAAGAGATTTCCATGAAGTCATGGCTCTATGTAGTCCTGTGCGTTTCCTTGAGTCTGTTTTGGACTTGGGGACTGTGAAGAGACCTCTGGTGGCATGTCTTGTGGGGTATGCATGGGTGTTTGAGCTGTGTGCTAGTCGTTTAGACAGACAGCTCGGTGCATACATGTCAATCCTCCTCACAAATAGAAGTAGTGAAGAAGTCAATCTCTCCTCCACTTTGGGGCAGGAGAGATTGACAGGCATATTATTAATGTTAGCCCTCCGTGTATTTTTAAGGGCCAGCCATACTGCTCCATTCTTGGCCAATTTTAATTTGCCTATGTCCCTCTTTGTGGCACTTGACCATATGACTGGTGTTGTTTGCTTTTCAGAAGTTTGACAGCCACCAACAAAATAATACGGACAGCTTGTGCATCCCTGTCCTCAATAGTATCCTGAACAGTATGGCAGGGTCCTAAGGACTGACGTCACCCTTTTTCTACAGGTTGTAAAGATCCGCAAAGAAAAAAATAATATTTGATGCTCATAACACATCGTCTAACCATCTGTGCTATGGCAAGTTTAATTGTCAGATTCAAGTATTCTCTCATTTGTGTCTAGTGCTCAAAAACCCTTCTTTTCCGTATGTAGAGTTTTCAGCTGTTCAATTAGCCCACTGTTTGCTCCATGTAAACTACACTTCATACTGTGTTTTAACATTTATAAATGTCATTAATCATCACTTTCAAACTGGTTTTCAAAACCTATGCTGATAAGCCCCTTCTCTTTTAAATCAGCAAGAATTTGTTTTCAAATAAAAAAGATACACTTACTGTAGCAGTTTTGCACGGATCCACAAGCTGTGTGTGCATCCAGTTGACGAACTATACTTCCTCCCCAGTTACGCTTACACCCAGGTGTTCAGAGCATGCTAGGTAGCTAATTTCAATTATGTCTTCTGTAAACAATTATTCTTTTTTTTTTCACCTTTATTTAACCAGGTAGGCTAGTTGAGAACAAGTTCTCATTTACAACTGCGACCTGGCCAAGATAAAGCAAAGCAGTGTGACACAAACAACAACACAGAGTTACACATGGAAATTAACAAGCATACAGTCAATAACACGATAGAAAAATAAATCTGTATACAGTGTGTGCAAATGGCATGAGGAGGTAAGGCAATAAATAGGCCATAGTAGCAAGTAAATACAATTTAGCAAATTAACACTGGAGTGATAGATGTGCAGATGATAATGTGCAAGTAGAAATACTGGTGTGCAAAAGAGCAGAAAAGTAAATAAAAACAATATGAGGATGAGGTAGGTAGATTGGGTGGGCTATTTACAGATGGGCTATGTACAGCTGCAGCGATCGGTTAGCTGCTCGGATAGCTGATGTTTAAAGTTAGTGAGGGATATATAAGTCTGGAAGGAGAGTTTACAGTCTAGCCAGACACCTAGGTATTTGTAGTTGTCCACATATTCTAAGTCAGAACCATCCAGAGTAGTGATGCTAGTCGGGTGGGCGGGTGCGGGCAGCAAACGGTTGAAAAGCATGCATTTCATTTTACAAGTGTTTAAGAGCAGTTAGAGGTCACGGAAGGAGTGTTGCATGGCATTGAAGGTTGTTTGGAGGTTTGTTAACACAGTGTCCAAAGAAGGGCCAGATGTATACAGAATGGTGTCGTCTGCGTAGAGTTGGATCAGGGAATCACCCGCAGCAAGAGCGACATCGTTGATATATACAGAGAAAAGAGTCGGCCCGAGAATTTAACCCTGTGGTACCCCCAAAGAAACTGCCAGAGGTCCGGACAACAGGCCCTCCAATTTGACACACTGAACTCTGTCTGAGAAGTAGTTGGTGAACCAGGCGAGGCAGTCATTTGAGAAACAAATTGAGTCTGCCGATAAGAATACGGTGATTGACAGAGTCGAAAGCCTTGGCCAGGTCGATGAAGACGGCTGCACAGTACTGTCTTTTATCGATGGTGGTTATTATATCGTTTAGTACCTTGAGCGTGGCTGAGGTGCACCCGTGACCAGCTCGGAAACCGGATTGCAGAGCGGAGAAGGTATGGTGGGATTCGAAATGGTCAGTGATCTGTTTATTAACTTGGCTTTCGAAGACTTTAGAAAGGCAGGGCAGGATGGAAATAGGTTAATAACAGTTTGGGTCTAGAGCGTCACCCCCTTTGAAGAGGTGGATGACCGCGACAACTTTCCAATCTTTAGGGATCTCGAACGATACGAAAGAGAAGTTGAACAGACTGGTAATAGGGGTTGCAACAATGGCAGCGGATAAACTTAGAAAGAGAGGGTCCAGATTGTCTATCCCAGCTGATTTGTACGGGTCCAAGGTTTGCAGCTCTTTCAGAACATCTGCTATTTGGATTTGGGTGAAGGAGAAGCTGTGGAGGCTTGGGCAAGTAGCTGCGGGGTGTGCGGAGCTGTTGGCCGGGGTTGGGGTCGCCAGGAGGAAAGCATGGCCAGCAATAGAGAATTGTTTTTTGAAATTCTCGATTATCATGGATTTATCGGTTTTGACAGTGTTACCTTGCCTCAGTGCAGTGGGTAGCTGGGAGGAGGTGCTCTTGTTCTCCATGGACTTTACAGTGTCCCAAAACTTTTTCGAGTTAGAGCTACAGAATGCAAATTTCTGTTTGAAAAAGCTAGCCTTTGCTTTCCTGACTGGCTGCGTGTATTGGTTCCTGACTTCCCTGAACAGTTGCATATCGCAAGGACTATTCGATGCTATTGCAGTCTGCCAAAGGATGTTTTTGTGCTGGTCGAGGGCAGTCAGTTCTGGAGTGAACCAAGGGCTATATCTGTTCTTAGTTCTACATTTTTTCTAAGGGGCATGCTTATTTAAGATGGTGAGGAAATTATTTTTAAAGAACGACCAGGCATCCTCGACTGACGGGATGAGGTCAATATCCTTCCAGGATACCCGGACCAGGGAGATGTAACATGGCGATTTGTCCGTTTGGGAAAATTAACCCTAAACCTATAAAGGTGTGTAGTAATTTTATATTTTTTATTTTATTATTATTTCTTGCTGATATGAAAGATATATTCCTTATGTTTCCAAAATGTACTGCAAGCAATGTGTGTTAATGTTTAGACTAGCGTTGGGGCGCCTAAAAAATGCCCCGGTCAGAAGATACTATTGTCAATAGGCGCTAAAGTAGTTCGCGTCTCTGAATGGGGTAGAAAGCTAACCAACTTTATCCAGTTAGCTTCGGTGCTTGTCTGCCGTTGAGATCAGAACATTTAGCCGGCGCGCCTAATGTGCTCTATGAGCTCTCTGGGAGAGAATTTATGAGTTATCCCTAACCTCAGACTTTGCCATTTTAGACTTAATGTAAAAATACTAGTTCATATTCAAAGTTTTATTTTATTTTTTTTACTTTTTGTGAACTTTGTGACTATAATTTATGTAGGACTACCACTGATGCCACATAGGGCAAAAAAGTGACATTTGTTACTTACCCCAGATATTATACCAGTCTTTCTGGAGATGGTTGGTCAGAGTTGAAGTGTTGTCCTGCGATCTGTTTCTGACAATAAATTCAGAAATCAGATATCAGAAACCAGATATCAAGATTTGCCATTCAGGGTCCACAAACGTAGCAAGAAATAGGAATATCTAGCTACTGTTTCTACCTCCTCATTCTAGCAGCAATGCTAACTAGCTTTAGACTAGCTTAGTCATCTAGCTAGCTATGTAAAAAAGGTTTGGTGTAATCACCAAGTAACCACCAAGTCTCAAATAATATATTTAGGCCTACTCAGCTTCGCTACCAAAACAACACGTTCTCAAACAGCGTTCTACTTCTTGGTTTCTAAGTTGACACAGTTCCTGAGTCCTCCATTGCACAACCTCTAGCACCAAAACCAAAATGACTGTTGGAACTTGGAAGCCCCACCAGTTCAGTTAGAAGTTATTGTTACTTTGCTAGCTAGTGATATATTAGTGATTTCGCCAAATTGGGGTAATTATAATATTTTAAGAAATTTTGTAGGATGTGATTAGCAAAAACTAATTATTCACAATTGTATGTTTGACAAAAACGTAGTTGCGATTTGAGTTTCAAAAACGTGTGTTCTTTCATCAAAACTGCTCTGGCCAGGTGACATTTTGAATGGTCGTCTGCACTTCCTGTAAAGCTGATGCGTATGAAGTATGGCAATTTATACTTAAAGTTTAACATTTTAAAATGTTAAGGTAAATCTGTTTTTATAATGATAAGCTCTGTTATTATTTTCCTTTTATATACTGTATATAAAAAGCAAGTAAATATTACATAGAATTTTCTGTAAAAAATACATAGTTTACAGTGTACACTGTAGATACAAGGGGAATAGTAGTTTTTTTGGCTATGGAAAGAAATTGAGGCCTTTATCTGTATTACACTGGTTAAGTAGCACCTATAGATTTCGGCACATGGGACTGTATCATCCTTATCACCAGTTGAGGAATCCTTAGTGCTCACTCAGTAGTATAACCCAGATTACAATGACTACAACAAATCAGAATGTCAGAGGAAAATCTGAAAATTATTATGTGCCAGTATTCCAGTCTATATTTCCTGCTCATCACACTAACCACATACCAGAGAGGGATTTCCCCTGTCTGTTTACCTAGATGCAAGTTTTTTTTAAATCACATCCTTGTTCGCACTCACTTGAGGAAAATGAAAAAAAGTGTTAATTATCTAAATCAACAGAGCCTATTGCCCTCACTTGTGAAACATGCCCAAATTAAAATCGTATTTGTCACATGCGCTGAATACAATAGGTGTAGACCTTACAGTGAAATGCTTACAAGTCCTTAACCAACAATGCAGTTTTAAGAAACCCCCCCCAAAAAAGTAAGAGATAAGAATAACAAATGATTAAAGAGCAGCAGTAAATAACAATAGCGGGGCTATATACAGGGGGTACCTGTAACGATATTCGTCTTCGGATGAAGAGTAGTCATCGGACCAAAGCGCAGCTTGGTAATTGTTCATGTTATTTTTATTAGAACAGAAACACTAAACAAAATAAGAAAGAGTTAAACGAAAACGAAACAGTCCTGTAAGGTGCAGCAACACAAAACAACTACCCACAAAACCAACATGGAAAATGACAACCTAAATAGGCTCCCCAATCAGAGACAACGAGAAACAGCTGTCTCTGATTGGGAACCAATTCAGGCCACCATAAACCTACATCCCCATAGATAAAAAAAAAAAAACGAAACAATACAAAAACTAAACAAACCACCCTTGTCACACCCTGACCTAACCAAAAAATTAAGAAAACAAATATAACTAAAGTCAGGGCGTGACAGTTCCCCCCCCCCCCCCCCCCCCAAAGGTGTGGACTCCGGCCGCAAAACCTAAAGATATAGGGGAGGGTCTGGGTGGGCATCTATCCGCGGTGGCGGCTCTGGCGCGGGACGTGGACCCCGCTCCACCTTAGTCTTGGCCCACTTAGGTGGCGCCTCTGGAGCGGGGACCCTCGCCGCCGACCCCGGACTGGGGACCCTTGCAGTGGGCCCCGAACAGGAGGGCAACTCTGGCAGCACCGGACAGGAGGGAGACTCTGGCAGCTCCCGACAGGAGGGAGACTCTGGCAGCTCCCGACAGGAGGGAGACTCTGGCAGCTCCCGACAGGAGGGACACTCTGGCAGCTCCCGACAGGAGGGACACTCTGGCAGCTCCCGACAGGAGGGACACTCTGGCAGCTCCCGACAGGAGGGACACTCTGGCAGCTCCGGACAGGAGGGACACTCTGGCAGCTCCGGACAGGAGGGACACTCTGGCAGCTCCGGACAGGAGGGACACTCTGGCAGCTCCGGACAGGAGGGACACTCTGGCAGCTCCGGACAGGAGGGACACTCTGGCAGCTCCCGACAGGAGGGACACTCTGGCAGCTCCCGACAGGAGGGACACTCTGGCAGCTCCCGACAGGAGGGACACTCTGGCAGCTCCCGACAGGAGGGACACTCTGGCAGCTCCCGACAGGAGGGACACTCTGGCAGCTCCCGACAGGAGGGACACTCTGGCAGCTCCCGACAGGAGGGACACTCTGGCAGCTCCCGACAGGAGGGACACTCTGGCAGCTCCCGACAGGAGGGACACTCTGGCAGCTCCCGACAGGAGGGACACTCTGGCAGCTCCCGACAGGAGGGACACTCTGGCAGCTCCCGACAGGAGGGACACTCTGGCAGCTCCCGACAGGAGGGACACTCTGGCAGCTCCCGACAGGAGGGACACTCTGGCAGCTCCCGACAGGAGGGACACTCTGGCAGCTCCCGACAGGAGGGACACTCTGGCAGCTCCCGACAGGAGGGACACTCTGGCAGCTCCCGACAGGAGGGAGACTCTGGCAGCTCCCGACAGGAGGGAGACTCTGGCAGCTCCCGACAGGAGGGAGACTCTGGCAGCTCCCGACAGGAGGGAGACTCTGCTAGCTCCCGACAGGAGGGACACTCTGGCAGCTCCGGACAGGAGGGACACTCTGGCAGCTCCGGACAGGAGGGACACTCTGGCAGCTCCGGACAGGAGGGACACTCTGGCAGCTCCGGACAGGAGGGACACTCTGGCAGCTCCGGACAGGAGGGACACTCTGGCAGCTCCGGACAGGAGGGACACTCTGGCAGCTCCGGACAGGAGGGACACTCTGGCAGCTCCGGACAGGAGGGACACTCTGGCAGCTCCGGACAGGAGGGACACTCTGGCAGCTCCGGACAGGAGGGACACTCTGGCAGCTCCCGACAGGAGGGACACTCTGGCAGCTCCCGACAGGAGGGACACTCTGGCAGCTCCCGACAGGAGGGACACTCTGGCAGCTCCCGACAGGAGGGACACTCTGGCAGCTCCGGACAGGAGGGACACTCTGGCAGCTCCGGACAGGAGGGACACTCTGGCAGCTCCGGACAGGAGGGACACTCTGGCAGCTCCGGACAGGAGGGACACTCTGGCAGCTCCGGACAGGAGGGACACTCTGGCAGCTCCGGACAGGAGGGACACTCTGGCAGCTCCGGACAGGAGGGACACTCTGGCAGCTCCGGACAGGAGGGACACTCTGGCAGCTCCGGACAGGAGGGACACTCTGGCAGCTCCGGACAGGAGGGACACTCTGGCAGCTCCGGACAGGAGGGACACTCTGGCAGCTCCGGACAGGAGGGACACTCTGGCAGCTCCGGACAGGAGGGACACTCTGGCAGCTCCGGACAGGAGGGATACTCTGGCAGCTCCGGACAGGAGGGACACTCTGGCAGCTCCGGACAGGAGGGACACTCTGGCAGCTCCGGACAGGAGGGACACTCTGGCAGCTCCGGACAGGAGGGACACTCTGGCAGCTCCGGACTGGAGGACGTCACTGCAGGGTCCGGACTGGAGGAAGACTCTGGAGGGAGGAGACGCAGAGACAGCCTGGTGCGTGGGGCTGCCACAGGGCCCACCAGGCTGAGGAGACCTACAGGAGGCCTGGTGCGTAGAGGAGGCACCGGATAAACCGGGCTGTGGGGGAGCACTGGAGCTCTGGTGCGCAGCCTTGGCACCATTCCTCCAGGCTGAATGCCCACTTTAGCCCAGCCCCTCCAGAGTGCAGGCACAGGTCGAACCGGGCTGTGGGGGAGCACTGGAGCTTACCACTTGCACCTCTCCATTAGGCTCAATGCCCACTTTAGCCCGGCACGGGCGGAGCGCAGCCATAGGACGAACTGAACCCTCACAGCGCTCCGGAGACACAGTACGCAGAAACGGCGCAGGATACCCTGGGCCGAAACGGCGCACCGGAGACCAAACGCGCTGAGCTGGCACAATCCACCCTGGCTGGATGCCCACTCTCGCATGGCACTTGCGAGGGGCTGGCCTATAGCGCTCCAGGCTATGAGTGCGCACTGGCGATACCGTGCGCTTCACCTCATAACACGGTGCCTGACCAGTACCACGCTGCTTCCGGTAAGCACGGGGAGTTGGCTCAGGTCTATCGCCTGACTCCGCCAATACCCCCGTGTGCCCCCCCCCCCAAAAAAAAACATTTGGGGCTGCCTCTCGTGCCTGCTGCGCTGCATTGCCTCATATCGCCACCTCTCAGCTATAGCTGCCTCCAGCTCTTTTTTCAGGCGGCGATATTCCCCAGCCTGTCTCCAGGGTCCCTTACCGTCCAATATCTCCTCCCAAGTCCAGGCGTCCTGAACCCTCTGCTCCTTCTTACCACGCTGCTTGGTCCGTTGGTGGTGGGTAGTTCTGTAACGATATTCGTCTTCGGATGAAGAGTAGTCATCGGACCAAAGCCCAGCGTGGTAATTGTTCATGTTATTTTTATTAGAACAGAAACACTAAACAAAATAACAAAGAGAGTGAAATGAAACAAAACAGTCCTGTAAGGTGCAGCAACACAAAACAGAAAACAACTACCCACAAAACCAACATGGAAAATGGCAACCTAAATAGGCTCCCCAATCAGAGACAACGAGAAACAGCAGTCTCTGATTGGGAACCAATTCAGGCCACCATAAACCTACATACCCCTAGACCATACAAAATCCCCATAGATAAACAAAAACCCTAGACAAGAAAAACCTCTAGACAATACAAAAACTAAACAAACCACCCTTGTCACACCCTGACCTAACCAAAAAAATAAAGAAAACAAATATAACTAAAGTCAGGGAGTGACAGTACCGGTACAGAGTCAATGTGCAGAGGCACCGGTGTCGAGGTAATTGAGGTAATATGTACATGTAGGTAGAGTTATTAAAGTGACTATGCATAGATAATAACAGAGAGTAGCAGCAGCGTTCCAGATGGGGGAGGGGGGCAATGCAAATAGTATGGGTAGCCATTTGATTAGCTGTTCAGGAGTCTTATGGCTTGGGGGTAGAAGCTATTTAGGAGCCTCTTGGACCTGTGGGTCAATTAACCTTGTCGCGGAGTGGGCGCCCTGATTCTAGATTGTGAGCTAGGCAGGCTACTGCCTGGGAAGGTCTCCCACTCAGAAGTACGAGATGGGGGTGGGGGTAGGTTAACCTCAGGTCTCCCCACTGGAAGCCCGAGGTAGGGGGAGCGGGGGAATCTATCAAATAGCACACCTCTACTTTGTACAATGAAACTAGTAAAGTCAGTCACACTACAAAATTCTACCAAATGAACCACAATTCATTCATAATACTGTGAATATATAGTTCCACAGACATAGTGTTGCATTTTTTTCTGGTTTGTATGAAATCGGTAAGAATAATATAAAACCAGTCTGCACACCTCCAAGGTGTTTTGGTTTAGTCTTGACTCTTGGTTGAAAGCGTTGGGGGATGGGTAAGGAATTGATGCCCGAATACCAAATCAACACAAATTTGTTTCTATTTGTCTATGTTACTTCTTTTTTTGTCTTATTTTAGTATATATTTTTATATTTATATCGTTTTAATGTTATGATTATTTATTTGTGTTGTTCCAAATGTCTGAATAAAAATTATAGTTAGTGTCACGTTCCTGACCTGTTTTCTGTTGTTTTTGTATATGTTTAGTTGGTCAGGGCGTGGGTTGGGGTGGGCATTCTATGTGTTGTGTTTCTATGTTGGGTTTAATGTGTTGCCTGATATGGTTCTCAATTAGAGGCAGGTGTTTGACGTTTCCTCTGATTGAGAACCATATTTAAGGTAGGCTGTTCTCACTGTTTGTTTGTGGGTGATTGTCTTCCGTGTCTGTGTATGTCGCACCACACGGGACTGTTTCGTTTTCGTTCGTGTATGTAGTCTGTTCCTGTTCGTGCGTTCTTCGTGTTATTATGTAAGTTCGTTTGTTCAGGTCTGTTGACTTCGTTTATTGTTTTGTAGTTTGTTCAAGTGTTCATAGTGTTTCGTCTTGTGTTAATAAATCATTATGTCTACATACCTCGCTGCGTGTTGGTCCGATCCATGCTCCTCCTCGTCTGAGGAGGAGAACGACTTCGACGACCGTTACAGTTAGTGCAGAATGGGGCCTTCCTCTGACATGGCAGGAAGCTTGGCCCCGGTGATGTACTGGGCCGTACGCATTACCCTCTATAGTGCCTTGCGGTTGGAGGCCGAGTAGTGATGCAACCCGTCAGGATGATCTCAACAGTGCTGCTGTAAAACCTTTAGAGGATCTGAGGACCCATGTCAAATTTTTTCAGTCTCCTGAGGGGGAATAGGTTTTGTCGTGCCCTCTTCACAACTGTCTTGCTGTGCTTGGACCATGTTAGTTTGTTGGTGATGTGGACACCAAGGAACTTGAAGCTCTCAACCTGCTCAATCACTCCTGTCGATGAGAATGGGGGTGTGCTCGGTCCTCCCTTTCCTGTAGTCCACAATCATCTCCTTTGTCCTGATAATGTTGAGGGAGAGGTTGTTATCCTTGCACCACATGGTCAGGTCTATGACCTCCTCCCTCCAGGCTGTCTCATCGTCGTCGGTGATTAGGCCTACCACTGTTGTGTCATCAGCAAACTTAATGATGGCGTTGGAGTCGTGCCTGGCCATGCAGTCATGAGTGAACAGGAGGGGACTGAGCACGCACCCCTGAGGGGCCCCCGTATTGAGGATCAGCGTGGCAAATGTGTTGTTACCTACCCTTACCACCTGGGGGCGACACATCAGGAAGTCCAGGATCCAGTTGCAGAGGGAGGTGCTTAGTCCCAGGGTCCTTAGCTTAGTGATGAGCTTTGAGGGCACTATGGTGTTGAACGCTGAGCTGTAGTCAATGAATAGCATTCTCACATAGGTATTCCTTTTGTCCAGGTGGGAAAGGGCAGTGTGAAGTGCAATAGAGATTGCATCATCTGTGGATCTGTTGGTGCAGTATGCAAATTGGAGTGGGTCTAGGGTTTCTGGGATAATGGTGTTGATGTGAGCCATGACCAGCCTTTCAAAGCATTTCATGGCTACAGACGTGAGTGCTACGGGTCGGTAGTCATTTAGGGAGGATACCTTAGTGTTCTTGGGCACAGGGACTATGGTGGTCTGCTTGAAACATGTTGGCATTACAGCCTCAGACAGGGAGAGGTTGAAAATGTCAGAGAAGACACTTGCCAGTTGGTCAGCGCATGCTCGGAGTACACGTCCTGGTAATCCGTCTGGCCCTGCAGCCTTGTGAATGTTGACCTCTTTAAAGTTCTTACTCACATCTCCTGTGGAGAGCGTGATCACACAGTCATCCGGAACAGCTGATGCTCTCATGCATGTTTCAGTGTTGCTTGCCTCGTAGCGAGCAAGGAAGTAATTTAGCTCATCTGGTAGGCTCGTATCACTGGGCAGCTCTCGGCTGTGCTTCCCTTTGTAGTCTGTAATAGTTTGCAGGACCTGCAACATCCGACGAGTGTTGGAGCAGGTGTAGTACGATTCAATCTTAGTCCTGTATTGACGCCTTGCCTGTTTGATGGTTAGTCAGAGGGCATAGCGGGATTTCTTATAAGCTTCCGTGTTAGTGTCCCGCTCCTTGAATGCGGCAGATCTACCCTTTAGCTCAGTGCGAATGTTGCCTTTAATCCATGGGTTCTGGTTGAGGTATGTACGTACAGTCACTGTGAGGATGACGTCCTCGATGCACTTATTGATAAAGCCAGTGACTGATGTGGTGTACTCCTCAATGCCATCGGAAGAATCCCGGAACATATTCCAGTCTGTGCTAGCAAAACACTCTTGTAGTTTAGCATCTGCTTCATGTGATCACTTTTTTATAGACCAAGTCAATGGTGCCTCCTGCTTTAATTTTTTGCTTGTAAGCAGGAATCAGGAGGATATAATTATGTCACTACAGAGTCCCTTGCCACCAAGTGTTTGAATTATTCCACCATATGCATAGTTTGACACCTTTCATTGAATTATAGTTAGATGTACTCCAAATAGTCTTACACCTGAGAATGTGTTTTTCCTTGATGATGATTTGGCTATGTAAGCCTGGGTTTAGACAACTTTCTTTTGGTGTTGGGCCAAATATGTAAATAGGGTTGCATTTTTTTTCAAGCAAGTCATGCTATTTTTTACATTGTACTGGTAGGCTGGTCCTCTTGTTTTGCACATATGTTCACTTGTTGGGACAACCTGGTCTCAGAGCATTTTATATTATTCCGTATGTAAATCCGTACACACCATTTAGTATGATATGTAACAGTACTAAACATAACCTAAGACAAATGGTTACTTAAGGCAAAAACATAATTAGCGTGGATGGTTTGGTGACTCAAACGTCTAGTAACCCAAAGATTGCCAGTTCTAATCTCATCACGGAAAATTTTAGCAACTTTTCAACGACTTATTACTTTTTAGCTACTTTGCAAATACTTTGCTTTTTAGCTAACCCTTCCCTTAACCTTAACCCTTAACCCTAACCCATTAGCTAACCTTTCCCCTAACCTTAACCATTTAGCCTAACTCCTAAACTTAACCCTAACCCTAATCCGTAACCCTAACCCCTAGCCCAGCTAACGTTAGCAAGCTAGCTAACATTAGCCACCTAGCTAGAATTCGTATCGTCAAGTATCATACATTTCGCAAATTCGTAACATATTGTACGTTTTTTGCAAATTCGTAAAATATAATTTGATTTGTATTTCGTAACATATCATACGAAATGGGTAATGGACATCCACAAATTAATACAGTCTCAGATTTACGTACAGAATAATGCAAAATGCTCTGAGACCAGGCTGGATAGGAAGGGAACTGTCTAGTGGAGAAATAATTACATTATAATATAACCACTATATGAAAATATATTGATCCTAAAAATAATATACATTATAGGATTTTTATAAATGTATAGCAGGTTTAGAAAAGTAAACCAAATAATCAAAAGAATTCTGCTGTGGTGGACCGTTTTTCTGTGAAAAATTATGAAATGACATAACATCCTCAGCAGGTTACAGCCAATGATGTATATAAACCAAATGTGTAGGCAGGTAGCCTAGTGGTTGGAGCGCTGGGCCAGTAACCAAAAGGTTGCTAGATCGAATCACTGAGCTGACAAGGTAAAATGAGAGTTAACCCACTGTTCCTAGGCTGTCATTGTAAATAAGAATGTGTTCTTAACTGACTTACCTGGTTAAATTAAAAATATATATAAAAAATATTGGCTACAGAAGAAGACTACAATAGAAAACTTGTCCCTTGGAGAAGGACCTCTCCAAGGGACAACTTTGGCCTTTTTGTAATGAAGAGAGAATTACAACTAAAATATAGAATTATTGATAAATGTATCTGTCTAGGCACCTGGCTTAATTGATACTCTATAAACAAGTCCATGTAATGGCTTTGTGCTATACATTTATTCCATTTACAATCATGTATATTTTCATTTATCAATGATGTCAGGCATGAGTTTCTCACCGACGGAGGACGAAAACATGGCGTCCTCCTTACGCCTGGGTCGCTATTTGGCCTAACCTTTGCAAAGCTTAACAAAGTTTGCTGGACTTCACATTTGTTTCAGGACAATGTCCGGAACTTCTTTCAATCTCCATATTTATTTGGTAAGCGTTGACACTTCATTTATTTTGCTAGTTGCAGATGACAGCTCAGCACTGCTAGCCAACATTAGCAACAGTAGCTTAAGCTTTTTTTTTACTTCATGACCCCAGTTCTTAAAAAGACGTTTCAGTCGGAGGTCACTGCATCTATGAGATTATTTTTTGAAGTAACTAATATGGGTTTTATGTTTCATTGGATTTCCTGAACATTATCAGACACGCTATCGGTTTCCTCCCCCATCTTAGACATACTGTACATTACAGCTGAGCTGTCATGGTTGCGCTTATGTTAGTCATAACAAACAAGTCGTTTTTTATTAGTTTTGCTAGCTACAAGTATCCAGCTATATTTAGTGTTTGGGGGTATAGCTAGATAGCAACGCTTAAAGTTAGACTAAATAGTTTATCTTACTTAGCTAGGTGTTGGAGGTCAAAATGATTTGACCAACCTGAAAATCAAGTTGTTTTTTCTGTATGCCACTACGGTCAATCCAGGCAACATTAGCCCACTCCGTTTCTTGAAATTGACATGTTAGTGATACATTGACTTAAGGTTGATCTGGTCTCTCTATTCAAACCACTCATTCCACCTAGATCTTGTTAGATCAGAGGAGTCATGAGGCCAGCTTTTCAGAATGTTTAGCCCCCTTCCTCCTAATCCAGATAAAAAGTATCCTGTGTTGTGTTAAATTCTGCTTTTGGAGAAAAAAAAGAAACAGAACTGAACAAAATATGTTAATTATGCTCCAATGTCAATTGGGAGACATGTTAAGTGCACAGGAACCACATTTAATGGGGGAACATCCTTTTAAAAATAAAATCGGGACCTTGGTGATGCAGTACAGGAACGTTTGGATTGCTGTCGTCATTGCTCACACAGAAAGTTCCCCCTGCCCCAATGATTTGGCTATTCACAGAAGAATCCAGCAGAGGGCAGCATCATACCATACCGGAGACTTAGTCAAGGAAATCAAGTCTGTTTTGAATAAAATTGGAAAGATCTCAATTGCATACTCCTTGCGTCCTCTCTCCTCATCTCCTTCTAAAAACCCATTAGATGAGATGTCAGACCTCTGGTTTTCTCATTCAATGGGTTTTGAGAAGGAGATGAGGAGAGAGGACACGAGAAGTATGCATTTGAGATCTTCCTTAGGTCTTTCTCATTTGGTCTTTCCTGGAATCCTTGTGTCCTCGACAAACCAGAAGGTTAGCTTTCTGGCCTAGCACTTTTCATCTTTCTTTGAGTCCTTGTGTCTTCGCACTTCCTTTTCAAATCGCATTGGATGAGAAGATCCATGTTATCCAACGCACTTTGAGAAAGAGGAAGCGAGGAATCAAGGAAAGTTGTTGAGAAAGACACACTGGTCCTGGATGATTTGACATGCTAAGATGGATTCATTGTAGTCATACTTGGGAGTCAAAATTGGTCAAACTGTCCAAACAGATGGTTTGTTTCCTGGGGCAAAAAGGTCACCGGTACGGTGCCATGTGTTTGCAAATCTCCATGTTATGAATAGTTCAGTGCTGTATGTCTATGTTAGGGCATATTTCATGGCATTTTGAATTAAAATAAAATAGACCTGAATTCACATAGCCCACTGGATGGCCTACAGGTGTGGAGGCCTACTGGTTGCTAGGCTCAGCATGACTCAGTTTTCTCAATTCATTAAAAGTGAGCAGACTCAGGTTGGTGGTCAGAGCTGTGTGACCCAGAGCATCCTGGGATGTAATGGTGAGCATGATGGGGTCTTTGGCTTCAGCCGTGCATGTTGCCCTGAAAATGCCTAATGTAAAAAAAATGATTGCACAAAAATCCTGAGCTATATCAAATGTATTTATATAGCCCGTCTTACATCAGCTGATATCTCAGAGTGCTGTACAGAACCCAAGCCTAAAACCCCAAACAGCAAGCAATGCAGGTGTAGAAGCACGGTGGCTAGGAAAAACTCCCTAGAAATGCCAAAACCTAGGAAGAAACCTAGAGAGGAACCAGGCTATGAGGGGTGGCCAGTCCTCTTCTGGCTGTGCCGGGTGGAGATCATAACAGAACATGGCCAAAATGTTCAAATGTTCATAAATGACCAGCATGGTCAAGTAATAATAATCACAGTAGTTGTCGAGGGTGCAGCAAGTCAGCACCTCAGGAGTAAATGTCAGTTGGCTTTTCATAGCCGATCATTAAGAGTATCTCTACCGCTCCTGTGGTCTCTAGAGAGTTGAAAACAGCAGGTCTGGGACACGTAGCACGTCCGGTGAACAGGTCAGGGTTCCATAGCCGCAGGCAGAACAGTTGAAACTGGAGCAGCAGCACGGCCAGGTGGCCTGGGGACAGCAAGGAGTCATCATGCCAGGTAGTCCTGAGGCATGGTTCTAGGGCTCAGGTCCTCCGAGAGAGAGAAAGACAGAGAGAAAGACAGAGAGAAAGAGAGAATTAGAGAGAGCATACTTAAATTCACACAGGACACCGAATAAGACAGGAGAAGTACTCCAGATATAACAAACTGACCCTAGCCCCCCGACACATAAACTACTGCAGCATAAATACTGGAGGCTGAGACAGGAGGGGTCAGGAGACACTGTGGCCCCATCCGATGATACCCCCGGACAGGGCCAAACAGGAAGGATATAACCCCACCCACTTTGCCAAAGCACAGCCCCCACACCACTAGAGGGATATCTTCAACCACCAACTTACCATCCTGAGACAAGGCCGAGTATAGCCCACAAAGATCTCCGCCACGGCAAGGGGGGGCGCCAACCCAGACAGGAAGATCACGTCAGTGACTCAACCCACTCAAGTGACGCACCCCTCCTAGGGACGGCATGAAATTACTCCTTATGTCATTGAAACTATAAACTAGGGTCTGAAAATGTGGAGAGGATTACCAAAAATGTGCTTGGTAAAATGCTGAAATGGTATAACGGCAGATTTCCTCCTCTTCGTCTGAAGAGGAGGTGTAGCAGGGATCGGACCAAAACGCAACGTGGTTAGTGTTCATCATGTTTAATAATGAAAATCAACGTAAACACTGCAAACTACAAAAACAACAAATGTGAAAAACCGAAACAGTCCTATCTGGTGCATAGACACAAAGACAGAAGAAAACCACCCACAAACCCCAACACAAAACAGGCTACCTAAATATGGTTCCCAATCAGAGACAATGACTAACACCTGCCTCTGATTGAGAACCATATCAGGCCAAACATAGAAACGTGAAAACTAGACACACAACATAGAATGCCCACTCAGCTCACGTCCTGACCAACACTAAAACAAAGAAAACACAAAAGAACTATGGTCAGAACGTGACAAATGGGGATAATCTCACCTCTGATTGAATGCCTGATCAAAATTACCCCCAAAAAGAATATAACATAGGCTTAGCCAAATTTTATTTCATTTTATTTTTGTATTTTTTATTTCACCTTTATTTTACCAGGTAGGCCAGTTGAGAACAAGTTCTCATTTACAACTGCGACCTGGCTAAGATAAAGCAAAGCAGTGCGACAAAAACAACGACACAGAGTTACAAATGGGATAAACAAACGTACAGTCAATAACACAATAGAGAAAAAAAATCTGTATACAGTGTGTGCAAATTAAGTAAGGAGGTAAGGCAATAAATAGGCCAATAGTTGTGAAATAATTACAACTTCGCAATTTACACTGGAGTGATATGTGCAGATGAGGATGTGCAAGTACAAATACTGGTATGCAAAAGAGCAGAAAAAAAAAACAAATATGGGGATGAGGTAGGTAGTTGGTTGGATGGTCTATTTATAGACGGGCTGTGTACAGCTGCAGCGATCGGTAAGCTGCTCTGACAGCTGATGCTTAAAGTTAGTGAGGGAGACACAAGTCTCCAACTTCAGTGATTTTTGCAATTCGATCCATTCATTGGCAGCAGAGAACTGGAAGGAAAGGCGGCCAAAATAGGTGTTGGCTTTGGGGATGACCAGTGAAATATACCTGCTGGAGCGCGTGCTACGGGTGGGTATTGCTATGGTGACCAGTGAGCTGAGATAAGGAGGAACTATACCGAGCAAAGTCTTATAGATTACCTGGAGCCAGTGGGTTTGGCAACGAATATGTAGGAAGACAAAATGGGTGGCACTGTGATAGACTGCTTCCAATTTGCTGCATAGAGTGTTGGAGGCTAATTTGTAAATGACATTGCCGAAGTCAAGAATCGGTAGGATAATCAGTTTTACTAGGGTAAGTTTGGCAGGATGAGTGAAGGAGGCTTTGTTGAGAAATAGGAAGCCGATTCTAGATTTAACTTTGGATTGGAGATGCTTAATGTGAGTCTGGAAGGAGAGTTTACAGTCTAGCCAGACACCTAGGTATTTATAGTTGTCCACATATTCTAAGTCAGAACCGTCCAGAGTAGTGATGCTAGTCAGGCAGGCGGATGCGGACAGCGATCGGTTGAAGAGCATGCATTTAGTTTTACTAGCATTTAAGATCAGTTGGAGGCCACGGAAAGAGTGTTGTATGGCATTGAAGCTCGTTTGGAGGTTAGTTAAGACAGTGTCCAAAGAAGGGCCAGATGTATACCGAATGGTGTCGTCTGCGTAGAGGTGGATCAAAGAATCACCCGCAGCATGAGCGACATCATTGATATATACAGAGAAAAGAGTCAGACCGAGAATTGAACCCTGTGGCACCCCCATAGACACTTCCAGAGGTCCAGACAACAGGCCCTCCGATTTGACACACTGAACTCTATCTGAGAAGTAGTTAGTGAACCAGGCGAGGCAGTCATTAGAGAAACCAAGGCTGTTGAGTCTGCCGATAAGAATACGGTGATTGACAGAGTCGAAAGCCTTGGGGGGGGGGGGGCTTGGGCCAGTTGCTGCGTGGGGTGCAGAGCTGTTGGCCGGGGTTGGGGTAGCCAGATGGAAAGCATGGCCAGCCGTAGAGAAATGCTTATTGAATTTCTCGATTATCGTGGATTCATCAGTGGTGACAGTGTTTCCTAGTCTCAGTGCAGTGGGCAGCTGGGAGGAGGTACTCATATTCTCCATGGACTTTACAGTGTCCCAAAACTTTTTGGAATTAGTGCTGCAGGATGCAATTTTCTGTTTGAAAAAGCTGAATGTTGAAATTAAAACATGAAAACAGAAAACAAAATGAAAATAGAAACCAGACAAACTCTAATCAAGTGGTGACCTTTCTGCTGTTTGTCTTTACAATCAATGACCAACAATCTGTGGATCTGATTATAGTAATAGGGCTTATATAAGGCTGGAGGAAAAAATATACTCTATGAAAATAATTTCAGTCAATGATGGGGGGTGGGGCAGGGCAATGTCTTACAGACAGGCCTCGGGCTGAAAGATCCTGATGTAGCAGGCTCTCCCGTTCTAGTTCGCTCACACTAACCCCCCCCTCAACATTGACAACACAGATGCACAGCACACACTCAATTGCACATTGGGTTCCACTGCCTGTTCGGATTCAGAGAGCCAGGCTTATGAATGGGGGGTTTCAGCGGGCATGCTTCCAGGGCATTGCTGTGCAGTGATGTGCTCATCCAGACCTCAGTTCCTTACACATGACATGCAGAGCAGAAGGAGACCGTCGTACTTTAACGGCAAAATAAACACATGGACAACCACACGAGCGACAGAACATACGATACAAGGTTCCCTCTTTTCTTCCACAGCTTTGGCCCACCTCCTTGTATCATTTGGGTCTTGCAGGACATTTCAAATAGACTAGTGCTATCTTCAGGTCTGTTTTCCACCATTGTCATCCTCAGTGAGCATAACATTGTAATACTTAAAACTGTAAGCTCCTAGGATTACAGGGGCAAGGACGTGATTTAGATTGGAATTATTTTTCTTCATGCATTTCTCCTCTAACATTTTGTTCCTATTCTTTCTCCATAGACCATCAGAATATACTGAGTGTACAAAACATTAAGAACAGCCTGGAATTGAACCAGGGTCTGTAGTGACACCTCTGGCACTGAGATACAGTGCCTTAGACCGCTGCATCACTCAGGAGCTCCATGAATCAGATTGTTCTGAAATAATTTCTGTAGTTAGAAACAGACAATATTAGCATTGAAATGTTATTTGATCTCTGAGAATTAGTCACCTGACTAGTTGATGAATGCTGGGTTCCACATAAAAAGGGCAACAAATAAGTTATTATGGCTGCTGGATCATTTAGCTCTGATAATGGAGGAGAGGAGGGAATGTTTTCCAGGCGTAGCAGTACCACACTGATTTGCCATCAACATCCTCTCTCTTGTTAGGATGTAATAGGAGGCTTTTCCCATCGATCTGACAGCGAAGGAAAAACTTTCATCCCACTGTTCTGAGGGACAAATATGTGGCTGATGAGAGGCAAGTAATCTGTCCGTCTTTGGCAAAACCATTAATATTCAGTCCAATAAAATGGTCAAAAGCCACCTACAGACCCCACGCCAATCACACCCACTGTACAGTATCAGTTCTCTATGTCTGACAAGTAGTAGGGAGATGCATCTTTATCATATGTAATGTATTCCTTGTGAATCTGATGATGTTAAATTAGCCATTTAATAAGTCAATTTCATAATTTACCACTAGCTCACTAGATGTCACTGTTCCTGCAACAACATTTTTGTCATTTAACAGACACTCTTATCCAGCGTGATTTACAGGGGAAATTAGGATTAAGTGTCTTACTGACGTGCACATCAGCTCTGGGATTTGAACCATTAACCTTTTGGTTACGGGCCCACTGCTCTTAACCACTAGCCTACCACCTGTTATATAGTTCACTGGTCTTTTCTGTTTTACCATTGAACACTATTAGAGACCATAACATTTGAAACCATTAGAACTGCTGTAGCCTAATGGTTTGGTTGTTCACCAGGAATGGTCTAACTAATCCAGACCTTTTTTGAAGGGAATAAAGCACACACAGATGGTCTGTTTCCTGGACACAGATTATAATTCTAACAGAATGATGAACGACATTGCTTTCATGGAGGACTGGCTTGATTGTGAAGATGACCACACTATTTATTTTCATCATGAGCAAAAGCTATTGGTTTCCTGTTGTGATCTTTTTAATAAGCTCAGGAGACCAGCAAAATGGATAAAAGGTTGTGGCGGTAGCAGGAACAGCAGCATCTAGTGGGTAAAACCTGGGACTTTCACACTAATTTATGGTAAATATTGTAAGCAACTTCAATTTACAACATTAACAATGTCTACACTGTATTTATGATCAATTTGATATTTTAATGGACAAAATATTAGCTTTCTTTCATAAACAAGGACATTTCTAAGTGACCCCCAAAAGTCGTTTATTTTTGGTATCTGCACTTTACTACTTTTATTTTTGACTACTTTTACTTCACTACATTCCTCCAGAAATAATGTACTTTTTGCTCCATACATTTTCCCTGACACCCAAAAGTACTTGTTACATTTTGAATGCTTAGCAGGACAGGAAAATGGTCCAATTCACACACTTATCAAGATAATATACTGGTCATCCCTACAGCCTCTGATCTGGCAGACTCACTAAACACAAATACATTACTTGTAAATGATTACTTGTCTGAGTTTTGGAGTATGCACCTGGCTGTCCGTAAATGGTGCCATCTGGTTTGCTTAATATAAATTATTTGAAATTATTTATACTTTTACTTTTGATCCTTAAGTACATTTTATCAATTACATTTATTTTGATACTTAAGTATATATAAAATCAAATACTTTTAGACTTTTACTCAAGTAGTATTTTACTGGGTGACTTTCACTTTTACTTGAGTTATTTTCCATTAACGTGTCTTTTACTTTTACGTAAGTATGACAATTGGGTACTTTTTCCACCACTGGGCGAGAGTGATGGTTCCAGAGTGTTAATCATTGACCCTGTGACATCATGTCCTTCTACACAGCAGTCAGACCCCAGGCAGGCAGAAGAAGGAAGGCAGCTGATGGCTGCTGCCAGCTAATTGGCACAGTGAAACATGGCCGTTGTCTATTCGTCAGGTAGCAACGCTGTTCCCCCTCGCTGCCATAGACACACAGCCATTCATTAGAGACAGGCAGCCCATACCCCACTCCTATTGATCGCTTTACATTGGTGTAGCCTCTGTGTTGCCATGTGGCTGCTCTAACACTGGAAGGGAATGCATCTCGTGGTATAGAGAGAATATTTATCAGCTTTTTATAAAGACTTATGGGTATATGTTTCTAGAGAATGTAGGTGTAACCGATGTGAAATGGCTAGCTAGTTAGGGGGGTGCGCGCCAATAGCGTTTCAATCGGTAACGTCACTCGCTCTGAGACCTTGAAGTAGCTGTTCCCCTTGCTCTGTGGAGCGATGGGTAACGATGCTTCGAGGGTGGCTGTTGTTGATGTGTGCAGAGGGTCCCTGGTTCGGGGCGAGGAGAGGGACGGAAGCTATACTGTTATATAGGTTACACCATTGCTCTCTATACATAGTGGTGTAATATTAATGCCGACATTTGGGTTTGTCAGAGGTGGTATAAAAATAATCAGATGTAGGCTTTTGGAAATAAAATATGTTCCCAGATGGAACGACCTTGTAGAGCACAGCAATTGTTTTTTCATTGCTGTGTGACGTGAGTGTAGGAGCATGTTTATTTCAAGTGGAGTAGAAACCCTTTTCTGCAGCCCTGTGATTTACGGCTGCAACTCTAACCAAGGCCACCTGTCAGTAGCAATGAGGACTTAGTTAGAAACCTAAACAGAAACCCTATCCCATCCTCTTGTATTGTAAGTGTCCAGTTTGTGTCACCATTTAGCCTAAGTCTATTGCTATTCCAGTCGGGGAGAGGTTAAAGGGGTTGACTGTTTAAACTTTAATATTGTACATCACCGGCTAACTCCTAGGGTCACCTGGTGTTCAAACCACACACACAAATCCAATTTCGTTCTCCCGGCTCTCTTTAGCTTCTGAGGTCAATACTCACTCCCACCCCCGCCCACTGCTTCTCTCCTTTCCTCTTCCCTTCACTTCCTCTCTCCCATCCTCCCACTAACCTCTCTCCCTCACTCCCACCATTTTCCCTTTCTCTCTTCCTAAATGTTGAGGTGATCTTTTACTAAGCAGGCTATTTGAGCTGAAGTTGATGTTTCCCTGTATGGATGTGTACCTTCTCTCTCCCTGTGTTATTGTCCTGCCCTGAGGTGACCTTTTATACTCTAGGATCGCCTGTTGAAAATAGAGACTGACTCAATGTGCCTCATACCCCATAGGCCACAACCTCATCTGCCTTCTCTGACCTTTCTTCACTTAACTTTTTTAAATGGCAATTCCAATCTGATACTCAGATTTTCCACTTTAGAATGTATGCCAAACAAAAGCCAATGCTTGATAAGTTAAATAAACCATACAACTATATGCACAAAGGTGACTTTTTACAATTTACACAGATAATTCTACAAAAATGTTTTTTACTTGAACAACAGTGCAGATGCCAAGTTCTGTAACATAATTACAGTTTGTGCTGTTTTTTCATGTCGTTGCAATGTAATTATTATTTAAAAAATGTACCTTTATTTAACTAAGTAAGTCAGATAAGAACAAATTCTTATTTACAATGAGGGCCAATTGTGTGCCGCCCGGTTGTGATTCAGCTGGCTTCAAAACAGTTGTGATGCGTCTAGCACTGAGATTCAGTGCCGTAGACCACTGCGCCACTCTGGAGCCCTCTTTGGTTTTAGTTTGACATACATTTTAAAATGGAAAATCGGAGTCTCTGCTTCATTCTGTTACCATGGAATTGCCCAAAAGATATTGAATCATCCCTTTCAGGTTGTGGATTTGATTCACCAGCCCTGTAGGAGACATGAGGTGATATTGGGGAAATCATCCACCAGAACCCATCTTCCCTTCTTCTCTTCCTGTACAACCAGTACTGCTGCTGTCCCCCACTCTTTCTCCTGTGTGTCTGTAGGTGTGATGTGCATAATATGGTTGTGGTGGAGGGAAGCAGAGTTTCATAATTGCAGTCTTCTTTCATTGCTAAGCAGATGTTAATGCCTTCCAGAGATGTAGCCTGCTATCAAACATTCCAGCGATCTCGCCTGGTCTTTCATAACAACATACAGGAACTCAAGTCCTTCTGTTCACCTGACTTAGAATTCCTCACAATCAAATGTCGACCCAATATCTACCAAGGGAATTCTCTTTCGATTATAATCACAGCCGTATATATTCCCCCCCAAGCAGACACATCGATGGCCCTGAACGAACTTTATTTGACTCTATGTAAACTGGAAACCATATATCCTGAGGCTGCATTCATTGTAGCTGGGGATTTTAACAAGGCTAATCTGAAAACAAGACTCCCTAAATTCTATCAGCATATTGATTGCGCAACCAGGGCTGGTAAAACCCTGGATCATTGTTATTCTAACTTCCGCAATGCATATAAGGCCCTCCCCCGCCCTCCCTTCGGAAAAGCTGACCACGACTCCATTTTGTTGCTTCCAGCCTACAGACAGAAACTAAAACAAGAAGCTCCCGCGCTCAGGTCTGTTCAACGCTGGTCCGACCAATCTGATTCCACGCTTCAAGACTGCTTCGATCACGTGGATTGGGATATGTTCCGCATTGCGTCCAACAACAACATTGACGAATACGCTGATTCGGTGAGCGAGTTCATTAGGAAGTGCATCTGCGATGTCGTACCCACAGCAACTATTAAAACATTCCCAAACCAGAAACCGTGGATTGAGGGCAGCATTCGCGCGAAACTGAAAGCATGAACCACTGCTTTTAACAAGGGCAAGGTGACCGGAAACATGACTGAATTCAAACAGTGTAGCTATTCCCTCCGCAAGGCAATCAAACAAGCTAAGCGTCAGTATAGAGACAAAGTAGAGTTGCAATGTGGCAGGGTCTACAGTCAATCACGGACTACAAAAAGAAAACAAGCCCCGTCGCGGACCAGGATGTCTTGCTCCCAGACAGACTAAATAACTTATTTGCTCGCTTTGAGGACAATACAGTGCCACTGACACAGCCCGCTACCAAAACCTGCGGACTCTCCTTCACTGCAGTCAACGTGAGTAAAACATTTAAACGTGTTAACCCTCGCAACGCTGCAGGCCCAGACGGCATCCCCGGCCGCGTCCTCAGAGCATGCGCAGACCAGCTGGCTGGTGTGTTTACGGACATATTCAATCAATCCTTATCCCAGTCTGCTGTTCCCACATGCTTCAAGAGGGCCACCATTGTTCCTGTTCCCAAGAAAGCTAAGGTAACTGAGCTAAACGACTACCGCCCCGTAGCACTCACTTCCGTCATCATGAAGTGCTTTGAGAGACTAGTCAAGGACCATATCACCTCCACCCTACCTGACACCCTAGACCCACTCCAATTTGCTTACCGCCCCAATAGGTCCACAGACGACGCAATCGCAACCACACTGCACACTGCCCTAACCCATCTGGACAAGAGGAATACCTATGTGAGAATGCTGTTCATCTACTACAGCTCAGCATTTAACACTATAGTACCCTCCAAACTCGTCATCAAGCTCGAGACCCTGGGTCTCGACCCCGCCCTGTGCAACTGGGTACTGGACTTCCTGACAGGCCGCCCCCAGGAGGTGAGGGTAGGTAACAACATCTCCACCCCGCTGATCCTCAACACTGGGGCCCCACAAGGGTGCGTTCTGAGCCCTCTCCTGTACTCCCTGTTCACCCAAGACTGCGTGGCCATGCACGCCTCCAACTCAATCATCAAGTTTGCGGACGACACTACAGTGGTAGGCTTGATTACCAACAACGACGAGACGGCCTACAGGGAGGAGGTGAGGGCCCTTGGAGTGTGGTGTCAGGAAAATAACCTCACACTCAACGTCAACAAAACAAAGGAGATGATTGTGGACTTCAGGAAACAGCAGAGGGAGCACCCCCCTATCCACATCGACGGGACAGTAGAGGAGAGGGTAGTACGTTTTAAGTTCCTCGGTGTACACATCACGGACAAACTGAATTGGTCCACCCACACAGACAGCGTTGTGAAGAAGGCGCAGCAGCCTTCTTCACAAGAAATTCGGCTTGTCACCAAAATCACTCACAAACTTCTACAGATGCACAATCGAGAGCATCCTGTCGGGCTGTATCACCGCCTGGTACGGCAACTGCTCCGCCCACAACCGTAATGCTCTCCAGAGGGTAGTGAGGTCTGCACAACGCATCACTGGGGGCAAACTACCTGCCCTCCAGGACACATACACCACCCGATGTCACAGGAAGGCCATAAAGATCATCAAGGACAACAACCACCCGAGCCACTGCCTGTTCACCCCGCTATCATCCAGAAGGCGAGGTCAGTACAGGTGCATCAAAGCAGGGACCGAGAGACTGAAAAACAGCTTCTATCTCAAGGCCATCAGACTGTTAAACAGCCACCACTAACATTGAGTGGCTGCTGCCAACATACTGACTCAACTCTAGCCCACTTTAATAATGGAAATTTATGGAATTTGATTAAAAAAATGTATCACTAGCCACTTTAACTTCTAGTTCCTCCCAAACCCGGATCCGGGAGCACCCCCACCAGTAAAAAAGCTGACTAGGATAGCCTAGCATAGCGTCACAAGTAAATACTAGCATCTAAATATCATTAAATCACAAGTCCAAGACACCAGATGAAAGATACACTTCTTGTGAATCTAGCCACCATTTCTGATTTTTAAAATGTTTTACAGGGAAGACACAATATGTAAATCTATTAGCTAACCACGTTAGCAAAAGACACAATTTTTCTTACTCCACCATTTTTTCACTCCATCAGTAGCTATCACCAATTCGACCAAATAAAGATATAAATAGCCACTAACCAAGAAAAAACTTCATCAGATGACAGTCTGATAACATATTTATTGTATAGCATATGTTTTGTTAGAAAAATGTGCATATTTCAGGTATAAATCATAGTTTACCATTGCAGCCACCATCACAACTCGACTAGAATAACTACAGAGAGCAACGTGTATTACCTAATTACTCATCATAAAACATTTCTTAAAAATACACAGCGTACAGCAATTGAAAGACACAGATCTTGTGAATCCAGACAATATTTCAGATTTTCTAAGTGTTTTACAGCGAAAACACAATATATCGTTATATTAGCATACCACATGTGCTAACATCACCCCAGCATTGATTCAAGGCAAAAAGAGCGATAACGTTATCACCACCAAAATATATTAATTTTTTCACTAACCTTCTCAGAATTCTTCAGATGACAGTCCTGTAACATCATATTACACAAGGCATATAGAGTTTGTTCGAAAATGTGCATATTTAGCGGCACAAATCGTGCTTATACAATGAGAAAAGTTGCCAAGCTGCCCAGAAAAATGTCGGGCGCCATCTTGGAGAGTCACCTAGTCTAATCAATAAATAATCATAAACTTGACTAAAAAATACAGGGTGGACAGCAATTGAAAGACAAATTAGTTCTTAACCCTTTCATGCGTGAGTTCCAAATATCTCTAACGGTCGCCCCAGCGTGAGTTGTTTTATGCACGTGATGTTAGAACGTTCTCTCCAATTCCAGAATGTGATTGTTATGTAACAGTACATTTAATCTGCGCTGCCCTCAAACCAAAGCACGCCTTTGCCTGTTTTATTTGTCAATTTTAAATTATTTTCTAAACAGTTTTTTATTTTATAATAACAGTTTGAAATGAGGTGTGTTCCGCCTCATTCATTCACATAAAAGTAGTCATTTTTACTTTTGCGGACCAATTAATTTTTTTGACATTTCTGACCCGGACAAAATTCCCCAAACACTTCTCAATTGTTTGTGCAGTTCAAGTCTGCAGACATTTACTCATCTGCCGTCCTGCATACACGTGTTCATATTTTCCACCTGTCGCCTGCATCGCAATCAAAGTTGTTTTCGTTACCAATAATAACTTTGGAAATGAGTGCGTTTCTATCAAAGTGCCTTATTACGTTATAATAGTTTCTGCATGTCGTGTTATGTCGTTTCTACTGTAGCATCATGTTTTTGTGTATATTCCTTATAACCGCGGACACGCGATGTAACGTTACTCATTTCATAACATGTATGGTGTTATACTCAATGCTTAGGTATCTAGCTACAGTCTTATTAGCTCTGGAAAACAATGCTAATTGCGTCACGGATGTATTAGCATGTGTTGTATGTTGAAGCTACCCTGGCCTTTTGACTCCCAAGTGGCACAGCGTCTCAGTGCTAGAGGCGTCACTACAGACACCGATCTTCAAATCCAGACTGCGTTTCTATCAAAGTAAGTGCCTAATTACGTTATAATAGTTTCTGTGTCGTGTTTTACCGTTTCTACTGTAGCTCACTGTGTGTATAGAGCATAATATATTTGTGTATATTCCTTATAACCGCGGACACGCTAGGTAACGTTACTCATGTTACTCACCTTTTATGGTGTTATATTCAATCGTGCTTATGTAGCTAGTTACATTATTCTATTAGCTCTGTAAAACAATGCTAAATGCGTCAGAAGTATTGGCATGTTGTATTTTGACGCTACCCTGGAAAAATATCTTATACCACTTGGTCGTTTTCTGAGTTCATTCCACAAAGCTGTTTATCATGTCGGCCTTATCCACTGCCCCCATTTTGAGGTAATAGTCAAGCACGCAGTCTGGTTTGATGTTTCTCTGTCTGGTTTGTTTCTCTCTCCCGTCAGGTGGTTCACCTTCCCTGTGGCCGACCTGGTTGCTGTATGGACAGTGGAGAGGACATGGACGTCTCGTTTGTCATGGCACTTTACTGCCAGCTGTTGACATCTCTTGTTTTGTATAACGGGTCATTTAGGATGGCAGTAGCGTTGATGATGAAATGCAGTCATAGCAGCAGAACTAGAAAGCAGTCTTGGGAAAAGAGGGTGGCAAAGAAGGGAGTTGCAAACATAGGATCTCTGCTCCAGTATTCTCTTAGGGAGTTCTTCTTTACTGTCACCAGGAATGTATACATTTCACTAATTGTGGTTGTCCCCCCACTCCTGGTGTAACAGTATAACTTTACGTCCGTCCCCTCGCCCATACCCGGGCGCGAACCAGGGACCCTCTGCACACATCAACAACAGTCACCCACGAAGCATCGTTACCCATCGCTCCACAAAAGCCGCGGCCCTTGCTGAGCAAGGGGAACCACTACTTCAAGGTTTCAGAGCAAGTGACGTAACTGATTGAAACGCTATTAGCGCGTACCCGCTAACTAGCTAGCCATTTCACATCCGTTACACTGGCTCTCTCTTACCCTGTAGCTCCAAGGCATAGCGATTGGTCTCTACTATGTCTCCCACCAGCTCCTCTGTCAGACTGGAACTCATCAACACAATCAGCAGGGCCAGGAGGGGTGAAATGGCTGGCAGCCTTCTAGCTACCACAGAACTCCTGTACTTCATCCACTGTCAGTCTGCCACCATCACCACCAGCATCTTCTAATGGAACTGGGACTTTGTCAGTGGACAAGGGGTCCTCAGATTCAGGGTTCTCAATGGCTACAAGGTTGGGGGGCAGCTCCTCACTGTCAGAATCTGATTCCTGACTTTCATACTCAGACTCAAAATCTCCAGAATTTCCACATTTGTGAGTTGTCTCCTTTTGAAAGTTATTGCTAATGCTACAGCTTAGCTCACTATCTACATACATAAACAACAACACTGAATGGTTTAGAGTGAGAGGGTACGTGGTTGACTGCCGGCACGCGCCACTTGTCTCAATAAATCACTATCAGAAAATGTTTTGTGTGGCAATTATTTGTGTATTTACTGTTTTATTCACATGTTTTCAATTCTATGTGACAAATCATGCATTCCGATTCTTGCACAGATTGTAAAGGGCACATATTATGTGTGTAAAATGCTTTTTTGAAGGTTGTACTGATTATGATGAGCTAAGCTAATTCCAGCTGTGTAGCCATGTTTGTTGACATACAATGCATTCTGGGTTTCACGTAATCGTCTGTTTGACCAAAGACGTTATAACAAAAGGAGGTGAGTAAGAGTTCACTCATTTTTTGAGGACTTCCGGAAATGAAGGGTGGGATGTGAACGACAGTGATTGACACACCCCTTCAACATGCATACTATAAACAGACCAAACTCATCTTGTCTTTTATTATCTTCGGTTTCTGTGAGGAACAAATGCATGGCTGCGCGCTGAAACTAATCGTCGGATTACTTTCGATTTCAAAAGTGTTTTACCTAATTATTTCGATCAATGGTGAGCTCACCCGTGATGTGATTAATTATACATAATAATTGCTATTAGCTAATTCATATTGTAGTTTATGTCAGCCGAGAGTTAGAAAATATTACTGCTTGTGTTGGGTCAATCTTTCCTCAGTTAGCGCTTGGACAAATGTAGCCTACATTTTTCCGGTTAGGATGATTGTGTTATGCTATATATACTTCTGTGAATATCTGAACATTGCATTCCAAAATAAACTGCTCACATTCTGGACATAACTTTGTAAGGACTGTGTTTGTGTAAATAGTTTCTGAAAAAAGTGTGGCCAGCTCAAACGCTGATTGTTGCGTCATTCGAAACTGGCCGTTCTAAACGAGCGTTCTAAATGAGTGTTCTAATCACACGGGTGTGATCGTACGCTTCAGGGACCACTGTAGAACGATCACACCCGTGTGATGGTACGTGTGAAAGGGTTAATGCAATCGCTGAATTACATTTTTAAAATTAACGTTGCTGCGCAATACAGGGTCCGATAACGCAAGGCTACATTGCAAGTAATGGCGTTTTATGCATTTGACTATTTTCAACAGAACAACAATTTATCAGCATAAATAGTTCTTACTATTAGCTGAGCTTCCATCAGAATCTTGGGCAAGGTGTCCTTTCTCCAGAACCATCGTCTTTTGGTCGAAAGATGTCCTCTTGTCCTGTCGAAATGGCCACTAACGTTCGGCATGTACCGGAAAAGTGTCCAACTCTTGAAAGTGCGTCACAAAGAAATGCCAGAAAATCGCAATAAACTGATATAAATTGCTATAAGTCGGTTTAAATTAACTACCTTATGATGTCTTTAACACCTATAACGAATAAAAACATGACCGGGGATATAGAACTGGCTAAACCAAAGCTTGGAAGGAGGCCAGTCCGACGTCCATTCTGCGTCGAGCGCAAGGTTGAAAAGAAAGGTACTTCCGCTCCAGGGTCTAATATAAGGTCCCAGATTGCGCAATCGACTCCATTCAAATTGTCACCACTTACTGACATCTAGAGGAAGGCGTATGCAGTGTTTGTAGCCCCACAGCGTTCACAGGGACTTATAAACTGACCTGGGAACAGGGACCTCGATTTCAGAAATCTCACTCCCTGGCAGGAAATGTGCTGCAGAAGGAGTTCTGTTTCACTCAGAGACATAATTCAAACGGTTTTAGAAACTAGAGAGTGTTTTCTATCCAATAGTAATAATAATATGCATATTGTACGAGCAAGAATTGAGTACGAGGCAGTTTAATTTGGAGACCAATTTTTCCAAGATCGAAATAGCACCCCCCATAGGCTCAAGAGGTTTTAAACAATGCCACTTAATATAATGTATATGTATATACTGTACTCTATATCATCTACTGCATCTTGCCATCTTTATGTAATACATGTATCACTAGCCACTTTAAACTATGCCACTTTTATGTTTACATACCCTACATTACTCATCTCATATGTATATACTGTACTCGATACCATCTACTGCATCTTGCCTATGCTGTTCTTTACCATCACTCATTCATATATCTTTATGTACATATTCTTTATCCCTTTACACTTGTGTGTATAAGGTAGTAGTTGTGGAATTGATGGGTTAGATTACTCGTTGGTTATTACTGCATTGTCGGAACTAGAAGCACACACATTTCGCTACACTCGCATTAACATCTGCTAACCATGTGTATGTGACAAATAAAATTTGATTTGATTTGATGTGATGTGATTTTGATCATATTGTTCGTCTATATTAGGAAGCAGAGGCAGTGCTTCCTTTCTAACCATAGTTTATTTTTCATGTATATATGTATGTATGTATGATGTAGCCAGAAATGACCTAATGATCAGGCTGTTACAGCATTCCTTAGAAATTGACTTTCTATACTACGGTCTCTTGCCTATTTTTCATGTATCTTTAATTTCGTATCCCAGTTATTAGCTTAAGTCTTTGATGACATTCTAAGTGGTCTGTCTGTTGCTTGTGTCCTGCAGGTGAGGCGGTGGCAGCTGGCTCCCTGTTAAATCGAGACAGACAAGGCTGTGGTTACACTGGAGTCCAACGATGATGGTGTCCTGGCCAAAATACTGGTGAGTGAACAGTGTGGGTGCGCGTGTGGCAGCTCTTTGGGCTTCCCACCTCTATAATTGGCAGAACATCACTGATGAGGTGTGCTTCATGACAACTATCTCTCTCTCTCTCTCTTACTGTTTCTCTGCCTCTGTTTAATGTGGAAACATTAATGGTTTTAACAAAGATGGACAGATCGACTGTCTCTCATTAACACTGTGCCACATGTTTGTCCCTCCAAACAGTGTGATGAAAGCAGTTTATCGTCTGCTGTCAGATCGATCTGGCAGAGATGGAAAACACCTCCTATTACATCCTAACGAGAGAGAGGATGTTGATGGCAACTCAGTGTGGTACTGCTACGGCTGGAAAACACTCCCTCCTTTCCTCCATCCTCTTCATTATCAGAGCTAAATGATCCAGCAGCCATAATTACTTATTTGTTGCCCTTTCTAAGTGGAACCCAACATTCATCAACTAGTTAGGTGACCCGGATTATACACACGCACATACTGTACCCATGCCTGTCTTAAAGCTGATGTCATTGTCCCCTCCAGGCAGTCATCCGTCCAGTGAGTGTCACATCATTCAGAGCAGTGTCCTACTGGCAATTAGCAGTGTAAACCAGGCCGCTTAGCACAGCGCAGCATGCCCATATTGTTTTAGCGGTTCAGGTGTTGTCTATGAGTGTACCCTAAATAAAGAGCGGATGGAGCTGGTCTACTCTACCACATGCATATTGGAATTACTTAGATCTTCCAATAGGATGGACTGGACCACGTTATCACTAACAGCAGGGGAAGTGATCTCTCTCATTTATGTACTTTCAATTATTATAATAGGTCTCTCCCTCGCTCATGGCTATAAGGGATCCAGTTTTTGTCAATTTAACGTCAGATTTGACATTTCGTAGCAGGTTAGGAGAACTTAAGCAGTAGGTTATTTCACCTTTATTTAATCAGGTAGGCCAGTTCAGAACAAGTTCTCATTTACAACTGCGACCTGGCCAAGATAAAGCAAAGCAGTGGGACAAAAACAACACAGTTACACATGGGATAAACAAACGTAGGAGGTTAGGAGAACTGAAGCAGCAGGTTAGGAAAACTGAAGCAGCAGGTTAGGAAAACTGAAGCAGCAGGTTAGGAGAACTTAAGCAGCAGGTTAGTAGAACTTAAGCAGCAGGTTAGTAGAACTTAAGCAGCAGGTTAGTAGAACTTAAGCAGCAGGTTAGTAGAACTTAAGCAGCAGGTTAGGAAAACTTAAGCAGCAGGTTAGGAAAACTTAAGCAGCAGGTTAGGAAGACTTAAGCAGCAGGTTAGGAAGACTTAAGCAGCAGGTTAGGAAGACTTAAGCAGCAGGTTAGGAAAACTTAAGCAGCAGGTTAGGAAAACTTAAGCAGCACGTTAGGAAAACTTAAGCAGCAGGTTAGGAGAACTTAAGCAGCAGGTTAGGAGAACTTAAGCAGCAGGTTAGGAAAACTTAAGCAGCAGGTTAGGAAAACTTAAGCAGCAGGTTAGGAAAACTTAAGCAGCAGGTTAGGAGAACTTAAGCAGCAGGTTAGGAAAACTTAAGCAGCAGGTTAGGAGAACTTAAGCAGCAGGTTAGGAGAACTTAAGCAGCAGGTTAGGAGAACTTAAGCAGCAGGTTAGGAGAACTTAAGCAGCAGGTTAGGAAAACTTAAGCAGCAGGTTAGGAGAACTTAAGCAGCAGGTTAGGAGAACTTAAGCAGCAGGTTAGGAGAACTTAAGCAGCAGGTTAGGAAAACTTAAGCAGCAGGTTAGGAAAACTTAAGCAGCAGGTTAGGAAAACTTAAGCAGCAGGTTAGGAGAACTTAAGCAGCAGGTTAGGAGAACTTAAGCAGCAGGTTAGGAGAACTTAAGCAGCAGGTTAGGAAAACTTAAGCAGCAGGTTAGGAGAACTTAAGCAGCAGGTTAGGAGAACTTAAGCAGCAGGTTAGGAGAACTTAAGCAGCAGGTTAGGAGAACTTAAGCAGCAGGTTAGGAGAACTTAAGCAGCAGGTTAGGAGAACTTAAGCAGCAGGTTAGGAAAACTTAAGCAGCAGGTTAGGGAAAGGGTTATCGTTGTAGGTTTGTGTTTTTTAGCCCTTGCTCTATTCCTGTATTGCTCATTCTCTCTCACTCTCATTTTGTATTTTTTATTGCTTTCTCTTTCTCTTAATCTCCCCACTCTCTCCCTCCTTCCGATCCATGTCTCAGCTGGGGATGAGGTCATTTCCATGGCAACGGTCTAGGAGTTGGGGGTAGGGGCTTAGGAGGACTGGGAGCTGGCAGAAAGAGAGAGAGGCAGTGAATTAGATAAGCCCCCCCAGGCTCAGACAGTATCCAGATCAACACCCCACTCCACTCCTGAAAATCCCACCCCTGAACAACACACCCCAGGCCCAACCTCTAGTGGGTGTGTTGGAGAGGAAGCATACCAGTCTCTTGGTGTGTGTGTGTGAGGGATGTGTTTCTTGGCTGTGTTGGGCAGGGACAGTATGGTCTCTGCTCTGTGTAGGTCATATCAGAGATTAGCCCACAGTGAGTGTAGTATGGTGGTCTCTAAGTATGTACCCACTAGGATTCTAATTTAGCAGCCAGTTTAATGTGCAGCCTGTGGGGATAGGGCAGGGTATGGGCTAGTCAGGTTGCCTGCAGAGCTCCACTGGGGTTATTTATGAGGGTCAGGCCTTGCTGCATCCTTCAACCTAGCTCCTCTGGCTCCACAGGCTAAATATCTGGTGCCTCATTTATCAATATTGTGTGGAAACTATTCTAAAATACTACTTTCAAACAGAATTTAGGATGTTTGTACGTATAGAAAAAGTGTGATATATCAAACAGTCTTACAGGCGTCATATGCACACTAGTAGGAGATAACCAATCATAAATATACATGTTCTCAGCATCAGTGCTTGTGCACGGCCTTGGCTATTTGAATTTTGTAAACGCTCCTAATTAACCATATATAGTCAATTATCCTTTTAAAGCCCACGGGGAAGACACATTGCCATGAAATAAAACTGCACAACCAAGAAAAGTGAAGAAAAAAATATAGTTTTCTGATACTGAAATAGAGGTGCTTGTGTCAGACATTGAGTAAAACCAAAATATCATATTTGGCTCGCTCAGTTGTGGCTTGACCTGTAAAAATAAAAACATAGTTACGAAGAGAACCATTAGGACAATTCAAGTTGCTATAGCAATGGCAAATATTATACACTTAAAATGAATAGGCAACACTCACCAATAAGCTATCCATCCTCAACAGCTCCCTCCCGTAGGCGTATAGGCCAACATTGCAGTTCTGCAGAATGAACGAGTCATGCATGCCACCAAATCAGCTGCACATTAATTAAGAGTGGAGGCCTTTTCTGTTCACATATTTGAACTTGTTTTGGGATGGTACTTTTATGGCGATGTGGGTGCTGTTGTCTATTGATCCGTTTGTATTTGGGAACCCATTGATGGAAAAGAAACGCCTGTTGACGTCAACCTGTTGTGCGATAGTGTATGAAATTGTATGTTAGTTTGTTTCGCTGATGATTCCATCCAAAACATTGGTTTATTGAGGGCTGTGAGACATGTTCACAATGGAAATAAAATACAATCCAAAAACGATTTTAATTATTACTCTCACAATTTCACACATTTTCAAAATATATTTTCCACATTCTACACTTGACAAACAGTTCCCTTATTCCACCACTTGTCTTACGCATGGCCATGGCTGTGCATAAATTTACACACACTCTCAAGCATATCAATACATCTAGCACTTTGCCACGCATGGTTTACGTACAGATTTGTGCCTACACATGATTGATAAATGAGACCCCAGGAGAGAGGGATGTTACTCATAGAGGAAGTGGGATACGCACCAACACCGATTACAGAACCGCTACCCCACCCTCTACCCTGACCGTATGGCTTCAATATGAAAATCTAATCATGATGCAATCAATCACACCAATACACACACACTGGCAAAAACACAACTAGTATTACTGTGAACCTACAATATGCATGAACACACAAAATGCTGATATGGCACATGTAGCGATCCCCCACACATTGATTGATGGGTGGATGAAGGGCGGGTAGGGGGGCCTGGTTTGGAGATGGATTGATACTGTGGACAGAATGTATGTCAACATTTAGCCATTGAGATTACCAGTGGCAAGATGGATAGATTAATAAATGGAGGTAGGTGTGAATGGAAGAAGGAAAGGCTAGATGAAGATATCTGACATGGTCCACAGGTCTTACATGACAACAACCATCATGTAATGTATCACTCTCTGCTTCCTCCCCTTATCCCTACACACTTTGTCAGGACGCTGTTATTTTAGGATAGATTCATCTTAATTGACTGGACTTCATCCAGGAGGAAGGTTGTTGGCTATGACACCCACATTCATACTACACACACATCACAACTGCTGCTACCAGATTCGTAATATACTGATCAATTTATACACTTGCCCCCATCCCCCTCCCCCAATACACTGCCTTTTAGTTTATGTTCGTATTCTTATATTTAGTTTTTTTCTTATTGTTGTTGCATTGTCGAGAAGGAACATGCAAGTAAGCATTCCTTTGAACGATGTATACCATGCATATCCCGTAAATACGACTAATAAAACTTGAAACTTGATGTCTCAACTGACAACTTCCCTGCACTAACTGGCCAAAGCCTAATGGAGCCCATCATTTGAGACATAGCTATTGTGTTGAGTGATCCCAATGATGGTTTCATTGGGCTACTTCTTTCCCCTCTTTGAGCTGGTGAGAATGTGACCCACAGGGTAAAACAAAAAAGGACAATTTTACAATATAGCCTACAGCTATTCCCTCTCTGTCAGTGTAAGTCATGTGCACATTAGAATTGGCCTTTAAAGCTTGGCCCAAAAGGAATGACTAACATTGATTCCCATTAATCCCACCTCCCACCTTTGATCCTGTTACAGCTTTTCCCTCCTGGTTGTCTAATCTTTGTGCTGTACTCAGGGGAGAGACCGAGACAGATGGATCAGTGGCTCAGTGACTAGCCAGTTCCTGTGTACGCTATTGTGTGTACCATTTTAAAGGGTCAATCTGCAGTTGCTACATACATTTTTTGACTAATTAATTAACTTCTTACGACTGAGATTGGCTGAGATCCCGTTAACGGGATCGACTTGACAACAGCCAGTGAAAGTGCAGGGCGCCAAATTCAAACAACAGAAATCTCATAATTAAAATTCCTCAAACATGCAAGTATTTTACACCATTCTAAAGATAAACTTGTTGTTAATCCCACCACAGTGTCCAATTTCAAAAAGGCTTTACGACAAAAGCACACCATCTGATTATGTTAGGTCAGTACCTAGTCACAGAAAAACACAGCCATTTTTCCAGCCAAAGAGAGGAGTCACAAAAAACAGAAATAGAGATAAAATTAATCACTAACCTTTGATGATCTTCATCAGATGACACTCATAGGACTTCATGTTACACAATACGTGTATGTTTTGTTCGATAAAGTTCATATTTGTATCCAAAAATCTTAGTTTACATTGGCGCATTACGTTCAGTAATGTTTTGCCTCCAAAACATCCGGTGATTTTGCAGAGAGCCACATCAATTTACAGAAATACTCATAATAAACATTGATAAAAGATACAAGTGTTATACACAGAACTTTAGATAAACTTCTCCTTAACTTCTCTGGGATAGGTGGCAGCATTTTCACTTTTGGATGAATAGCGTGCCCAGAGTAAACTGCCTGCTACTCAGTCCCAGATGCTAATATATGCATATTATTAGTAGTATTGGATAGAAAACACTCTGACGTTTCTAAAACTGTTTGAATGATGTCTGTGAGTTTAACAGAACTCATATGGCAGGCAAACACCTGAGAAAGAATCCAACCCGGAAGTGGGAAATCTGAGGTTTGTAGTTTTTGAACTCAGCCCCTATTGAATACACAGTGGGATATTGGTCATGTTGCACTTCCTACGGCTTCCACTAGATGTCAACAGTCTTTAGAAACTTGTTTGAGGCTTCTACTCTAAAGGAGGGGCTCATAAGAGCTCTTTGAGTGAGTGGTCTGGCAGAGTGCCAGAGACTCAGTCTCGCGCGCTCACGTGAAAAGGTAGCTACGTTCCACTTCATTTCTGAAGACAAAGGAATTGTCCGGTTGGAACATTATTGAAGATTTATGTTATAAACATCCTAAAGATTGATTCTAAACATCGTTTGACATGTTGCTACGGACTGTAACGGAACTTTTTTTGACTTTACGTCTGCTCCTAGTGAACGCGCGTCATGAATGTGGATTACTGGACTGAACGCGCTAACAAAAGGAGCTATTTTGACATAAACAATGGACATTATCGAACAAAACAAACATGTATTGTGGACCTGGGATTCCTGGGAGTGCATTCTGATGAAGATCATCAAAGGTAAGTGAATATTTATTATGCTATTCTGACATCTGTTGACTCCAACATGGCGGATATCTGTTTGGCTTGATTTGGGCTCTGAGCGCCGTACTCAGATTATTGCTTTTTCGGTGAAGTTTTTTAAAAATCTGACCCAGCGGTTGCATTAAGGAGAAGTGTATCTATAATTCCGTGCATAATACTTGTATTTTCATCAACATTTATTATCAGCATTTCTGTAAATTGATGTGGCTCTCTGCAAAATCACTGGATGTTTTGGAACTACTGAACGTAACGCACCAATGTAAACTCAGATTTTTGATATAAATATGAACTTTACCGAACAAAACATACATGTATTGTGAAACATGAAGTCCTATGAGTGTCATCTGATGAAGATCATCAAAGGTTAGTGATTCATTTTATCTATATTTCTGCTTTTTGTGACTCCGCTCTTTGGTTGGAAAATGGCTGAATGCTTTCTGTGACTAGTTGCTGACCTAACATAATGATATGTTCTGCTTTCGCCGAAAAGCGTTTTTGAAATCGGACACTGTGGTTGGATTAACTTCTCTAGGATAGGGGGTAGCATTTTCACGTTTGGATGAAAAGCATACCCAAATTCAACTACCTCAGAAGATAAGATATGCATATTGTTAGTAGATTTCGATAGAAAACACTCTGAAGTTTCTAAAACTGTTTGAATCATGTCTGTGAGTATAATATAACTTATTTAATAGGCGAAACCCTGAGGACAAACCATTCAGATTATTTTTTTTTGAGGTCACTCTCTTTTCAATGAGATTTCGAAGGGACCTGCTTGCAGTTCCTACCGCTTCCACTGGATGTCAACAGTCTTGAGAAATTGGTTGAGGTTATTCCTTTGTGTAAAGAAGAAGTACGGCCATCTTGAACGAGAGTCACATTAAGTGTCCTGTTAGATAGAGGCGCGTGACCAGAAAGCTGGCGATAGTTGGTTTTAATCCTGTATTGAACACAGATCATCCCGTCTTCAATTTTATCGATTATTAACATTAAAAAATACCTAAAGTTGTATTACAAAAGTAGTTTGAATTATTTTGGCAAAGTTTACAGGTAACCTTTGAGATATTTTGTAGTCACGTTTGAGCAATTTGGAAGCGGTGTTTTTCTGGATCAATCGCGCCAAATAAATTGACATTTTGGATATATATCGACGGAATTAATCGAACAAAAGGACCATTTGTGATGTTTATGGGACATATTGGAGTGCCAACAACAGAAGCTCGTCAAAGGTAAGGCATGAATTATATTTTTATTTCTGTGTTTTGTGTCGCGCCTGCAGGGTTGAAATATGCTTCTCTGTCTTTGTTTACTATTGTGCTATCCTCAGATAATAGCATAGTTTGCTTTCGCCGAAAGCTTATTTGAATTCTGACATGTTGGCTGTATTCACAACCAGTGTAGCTTTAATTTGGTAACTTTCATGTGTGATTTAATGAAAGTTAGATTTTTATAGTAACTTTCATAGTAATTAATTTGAATTTGGCTCTCTGCATTTTCTCTGGCTTTTTGCCAAGTGAGACAGTAGCGTCCCGCCTAAACTCAGGTTTTTGGATATAAATATGAACTTTACCGAACAAAAGATACATGTATTGTGTTACATTAAGTCCTATGAGTGTCATCTGATGAAGATCATCAAAGGTTAGTGATTCATTTTATCTTTATTTCTGCTTTTTGTTACTCCTCTCTTTGGCTGGAAAAATGGCTGTGTTTTTCTGTGGCTATGTACTGACCTAACATAATCGTTTGGTGTGCTTTCGCCGTAAATCCTTTTTGAAATCAGACAGGTTGGCTGGATTCACAACAAATGTAGCTTTAATTTGGTGTCTTTCATGTGTGATTTCATGATAGTTAGATTTTTATAGTAATATATTTGCATTTGGCGCTCTTCATTTTTACTGGCTTTTGGCCAAGTGGGACGTTAGCGTCCCACATATCCTAGAGAGGTTAACGAGAATTGTATCTTTAAAATGGTGTAAAATACTTCTATATTTGAGGAATTTTAATTATGGGATTTCTATTATTTTGAATTTGGCGCCCCGCAGTTTCACTGGCTGTTGAGAGGTGGGACGCTCACGTCCCGAATGGTCCCAGAGAGGTTAATGCAACCGCCGTGTCAGATTTCAAAAAAACTTTATGGAAAAAGCACACAATACAATAATCTGAGCACGGCGCTCAGACACAAAAACAAGCCATACAGTTACCCGCCATGTTGTGGAGTCAACAGAAGTCAGAAATAGCATTATAAATATTCACTTACCTTTGGAGATCTTCATCAGAATGCACTCCCAGGAATCCCAGTTCAACAATAAATGTTTGTTTTGTTCGATAAAGTCCATCATTTATGTCCAAATACCTCCTTTTTGTTCACGGGTTTAGTTCAAAAATGCAAATTCATGACGCGCAGGCCAGACGAAAAGTAAAAAAAATTCCATTATAGTTCGTAGAAACATGTCAAACGATGTATAGAATCAATCTTTAGGATGTTTTTAACATAAATCTTCAATAATGTTTCAACCGGAGAATTCCTTTGTCTTTAGAAACAAAAAGGAACACAGCTACCTCTCACGGGGGCGTGCCTGAGTGAGCTCATGGCACTCTGCCAGACATCTGGTTGAAACAGCTCTCATTCCCTCATCCTTCACAGTAGAAGCCTGAAACAAGGTTCTAAAGACTGTTGACATCTAGTGGAAGCCTTAGGGAGTGCAATATGACCCCATAGACACTGTATATTGGATAGGCAAACCTACAAACATCAGATTTCCCACTTCCTGGTTGGATTTTTTGTTAGTTTTCTGCCTGCCATATGAGTTATGTTATACTCACAGACACCATTCAAACAGTTTTAGAAACTTCAGAGTGTTTTCTATCCAAATATACTAATATTATGGATATCTTAGCTTCTGGGCCTGAGTAGCAGGCAGTTTACTCTGGGCACCTTATTCATCCAAGCTACTCAATACTGCCCCCAGCCACAATAAGTTCATGTACTCATTGATTCTTGAAGAATATAACTATAAATGCCTAATGTATTTCGTTCAACTGTCTTACCCCAAATAAAAACTTGTTTTACTTCAGTGTTTATAAACAGAGTAAATGCAAACACACTGTATAGCCACAAACATGGTTAACCTTTTCCCCTGTGAGTTCCAAATATCTCTAATGGTCACCCCAGTGTGAGTTTCTTTATGCGTGAGATGTCAGAATGCACTCACTGTTCCAAAATGTGATTGTTAGGCAACAGGACAGTTAACCCGCGCTGCCCTCAAACCAAGACCCACACTGCCTGCTAATTATCTATAGGCTATATTTCAACTTGGAAATTAATTTCTAACAACAGTTTGAATTGAGATGTGCGCCGCCTCCTCATTAATTTACAAAGAAGTAGCCCATTTCACTGTTGCAGACAATTTGTTTGAGGCTTTACTGAACCTGACAAACTTCTCTCATCGATGAGAGCCCAAGCACCTCCCAGTGTTTCCCCAGATCCAGTATTCAGACTGTGTAACATGCCGTATGTACAGTGCCTCGGAAAGTATTCAGACCCCTTTTTCCACATTTTGTTACGTTATTGCCGTATTCTAAAGTAGTATTAAAAACCAAAAAAAATTTATCATTCTACACACAATACCCGTAATGACAAAGCAAAAACTGGTTTGAATTTTTTTTCTTCTAATTTATCAAACATTTAAATCACATTTACATAAGTATTCAGATCCTTTACTCAGTACTTCATTGAAGCATCTTTGGCAGTGATAACAGCATTGAGTCTTCTTGGGTATGAGTTTCTTGGGGAGTTTCTCATATTTTCTCTGCAGATCCTCTCAAGCTCTGTCAGGTGGGATAGGGAGCGTTACTGCACAGCTATTTTCAGGTCTCTCCAGAGATGTTTGATCAGGTTCAAGTCCAGGTTATGGCTGGGCTGCTCAAGGACATTCAGAGACTTGTTCTGAAGCCACATTGTCTTGGCAGTGAGCTTAGGGTCGTTGTCCTGTTGGAAGGTGAACCTTCGGCCCCAGTCTGAGGTCCTGAGCGCTCTGGAGCAGGTTTTCATCAAAGATCTCTCTGTACTTTGCTCTGATCATCTTTGACTTGATCCTGACTAGTCTCCCAGTCCCTGCCGCTGAAATACATCCCCACAGCATGATGCTGACACCACCATGCTTCACCGTAGGGATGGTGCCAGGTTTCCTCCAGACGTGACACTTTGCATTCAGGCCAGAGTTCAATCTTCGTTTCATCGGACCAGAGAATCTTGTTTCTCATGGTCTGAGAGTCTTTAGATGCCTTTTGGCAAACTCCAAGCAGGCTGTCATGTGAATTACTAAGGAGTGACTTCAGCCTGATTGGTGGAGTGCTACAGAGATGGTTGTCCTTCTGGAAGGTTCTCCCATCTCCACAGAGGAACTCTAGAGCTTTGTCAGAGAGACCATCGTGTTCTTGGTCACCTCACTGACCAAGGCCCTTATCCCCCGATTGCTCAGTTTGGCCAGCGGACAGCTCTAGGAAGAGTCTTGGTAATTTCAAACGTCTTCCGTTTAAGAATGATGGAGGCCGCTGTGTTCTTGGGGACCTTCAATGCTGCAGAAATGTTTTGGTACCCTTCCCCAGATATGTCTTTCGACACAATCCTGTCTCAGAGCTCTACAGACAGTTCCTTCATCCTCTTGGCTTGGTTTTTGCTCTGACATGCATTGTCAACTGTGGGACCTTTTTATATAGACGTGTGCCTTTCCAAATCATGTCCAACACACCTACTCATTCAAGGGTTTTAATACAATTTTACTATTTTCTACATTGTAGGGAGATCTAGTAACTCCCTCCCCATGTATTTCAACATCTAATAACTCCCTCCCCATGTATTTTAACATCTAGTAACTCCCTCCCCATGCATTTCAACATTTCGTAACTCCCTCCCCATGCATTTCGACACCTAGTACAAGCCTAAAGGGAGAATCAGAGCAGCCAGTGATCGAAAGGTAAGTAAGACTGGAGGCTCTATTTTCGGCTGGTGCTAAGGAGGCGCAAGTGTCAAATGTTAGTTTGCAATTTTATCATGCAAAAACTGGTGCACTGGCATTTCCAGCCCTAACGACGGGTTCGGCAATTTAACTGACTAACATCAGCTCGCTTGCACTGAGGTGGGAGGGGTATTTGAGGTGTGTCCTTAAAAACAAGTGCAAAAGTGACAATTTCATGCACCGCTAATGGGAAGTTCAGACCTACAAAAAGCAGGTTGCGATCTGGGAGGGCTCTTGGTAAACGTATATATATATATTTTTTTGTACATATTCTATTCTCATTTATTGATTAATCATCTATTAACTTTTTTATTTACTTTTACATTTGCAAAGTATTTTACTCTTTTTTATGTTTAATCTATCTGTACTTTCTTGGAACTTAAAGGGCATAAATGAACGGAGGAGTAAAAAACGTACTAGTTGTTTTGTTATTGTGATTAGGAAAGGAGTAGATTTTGCCATGCTCCAGGAAACTCATATAATGATATAAGCAAAATAGAAAACAACAACTTTAAGGTGGCTGCCTTTTCTTCTGCTAATAATAAATCAAAAGGGGTAATTGTTCTATTTCGCCGTAATCTCAAGTTTTATAAATTAGACCAAGGGAATGATCAAGAAGGAAGGATTGCCTATGTGTAAGGCATTTTCTCTAGGAAAAAAGTTTTTATTTCTGCATATGCCCCTAATACTTACGATTATTTGTTTATTTTATCCTAAATACTTTTTGGAATATCTGATTCCAGTCTTGGGTGGTGATATAAATACAAAAACTCTGACAAACACCCGACAATGGATAAATCTAACAAATTGGGTAGTGCACCATCAGCCAACATAGCATTGCGAAATATGGTCTCTGATGTTGCGCTAGCAGATGTATGGAGAGTGCATAATCCACTATTTACTGCAATTATCTCTCTGTTACATAAAAAAATGTAAAGACCCAACTCTGTTCAAGTCAGAGGCCTTTCTCCCTCATCAACACTGACATAAAACTGTATACGACAAACGCCATGAAACCATTTTACCCAAACTCGTTCATCCTGATCAAACAGGTTGCGAAAACATAGATTGGCGTCAGACAATCTGAGACGACATTTTTAAAACATTACAATACTTTTACAGATTTCACAAAACACTGTACCCTCAGGCCCCTACTCCACCTCAACCACATATCTACAGTACTAAATCCATGTGTATGTATAGTATGTGTGTGTGTATGCATGTGTCTGTGCCAATGCTTGTGTTGCTTCACAGTCCTCGCTGTTCCATAAGGTGTTTATTTTATTTTACTTGATGTGGAATAGAGTTCCATATAGTCATGGCTCTATGTAGTACTGTGTGCCTCCCATAGTCTGTTCTGGGGGACTGTGAACTTGGGGACTGTGAAGAGACCTCTTGTGGCATGTCTTGTGGGGTATGCCTGGGTGTCCGGGCTGTGTGCCAGTAGTTTAGACAGACATTTCGGTGCATTCAACATGTCAATACCTCTCATAAATAAAAGTAGTGATGAAGTCAATCTCTCCTCCACTTTCAGCGAGGAGAGACTGACATGCATATTATTAATATTAGCTCTCTGTGTACATCCAAGGGCCAGCCGTGCTGCCCTGTTCTGAGCCAATTGCAATTTTCCTAACTCCTTTTTCGTGGCACCTGTGCACACGACTGAACAGTAGTCAAGGTGCGACAAAAATAGGGCCTGTAGGACCTGCCTTGTTGATAGTGTTGTTAAGAAGGCAGAGCACCGCTTTATTATAGACAGACTTCTCCCCATCTTAGCTACTACTGCATCAATATGTTTTGACTATGACCATTTACAATCTAGTGTTACTCCAAGCAGTTTAGTCCTCTCAACCTGCTCAATTTCCACATTATTTATTACAAGATTTAGTTGAGGTTTAGGGTTTAGTGAGTGTTTTGTTCCAAATACAGGGCTTTTAGTTTTAGAAATATTTAGGGCTAACTTATTCCTTGCCACCCACTCTGAACCTAACTGCAGCTCTTTGTTGAGTGTTCCAGTCATTTCAGTCACTGTAGTAGCTGACGTGGATAGTGTTGAGTCATCCATATACATAGAAACTCTGGCTTTACTCAAAGTCAGTGGCATGTCGTTAGTAAACAATTTAAAAAGCAAGGGGCCTAAACAGCTATCCTGGGGAATTCCTGATTCTAACTGGATTATATTTGATTGGCGACCATTAAAGAACACCCTTTGTGTTCTGTTAGACAAGTAACTATTTATCCACATTATAGCAGGGGGGTGTAAAGCCATAGCACATGTTTTTCCAGCAGCAGACTATGATCAATAAATGTCAAAAGCTGCACTGAAGTTTAACAAGACAGCCACCACAATCATTTTATTATCAATTTCCCTCAACTAATCACCAGTCATTTGTGTAAGTGCTGTGCTTGTTGAGTGTCCTTCCTTACAAGCATGCTGATATTCTGTTGTCAATGTGTTTACTGTAAAATAGCATTGTATCTGGTCAAACACAATTGCTTTGGCAGCAACTAATGGGGAGCCATAATAAATAGAAATGGACCGTAAAGGAAATCACTGTACAAACTATCATCAGCGTGCCCTTAACCTCTCTGGGATATGTGGGACGCTTGCGTCCCACTTGGCCAATAGCCAGGGAAAATGTAGAGTGCCAAATAAAAAAAAAAAAATGATATAAAATCAAACTTCATTAATTCACACATATAAGATACCAAATTAAAGCTACACTCGTTGTGAATCCAGCCAACATGTCAGATTTCAAAAAGGCTTTTCGGGGAAAGCATAAGATGCTATTATCTGATGATAGCACAACAGTAAACAAAGAGAGTGTAGCATATTTCAACCCTGCAGGCTCAACACAAAGCGCAGAAATAAAATATAAATCATGCCTTACCTTTGACCAATTTCTTTTGTTGGCACTCCAATATGTCCCATAAACATCACAAATGGTGCTTTTGTTCGATTAATTCCGTCCATATATGTCCAAAATGTCCATTTATTTGGCGCGTTTGATCCAGAAAAAAACAGCTTCCAATTTGCGCAACGTCACTACAAAATATCTCAAAAATTACCTCTGAACTTTGCCAAAACATTTCAAACTACTTTTGTAATACAACTTAAGGTATTTGTAAACGTTAATAATCGATCAAATTGAAGACGGGTCTATCTGTTTTCAATACAGGAGGTCAACAAACTAACGCTACTTTTCTAGTCTTGCGCAACTCTCAAACAGTACACATAACGTTACACTGATTCCAGATGGCCATTGCCATCTGGACAAAGGAATAACCTCAACCTATTTCCAAAGACTGGTGACATCCAGTGGAAGTGGTAGGAACTGCAAACAGGTTGATTGGAAATCTAGTATCCCTATGAAATCCCATTGAACAGACGGTGACCTCAAAAAAAATTCTGAATGGTTAGTCCTCAGGGTTTTGCCTGCTACATAAGTTCTGTGATACTCACAGACATGATTCAAACAGTTTTAGAAACTTCAGAGTGTTTTCTATCCAAATTGACTAATAATATGCATATCTTATATTCTGGGGATGAGTAGAAGGAAGTTGAAATTGGGCACGCTATTTATCCAAAGGTGAAAATGCTGCCCCCTATCCTAGAGAAGTTAAGGAGATCACAAATATTATGGACAAAAGAGACAAGACTAACAAAGGAAATACACAAACTTATCCTACAGGCAGATAGCAATAAAAACAGAACTACAGAGATATAAAACAAGTTGGTGGAAAAACTAAAAGAACTGGAGGAACTTATTCAAGAACGATCTAATTTGATATTACAAAAATTATGTAACCTGGATGGAATATGGAGAAAAATGCACCACATTCTTCCTGAATCTCCAACACAGGAACGCTACCTAAAATAATTAGCAAAAACCCGTTACTAAAGATGGAGTCATCCATGATTCTCAGAATGAGGAAGCTAAACATTTTAACCTTTGTTTTGTCTTAAGGGTCAAAAATGACCCGCCACTATGTTTAACAGCAGAGAACTACCAAAAAAAAAAAAATGTAACTTGAAATTTGATGATTTTCTGAGAGTGACCCCAACATTAGAAAATGTGAAACATCGCATTTGCTCATATTTCCATGAAAGCTGTACACCACCAGGGTACAAAGATTGTCAAAGGGTCATTTTTGACCCTGAAGTTATAAATAATTTACACACCACAAAAACCATGAAGACACACACATACAATGAGAAATTGAGATTGTGTGCTACTGATTAAACTCAGCCCGCAGCTCCTGAAGAGGAAGATCATCATGGTTGGCACAGTTAGAAAGAACAAGCCTGAGCTCCCCCCCTGCACGCCACGCAACAAGGGGGAGAGAGGCCTCATCAAAGTTTGCCTTCACCCCCACCACCACTCTAGTTTCTTACCTCCCAAAGTGGAACAAGAGTGTGGTCCTCCTGAGCACACTGCATAAAACGGCTGAGATCAGTGATTGTGAGGACAGGAAGCCAGCCATCATCCTGGACTACAACCACAACAAAGGAGTCGTGGACAACCTGGACAAGGTAATTGGAACTTACAACTGCAGGAGGGTGACTTCCCGCTGGCCCCTGTCATCATACAATGCCTTCATGATAAGGAACAAGATCAACCCTACCTGGATGCCTGATAAGCGGAACAAGAGGAGGGTATTTCTGGAGCAGCTAGGAAAGGCACTTGTAACTTCAGACATTCAAAGTGAGCAACTTCCCCACATAGCAGCCTCTGCAGCGCTTGTGAAAGCTGTTCAGGGGGCTGAATCTTGTCCTGATCCACCTGAGGCTGCAGCTGGGGCAGGCAAGAGGAGGATATCCCAATTCTGCCCCCCAAAAAAGGACTGCAAAACCAATACTATGTGCTGCACATGTGAGCAATACAAACTCCATGCACACACACTTGCATACTGTCCTACATGTGCTAATTAGAGTTAATTGATTTATGTTATTCACGTTTTTGTTTTGTATCTATCTTATTCTTATTTATTGTTGTTGTTTATACACCTTGTGGGTGGGGGCAATGGTTAAAAAAAAATGGGAGAAGACTAGTATTTTGTAGTTTAGTTCCTCATTGTACAGTATATACAAATATATCACTATGTTGCCAAAAAAGTTCAAGACTTATTGTTTCCCTTCAAGTAAATGCATTCAATAGTACTTTCTGCACATTTCTGCTACTTTCTTAGGCTACACAAGTGCTATCTCTTGCTAAAAAAATGTATGTTTACACCTATGCAGTACCTTTAGCAATAATAATAATAAAACTCTACTTTAGTAAAGAAAACAATTATGACAGGTGTTATAAAAATGAGTGGTGTCCACTGATTAAATGCAGTCTTTTCTTAATTGTGAAGAGGGAAAACCCAGATATTCACAAAGTTTGTGACGAATGACAGGTTGTTTATTCATGCAAAATAGATTTGAGGTTTAAAATTCAATTAAGCTGCTTTATTATAGGGGTCATTTTTTACCCTTGGGCAATGTTAAGACTACTGTCACGACTTCTACCGAAGTCGTTGCCTCACCGGTCTTCTAGCCATCATCGATCCATTTTTCATTTTCCATTGGTTTTGTCTTGTCTTCCCACACACCTGTTTTCAATTCCATCCATTACCTGTTGTGTATTTAACCCTCTGTTTCCCCTCATGTCTTTGTCAGAGATTGTTTATTGTTGTGTTTATGTGTATAGATGCGCGACGGGTCTTCGTACCCATATTTGTTTATGTTCTTTTCTTATTGAGTGTTATGGAGCATGTTACTGGGACATTCATTAAAAGTCTCCATTTTACACTCCGTTTGACTCTCCTGTGCCTGACTTCCCTGCCACCTATACACGCGACTCTGACAACTACACAAGGGTAAAGCAGATGTTTTATTGTCCGTCTCATCCTCACCCTCTGAATAGGGATTACATTAAGGAATACTTTCCAAATAATATATATATATATATATTTTACATATGCACAAAAAGATCAGTGCGAAGGCCAAATTAGAGGAATAACTTTTTTAGGCTATTAAATCCTTTCATTCTGGAAAAAGGCTTTTTGATATACTGAAAACTCCATTATGAGCTTGTTTTAACTACTCCTATAGAAATGGTACAGTGGTGATCCACTAAAAGTTTTGTGATTATGCTGCGGGATTTAGAGGTAATTTGTGGTTTAGACGATACCCTGCGTCACCACTTCATTGCCCCAGACCAGTACAAGGAAGTTCGAGCACTGATTATGCTTTTGGGTCCTACTGTGTCTCTAACTGACAATGAATGGGCAACATAAACCTAAATAGAAACTGATAATTGTGCACGACTTCAGTATTACTTACTAAAACTGTTTTACTCTAAGGTTTTTATTATTTAATTTTGTTAGGATTATTTTGCTCTTACTGTAGTACTGTAGTACTATGTTCAATGCTCCTCTCCCAGTTTCATTAATTAGTTCCTCAATTGCAAATATGGAACAAACTACAGTTAACAACCTTTCTGCAATTCCTAGATTATTGTCCAATCACCGTATTGCGAATACTACTCACATGCAGAGAGGTATTGTTAGTAGTAATCTTGTCCCCATAAAATTGAGCTCTGTCAATAGCTCGAAAATGGTTTATTGCTCATCCAGTGCAGCTTCAGGTGCTACCTTGGATACTCCATCTGATATGAATTCCCGTAGCAATGGTATTGGAATAATTCATTTGAATGCTAGAAGCCTGATCCAAAAGTTGGACTTTATTGAAATTTTGGTCTCACAATCAAACGTTGACGTTCTGATTGTATCTGAATCGTGGCTGTGTGATTCTGTGCCAGATTCAGATGTTCAGTTGATTGGATACAATATTTATAGAACTGATAGAGTTGGTAGAGGTGGTGGTATTGCGATTTATGTTAAATGCTGCTTAAATGTTTCTGTGTCCATATCAACCTCTGTCTCAAAGCAATATGAATGTCTAGTTTTAAACGTGGTACTTGGTAATAATGCTCATTTAACTCTAGCAGGGGTATATCGCCCCCCCTCAGCTCCTCCTTGTACTCTATGCAAATTTTCTGATATACTGTCTAATTATGCAAACTCTGAATTACTGATTTTGGGAGATTTTAACCTGGATTGGCTCTCACCAGTATCCGATAAATTAAAAGGCATTTGTACTGAGCTAAATCTAACTCAGCTGATAACTAAACCAACCCGTCCCAACTTTAAGAACCCAGTAAAATCCACTCTACTAGACATTATTCTAACAAATACCCCCCATAAATACACAGCCAGTGGGGTTTTTGCAAATGATATCAGTGACCACTGCCCTATTGCTTGTATTAGAGATACCAGGCTGAAACACTCTGATCCCTGTATAATCTCTAAGAGAAATTATAAACATTTCTCACAGCAAGCTTTTATCCTTGACTTATATCACTCTGAGCTTTTATCCACTTGCTGCTTTCTGGACCCGGTTTTAGCCCTTGCTTTTTTCTCTTCTATTGTTACCTCTATGTCTGATAAACATGCCCCGCTTAAGAATCACAGAGTAAGAAACCGAACCAGTTCTTGGTTCTCTCCTGAATTGTCAGGTCTTTTCCTGCAAAAGAATCGGGCCTGGGCCTTGGCGAGGAAAACAGGTACTCCAGCTGATTGGCTGTTTTTTAGGCAATTGAGAAATAAATGTACTGCAGCTGTCAAAAAGGCAAAATCAAATTACTTCCTTAATGCTATGACAGATTCTGCAGGAGATCCTGCAAAATTCTGGAAAACCGTTAATTCACTGAAACGGGGGAATTCTGCTGTTTCTCTTCCTAAGCAAATTACCTCAGACTTCTGTATTCTAACTGAAAAAAATGATATTTGTGATGCTTTTAATAAGCATTTCATCTCTGCTGGTTTTTTATTTGAAAGGAAAAGTGGACTTTGTGGTACTGGCCAGTTAGTTGATTTTTCGTCTTGCTTTTCAACCGTTACTCTGAAAAATGGTAACCCTGTTTTTAGTTTCCAGAAAATAACTGAAGCAGAGGTTCTAATTGCCCTGTGTGCCATTGATACTAAGAAATCCTTAGGCGCTGACAATTTAGACCCGTACTTACTTAAGTGTGCTGCACCTATTTTTGCTGGTTCAGTAACACACATTTTTAATCTAACATTAAGCACAGGAAATATCCCTAAGGTGTGGAAAGCAGCTTTTGTTCTGCCATTACATAAGGGAGGTGACGGTAGTGATTTGGATAACTATCGACCCATCTCTAGGCTCCCTTGTCTGGTAAAGATTCTAGAATCTATAGTCAACAAACAGTTACAATCTTTTCTTTCTGCTAACAGTATTCTTAGTACCAATCAATCTGGTTTTAGATCTAAACACAGTACCACATCGGCCACTATGCTTGTTGTAAATGATATTGCAAATGCCTTAGACGATAGAAAGCACTGTGCTGCGTTGTTTGTAGATTTGTCAAAAGCTTTTGACACTGTAGACCATGCTATCCTTTTGAGTAAGCTGTCATCAATAGGACTGGGCACTGATGCCTGCCGATGGTTTTATGACTATCTTAAAGATAGAACTCAAGCCGTCATGGTCGATGGGGTCAAGTCTGACCCCTTACAGTTACTTAAAGGGGTCCCTCAGGGTTCAATAATTGGCCCACTATTGTTCTCACTTTATATAAACAACATTGGTGATGATGTCAGATATTGTAAATTCCATTTATATGCAGATGACACAGTGATGTACTCTATTGCTCCAACAGCGGACCAAGCTTTAATGCAGTTGGAGTCTGATTTTAGGATACTACAGGGGTCTCTTTTACAGCTTAAACTTGTTTTAAACGCTAAGAAAACAAATGTCATGTTTTTTTCTAGGTCTAAACTCTCAGTTAGAAACACGTTTGTAATCACTAGCTTGGATGGTACTCAAATCAATAAGGTCTCTGCATATAAATACTTAGGGGTATGGTTAGATGATAGGCTTTCTTTTAAAAAACATGTTACTGAATTGGGAAAAAAGCTCAAATTCAAGATAGGATTCCTTTACAGAAACAGGGCTTGTCTGTCCTCTGTAAATAGGAAAAAAATTGTGCAGGCTACTTTTATGTCCGTTTTAGATTATGGTGATATTATCTATATGCATGCATCGGCAAACACATTAAAACCACTGGATGCTATTTACCATTGTGCACTCAGGTTTATCACGGGTGATAGTTACAGAACTCATCACTGTATCCTATATCAACATGTGGGTTGGGTCTCTCTATCTGTGAGGCGAGAGCAACATGCTCTCTTGTTTATTTATAAAGCACTTCTTTTAAAACTACCTCCATATATATCATCATTAATTTCCACAAGATGTACTAATTTTAAAACCAGATCACAGATGTGGATTACATTAGAGACTCCTGCGGTCTCCACAGAGTTGGGTAGGACTGCCTTCAGTTCCTTTGCACCTTATTTATGGAACAAACTGCAGATCCAACTTAAGTTAGACATTCTGGTGTCCCTTGCCCATTTTAAAATGTTTATGGAGGATCAATATGATGTTGTCTGTGATTGTTTCTGTTGAATTGTGTATGTTTTGAAATGTTCTTGTCTGTATGTCTAAAACTGTACATGTCAACATGTTTACACAGGGCACAGCCGTAAAAGAGATCCAGGTCTCAGTCTGTTTTCCCTGTTAAAATAAAGATTAAAAAAAAAAAAAAAAAACTGTAGCCCGCTCCCGACTGGTCATGTTGTAGGGTGCCTGAGTGGTGCAACGGTTTAAGACACTGTATAGCAGTGCCAGCTGTGTTGCTACAGATGCTGGTTCAATACCCATGCTGTCCTCTACTGGGAGATTAATGAGATGACTGTAGATTTTGGTTTCTCTCCCGCTAAAAACAGAAATAAATAATTGATTGGCCACAGAGCCGCGGACAGAAGACGGACCTAGCCCATGGGGGAGGGGGGATGGACCCCCACCCCGCCACACTTGGTAGCACAGAGCAACACTTTAAGGGGCATTGCACAAATATTGGCACTGACTAGGGAAACGTTCTCGCTGTTCTTAGTGCCAGTCTGCACGTTCAAACTAAAACAATAACTAAAAATGACATCTTTACGATTCAGTTAATAAAATAATGATAATTTTCTAACAAAACATATGCTATACAATAAATATGTTATGAGACTGTCATCTGATGAAGTTGTTTCTTGGTTAGTGGCTATTTATATCTTTATTTGGTCGAATTTGTGATAGCTACTGATGCAGTAAAAAAATGGTGGAGTAAAAAAAAGTGGTGTCTTTTGCTAACGTGGTTAGCTAATAGATTTACATAGTGTCTTCCCTGTAAAACATTTTAAAAATCAGAAATGATGGCTGGATTCACAAGATGTGTATCTTTCATCTGGTGTCTTGGACTTGTGATTTAATGATATTTAGATGCTAGTATTTACTTGTGACGCTATGCTAGGCTATGCTAGTCAGCTTTTTTACTGACGGGGGTGCTCCCGGATCCGGGTTTGGGAGGAACTAGAAGTTAAAGCGAGACCGCACGGAAATTAATGGTGAATTATGCATTTTACATTTTTCAACAGAACAACGAATTAACAGCATAAATAGTTCTTACTTTTTGATGTGCTTCCATCAGAATCTTGGGAAAGTTGTCCTTTGTCCAAAAGAATCGTTGCTCGGTTGTAGAATGTAGTCTTCAACGTTGCAATTAGCAGTAAACATTAGCCATGTGGGCCAGACATCACCAACTCCCTAGAACGCAACACTAATAAATATCCGAAAATCGCAATATACTGACATAAACTGATATAACTCGGTTTAAAATAACAACATTATGATGTCTTTAACAGCTATATCGAATAAAAACAGAGCCGGATATATCTAAGAGCTATAACCGGAGCTTTCTACTACGACATGCCAAGGTCCTTCCTGCGTCAGAGCGAAGTGAACAAAGACAGGACCCTTCGTTCCCAAGCTATTTATAACCTCTCAGATCTGCCTAGAGACTCCATTTCAAATCTCACTATTCGCTGACATCCAGGGGAAGGCGTATGCAGTGCATCTCAACCAATAGAAGACAGGCAAATTAATAAACTGACCTGGGAACAGCTTGCAGAATTCTGCATTCTCACATCCTCATAGGAAAAATGCTCTAACTCGAGTTCTGTTTTACTCACAGATATAATTCAAACGGTTTTAGAAACTAGAGAGTGTTTTCTATCCAATAGTAATAATAATATGCATATTGTACGAGCAAGAATTGAGTACGAGGCAGTTTAATTTGGGAACGAAATTATTACAAAGTGCAAACAGCACCCCCTATTGAGAAGAAGTTTTAAATATCAAGCACATGATGTACAGGAAAGAAAATTCAGAACAATGTCACATTGCAATGTAGTTAGGTCTTTAGTGCTGTCACATCAACTATGTCATAGACCACAGTAGACCTATGTCACATTAGACCTATGTGCTGGAGCTGAAGAAGAGCGACGTCACACTCACTGTATCCCAGTCTCCCAACTTTTCTGACCGTTTCCGCATGTGATGGCTGAGGGAAAGGTTTCAAGTGTGTATATATGTATATATATATATATATATATATATATATATATATATATATATATATATATACTGCTCAAAAAAATGAAGGGAACACTAAAATAACACATCCTAGATCTGAATGAATTAAATATTCTTTACATAGTTGAATGTGCTGACAACATATTCACACAAAAATTATCAATGGAAATCAAATTTATCAACCCATGGAGGTCTGGATTTGGAGTCACACTCAAAATTAAAGTGGAAAACCACACTACAGGCTGATCCAACTTTGATGTAATGTCCTTAGAACAAGTCAAAATGAGGCTCAGTAGTGTGTGTGGCCTCCACGTGCCTGTATGACCTCCCTACAACGCCTGGGCATGCTCCTGATGAGGTGGCAGATGGTCTCCTAAGGGATCTCCTCCCAGACCTGGACTAAAGCATCCGCCAATTCCTGGACAGTCTGTGGTGCAATGTGGCGTTGGTGGATGGAGCGAGACATGATGTCCCAGATGTGCTCAATTGGATTCAGGTCTGGGTAACGGGCGGGCCAGTCCATAGCATCAATGCCTTCCTCTTGCAGGAACTGCTGACACACTCCAGCCACATGAGGTCTAGCATTGTCTTGCATTAGGAGGAACCCAGGGCCAACCGCACCAGCATATGGTCTCACAAGGGGTCTGAGGATCTCATCTCGGTACCTAATGGCAGTCAGGCTACCTCTGGCGAGCCCATGGAGGGCTGTGCGGCCCCCCAAAGAAATGCCACCCCACACCATGACTGACCCACCACCAAACCGGTCATGCTAGAGGATGTTGCAGGCAGCAGAACGTTCTCCACGGCGTCTCCAGACTCTGTCACGTCTGTCACATGTGCGTGTGAACCTGCTTTCATCTGTGAAGAGCACAGGGCGCCAGTGGCGAATTTGCCAATCTTGGTGTTCTCTGGCAAATGCCAAACGTCCTGCACAGTGTTGGGCTGTAAGCACAACCCCCACCTGTGGACGTCGGGCCCTCATACCACCCTCATGGAGTCTGTTTCTGACCGTTTGAGCAGACACATGCACATTTATGGCCTGCTGGAGGTCATTTTGCAGGGCTCTGGCAGTGCTCCTCCTTGCACAAAGGCGGAGGTAGCGGTCCTGCTGCTGGGTTGTTGCCCTCCTACGGCCTCCTCCACGTCTCCTGATGTACTGGCCTGTCTCCTGGTAGCGCCTCCATGCTCTGGACACTACGCTGACAGACACAGCAAACCTTCTTGCCACAGCTCGCATTGATGTGCCATCCTGGATGAGCTGCACTACCTGAGCCACTTGTGTGGGTTGTAGACTCCGTCTCATGCTACCACTAGAGTGAAAGCACCGCCAGCATTCAAAAGTGACCAAAACATCAGCCAGGAAGCATAGGAACTGAGAAGTGGTCTGTGGTCACCACCTGCAGAACCACTCCTTTATTGGGGGTGTCTTGCTAATTGCCTATAATTTCCACCTTTTGTCTATTCCATTTGCACAACAGCATGTGAAATTTATTGTCAATCAGTGTTGCTTCCTAAGTGGACAGTTTGATTTCACAGAAGTGTGATTGACTTGGAGTTACATTGTGTTGTTTAAGTGTTCCGTTTATTTTTTTGAGCAGTGTATATCTGCTCCATTCAATTATTGTATCCCACTTCTGTAGTCTGCCTTTAATTAATCGAATATTCAATAAATAATAAAAATATATATATATATATATTTATAATACCACAAAAAGTATTATTATGTATCACATCCGACCGTGATTGGGTGTTCCAATGGGTGGCGCACAATTGGCCCAGCGTTTCTTCCCCTCTAAAAACATAAATCAATGTTTTGGCATTTACAAATATTATTTTGGCCTTTTTTTCAGATTCCAATCGCTCACTTTCATTTTTTTAACAGTACAAAAATAAATATAATCATATATAATTTATGGTTATTTTCTGAAATCCATGCATAGCCTACTAAAAATGGTGTCCTCATCCACCTCTTGACCTATCGTTCTTCACTGAAATCAAGGAGGTCTTATAATGTAAATGACTAAATGACTCTGAGTGACTGAATGGCTCAGTAGCTGTCCTTTAACAGCCAGATGATGGCAGTGTTGAGCCCCACTGGTGGTGTTTGTGTTTCTTCTTTCACTCTCTCTCTCTATTTTAAATGTGTGCTTATTTATGTCTTTACTTCATTGAGGGAGACATCCACACATAAGATGGCATGCCATAATGTGACGAATAAAAAATAAAATGACAGTGGCAAGGGGGGTGTTTGTGTGTTTGTGTGTGTGTGTGTGTGTGTGTGTGTGTGTGTGTGTGTGTGTGTGTGTGTGTGTGTGTGTGTGTGTGTGAATTACAGCCCCCAGCAGCAGCTTCTTAGGCAGCTGTATTAAATAAGTCTATAAATACCTGGTTGTCTAATTGATGTTTATGGAGAGCCTAATAGTGGGGAGGGAACATCACTGGGCTTTCTCTCTCCCTCACACCCCAGTCACATGCTTTGTGTGGGACATCAGTATTGTGTAAGACTCTGTGGTTGTACATTTCCTTGTTCACTGCTCAGTATGTGTCCCACATAACATCAAGCTCTAATCTGGAGTAGGAAAAGGCACCATTGTCACAGTGAGAATTGAATAGGTTTATTTTGTAGTACAATAGACTAGCTGCATGTATGTCTATTGGGACAGTGATTGTCAGAGACAGTTTATGATATACTGCGGTGTTGCACTGATCCAATAAAATGAAGATGTATGGATACCTCAACCGCCACCTTTCCCCATCCTCCACTCTGGGTTATAAGCAGGATAAACACAAGAACTGCCTCACTGCTCCATCTCTGTCCTTCTTGCTCTCTCTGTTTCTCACTCACTCATAACTCAGTGTCAAAAACCTGGCTGCAGTCCTAACCAAACACTCATTACAGTCTGTCAATGTGTAATCATTAGTGGCATGTCGTTCTCCACTGCTGTCTTTAGTGGTCCTCATGTTTATAAATCTGTTACAAGGAGAATCATAATAACCCTTTGGGGTATACACGGATAAGATGGCGGTGCTGAGGAGGGCACCAGTCTTGCAAGTTCCTGCTCGACTTTGCTTCTTGGACTGAAAACCCACAGGACGGTAGATCTACAGGAAGAGGGTTGGGCAGCCCTGACCTAAGCTAACACCGATGACAAAGAAGAGTAAGGAAAGAGGGAATCCAAGCTAGGCTGAAAAGATGGACTACACAGCCTCTTCCTATTATCCTAATGGCTAATGTCTAATGACTGGAAAATAAACTTTGTGAACTCAGAAAGGCTTCAATTGATGAAACGGGGCTTATGGAGAATACACTTGACTCTGCTTTTCAACCAGACTGCTTCTCCATATTCTGAATGGATTGATCGACAGCTTGTGGTATGAGTTGGGGGGTGGAGAGGTATGTTTTCTAAAACAATTTTTGATATTACCAACATGTATCCTGCCCTACAAGAGGATCCAGCGTGTTTGACCATATATACACAAACATCCATGACCCATACGAGGCCATCCCCCACCCCATTTTGGCCAATCGGATCAAATCTCTCTTCCTACTCCCCACCTACAAGCAGCAACTCGATAGAGCCACCAGCGAAGATTCATCCACCAACCTCCTGAGTGGCGCAGCGGTCTAAGGTGCCACTGCAGCCTATGGTTCAATCCCAGGCTGTGTCACAGCCAGCCGTGACCTGGAGCCCCATAGGATGGCGCATAATTGGCCCAGCGTCGTGAGGGTTTGGCCGGGGGGATTTCCTTGGCTCATTGTGCTCTAGTGACCCCTTGTGGTGGGCCGGGCGCCAGCAAGCTGACTTCGGACGTCAGTTGAACGGTGTTTCCTCCGACACAATGGTGCGGCTGGCCTCCGGGTTAAGCGAGCAGTGTGTTAAGAAGCAGCGCAGCTTGGCGGGTCATGTTTCCAAGGACGCATGACACGACATTCGCCTATCCCGAGCCCGTTGAGGAGTTGCCGCGATGAGACAAGATCTTAACTACCAAATGGATATCACAAATTTGGGGAGAAAAAGGGGGGAATACAAAAATGTAATAATAAAATGATTTCTCCATCAACATTGAGGAATATTCATCGTCAATCACAAGCATTAGGAAATGTGTTGATGATGTTGTACCCACAATAAAAATCCAGATATACCCCAACCAAAAATGGATGAACGGAGAAATCCGTACCATGCTGAGAGCCCGTGCTGCATTATTCAATGTCAGCAGAACGAACCCTGATGTATTGGTGGCGCACAACGCATACAAGGCAAGCAGGTACAATCTCCGCAAATCCACTAGGGATGCAAAACGATAATACATACTCAAACTTGAATAGACTCGTGTTGTATATGGCAAGGACTACAAAATATCGATGCAGTGCCCATCGAAGCCTCCCTTTCAGACGAGCATAACACATTTCATGCTTGCTTCGAGGCAGACAATACCGATCCATCCAGGAAGAATCTCGCTGCTACGGACGACCAGGTGCTTTCACTCTTTGAGGCTGACGTGAGGAAAACTTTCGAGTGAATACTCACAAAGCAGCCAGCCAACATGGCGTCCCTGGCTGCATCCTCAGTGTGTGCTGAACGGCTGGGGGCGTTTTCTCGGACGTTTTCCAGGGCCGACAGCCGACAGAGATGGCCGCCTCGCTTCGCGTTCCTAGGAAACTATGCAGTATTTAGTTTTTTTTGTGTTATTTCTTACATTGGTACCCCAGGTAATCTTAGGTTTCATTACATACAGTCGGGAGGAACTACTGAATATAAGAGCAACGTCAACTCACCATCGTTACAACCAGGAATATGACTCTCCCGAAGCGGATCCTGTGTTTTGCCTTCCACCCAGTACAATGGATCTGATCCCAGCCGGCGACCCTAAACAACGACGCCGTAAAAGGGGCAAACGAAGCGGTCTTCTGGTCAGGCTTCGGAGACAGGCACATTGCGCTCCACTCCCTAGCATACTACTCGCCAATGTCCAGTCTCTTGACAACAAGGTTGATGAAATCCGAGCAAGGGTAACATTCCAGAAAGACATCAGAGACTGTAACGTTCTTTGCTTCACGGAAACATGGCTCACTCGAGAGACACTAACGGAGTCGGTGCAGCCAGCTGGTTTCTTCACGCATCGCGCTGACAGAAACAAATATCTTTCTGTTAAGAAGAGGGGCGGGGGTGTATGCCTTATGATTAACGAGACGTGGTGTGATCATAACAACATACAGGAACTCAAGTCCTTCTGTTCACCTGATTTAGAATTACTCACAATCAAATGTCGACCGCATTATCTACCAAGGGAATTATCTTCGATTATAATCACAGCCGTATATATTCCCCCCCAAGCAGACACATCGATGGCCCTGAACAAACTTTATCTGACTTTATGTAAACTGGAAACCACACACCCTGAGGCTGCATTCATAGTAGCTGGGGATTTTAACAAGGCTAATCTGAAAACAAAACTCCCTAAATTCTATCAGCATATCGATTGTGCTACCAGGGCTGGTAAAACCTTGGATCATTGTTATACTAACTTCCGCGATGCATATAAGGCCCCCCCCCCCGCCCTCCTTTCGGAAAAGCTGACCACGACTCCATTTTGTTGCTTCCAGCCTACAAACAGAAACTAAAACAGCAAGCTCCCGCGCTCAGGTCTGTTCAACGCTGGTCCGACCAATCTGATTCCACGCTTCAAGACTGCTTCGATCACGTGGATTGGGATATGTTCCGCATTGCGTCCAACAACAACATTGACGAATATGCTGATTCGGTGAGCGAGTTCATTAGAAAGTGCATTGGCGATGTCGTACCCACAGCGACAATTAAAACATTCCCAAACCAGAAACTGTGGATTGATGGCAGCATTCGCGTGAAACTGAAAGCGCGAACCACTGCTTTTAACCAGGGCAAGGTGACCGGAAACATGACCGAATACAAACAGTGTAGCTATTCCCTCCGCAAGGCAATCAAACAAGCTAAGTGCCAGTATAGAGACAAAGTAGAGTCGCAATTCAACAGCTCAGACACAAGAGGTATGTGGCAGGGTCTACAGTCAATCACGGATTACAAAAAGAAAACCAGCCCCGTCGCGGACCAGGATGTCTTGCTCCCAGACAGTCTAAATAACCTTTTTGCTCGCTTTGAGGACAATACAGTGCCACTGACACGGCCCGCTACCAAAACCTGCGGGCTCTCCTTCACTGCATCCGATGTGAGTAAAACATTTAAACGTGTTAACCCTCGCAAGGCTGCAGGCCCAGACGGCATTCCCAGCCACGTCCTCAGAGCATGCGCAGACCAGCTGGCTGGTGTGTTTAAGGACATATTCAATCAATCCTTATCCCAGTCTGCTGTTCCCACATGCTTCAAGAGGGCCACCATTGTTCCTGTTCCCAAGAAAGCTAAGGTAACTGAGCTAAACAACTACCGCCCCGTAGCACTCACTTCTCGTCATCATGAAGTGCTTTGAGAGACTAGTCAAGGACCATATCACCTCCACCCTACCTGACACCCTAGACCCACTCCAATTTGCTTACCGACCCAATAGGTCCACAGACGACGCAATCGCAACCACACTGCACACTGCCCTAACCCATCTGGACAAGAGGAATACCTATGTGAGAATGCTGTTCATCGACTACAGCTCAGCATTTAACACCATAGTACCTTCCAAACTCGTCATCAAGCTCGAGACCCTGGGTCTCGACCCCGCCCTGTGCAACTGGGTCCTGGACTTCCTGACGGGCCGCCCCCAGGTGGTGAGGGTAGGTAACAACATCTCCACCCCGCTGATCCTCAACACTGGGGCCCCACAAGGGTGCGTTCTGAGCCCTCTCCTGTACTCCCTGTTCACCCACGACTGCATGGCCATGCACGCCTCCAACTCAATCATCAAGTTTGCGGACGACACTACAGTGGTAGGCTTGATTACCAACAACGACGAGACGGCCTACAGGGAGGAGGTGAGGGCCCTCGGAGTGTGGTGTCAGGAAAATAACCTCACACTCAACGTCAACAAAACAAAGGAGATGATTGTGGACTTCAGGAAACAGCAGAGGGAGCACCCCCCTATCCACATCGACGGGACAGTAGTGGAGAAGGTGGAGAGTTTTAAGTTCCTCGGTGTACACATCACGGACAAACTGAATTGGTCCACCCACACAGACAGCGTTGTGAAGAAGGCGCAGCAGCGCCTCTTCAACCTCAGGAGGCTGAAGAAATTCGGCTTGTCACCATAAGCACTCACAAACTTCTACAGATGCACAATCGAGAGCATCCTGTCGGGCTGTATCACCGCCTGGTACGGCAACTGCTCCGCCCACAACCGTAAAGCTCTCCAGAGGGTAGTGAGGTCTGCACAACGCATCACCGGGGACAAACTACCTGCCCTCCAGGACACCTACACCACCCGATGTCACAGGAAGGCCATAAAGATCATCAAGGACAACAACCACCCGAGCCACTGCCTGTTCACCCCGCTATCATCCAGAAGGCGAGGTCAGTACAGGTGCATCAAAGCAGGGACCGAGAGACTGAAAAACAGCTTCTATCTCAAGGCCATCAGACTGTTAAACAGCCACCACTAACATTTAGTGGCCGCTGCCAACATACTGACTCAACTCCAGCCACTTTAATAATGGGAATTTGATGGAAATTATGTAAAAATGTATCACTAGCCACTTTTAACAATGCCACTTAATATAATGTTTACATACCCTACATTACTCATCTCATATGTATATGTATATACTGTACTCTATATCATCTACTGCATCTTGCCATCTTTATGTAATACATGTATCCCTTGCCACTTTAAACTATGCCACTTTATGTTTATATACCCTACATTACTCATCTCATATGTATAGACTGTATACCATCTACTGCATTTTGCCTATGCCGTTCTGTACCATCACTCATTCATATATATTTATGTACATATTCTTTATCCCTTTACACTAGTGTGTATAAGGTAGTAGTTGTGGAATTGTTAGGTTAGATTACTTGTTGGTTATTACTGCATTGTCGGAACTAGAAGCACAAGCATTTCGCTACACTCGCATTAACATCTGCTAACCATGTGTATGTGACAAATAAAATTTGATTTGATTTGATTTGTCCCTGTCTCAGGCTGTAGTCCCCACCTGCTATAAGGAGACCACCATTGTCCCAGTGCCCAAGAAAAACAAGCTGACATGCCAAAATGACTATCGCCCTGTCGCGCTCACCTCGGTCATCAGGAAGTGCTCCAAGAGGCTTGTCAAGGACCAGATCAAGGCATGCCAGGTACACTGGATCCACTCCAATTTGCCTACCGCTCCAACAGATCCACGAAAGATGCCATTTCTATCGCTATTCACATGGCCGTAACACATCTGGACAAGAGGAACACCTATGTGAGAATGTTGTTCATTGACTACAGTTAAGCATTCAACACTATTGTTCCATCGAAGCTTGACACCAAGCTCAGAGCCCTGGATCTGGACACAACCCGCAACTGGATCCTTAACTTTCTGACAGGAAGACCACAGGCTGTGAACATTGGCAACAACACCTCCTCCACATTGACTCTTAACACAGGGCAACCCCAGGGGTGTCTCATCATTACTCTGCTGTACTCCTTGTTCACCCACGAGTTGACCGAGAACCCATGGTCACTCTGACAGAGCTCTAGAGCTCCTCTGTGGAGATGGGAGAACCTTCCAGAAAGACAACCACCTCTGCAGCACTTCACCAATTTAGGCCTTTTATGGTAAAATGGCCAGATGGAAGCCACTCAGTTAAAGGTACATGACAGCCCGCTTGGAGTTTGCCAAAAGGCACCTAAAGGACTCTCAGACCATGAGAAACAAGATTGTCTGGTCTGATGAAACCAAGATTGAACTCTTTGGCCTGAATGCCAAGCGTCACGTCTGGAGGAAACCACTGTGAAGCATTGTGGTGGCAGCATCATGCTGTGGGGATGTTTTTTAGCGGTAAGGACTGGGAGACTTGTCAGGATTGAGGGAAAGATGAGATGTAGCGAAGTACAGAGAGATCCTTGATGAAAACCTGCTGCAGAGCGCTCAGGACCTCAGACTGGGGCCGAAGGTTCACCTTCCAACAGGACCTGATGATCACCAATGGTCACCTTCTAGCAGCTATATCCCTAGTTTCAGTCTACTAATTATCCTCTGAAGATTCTAGCCACGTCCATGCTAGGCAGAAGAACATCGGTGTTTTATCTCTGAACAGTGAAAAGATTGTTTCTCTACCGCCTGTTGGATAAGGGGAACCTTATGTGGTTCCCCTTAGTGGAGACTAGAGATCCTGACTGCCAATGTGTCACCGTCAAGGAAAAGCCAAGTCTTGACTATAAACATGTTTTTATTTGCAAAATAGAAATGATAATATCAATCTCTAATTAAATAAAATATCATATTAAAAGTTTACAAGATAAGCCACGACAATAAAACAAAAAATCCCAAACCTCCCCTTGGAAATGGTGATGAAATCAGTTCAATAATAGGGGGGGTGCACTGTATTGCATCCCCCCACCCCAAACAGTGTTCAAAAGTAAAACAAATAATAAAATACAACAACTCCCTGGAAATAAAATATATTAAAATAAGTGTACAACGTAAGACATAAGTTAAAGTATTTTAAAAGATTCCCATGTCCCCTGCCAAAAAATAAGCAAAATATTTACAAAAAAATATATGGGGGATTGGAAATGATACTGACAATAACATTGATGGAAGCTACAATCCATCTGCAATATTAAAGCTGATCTTTAATATTGAAAAACGTCAACCCTTTGGGCACTTTGGAAGAGGTGGGGCTGAACAAGTCACAGCTGTGGGTTTTCCTCCAAGTCTTATGGTTCAAAACTGTCTGATACTGTGATCTGAACCAACTGACATTCAGCCAGTTACAAGGGCTTGTGGTGTGATCTAACGCAGAAACCAACTTCCTGATCAAGTTCTGTGTCGCCATGATCAAAAGAGAGGGCTCTCCCTGTCGCCAACAGCTGTTGTTGTGCTTTCTGTCTTAGTTTGCCTTCCTATCTGGCAAACAGAGCTACGCCCTTTAGCAGGAATGACAGCTCAATAAGTGGATCCCTTTTGGAAATAGATGGAGTGTCGCGGCCCTGGCCCATCTATTGTGCTAACCCTATCATTTAGAACTAATCAATATTGACAGAGGAAAAACACCTAGCTGACTGTGAGGGGGTAGAGACATCCATGCTGCGCCTTGTTGACTCTGTTAGAAAGGGAAATGGATAGCTAGAGAGAGGGAGAGAATCAATGTGCGATGGGAGGGGGGGTTAAGAAACTGTAAGCAATCCATTCCCCCCTCTATTAGTCTTTACCCTTGTTTGTGTTTTTTTGGAACAGAACAGCGGCCAGGGGAAATGAAGTAAATTGATTAGGCAGTGGGGATGGATGCACAGCGATTTGAAAGCTCTGCCCATGGTCCCTCTGGAAACAGTAATGAATGTTGTGTTGAGGTGCACATATTTTGAAAACCCTCTCTCTCCGGGTTTGTTCTCTTTCCATTATTCCTATCATTTGGCCTCTCCCTCTTTAGTTCCTCACTTATTCTCCCTTCTTTCTTCTCCCTAGTGCTCTTCTTCCTTTCTCATTCTTTTACTTGTTATTTTGTGCACTCTCTCTTTCTCCCCCTCTCCTCAGTCTTCTTGAGCAGTCTAAGTCAAATTAAATGCAACCTGATGAAGTGATTATTATTTTAAAAGTGTGTCTGTCTTCCCACAGATGGAGGAGGGCAGTCGTGCAGTGCATCTGGGGACTCTGATCGCCCCCATGGTGGAGGAAGGGGAGGACTGGAAGACGTTGGAGATCCCTCCCCCTGGGGCAGCCGTGCCCACCCAGGCTCCTCCTCCTGCAGCTGCAGCCCCTCCCCCTCCGATGGCCTGCTCTGCACCCCCACCACCTCTCCCCAGAGTAGCCCCCACAGGACTGTGAGTCTCACCTCCTTGGCATGAACCCCTAAAGAGCAGAGGCCTACCTCAACCCTATCGAATACCTTTGAGATGAATTGTAACGCGGACTGCGAACCAGGCATAATTGCCCAACATTAGTGCCCGACCTCAATAATGCTTGTGGCTGAATGGAAGCAAATCACCGTAGCAATGTTCCAAACATCTAGTGGAAAGCTTTCCCAGGAGAGTGTAGGCTGTTATAGTAGGGGAGACCAACTCCATATTAATGCCCATGATTTTGGAATGAGATGTTCGATGAGCAGGTGTCTACATACATTGTGATAGTGTGTAACACACTGTTACAAACAGACATAATACACTGACATATTGACCAGATAAATACTCGACAGTCTGAAAAAATAGATTGGTTCCTACATCTACCATAGTCATGCACAACCTTCCAATTTATTATATTTAAATGGTTCTAAAGTAGAAAAAGAAAGAAGGAAGCGCTGCTAAGGTACACAATAGTAGGTTTTGATAGACAGAAGGTGCTCTTTGGTAAATTGGTCATCAAAAAGAAAGGAGGACCAAGGCACTCTTTACATAATTAATTAAAATGCTTTAATTTGTATTGGAGCCGAAACGCGTCTGTTTTTCTATCTTTGTTTCTAAAGACTGTAGCTATGTATTCTGAAAGTTTATCTGGCCAGGCAAAAGAGGATAGGCTTCAGCTCTAGTCTAGTTCCTCTGGAGTTTTTTTTTGTTACCAATGAGGCAGCTGCTTGCAGGCCAGTCAAGTTCTTCCACACCGATCTCGACAAACCATTTCAGTTTGGACTTCGCTTGTGCATGGGGGCATTGTCATGCTGAAACAGGAAAGGGCCTTCCCAACTTTTGCCACAACGTTGGAAGCACAGAATCATCTAGAATGTCATTGAATGCTGTAGCCTTAAGATTTCCCTTCACTGGAACTAAGGGGTCTAGCCCGAACCATGAAAAACAGCCCCAGACCATTATTCCTCCTCCACCAAACTTTACAGTTGGCGCTATGGTTTGGGCAGGTGGTGTTCTCCTGGCATCCGCCAAACTCCGATTCGTCCGTCGGACTGCCAGATGGTGAGGCCTGATTCATCACTCCAGAGAACACATTTCCACTGCTCCAGAGACCAATGGCGGTGAGCTTCACACCACTTTAGCCGAGGCTTGGCATTGCGCATGGTGATCCAAGGTTTGTGTGCGGCTGCTCAGCCATGGAAACCTGTTTCATGAAGCTCCTGACAAACAGTTCTTGTGCTGACGTTGCTTCCAGAGGCAGTTTGGAACTCTGTAGTGAGTGTTGCAACCGAGGACAGACAAATGTTACGCGCTACGTGCTTCAGCACTTGGAGTTCTCGTTCTGTGATCTTACCACTTTGCGGTTGATCCGTCGTTTCTCCTAGAAGTTTCCACTTCACAATAACAGCACTTACAGTTGACCGGGGCAGCTCCAGCAGGGCAGAACGTTGATGAGCTGACTTGTTAGAAAGGTGGCATCCTATGACGGTGCCACGTTGAAAGTCGCTGAGCTCATCAAGAAGGCCATTCTCCTGCCAATGTTTGTCTATGGAGATTACATGACTGTGTGCTCAACTTTATACACCTTTCAGCAGCGGGTGTGACTGAAATAGCAGAATTCACTCATTTGAAGGGGTGTCCACATACTTGTATATACAGTGTATGTTAAAATGTATTTGGATTATACATTGAATTTGTATGTTTAAAACTTCTTATGGCTGCAATCCCGTTAACGGGATCGATATGACAACAGCCAGTGAAAGTGCAGGGCGCCAAATTCAAAACAACAGAAATCTCATAATTTAAATTCCTCAAACATACATGTATCTTATAGCATTTTAAAGGTAATCTTGTTGTTAATCCCACCAAAGTGTCCGATTTCAAATAGGCTTTTCAGCGAAAGCACCACAATCGATTATGTTAGGTCACCACCAACTCACAGAAAAATTCTGCCATTTTTCCAGCCAAAGATAGGAGTCACAAAAAGCACAAATAGAGATAAAATGTATCACTAGCCTTTGATGATCTCCATCAGATGACACTCATAGGACTTCATGTTACACAATACATATATGTCTTGTTCGATTAAGTTCATATTTATATCCAAAAACCTTCGTTTACATTGGCGCCATGTTCAGAAATGCCTCCAAAATATCCGGAGAAATTGCAGAGAGCCACGTCAAATAACAGAAATACTCATCAGAAACTTTGATGAAAGATACATGTTTCACATAGAATTAAAGATAAACTTGTTCTTAATGCAACCGCTGTGTCAGATTTCAAAAAGCTTTACGGCAAAACACAATATTCAATAATCTGAAAACAGCGTTCAGCCATAAAAGCAAGCCATACAGTTACCCGCCAAATTGTGCAGTCAACAAAACTCATAAAAAGCTTTATAAATCTTTACTTACCTTTGCTGATCTTTGTCGGAATGCACTCCCAGGACTCCCACTTCCACAAGAAATGTTCGTTTTTTTTCTCGGTAATGTCCATCATTTATGTCCAAATAGCTATTTTTGTAGCGTGTTTGGTAAACAAATCCAACGTCAGGGAAGCGCATTCACTAAAACCTGACGAAATGTCCAAAAATTCTGTATCAGTCCGTAGAAACATGTCAAGCGATGTATTGAATCAATCTTTAGAATGTTTTTAACATAAATCTTGAATAACGTTCCAACCGGAGAATTACATTGACTTCAGATGAGCGATGGAACAGAGCTCCCTCTCATGTGAACGCGCATGGTCAAAGAATGGTCAGGTCATGGCAGACCTAACTAATTCCCCTCTCATTCGGCCCATCTCACAGTAGAGGCATCAGACAAGGTTCTACAGACTGTTGACATCTAGTGGAAGCCGATGGAAGTGCAAACTCATCCATATCTCGCTGTGATTTCAATGGGATCTTGGTTGAAAATCGAACAGCCTCAGAATGTCCACTTCCTGTTTGGATTTTTTCTCAGGTTTTTGCCTGCCATATGAGTTCTGTTATACTCACAGACATAATTCAAACAGTTTTAGAAACGTCAGAGTGTTTTCTATCCAATACTAATAACAATATGCATATATTAGCAACTATGACTGAGGAGCAGGCCGTTTACTCTGGGCACCTCTGTGCACCTTTCATCCAAGCTACTCAATACTGCCCCTGCAGCCATAAGAAGTTATGGACTCTTGGAAAATTATTCCAAATGAGGACTAAAAGAGATCCTAATACAATAGAATATTCTCTGACCAATCAGGACATTACGGTGAGACTAACTTTGTGTGTGTCCCTCGGTCCCTGTCTTTCTGTGTGTGTGTTTTGTCTTCTCCCCCCAGGTTGCGGCTGAGCACGGCAGCCAGACACATCCTGGACACACACGGTCTGGAATCCCCAGCTGGCCACACCCACTGGACACATGTGTATCGTGTGTATATCGTCACTCAAGGAGTGAGTAGTTCACACAAGCTGTATTCAGGGTTGTGAAATGTTCCAAATGTTGCAGATAGTAATGTAATGAATATGGTGTACATGAGTCCCCTATTCTAATCTATCTCTAATCTAGCTACATGGCAGACGATCATATCATTATCGTGTAAGTACAGAGTGTGGGCACTGGGTGGTATATACTGAGTATACAAACATTAAGAACGCAAGCTCTTTCCATGACAGACCAGGTGAAAGCTATGATCCCTTCTTGATGTCACTTGTTAAATCCACTTCAATCAGTGTAGATGAAGGGGGGGAGACAGGATAAAGAAGGATTTTTAAGCCTTCTTGGTGCCAGGTGTACCGGTTTGTGTCAAGAACTGCAACGCTGCTGGGTTTTTCATGCTAAACAGTTTCTTGTGTGTATTAAGAATGGTCCACCACCCAATGGACATGCAGCCTACTTGACAGAACTGTGGGATGCATTGGAGTCATGGGCCAGCATCCCTGCTTTCGACACCTTGTAGAGTCCATGCCCTGACAAATTAAGGCTTTTCTGAGGACAAATGGAGGGGAGGAGGGGTGTAACTAAATATTAGGAAGGTTTTCCTAATGTTTGTAATACTCACTGTATGTGTTATACAACACTGAACAAGGTCAATGAAAGAGTGCAGATATCTCTGAGGAGGAAATAATGAAGGTTCCGTTTGAGACAAACATTCATGTCCCGGGATGATAATGTTTTTTACTAGGGGTGGTGTTGGAGGATAGAAAGCTGTGCAGGTCAAAGAACTTCCAGGTATAATCAATAAGAGGCCAGATTAAAGCTGATGCTCACATCAGAAATAAGCACACACATTATTGGAAAATGCAGAGCTGACAATTTCTTACTTCAGAAAACCAAGAGTGACAGTGTGAATGAAAGGGAGAGAGAAAGAGCGAGCAAGGTATGAAGTTAGTGAGGGAAGTGACAGAATTTGAAAAGGTAAGGGAGTTGCAATGTGCTTTAATCTTATGGCTGCAGTCCCGATATCGGGACTGCAGCCAAATACAAATACCAGAAATCTCATAATTAAAATTCCTCAAACATACATGTGTCTTATATAATTTTAAAGGTAATCTTGTTGTTAATCCCACCAAAGTGTCCGATTTCAAATAGGCTTTTCAGCGAAAGCACTACAAACGATTATGTTAGGTCACCACAAAACCAAAAATAATCACAGCCATTTTTCCCAGCTAAATATAGCTTCACAAAAACCAGAATAGAGATAAAATGAATGACTAACCTTCGATTATTTTCATCAGATGACACTCATAGGACTTCATGTTACACAATACATGCATGTTTTGTTTGATTAAATTCATATTTATATCAAAAAATCTGAGTTTACATTGAGGCTACAAGATTCACTAAATGCAAAAACATCAAGTGACTTTGCATAGCCCATCGTTTAAACATGAATACTCATCATAAATACAGATGATAATACAAGTTATACACATTGAATTATAGATATACCTCTCCTTAATGCAACCGCTATGTCAGATTTCAAAAAAACTTTACGGAAAAATAATTGCACGCTATAATCTGAGACGGTGCTCAAAGTAGCATACAACAGCTGCAAAGATAGCGTCACTATAAACAATAAAATACATGATAAATATTCCATTACCTTTGTTGATTAGGATCAGAAAGCACACCAGGAATCCCAGGTCCACAATAAATGTTTGTTTTGGTCGAAAAAATCCATTATTTATGTCCAAATACCTTCTTTTGTTAGCGCGTCTGGTTTACATATCCAAACGCTAATTCTGGTCAGCGTTATATCGGACAAAAACTTAAAAATGTGATATTACCGGTCGAAGAAACATTTCAAACTAAGTACTGAATCAATCATTAGGATGTTTTTAACATATAGCTTCAATAAAGTTCCAACCGGAGTATTCCTTCTTGTCTGCGTGAGCAATGGAACGTCAGTGCCTTGCATGAGGAAAAGGCATGATCAGCGCATGGCTGCTTGATGGACACCTGACTGATTCTGCTCTCATTCTCTCCCACAACATCATAGAAATCTCATTGGAATTTCTATTGATTGCTGACATCTAGTGGAACCCCTAGGCAGTGCAACATCAGTCATAACTCAATTGGATTTCTTAAAGGACTCTGGTGAATACAGACAAGCTCAGATTTCTGACTTCCTGTTTTGATTTCAACTCAGGATTTTGCCTGCCAATATGAGTTCTGTTAATCTCACAGACATAATTCAAACAGTTTTAGAAACTTTGGAGTGTTTTCTATCCAATACTAATAATAATATGCAAATATTAGGAACTATGACTGAGGAGCAGGCCGTTTGAAATGGGCACCTTTCATCCAAGTTACTCAATACTGCCCCTGCAGCCATAAAAAGTTAACCCTGTTATGTGGGTGGGCTCACACAAGAGGAAGCTGTGAAACTGCGCACACACAGACACACACACGCTTCTAATGGCCACCTGCTGTCACGTGGGTCTGATGGAACGTTCTCATTTCCCACCTCATACCCTGCTGGGAATCTCATTAAGACACAGCTGTCTCCATGGCAACCCAGTCTCTGGAGCTCACTGGTGGCCATAGAAACACAGACCATATGTTTTGGGAGACGTGTGTGCGTATCTGTGTGTTTCCGTGTGTCATTTTGTTTGTTTGTCATGTTTGTACACGTGTGTCATTTTGTTTGTTAGTCGTGTTTGTGTCTGTGAAAGAAAGAGTGTAAGGAGATACTGTATATGGAACCACACCCGACGCAGAAAGTTCACCTAAGGTAAACAATGCAGCAAAGTATTTAGCCTACTTTAGTGAGGGGAGATGACCAGGTAAAGGAAACCTAATCCCTATCCATGCTTACCTTGACATTTGATAGGCTATGTGACATGGTTTCATGTGTCCTTTGTTAAAAACATGCTCGGTTACAGTATATTGGTTATTTTGTCACCCAAACTTTGTCGATGCTCTTGACCTAGCCCTGTTTTCTTAGACTTAAAGGATTTTTTTATTTATTTTTGCATCATAATTTCAGAAGATGTTGATAATATATCTCCCGCTAATAGTGGAATGATAGTGTTTCTCAGTATAACTTTTCAGTAACAAAAAATATCATTTTTACAGCTGTTTGAAGCTGGTGGACTAAAACCAAAAGTATGTTTTGTCTCGGAATTCAATAAGAGGGATGATCACAGTTGTGTCCCGATGTGTCTGTCTTCACTTGTAGTCTACTTCTTAGCTGAAATGCCTGTGAGAAGGACCCGATCACGTGACGGACATTGGCTAATTAGAATTGAGATATCTGAGAGAGCCATGTGAGTGAGAGGTGCTTCGGAGCACGGCAGCTGGCAGAAGGGAGTTATAATTATTATATTCCGCCCAAGGCCACAACGGCCACTTTGGCCGCAGAAGGCATGGATTTTTTTAGGCGGGCATTATGGCCACACAAGGGGGATTCCGCCTTGAAATTTGAGGCATAGTGAGAATAATATCAAGTGCTTGTCAAATTGTGAATGAGAGACTGATGAAGATTGTGCAGCCTGCACAAGAAACAAATTAGAGCTCATGTCTTTCATGTGACTTTTTCCAAATCATCATTTGTCGCATCATTCAGCCTTAGAATGTATTAAACATTTTAACATATAGTCCAACGTTTGTATCACAACTAAAGTTGCATAAACAATTATAAATTAAGCATAGGAAGACTTGTTTCTTTGTTAACCGCTCAACACAGAATAGCCAAATGTGCGCACTTTGGAGAAAATATTCTTTCTATTTTATTCAGCTATGTTCAGTTGTGTTCTTCATACTATAAAATAATAAAAAATAATGCCATGGAATTCTAAGCAAATCTTGTGTGCTAAATGAACCAGTGTAGCCCACAGACATATGCCATAGCCATACCAGGGCTTAACATAAGGACGACTCAGAGTATGCTATTCTGTTCTGAAATAGACTACATTTTCTTCATATCATGTTTCTTTAGACCTGTCTAAAATAAAACATATTTATTGTGAAGGTGTAGGCTGTATTAAGTGGATTTATTAGACTTTTTAAAATGTAGATGTTCTAGAGGTCTGCATCAGTGGCTTGTAGGCTACGCATGGCACCCAGGAGATGCTGGACGTGTTTATGTTAATTAACAGTCAATTACCGTAAGACCGGCAGTTATTTGCTTCACAATCACCGGGTGACTACATTTCAGGACCGCATCAGTCCTAGGTGCGTACCACGTGAGTCTTGTCAGCCAGGTTAATTCAGTGATTGACTATACCAATATCCCTCATACACACCCAATATAGCAGGGAAGTAATTCAAAACAAACATGCGGACACTCCCACTCTGTTAAGTAACCCTTCAGTAAGTTTTCTAACTAAAATAAACAGATGCGATGTGGAGTGGTGATATGACAGCTCTGACACAAACTCAACTGTGATATCATTAGTCTCTCTGTCTCTCTCTATATATATTTAATTCAATTCAAAGGATCTTTATTGGCATGGGAAACATATGTTTATATTGCCAAAGCAAGTGAAATGTACAATAAACAAAAATTAAATAAACAATCAGAAATGAACAGTAAACAGTACTCTGTCTCTTTCTCTCTCTCACTCTCTCGCTCTCTCTCCCTTTATCTGTCTGTCTCTCTCTTTCTCTCTGTGTCTTTTCCTCTACTCATCTTAATTTCATGGAGAAGAGGAAGGTCCTGTGTTTCTGGGGAACATTGTTTACTATGAAACTCAAGAGGAGGGAAGTGTGTGGGGTGTAGGTGGGAGAAAAAGGGCTTGATAGGCTTTCAAGCTTTCATTCCCCCTGCCATGTTTATCCAAACACAATGACAGGCATGTGGCTGCTGTCTTTTCTCCCCCTCTCTAAGACTGACAGGTATGGCATGTTTAGAGAACACATATGACTGGGTAGCTACAGATGGATAAAGCACCACTACCTATCTCTACCATGCTTCACCTCACCTCAATGACTTGGAAATGACTATTTATCACTTGCTGGATGTGTTTCAGCATAATAAATGGTCAATGGGATTGATTTACACAAGTATGATACATGAATATCGTAGCATGGATATTATTTCATAATATCTGTGGTAATGCCCTTTTCTAGGCTGTAAATTAGACTATTGGGTGTTCACCAGCTAATGTCACATTACGTAATAGGTTATCATGTGAGGGCATGTTCTTGTATAAGCATATAGTGGACTTTGTCTTTAAAAAGTGAACATTTAGATTTAGTCTGCCTCAGAGGGAAGTGTGTCTAAACCAGCCATATTGTCTTCATATAACAAGGGTATTATAGTCGATTATGTCCCCCGTTGTTAACATCAATACCAAGTTAAAGGCACAACCACCATTTCAGAGTGCTACTGTATGTTTGCCTGCCGGATGGTAGAGAAATGCTGTAGAGTTTTTTTTAATGCTGCTGATTTATAGTGTTTTTATGGGAACGGTTGGTTCAGAAATACAAACATTTGTCCACGGAAGTCTGTGGTCGTAAGTTATTTCAAGGCATGCTGTACATTTACTTTAGGTAGACTTTTGATTTATTCTCCACCTGTCCGCAGCATACATTTTCTAGATGTCTTATAGCCCTCTGATAAGTGGTGTGAAAACTCTAAGCTTTAGTTTTACCAACATCAGCATTACGTTTTATGCCTTTACAGTATACCTCAACACAGAATTCCTTTCATAGAATGATAGACCATGGTAGATCTAGTGTTTGATGATGAGAGACTCAGATCTTTCCCTCTCTGTGGGGACATGAGGCTTTTCTTCACTGGAAGGAAGAGGTTTTCATGATCATCACTCTGTCCCAGATGGCAGTGTAGTCTGGGTTTGACTCAGGACAGTCGGGGGGGGGGGGGGGGGGGGGGGGGGGGGAGGGAGTTGTGCATGCGTGTGTCTGTGGTGTGTCTGTCTGTCTGTCTGTCTATGCGTGCGTCTTTAATCATATTCCAGTCACCTCCTCGTAGAATTTGAGGCTCTTTTGCCTTGTCTGTCTGTCAGTGGGAGTGTAAATGGCCTGTGTGAAAATCAGATGTCTTGTGATGGATCAGCCAGCCAGTGAGCCAGCTAGCAGCACACAGTAGCCTATCAGTGGATGATGTCATCGCCACACACTGGGGACTGGGCTCAGGATTTATGAGCTGATCAATTGATGTTCTCATCAAATGGAAAAGACACTTCATATTACTTTGGGATTTATGGAGAACTGTACCTCACTCCATCATACAGAGGAATAGGAGGATATTTGGTAGATATTTGGTACATGTATATTGTGGGGTTATTCTTCAAGTTATAATGTGAAAATCTCCCTGTGCAGCCCTCGTCCCTTTTAAAGAAACTCCACAGGGAGGTAATGACATAGTCAGTGGTGTTAAATCTCATATCTCCTCTTGTTCACTGGCTGGGCTCGCCGTGTTCTCTTAGCCTGAATAGGAGCTGTCATGCGAATTCAGATGCGCATGTATCAGCAGAATGGGTAGGGAGAGAGGAGTGGCAGGTAGTGATTTGGCCACCCAGGCAAATTGGCTCAGGTTTTCAGAGGGCATGTAGCTTCCTGTAGCTTACCTAACCTGAAGGAACCGGGCTCTTCTGCCTGCCTGCTTACTCTGCAATTATTAGTGAATGCGTTCGCTCCTGCACATTTGTTTGTGTGTGTCTCTCATGTGTGGTTAGACAATTTCCAACATTCCAACAAGGTCCCCACCAACAATAACCAAGAACAATGAGAGTGAGGTAAGGAGAGAGGGAGGGAAAGAGAGAGGGACTACATGGAAAGGGAAAATGAGAGCAGGGTGTGGCCCCAGCCTTCTCCCGGCTGTATGAACAAGGGCAGCAGGGGCAGCTGGCTCAGACAAAGATGTGGGGTTGGAGGGCCTCAGTGCACTGGTGTGAAACTAGAGACCTCTGAGCAATCACACCTGATACCTGCCTCACCCTCCTTGCCCCACCTCCCGGCTTTGACACACCCTCCCTGAAAGCAAAGATTAGGAATACTGGGGCAGAACTTTCCTACTCTATTTACATCTCTTTTTCCTCTTCTTAGTTTCTCTTCCTCCATCTCTCCCCCACCCTTTACTTTCACATGTCCACACTGCTCTCTTTGTAGGAGTGACGGTGTCATTGTTTAGAGCCTAATTGGCAGTGTCTGGTCATAAAGGTGACAATGTTAATTGTATTTTATTTTATTTGATCATTTCAAATAAATCCTAATGTTGCAGCAGGTGGGTTGTTTCATGTAACCAGTCCCTTTTGAAGTAGAAATTGTGCACCAATATTGAATTTAAAAGCATGTTAAATGAAATGAAGTGCTCTTTAATATAGACCACATGGCGAATTCAAGATTACGTTTTTTATATGACTAAATTCTTGCTAAAGTGCAGGTCAACTTTCATTTTAATATGGTGGAACTATTCCTTTTTTATTTTTATCTAAAGAAGTGTTGATCATCTAATAGTCAAATCATCGTGTAAAAGCAGGTGAGCTGATTCTACTCTTTTTGGCCATTTTCTGGTGTTTTGTGGTGGAAAACTGAGTGGGTCGATCACAAAACGTCAAACCCTGTTATCCATACAGTGTCTTCAGAAAGTATTCACACCCCTTTACTTTTTCCACATTTTGTTGTGTTACAGCCTGAATTTAAATTTGATTAAATTTAGATTTTTTTTTACTGGCCTACCCATTAATGCCCCATAATGTCAAACTGGAATTATGTTTTTAGAAAATTAATAACAAATTAATTGTTTACAAATTAATAAAAAATGTAAAGCTGAAATGTCTCGAGTCAACAAGTATTCAACCCCTTTTTTATGGCAAGCCTAAATAAGTTCAGGAGTAAAAATGTGCTTAACAAGTCTAATAATAAGTTGTCTGGACTCACTCTGTGCTCAATAACAGTGTTGAACATGATTTTTTAACAACTACCTCATCTCTGTACCCCACACATACAATTATCTGAAAGGTCCCTCAGTCGAGCAGTGGATTTCAAGCACAGATTCAACCACAAAGACCAAAGAGGTTTTCCAATGCCTCGCAAAGGGCACCTATTGGTAGATGGGTAACAAAAAATCAGATATTGAATATCCCTTTGAGAACGATGAAGTTATTAATTACATTTTGGATGGTGTATCAATACACCCATTCAGTACAAAGATGGCGTCCTTCCTAACTCAGTTTCCGGAGAGGAAGGAAACTGCTCAGGTATTTTACCATGAGGCCAATGGTGACTTTAAAACAGTTACAGAGTTTAATGGCTGTGATAGGAGAAAACTGAGGATGGATCAACAACATTGTAGGTACTCCACAATACTAACCTAATTGACAGAGTGAAAAGAAGGACGCCTGTACAGAATACAAATATTTTAAATTTGCATCCTGTTTGCAACAAGGCACTAAAGTAATGCAGCAAAAAAAATGGCTAACAAATTAACTTTATGTCCTGAATACAAAGTGTTATGTTTGGGGCAAATCCAACACACACATCGCTGTTCCACTCTTCATATTTTCAAGCATGGTTGTGGCTGCATCATGTTATAGGTATGCTTGTCATCGGCAAGGATTAGGATGGGGTTTTTTTTTAGATGAAAAGAAACCGAATACAGCTAAGCACAGGTTGATCAACAACCAATTTGACAGAGCTTGAAGAATTTTGAAAAGAATAATGGCTCTTAGAGAATAAGGTTGTAAGAGACTTGTATTGGGGATGTTGAATATTTATCTAATCAAGATATATTCGTTTTTATTTGTTTACTATTTTTTACAAATATTTTTTTTTAAATAAACTTTGACCATTAAGATGGCTGCCGACTTTGAACCATGCCAGGTGCCTTTCTGACAAACCACATTAATTATGCTTCAGGAACTCTTGATGAAACTAATGATAATCAGAGTCAGGTTTTGTTTTCACTCAGTGGTTGTGATTGGTCGTTGGATTGATAAAGATAATAATTTGGAGAGCGATGTGTGGGCGTTGTTGACGTCATTCGTTGCTCATATTTGTTCTGTTGGTTTTTTATTTACCTACATCTCCTAACTTGTTCAGCCTGCCCAGTGTGCCCATGTGATATGCATGCTCTGTTTGTCCGATGAGAGAGTGAATGCATCTGACATCCGATCCTGGCCTCCATTGTGGGGCAGTGTTTGTTTATGATTGGTGAGTGCTTCTCTTCTCACGTCCAATCTCTGTGCTGGTCCTAGGAGTATTTCATAACCGAGAGTTACCACTTTTGCTCTTGACTCCGGTCTGCGGTTGAGATACATTTAGATATTAGTGTTTTCTCCCCCAAAGCCAAGCAGGGTCCATATCAATAGGCCCAGTCACTCAGGGAAGGCCAGAGTTGGATGTTTACGCTGGGATAGAAAGTACATCATGTATGCTTTCCTCAGACCTTCAATAACACAACACAGCTAAATAGCTGCTTAGTGCCTAGCTACCTACCTACATACTGGTGTTTCTGTATTTACTGTCATACTGCATACAGCTGTGTGAGAGCAAAGTGAGGGCAGTTTTTATTTCCATTATGAGTGTTTGCGCATATGGATGTTTGGACTGTAAGGGTGTCAGAGGAGTGGCCCAGTGTTCAGTCTTTTCAAAGCCCATGGTCCCAGATCCACCTTCCATGAGTCATACTGTACTCATAGCCTACATTACTTTGGTCTTGTTCAAATTATATTTACTTTGTATTGATCTGGGTAATAGGTGCAAGTGGTGGTGAATGTGTGGGTCTTTTCTATTTTGCTTCATTTGTTTAGTATATTCTCAACAACCTTGTGCCATTCTTTTCCTCTATAGAGATGACCTGAATCTCCTGAAAAAGTTTCCTGATTCCAAGGCAGCTCCAGTTACGATAGTCCCAGCAATGGCTGTCCCCAGTCCAATGGCCACCCCAGCACTTGCCCAACTCCCACCAGGCAGCAGGCCCATGTATCCCCCTCAATCCATACCTTGTAAGCCTGGAGCACCGGTAAGTACACACACACAGCAAACTGCCCTAGCACTAAACACTCACATTTCTAAATCGAGATCTACACAAAGTGCTCTTGGGCTAGAGCTTGATTTGGGATGGACAAAGTCTTCTAAGAAAGTGCATGACTGCCGTGCACCTGTATTCAGTGGAAAACATCATGAAGTTAGACGAGCGTGTTAACTTCATACCCATCCCGGATCCGGGAGCATCCTCATCAAAAAAGATGACTAGCATAGCCTAGCCTAACGGGACAGGGATATCATATAATATAATTTCATGAAATCACAAGTCCAATACAGCAAATGAAAGATAAACATCTTGTGAATCCAGCCATCATTTACGATTTTTAAAATGTTTTACAGCGAAAACACAATATGTATTTATATTAGCTAACCACAATAGCCAAACACACAACGGCATATTTTCACCATGTTTCCACCGCATAGGTAGCCTTCACAAAAACCACAAATAGAGATAAAGTGAATCACTAACCTAGAACAACTTCATCAGATGACAGTCTTATAACATCATGTTATACAATACATTTATGTTTTGTTCGAAAATGTGCATATTTAGAGCTGCAAATCGTGGTTAAACATTGTGAATACGTAGCAACAATTCGCCAGAATGTCCGGAGATATTTTGGACACTCACCTAATCTGACCAAATAACTCATCATAAACTTTACATAAAAATACTTGTTGTATGGCAAATGAAAGATACACTGGTTCTTAACTTCTTCTGGCTGCAAGCCCGAAGCCGGGCACAATATGACAACAGCCACTTCAAGTGCAGGGCGCGAAATTCAAAATATATTTTTTAGAAATATTTAACTTTCACACATTAACAAGTCCAATACAGCATATGAAAGATAAACATCTTGTGAATCCAGCCAACATGTCCGATTTTTAAAATGTTTTACAGCGAAAACACCACATATATTTATGTTAGCTCACCACCAAATACAAAAAAGGACAGACATTTTTCACAGCACAGGTAGCATGCACAAAGCCAACCTAACTAACCAAGAACCAACCAAACTAACCAAGAAACAACTTCATCAGATGACAGTCTTATAACATGTTATACAATAAATCTATGTTTTGTTCGAAAAATGTGCATATTTGAGGTATAAATCAGTTTTACATTGCAGCTACCATCACAGCTACCGTCACAAATAGGACCGAAGCAGCCAGAGTAATTACAGACACCAACGTCAAATACCTAAATACTCATCATAAAACATTTCTGAAAAATCGATGGTGTATAGCAAATTAAAGACAAACATCTTGTGAATCCAGCCAATATTTCCGATTTTTTAAGTGTTTTACAGCGAAAACACAATATAGCATTATATTAGCTTACTACAATAGCCTACCACACTACCGCATTCATTCATCAAGGCACGTTAGCGATAGCAATAGGCACGTTAGCGATAGCGAATAAACCAGCAAAAGATATATCATTTTTGACTAACCTTGATAAGCTTCATCAGATGACAGTCCTATAAAATCAGGTTATACATACACTTATGTTTTGTTCGAAAATGTGCATATTTAGAGCTGAAATCAGTGGTTATACATTGTGCTAACGTAGCGTCTTTTTCCCAGAATGTGCAGATATTTTTATGGCACTCAACTATTCTGACCAAATAACTATACATAAACGTTACTAAAAAATACATGTTGTATAGGAAATGATAGATACACTAGTTCTTAATGCAATCGCCGTGTTAGAATTCTAAAAATAACTTCATTACGACATCCAGCTTAGGTATAGCGAGAGAGTACCCAAAATCTGGGCGCAAACGACTATTTCACATGTTCGACAGATATATGAAATAGCATCATAAAATGGGTCCTACTTTTGATGATCTTTCATCAGAATGTTGTACAAGGGGTCCTTTGTCGGGAACAATCGTTGTTTGGATTTAGAATGTCCTCTTCTCCAGTCAATTAGCACGGAAAGCTAGCAAAGTGGCGCTAAGCTCTCCTTCCTGAACAAAGGCACACAACGCAACACGCCTAACGTCCCGAATAAATTTCAATAATCTAATAAAACTATATTGAAAAAACATACTTTACGATGATATTGTCACATGTATCAAATAAAATCAAAGCCGGAGATATTAGTCGTCCATAACGACAGCTTATCAGAAGGCAAATCCAGGTCCCTTCACGCGCTCTCCAGAAAACAGGAAACTGGTGACACGTCATGCCGAGAGCTTTTATTCGACCCCAGATCAAGTTACACACTCCATTTCTTCTCTCACTGCCTGTCGACATCTAGTGGAAGACGTATGAAGTGCATCTATACTAATAAATATCAAGGACATTAATAGGCAGGCCCTAGAACAGAGCATCGATTTCAGATTTTCCATTTCCTGTTAGGAAGTTTGCTGCAAAATGAGTTCTGTTTTACTCACAGATATAATTCAAACGGTTTTAGAAACTAGAGAGTGTTTTCTATCCAATAGTAATAATAATATGCATATTGTACGAGCAAGAATTGAGTACGAGGCCGTTTGAAATGGGCACCTTTTATCCGGCTACTCAATACTGCCCCTGCAGCCCAAACAGGTTAATACAACCGCTGTGTTAGATTTTTTTAAATAACTTTACCACAACATACAGCTTGGGTTATTGTGAGACAGTGCTCACCAACACGGCGGAGAATAGGAGTCAAAATATTACACAGAAATACGAAATAACATAAATGTTGTCTTACTTTTGCTGAGCTTCCATCAGAATGTTGTGCAAGGAGTCCTATTTCCAGAATAAATCGTTGTTTGGTTTTAGAATGTCCATTTCTTCTGTCGAATTAGCAACCTTGGCTAGCATTGTGGCGCGAACATTCCCATCCTCTCTTGGCGCAAAGAACGGAAAATTCCAAAAGTCCCAATAAACGTTGAATAAACTGATAAAACTCGGTTGAAAAATCCTACTTTATGATGTTTTTCTCATATGTATCAAATAAAATCAGAGCCGGAGATATTCGCCGTGTATACCGAACATTTTTCAGAAGACAATGTCGAGGTCCCCCGCGCGTCGTCGAAAACAAACAAAATGAAACAGAGCCTCGTTTTCAGATTTTTCCCTTCCTGTATGGAAGTTTGCTGCCAAATGAGTTCTGTTTTACTCACATATATAATTCAAACAGTTTTCGAAACTTCAGAGTGTTTTCTATCCAATAGTAATAATAATATGCATATTGTATGATCTAGAACAGAGTACGAGGCCGTTTAATTTGGGCACGATTTTTTCCAAAGTGAAAACAGCGCCCCCCTATTGACAAGAACCTTTCAGTGATACCCATCCCGGATCCAGGAGCATTCTCATCAAAAAAGCTGACTAGCATAGCCTAGCCTAACGGGACAGGGATATCATATAATATAATTTTCATGAAATCACAAGTCCAATACAGCAAATGAAAGATAAACATCTTGTGAATCCAGCCATCATTTCCGATTTTTTTAATGTTTTACAGCTAAAACACAATATGTATTTCTATTAGCTAACAACAATAGCCAAAGACTCAACCGCATATTTTCACCATGTTTCTACCGCATAGGTAGCTTTCACAAAACCGACCAAATAGAGATATAATTAGTCACTAACCAAGAAACAACTTCATCAGATGACAGTCTTATAACATGTTATACAATACATTTATGTTTTGTTCGAAAAATGTGCATATTTGAGGTATAAATCATAGTTTTACATTGCAGCTACCATCACAAATAGCACCGAAGCAGCCAGAATAATTACAGAGAGCAACGTGAAATACCTAAATACTGATCATAAAACATTTATGAAAAATACATGGTGTACAGCAAATGAAAGATAAACATCTTGTGAATCCAGCCAATATTTCCGATTTTTTAAGTGTTTTACAGCGAAAACACAATATATATTTATATTAGCTCACTACAGTAGCCAAACACACAACGCAATTTACTCCCCGCAAAAATAGCTTGCACAAAACCGACAAAATAGAGATAAAATTAATCACTAACCTTGAACAAATTCATCAGATGACAGTCTTATAACATCAGGTTATACAATACACTTATGTTTTGTTCGAAAATGTGCATATTTATAGCTACAAATCCTGATTATACATTGTGAATACGTAGCATCGATTCACCAGAATCTCCAGAGATATTTTGGACACTCACCTAATCTGACCAAAGAACTCATCATAAACTTTACATAAAAATACTTGTTGTATGGCAAATGAAAGATACACTGGTTCTTAATGCAACCGCCATGTTAGGTTTTTAAAAATAACTTTACCATAACAAACAGCTTGCGTTATTGCGAGACAGCGCTCGCCAAAACGGCAGAGAATAGGAATCAACATTTTCCACAGAAATACGAAATAACATCATAAATTGTTCTTACTTTTGCTGAGCTTCCATCAGAATCTTGTACAAGGAGTCCTTGGTCCAGAATAAATCGTTGTTTGGTTTTAGAATGTCCTTTTCTTCTGTCGAATTCGCGCCACAATGCTAGCCAATGTTGATGACGTTCCCATTTTCTCTCGACGCAAAGAACGGAAAACTCCAAAAGTCCCAATAAACGTTGAATAATCTGATAAAACTCGGTTGAAAAAACATACTTTACGATGTTATTATCACATGTATCAAATAAAATCAGAGCCGGAGATATTCGCCGTGTAAACCGAACGCTTATCAGAAGACAATATCGAGGTGCTTCGCGCGCCTTGGTAGAGAAAGGAAATTCCTGACCTGCCACTCCAAAAGCTCTTGTTCGACCTCAGATCAAGCTAGACACCCCATTCCACCTTCCACTGCCTGTTGACATCTAGTGGAAGGCGTATGAAGTACATGTATATCGATAAATATAAGCCAGTTGAATAGGCCGGCCCTGAAACAGAGCCCCATTTTCAGAATTTTCACTTCCTGTCTGGAAGTTTGCTGCCAAATTAGTTCTGTTTTACTCACAGATATAATTCAAACAGTTTTAGAAACTTGAGAGTGTTTTCTATCCAATAGTAATAATAATATGCATATTGTATGATCTAGAATAGAGTACGAGGCCGTTTAAATTGGGCACGATTTTTTCCAACGTGAAAATAGCGCCCCCCATTGACAATAAGTTTTTAAGGCCAGGGTTAGAGACGAGTGTGTTTAACTCTTCAAGACTCACTGGTTTGCGAGCAGATAAAGGGAGACAGGGACCACTTCAAGGTTAGTATGACTCACTATGGGCTCCTACCCTCCTTACCCTATACACACACTCTACCTTGCCCTCTCTCAGTGCTGCAATTCACTGAAGATAATCGGCATTACCCACAATTTATCAAGATCTATGATTGGTTGAATTGAGGGCACGTTGTCACAGATTCACATAGAAGGTTCACGTTGATTGATTGACTCCTGACTTCACATGACTCCCTTGCCTGTAAGTGTTGGAGCCTCTTTCTAGCCTTAAGTAACATTTGTATAATGTCATGTGGGGGAGGAACAGCATATTGCAGTAAATAAGTCCCTCAATCAGAAAGCCAAGGTTATGCAAATATTTTCCACGTGCCTATCGGTATTTAAATGGTGTGATTTGTGGCTTTCATGTCCTTAATTTCTTCCTGTTTATTCCTGTTTGTAACGGCTGTCATCCTCTTCTTCCTCTGAAGAGGTGTAGCAAGGATCGGACCAATACACAGCGTGGTAGGTGTCAATGTTTTAATAGGGAAAACTGAACATGGACACAAATACAAAAACAATAAACTTGAACAAACCGAAACAGTCCCGTATGGCACAAACACTGACACAGGAAACAATCACCCACAAAATACCCAAAGAACATGGCTGCCTAAATATGGTTCCCAATCAGAGACAACGATAAACACCTGCCTCTAATTGAGAACCAATCTAGGCAACCATAGACTTACATAAACACCTAGAATGAACACAACCCCATAAATCTACAAAAAAAAACCTAGACGAGACAAAAACACACACACCACCCTCGTCACACCCTGACCTAACCAAAATATTTAAAGAAAACAAAGAATACTCAGGTCAGGGCGTGACACTCTTCCCACGTACTGGTAGTAATAAGCATGTTATAGCCGGTGAGATTTGTGAGTAGACAGTTATTTTGTATTCCAGCAGGGTTTGGAAGAAATACTAGGGAATTAACTTCTTGACACTAGGGGGGCGCCATTTCGACTTTGTAAAAATCGTACTCAATTCTTGCTCGTACAATATGCATATTATTATTACTATTGGATAGAAAACACTCTCTAGTTTCTAAAACCGTTTGAATTATTTCTCTGAGTGAAACAGAACTCATTCTGCAGCACATTTCCTGTCAGGGAGTGAGATTTCAGAAATCGAGGTCCCTGTTCTGAGGTCAGTTTATAAGTCCCCATGTAAGCCATCGGGCTACATGCACTGCATACGCCTTCCTCTAGATGTCAGTAAGCGGGGAGAATTTGAATGGAGTGGATTGCGCAATCTGGGGCCCTATATAAGACCGTGGAACGGAAGTACCGTTCTTTTCAACGGGGCGCCTGGCGCATCAGGGACATCACAATGGCCTCCTGCAAAGCTTTCGTTTTAGCAGTTCTGTATCTCCGGTCATGTTTTTATTCGTTATAGTTGTTAACTTCTTATGGCTGCAGCCCGACACCGGTACACTTATGACAACAGCCAGCTCAAAGTGCAGGGCGCGAAATTCAAAAGATATTTTTTTAAAATATTTAACTTTCACACATTAACAAGTCCAATACAGCATATGAAAGGTACACATCTTGTGAATCCAGCCAACATGTCCGATTTTAAAAATGTTTTACAGGGAAGACACAATATGTAAATCTATTAGCTAACCACGTTAGCAAAAGACACCACTTTTTTACTCCACCATTTTTTTACTCCATCAGTAGCTATCACAAATTCGACCAAATAAAGATATAAATAGCCACTAACCAAGAAACAACTTCATCAGATGACAGTCTGATAACATATTTATTGTATAGCATATGTTTTGTTAGAAAAATGTGCATATTTCAGGTATAAATCATAGTTTACATTGCAGCTACAATCAGAAATTGCACCGAAAGCAGACAGAATAATTACAGACACTTTATATCTTTATTTGGACGAATTTGTGATAGCTACTGATGGAGTAAAAAACTGGTGGAGTAAAAAAAGTGGTGTCTTTTGCTAACGTGGTTAGCTAATAGATTTACATATTGTGTCTTCCCTGTAAAACATTTTAAAAATCGGACATGTTGGCTGGATTCACAAGATGTGTACCTTTCATATGCTGTATTGGACTTGTCCAATGGATTCACAAGATGTGTATCTTTCATTTGGTGTCTTGGACTTGTGATTTCATGAACATTTTATTACATGATATCCCTGTGGCTTTAGGCTAGGCTATGCTAGTCAGCTTTTTTGATGGGGGGGATCCCGGATCCGGGTTTGTGAGGCGTTAGAGGTTAACCAAACACAAACAACTAGGCTTCAGATACAAACAAACATTGTATTACCATTCTGCTCCAGAGTCTATGAATAATCGGTCATAGAAGACATTAGCAGTGTCTTAATAGTCCCCCTAAGCTTAATAGTCCCCCTAAGCCATGTGTTCTGATATGTTTTCTATGGAACAGATCCTTATCGTTGTTTGCACAAAAGGAGAGTTTACGCACAGCCCCTATGATGCCATGCAAAGTGAGCATGAATGCCTATCGCCTTACTCCTCATGCACAGAGAGAGACCTAGCCATCCGATAGACTGACAGACAGAGACCTGGGGCTTTTGGCTGTGCACGGGTTATCCAGACCGAATCATCTGGTCAGTGGAGACAGTGTAGAGAGCTGAAGACATGGACCTCTGACCGGGTCCTGACCAACTCCTCTAGCCTCACTGTAATTTGGAATGTGTGCTGTTGACAGCGTTTTCTATTTTCTGGCTGGCACCAAGGTCACAGTGTTAACAGAACACCATGTAAAAATGTATTTATTGACTGACTGATTAATTGATAAAGCCCTTTGGTTTGAGACGTGTACGACGTCTGTAAGCCGTGCAAAACATTGGTGTTGATAGCCATCCCTCCCTCCTTCTCGGCTTAACGAGGGAGTAACCGAATGTCGATGAGAGCACCAGAAACCTCCAACACAGGCGACTGTCTCAACATGTCTGTTAAAAATATAGAGAAACGGATAAAGAGACGATCGGCTTTGGTCTCCTCAGGTTTATCTCACTCTCTCTATGAAAGTGCCCTTGCTGCTCAGTGACTGCTGGGACTCCAAATGAGACATCAGTATCACTTCGGCTTCCTTTGACAGATGGCGGGTGAGGAGGCAGAAGGGAGGCAGAGAGGCTCCTGGGTCTCTTGATAAGTCACGGTAGTTGTGTCAGGGCGCTGTACATCGCTCAGAGAGAAAAAGCCCACCTCCAGTGTTAAGACAACACTTTAACCTATTTATAAGTAGTATGGTGATGGGGGAATTTGATTTCAATAATCTGATAATGTGAGGGAATAGGATACTGTGGCATGATGACTCACACACACATAGGTTTCTCTGGCCTCTCAGTCTATAACTGCCTAACAACGGAACCTTGACTTTTGCTTTAGTTTTGTTATTTAACATACAGTTGAAGTTGGAAGTTTACATACACTTAGGTTGGAGTCATTAAAACTCGTTTTTCAACCCCTCCACAAATGTCTTGTTAACAAACTATAGTTTTGGCAAGTCGGTTAGGACATCTAATGTGTGCATGACACAAGTAATTTTTCCAACAATTGTTTACAGACCGATTATTTCACTTATAATTCACTGTATCACCATTCCAGTGGGTCAGAAGTTTACATACACAAAGTTGACTGTGCCTTTAAACAGCTTGGAAAATTCCAGAAAATTATGTCATGGCTTTAGAAGCTTCTGATAGGCTAATTGACATAATTTGAGTCAATTGGAGGTGTACCTGTGGATGTATTTCAAGGCCTACCTTCAAACTCAGTGCCTATTTGCTTGACATCTTGGGAAAATCAAAAGAACTCAGCCAAGTTCCACTCCACAAGTCTGGTTCATCCTTGTGAGCAATTTCCAAATGCCTGAAGGTACCACGTTCATCTGTACAAACAATAGTACGCAAGTATAAACACCATGGGACCACGCAGCCGTCATATCGCTCAGGAAGGAGATGCGTTCTGTCTCCTAGAGATGAACGTACTTTGGTGCAAAAAGTGCAAATCAATCCCAGAACAACAGCAAATGACCTTGTGAAGATGCTGGAGGAAACAGGTACAAAAGTATCTATATCCACAGTAAAACGAGTCTTATATCGACATAACCTGAGAAGCCGCTCAGCAAAGAAGAAGCCACTGCTCCAAAACCTCCACATACACATGGGGACAAAGATCGTACTTTTTGGAGAAATGTCCTCTGGTCTGATGAAACAAAAATAGAACTGTTTGGCCATAATGACCATTGTTATGTTTGCGGGAAAAAGGGGGAGGCTTGCAAGCTGAAGAACACCATCCCAACCGTGAAGCACAGGGGTGGCAGCGTCATGTTGTCGGGGTGCTTTGCTGCAGGAGGGACTGGTGCACTTCACAAAATAGATGGCATCATGAGGAGGAAAAATATGTGGATTTATTGAAGCAACATCTCAAGACATCAGTCAGGAAGTTAAAGCTTGGTCGCAAATGGGTCTTCCAAATGGACAATGACCCCAAGGATACTTCCAAAGTTGTGGCAAAATGGCTTAAGGACAAGAAAGTCAAGGTATTGCAGTGGCCATCTCAACGCCCTGCCCTCTATCCCAATATGGGCAGAACTGTAACGATCGTCGTCATATTCCTCCTCCTCGGATGAGGAGGAGCATGGATCAGACCAACACGCAGCGAGGTATGTAGACATAATGAATTTATTAGACACGACGAACACTGACACGAACTATACTTGAATATTTCCAAAATAACAAACAAACAACGTAGACTGACCTGAACATGCAAACTACATATAACGAAGCACGCATGAACAAGAAAGAACGAACGAACGAGACGAGACAGTACCGTGTGGTGCAATAAACACAGACACAGCGACAATCACCCACAAACAAACAGTGTGAAAACACCTACCTTAATATGACTCTCAATCAGAGGAAATGAAAACCACCTGCCTCTAATTGAGAGCCATATCAGGTCACCCTAAACCAACATAGAAACAGAAAACATAGACTGCCCACCCAAACTCACATCCTGACCAACTAACACATACAAAAACTAACAGAAAACAGGTCAGGAACGTGACATAACCCCCCCCTTAAGGTGCGAACTCCGGGCGCACCAGCACAAAGTTTAGGGGAGGGTCTGGGTGGGCATCTGACCACGGTGGTGGCTCAGGCTCTGGGCGAGGTCCCCACCCCACCATAGTCAATCCCAGCTTACGTTTCCCCCTACGACTGACCACCCTCCTATTCCACCCACTTGATTTCTTGGGTAACATCGAGACAAGGGGCAGCACCGGGATAGAGCGATAGCTCGAAACAGAGAGGTAGGTCAGGATAGAGAGGTAGCTCAGGATAGAGAGGTAGCTCCGGACTGAAGGGCAGCTCCGGACAGAGAGACAGCTCTGGACTGAGGGGCAGTTCTGGATGGCTGGCTCTGGACTGGGTGGCAGCTCCGGACTGGGTGGCAGCTCCGGACTGGGTGGCAGCTCATGACTGGGTGGCAGCTCATGACTGTAGGGCAGCTCATGACTGTAGGGCAGCTCATGACTGTAGGGCAGCTCATGACTGTAGGGCAGCTCATGACTGGAGGGCAGCTCATGACTGGAGGGCAGCTCATGACTGTAGGGCAGCTCCTGACTGGAGGGCAGCTCCTGACTGTAGGGCAGCTCCTGACTGTAGGGCAGCTCCTGACTGTAGGGCAGCTCCTGACTGTAGGGCAGCTCCTGACTGTAGGGCAGCTCCTGACTGGCTGGCGGCTCTGGCAGCTCCTGACTGGCTGGCGGCTCTGGCAGCTCCTGACTGGCTGGCGGCTCTGGCAGCTCCTGACTGGCTGGCGGCTCTGGCAGCTCCTGACTGGCTGGCGGCTCTGGCAGCTCCTGACTGGCTGGCGGCTCTGGCAGCTCCTTACTGACGGACGGCTCTAGCGGCTCCTGACTGACGGACGGCTCTAATGGCTCGGGACAGACGGGCGGCTCTAATGGCTCGTGGCAGACGGATGACTCAGAAGGCGCTGGGCAGACGGATGGCTCAGAAGGCGTTGGGCAGACAGATGGCTCCGACGGCGCTGGGCAGACAGATGGCTCCGACGGTGCTGGGCAGACGAGCAGTGCATGCGGCGTTGGGCAGACAGCCGACTCTGACCTGCTGAGGCGCACAGTAGGCCTGGTGCGTGGCACCGGAACTGGAGGCACCGGGCTGAGGGCACGCACCTCAGGGCGAGTGCGGGGAGAAGGAACAGTGCGTACAGGGCTCTGGAGACGCACAGGAGGCTTGATGCGTGGTGCCGAAATTGGAGGCACTGAGCTTGAGACACGCACCACAGGGAGAGTGCGTGGAGGAGGAACAGGGCTCTGGAGACGCACTGGAAGCCTGGTGCGTGATGTAGGCACTGGTGGTACTGAACTGGGGCGGGAAGGTGGCACCGGATATACCGGACCGTGTAGGCGTACTGGCTCCCTTGAGCACTGAACCTGCCCAACCTTACCTGGTTGTATGCTCCCCGTCGCCTGACCAGTGCGGGGAGGTGGAATAACCCGCACCGGGCTATGTAGGCGAACCGGGGACACCATGCGTAAGGCTGGTGCCATGTAAGCCGGCCCAAGGAGACGTACTGGTGGCCAGATATGTAGAGCCGGCTTCATGGCACTTGGCTCAATGCTCAATCTAGCCCTACCAGTGCGGGGAGGTGGAATAACCCGCACCGGGCTATGCACACGTACAGGAGACACCGTGCGCTCTACTGCGTAACACGGTGTCTGCCCGTACTCCCGCTCTCCACGGTTAGCCTGGGAAGTGGGCGCAGGTCTCCTACCTGCCCTAGACCCACTACCTCTTAGCCCCCCCCCCCAATAAATTTTTGGGTTGTACTTGCGGGCTTTTCGGGCTTCCGTGCTAGACGCGTCCCCTCATAATGCCGGTTCCTCTCTCCGGTTTCCTCCGCTCTCCGAGCTGCCTCCAGCTGTTCCCATGGGCGGCGATTCACTCCAACTTTAGCCCATGGTCCTTTTCCTTCCATGATTTCCTCCCAAGACCAGAAATCCTGCTTCGTGCGCTGTCCGTTAACCCGCTGCTTGATCCGGGTTTGGTGGGTGATTCTGTAACGATCGTCGTCATATTCCTCCTCCTCGGATGAGGAGGAGCATGGATCAGACCAACACGCAGCGAGGTATGTAGACATAATGAATTTATTAGACACGACGAACACTGACACGAACTATACTTGAATATTTCCAAAATAACAAACAAACAACGTAGACTGACCTGAACATGCAAACTACATATAACGAAGCACGCATGAACAAGAAAGAACGAACGAACGAGACGAGACAGTACCGTGTGGTGCAATAAACACAGACACAGCGACAATCACCCACAAACAAACAGTGTGAAAACACCTACCTTAATATGACTCTCAATCAGAGGAAATGAAAACCACCTGCCTCTAATTGAGAGCCATATCAGGTCACCCTAAACCAACATAGAAACAGAAAACATAGACTGCCCACCCAAACTCACGTCCTGACCAACTAACACATACAAAAACTAACAGAAAACAGGTCAGGAACGTGACAAGAACTGAAAAAGCGTGTGCGAGCATGGAGGCCTACAAACCTGACACAGTTACACCAGCTCTGTCAGGAGGAATGGGCCAAAATTCCCCCAACTTATTGTGGAAAGCTTGTGGAAGGCTACCCGAAACGTTTGACCCAAGTTAAACAATTTAAAGGCAATGCTACCAAATACTAATTGAGTGTGTGTAAACTTCTGACCCACTGGGAATGTGATGAAAGAAATAAAAACTGAAATAAATCATTCTCTCTACTATTATTCTGACATTTCACATTCTTAAAATAAAGTGTTGATACTAACTGACCTAAGACAGGGGATTTTTACCAGGATTAAATGTCAGGAATTGTGAAAAACTGAGTTGAAATGTATTTGGCTAAGGTGTATGTAAACTTCCGACTTCAACTGTATTTGTACGTTTATTTGATAGCTTTGTTTTGTTAAGCCTGATTTGATGCCTTTGTTTCGAGTAGTCTAGTGATTATTGGACAATTCTGTATTGTGAAGTAGATAGAAGGCTCCTCCTGTACTCAGACAGAGCCCAGACCCTGGCCAAGCTAGAGCCAGGCCTGTCCAAACACTCCAAGCAGCAGCCTCATAAAGACGACCCAGACTAGTTGGGGTTGGCCATGGTCAGGCACCCAGCCTGCTTTCCATCCCTGCATCTTTATCACTGTAATGCGGATGGAAAGATCCTGTTAAGTTTCATGACTTTGTTGAGTACTAAATGTTGCATTACTGCAGAAGGGGTTACTGAAGGAAAGATTTACACAGTAAATTAGGAAATTACGTCCTGGATTTAGTCATAATGGTTATTTCAGTAATGTTTATAAAAATGGCACATTTCCTCCTTGTCTTGTTTCCCATATTGTATTTTCAAGACCACTACATTGACTAGTCACAAATAAATGATCCAATATACCACCTTAGAGTTGGTCCCATTTTTAGTTCAGCAACATTGATCACAATCAATCAATCTATCTTTTGTAACTATTTTTTAAATAGCATCGAGAGTACTATAGCTTCAGAGGAAAGTCTAACTTCAGATGAGTGTCTGTAACCTGTAATGGGAGGAAGGGTTGGTGTCACGATCGTCAAAGGGACTGAGAGAGGACCAAGGCGCAGCGCGTGGAAAGTACATCTTCTTTCTATTTAAAGAAGGAAAAAACAAAACAAACCAACAAAACAGACGACCGTGAAGCTATACAAACATAAGTGCTGACACAAAACACTTCGACATAGACAATTCCCCACAAACAGCTAAAGCCTATGGTTGCCTTAAATATGGCTCCCAATCAGAGACAACAATAACCAGCTGTCTCTAATTGAGACCCAATTCAGGCAACCATAGACTTTCCTAGATACCTACACTCAACCATAGACACAGCTAGACTACTATACTAAACATAAACCCAACTACTCTAATAAACCCCCTAAACCTTACAACCACCCTAGACACTACAAAAAACACATACATTCCCCATGTCACACCCTGACCTAACTAAAATAATTAAGAAAACAAAGAATACTAAGGCCAGGGCGTGACAGTTGGGGGGGTTACATTTCAGGTGAAAGTGAATTTGTCCAGAATGGAGTTATTGTTGGAAGCTGAGTCATAAAATCATCCAGAAACATAAATCTGCACAGTGACCGACTGACATTCTTCAATTTTCGCCTCTCCTCTCTTTTCCTAGTGTACCTACACAGAGATCACTGCCTCCAACGTGTGGCGTGTCATTGACCAGAGGCTAACGCAGTCCAAGACCACCATCCCCCATGCCTATGCCACCGTCGACTGTGACCTGAGCGCCATCTTGCAGCTCCGCAAGGAGATGGCCAAAGGTGAGGCTACAGCGCAACGTAACATAACACAACATAACAGGGCACAACACATAAGAACACTACATAACAGAACACAACACATCAGACCACTTCATAACAGAACATAACAGAACAGAACACATCAGAACACAACACATCAGAACACAACACATCAGAAGACAATACATCAGAACACAGCATAACACAGCATAACAGAACACAACACATTTTACTGTAAACTGTAACTGAAATTACACTAAATACAACACATCAGAACACAATACAACACATCAGAACAGAACACAATACAACACATCAGAACACTACACAACATAACACATCAGAACACTACATAACAGAAGACAATACAACACTTCAGAACACAATACAACACATCGGGACACAGCATAACAGAACACAACACATCATAACATAACAGAACACAATACAACACATCAGAACACAATATAACACATCAGAACACAACACAACACATCAGATCAGAACACTACATAACAGAACACAACAGGGCACAGCACAACAAAAAGCTGGTCAAATATGAAGGCTGGCTGTGTTCAAGTACACAGTAGCACTACATGATACAACCCAGCTGAACACTCATGAGACCTATGCTAGCACTGTATAAGACCTGGATGGGATTTAGCTCGTAGTAGCACAGCATATCGCAATGTAGTATATAACACAGTACAGAGCGGTTAGAAGGAAGTGGGGAGGGAGATAGAGAAACTGAATAAGATATGGAGAGAGGAGGGGTAGTTTTTGTTGTTGTGATCGGATGTGAAGTAATTAGGCAGGCCTGGCAGTGTCTAACCCATTCTGTCCTGCCTGTGCTCCTCTCACACTCACCTCTCATCCCATCTCTCCAGCAATGAAATTAGCCAAAGCATTTTGCACAACATGTGTTCCATGTCACTTCTGCTGAATGGCTATTCTCAGTGAAGGGTGGTACATGTACTCTCCAAGTAAAGAGAGAGAGGGAACATGGTAAGAATGTCATAACAACCACCCAAAGGTGTTTTTGAAACTTGGACCAGAGCCAGTCCAGAAACCCCTGGAGATGTGAAGGGGTGGCGCAAGGTCCCAAGTTGTTCCTTCTTAGTTTACATGGTCAGGTGAAACTCCTGGTTCTGCTCATGATTCCCTTTGAGAGATGAACACAATGCAAAGCCTCCTCATTCCATCTAAACCTGACAGTTAAACCTCACTTTATTTATATTCTCTTCAAGATGACGTTGACAATGCGTTTAATACATTTCCATTTCCTGGGATGATAGAATGAACATATGATTTAGCCTGATTTGATCAACATTCATACAGCTCTTCAGCCCTGTTTCAGCCCTGTGTGTCTGTGCTGCAGAAGAAACAGAGAGAGACTGGCCATCCTAGTCCTATTAGCAGCAGGGTGGTGTGTGTGTTAAGGGATTCTCTTTTCGTCCGGTTGTTTTCCCTGGCTTTCTTTGTTCAGAAGCACAGTGATTTCACGGTTAGCTTGTTAGTCATCCCGCTAAGAGCATTCATAACCGTTTGGCACTACTAGGCGCTCTCATACAGCCCAGTGTTAATGCCATGCCAGGCACTGCCACGACACCATGGGCACTGTATGGAGAGAGCAGAGGGAGAGGTATAGAGGAGAGAAAGAAAGAGAGGGAGGAGAGATGGAGGACAGAGAATTAGAGAGACGGGAGAGGTAGGGCGGAAGGTCAGGGAAGTTGAAGGAAAACAGTAATAGAAAGTTGTGGGTGTTCTCTGAAGGAGTGGTTTTAGTTTTTTGCAGTTTTAATTATTCACACCAAAGAAAAGAAGTGAAAGACAAAACAGTACAAATAAAAAATAAAAAAAACGGTGTGCAAGTGAGGTTGGAAGCCCAAAAGGGCTTATATGAAACCACACCACAACTATAAGTACCAAAAAAAAGTATGTGTGGGTTTGTTAAACTGGACATTGTTGTGAGAGAAAGTATGGGTGGGTGGGTGGGTGGTTGAGTTTATATTGTACTGGGTGGGGGAGTGAAGGGTGTTTGTTCATATAGACATTTTCTCTACCACCCAGCTGCCCCTCACCCAGTACCCCCTGCCCTGTATGATAACACTGCCCTTTAACAGGAGGAGAGAAGAATGGAAAATAAACTCCACTAGTAACAACAGTAACAGCATAAGGCCTCTCTTGGTCCTAACACACATAATTAGCATGTCTGATTCTCTTACAATCCACATCATCCTATAGCTTGCACACCAGATGTCATCTGCCATGGTTTTTGGAGAAGTTGGTATGGGATACTTTGCTTTGGCGAATAAGAAAGTATTTTTTAAACATCCCGCTTTGGGCTGGATGTGTCAATGTGTAGTTTGTACCTGCATAACCTGTGAGCAGAATTACTGTCTTACCTCAATTAGCCATGAAATCCCTAGTTTGAAAGCAATTGTCACGCCCTGACCTTAGAGAGCCTTTTTATTTCTCTATTTGGTTAGGTCAGGGTGTGATTTGGGTGGGCATTCTAGTTTTTCTATTTCTTTGTTGACCGGGTCTGGTTCCCAATCAGAGGGATCATCGTTGTCTCTGATTGGAGATCATACTTAGGCAGCCTTTTTCCCACCTTTAGTTTGTGGGATCTTGTTTGTGTGTAGTTGCTTTCTGCACTGCATGTAGCTTCACGTTCGGTTGTAGTTTATTGTTTTTTCGTGTTCATCAAAATAAATGATGTACGCTTACCACGCTGCACCTTAGTCTGATTCTTCCGTCAACGAGCGTGACAGCAACTGTATTATTGAAGCGGTGCCATGGGCCAGCTCCCTAGCAATTTGAGTTCTAGCCCATGAACTTCAGCCCCTCACATTTGAGTAACAGCTAGCAAGAGGCCTGCCCAGTGTTATCCAATGAGGTTGGAGTGGATACAGCAGAGAGAGAGAGAGAGCAATGACGTAGTGCACATATCTGCACATATGTTACGTAGTGCGCATTTTTCGGGGACCACTTTTGGCTTGAGTGCTACTTTCAGAACCTTGGGCTAAAACATATGCAAAAGTACCGGAGAATCGCTAACACTTACCTGACAAACAGCACCTGAACTATAGATCTGTAGTGTTTGACAACTGTTTTCTCCTTCTTTCCAGCGGAGATCAAAGTGTCCGTCAATGATTTTATCATCAAAGCAGAAGCTGCTACACTCAAGGAGTATTAACTAGCCTGCCAGTTTCAAACAATGTTCATTTTCAAAAATGATATGTTTGATATGCAGTGCATTCGGAAAGTTTTCAGACCCGTTGAATTTTTCCACAATTTGTTGTTTGCCTTATTCTAAAATGGATTGAAATGTTTTTTGTCCTCAATCTGCACACAATACCCCATAATGACAAAAATATACTGTTTTTTAGAAAATGTTGGAAAGTTATAAAAAATTAATATGAAATATTTAATTTACTTAAGTATTCAGACCCTTTACTCAGTACTATTTTGAAGCACATTTGGCAGCGATTACAGCCTCAATTATTCTTGGGTATGACATTACAAGCTTGGCACACCTGTATTTGGGGAGTTTCTCCCATTCTTCTCTACAGATCCTCCAAAGCTCTGTCAGGTTGGATGGGGAGCGTAGCTGCACAGCTATTTTCAGGTCTCTCCAGAGATCTTCAATCGGATTCATGTCCGGGCTCTGGCTGGGCCTCTCAAGGACATTCAGAGACTTGTCCCGAAGCCACTACTGCATTGTCTTGGCTGTGTGCTTCGTGTCGTTTTCCTGTTGGAAGATGAACCTTCGCCCCCAGTCTGAGGTCCTGGGCGCTCTGGACCAGGTTTTCATCAAGGATCTCTCTGTACTTTGCTACGTTCATCTTTCCCTCGATCCTGACTAGTCTCCCAGTCCCTGAAAAAAAAACACAGCATGATGCTGACACCACCATGCTTCACCATTGGGATGGTGCCAGGTAGAGGTCGACTGATTATGATTTTTCAACGCCGATACTGATACCGATTATTGGAGGACCAAAAAAAGCCGATACCGATTAATCGGACGATTATTTATTTATTTTTTGTAATAATGACAATTACAACAATACTGAATGAACACTTATTTTATCTTAATGTAATACATCAATAAAATCAATTTAGCCTCAAATAAATAATGAAACATGTTCAATTTGGTTTAAATAATGCAAAAACAAAGTGTTGGAGAAGAAAGTAAAAGTGCAATATGTGTCATGTAAGAAAGCTAACGTTTAAGTTCCTTGCTCAGAACATGAGGACATATGAAAGCTGGTGGTTCCTTTTAACATGAGTCTTCCATATTCCCAGGTAAGAAGTTTTAGGTTGTAGTTATTATAGGAATTATAGGACTATTTCTCTCTATACGATTTGTATTTCATATACCTTTGCCTATTGGATGTTCTTATAGGCACTTTAGTATTGCCAGTGTAACAGTATAGCTTCCATCCCTCTCCTCGCTGCTACCTGGGCTCGAACCAGGAACACATCGACAACAGCCACCCTCGAAGCAGCGTTATCCATGCAGAGCAAGGGGAACAACTACTCCAAGTCTCAGAGCGAGTGACGTTTGAAACGCTATTAGCGCGCACCCCGCTAACTAGCTAGCCATTTCACATCGGTTACACCAGCCTAATCTCGGGAGTTGATAGGCTTGAAGTCATAAACAATGCAATGCTTGAAGCATTGCGAAGAGCTGCTGGCAAAACGCACGAAAGTGCTGTTTGAATGAATGCTTACGATCCTGCTAGTGTCTACCATCGCTCAGTCAGACTGCTCTATCAAATCATAGACTTAATTATAACATAATAACACACAGAAATACGAGCCTTAGGTCATTAATATGGTCGAATCCGGAAACTATCATCTCGAAAACAAAACGTTTATTCTTTCAGTGAAATACGGAACCGTTCCGTATTTTATCTAACGGGTGGCATCCATAAGTCTAAATATTCCTGTTACATTGCACAACCTTCAATGTTATGTCATAATTACGTACAATTCTGGCAAATTAGTTCGCAATGAGCCAGGCGGCCCAAACTGTTGCATATACCCTGACTCTGCGTGCAATGAACGCAAGAGAAGTGACACAATTTCAACTGGTTAATATTGCCTGCTAACCTGGATTTCTTTTAGCTAAATATGCAGGTTTAAAAATATATACTTCTGTGTATTGATTTTAAGAAAGGCATTGATGTTTAAATAAATAATAATAAATAAATAAATCGGCTAAATCGGCGTCCTAAATTACCAATTTCCGATTGTTATTAAAACTTGTAATTGGCCCTGATTAATCGGTCATTACGATTAATCGGTCGACCTCTAGTTCCAGGTTTCCTCCAGACGTGATGCTTGGCTTTCAGGCCAAAGACTCCAATCTTGGTTTCTTTAGACCAAAGAATCTTGTTTCTCATGGTCTGAAAGTTTTAGGTGACTTTTGGCAAACTCCAAGCGGGCTATCATGTGCCTTTTACTGAGGACTGGCTTCCGTCTTGCCCCTCTACCATAAAGGCCTGATTGGTGGAGTGCAGCAGAGATGGTTGTCCTTCTGGAAGGTTCTCCCATCTCGACAGAGGAACTCTGGAGCTCTGTGAGAGTGACCATTGGATTCTTGGTCCCCTCCCTTACCAAGGCCCTTCTCCCCCGAATGCTCAGTTTGGCCAGCGGGCCTTGGTGACCAAGAGTCTTGGTGGTTCCAAACTTCTTCCATTTAAGAATGATGTAGGGAGTATACTGTGTTCGTGCAGACCTTCAATGCTGCAGAAATGTTTTGGTACCCTTCCCCAGATCTTGGACTCGACACAATCCTGTCTCGGAGCTCTACGGACAATTCATTCGACCTCATGGCTTGGTTTTTGCTCTGACATGCACTATCAATTGTGGGACCTTATATTAACAGGTTTGTGCCTTTCCAAATGATGTCCAATCAAATGAATTTACCACAAGTGGACTTCAATCAAGTTGTAGAACCAGGATGATCAATGAAAACAGGATGCACCTGAGCTAATTTGAGTCTCATAGCAAAGGGTCTGAATCCTTTTGTAAATGATTTATGGCGAGGATAGAGAGAGAAAGAAAAAATGCATCCTTGTCTCGTCTTAGTAGGGAAATGTCTGTAGATCTTCCTTTCTCTGTGTTTTACCTGGGGCTTTCCTTGATAAATTACAATGCCTTATTCCGTCCTTTCTCCTGTAGTTCCTTATGTAGGAAAAAGATAACACATGACACTCTCCCTCCCCCTCTTTCTCCTTCTCTCCTCTTACCCTCTCTGTGAAGACTGGGAATGTAATCACCAAACAAACTCCCTTGGTTTCAGCTGGGTGCCTTGGCTAGGATAAGCTTTGATTTTCATAATGTGCATTTTGAGTATGAATGTGGCTCCTTTGTGTGACTGACTGTATCCATGGAAACAGAAACAGAAGTGAATAGAAGATGAGACCATCTCTCACCACTTTGTTAGGCCCTGTGGTCCTGCCTTTGGTCAGACCACTGAATCTACTGTAACAGTGGGCCATTCACCTTTCACCCTGACCCTCCCTTACTTCTGTGGAAACATTATCATATCTTATCTCTTATCTTATCAATCGTGGGGATAGGACAGGGTATACCGAAATGCTCTGTCCTGTCTTGTGAAGGCCGTGGATGGAGTGTCATTTAGTCCCTTTTCCTCTTCCATCCCTCCACTCTCTCTTCCCCTCAGTCCTCTTCTCCTCCTCCTTGAATCCCATCTACCAGAATCTGTCCTGACCTCTGACCTTGGCCTTTAGGATCTGCCGGAGGTCAATGTGACCTGGTCGGAGGAGGGCCCCCAGGCGCTGGACTCCAACAGCATCTCCATCGCTGTGGCGACTGAGAAGGGCCTCATTACCCCCATCATCACAAACGCTGCTGACAAGGGAGTGCAGGAGATCTCAGCTAACGCCAAGGTGGGGTGGAACACTACTGATACCTGGGTAGTGTGGAGCTCATAGTTCAGAATCAGGGCCTGTGCTGTTGGAGAAATACATGCCAGTGAGCTGCTAACTTTCCCGGGCGGAGTGGAATAAAATCATGAAATGTTACAGTATCTGAAATGGAACTAGCTGTCTCCATTATTTAGTGGCAGTTACAAAGCACTCAAATTAAAGTTCTATAAAATGAGTGTAGAATGGTAATATCACCAGCAGCCCCTTGGCCTTGAGACTGTGGCTGAATCCCAAATCACCCTCGACCCTCCATTTGCTCATTCACGCGTGCCTCTACAATATCCACATGTCCCAAAGCTGTGGTTGTGAAAATAATGGAGGGTGTAAGGGCTAATTAGACCCTCCAATAGCCATTTTGACATAGTCCACTATGCTGCCGGCTTCAGAGTGAAGTGGTATTCCATAATTCACTGCATAATATTTTAGCTTGCACAATTTTATACACAAAACATTTGCCACCTGTAATTGTTCGTCAGATTGTGAGACTTGACACATGTAACATTGGAAATTAAAATAAAAAACTATTACTGAGGTTTATATCTTGTAAAACGACAGGGGGAATTTTCTCATTTGAATTTCATGCTAATTTTATCATTTAAATGTGGAACATGAATTTCATCATTCAAGTCACGAGTGTGTCCCGAAGTTGATTGGTTTATTTGATCCCTTCGCCAGTATTGAAGTCACCCTCAGAGTTTCGTCAGAAACATTTGACAACGGAGGACCCTCTAATCGAGTTGGTAGGGGCGAGGGGCAGGTTTCAGATTCAGTGTGTAACTGCATTCCTCAGGTGCTTTCTTTGGAAAGCTCAGGCTGGGAATGAGTTGCAGTGTGGGGACTCATTCTGAATCACTCGCTAGGTAAACACATATCAGGGTTGGTGGTGTTTACATTCCTGGACAGGGACCAGATATTGTTGTGCTGCATTATCTGCATAATTTTTTGCAGCTCTTAAATCTGCCACAATTGGGCTTCTCATAATGACTTTGGTGATGATGGTGGATTGCTAAAATAACTTAATCAATTGATTGACACAGTAGATAACCATACTAGTGATGTGGGAGGGGAAATCGATACAGTTACATATAGGCATATTATTTTTGACAATATCGCAATATTATTTTCACGGCTGCTAGTCAGCTGTACCTACACCGAAGCTCACCGTCTTCTTTTTAAATAGTGAGCCAAATTTGTTTTCAGCAACTTAATTTCCATGTTTAATCAAAACTTGTTTTCTCATGACTCGCTTATCCCTCTGCGGCAGTCATATGGTGAGCAATATGTTTGGAACATCGAATCACAATAAAATCACAATATCGAATCGCAATACATATTTAAATAATTGTGAGAATCGCAATACATATCCTATCGGCACTTAAGTATCATGACAATATTGTATCGTGAGGTCCCTGGCAATTCCCAGCCCTAAACCATACTGAATCTAGAGGGAGTATACATATATGTCTGTATGATATGTCTGTATGATATGACATTATAGACACTGTAGTTCTCTCCATCTCAGCAGCCAGCTATGAACTGAGCGTGCCATGATTATGAATAAATAAATGTACAATGCTAGATCATTAAAAGCGATTAATGGAGGGTTATATAGGGGGCGGGTACATAGGCCTCAGCAGCTGGGTACACTCACACACACACACATACACACACACCAGTGTGCCAGCTTAAGAAATAGAGAAAGTGACAATGTAATTCCAATGTATTCCCTGCAAAGGACAACGTGTGCTACCGATCTGTGGCCTGCAACAACACATTTATTAAACACATACACACTTGCGGTGCCACATACACACACGTACGCACAGTGGTCTCCTGTCCGTGTGTTCCCACCCAGAGTCAGAAGCCTGGTTTGAGTTAGGGCAGAATGTAAACCCCTTATCAGCAGCTAATTGAATACAACATGTGGTCTGGAAGGGGCACAGAGCGCTCAGTGACTACCAAGCCTGAACCCACAAAACACATGATTGCTTTTCCTTTCGATGCTGTTATCGCTAATGTCTCCCCATGTATTCTAATGTGTCTCTGGGTCTTTTGACATACTGTTTTTTTTAGATAAAGGCAGTGTCACTGCAATATCTCTAAAGTAAATTTCCATTTGAATGAGCATGACGTGTATGAGTGTTAGACATATTATTGCACATCTGCTGCAAATTATTTCCTCCATTTGGGCCAGGGTTGTCATGTTGGCCCATAGAAAATAGAATATTAAGAGAGTATCATATATAGGGTTGTATGACATGCTTCAATGCATAGGCCTGTGTGTGTACTGTATGTGTTTGTGTATACTTGTGGAGCCTCTGTGTCCCTGCGGTTATATCCGCAGGGTGGGGCGGATCATTAAATATTGTGTGGATAAAGGCCGGGTGGGTGGCGGGTTGAATAAACATAAAAAACAGTACCTTAAAAAAATCCATAAATGTGTCTTTGTTGTTCAATTTATTTATCTATGTTTCTACATTGAGGTTTTTATTTCCTTATTTTAGGCTGGTATTAGTGCATAAGCTTAATTAGGCTTCAGGGCCTACACGCCAATCGCCAAAATAGCCTACACGCCAATCGCCAAAATAGCCTACACGCCAATAGCCAAATTCTTTTGGTAACAGGTAGAAAAAGTTAACTTCGATCCATGGAGGCAAAAATTATTCAGCAAGAGAAAAACTGAAAAATGTAGAGTTGAAAATAATGAAAAGGGAGGGCAAGAAAAGTAATGTTTGGAAAAGATTTGGTGAATGCTATAAGGGGATGACAGCAGTTTATGTGTGATGATTGTGAAGCGCAATAAAAATTTGACACAATACCGGGACTTCAAACAGGCCTATGGCACATAAAGGAACTGTAGAGTCGCCAATACTGTTCAGATGGGTAAATAGAAACTTAAATCTGGACACTGACTGTAGGTCTATAACCTCTCACATAGCCATAATATTAACTCCTGCAGAATTAAGCATTTCTTGCAGTAAAATGACACAACAAATGTAGGCTACATTTTGACAGGAGTGAAGAAATATGATTTCTTTCTTTCAGCATTTTGAGAGAATGCGAATGCGCAGTTAGATTCATAAACGCTGATAGTATTTCAACCACATAAAATATGGATCCAAGCCGATCTAAAATCTGATCAGATACATGTTGGGACATTTTCAAAGCTTTCTACTTCCTTACAACCGGTCAAACTGATGTCATTTGGAAATTTTGCACAGAAAATCTTTCAATTTTTTTCCTCCCTGGTTTGTAAATGTCTTTGCTCCGCGAAATAAGCTGATATGGCAGAGAACTTTACCGATGTCAACTAGATGGAAGCATTTTTCTATCAATTTATGACATTCTGGTGAGACAGGGTTTAGTTCGTCTTTTAGGGCAACATATAATAACAGAAGAGAAGCTCCATGTACAATATCTAATTATAGACAAGTTGACTAACAAATAACCTACCAAAATTTTGGAAATTATAAACAGAAACATATCTAAATCGGCAAATAAATTCCTGCCACCCCCGGTCAAAAACAAATTCCGCCGTCTCTGACTGTAGTGTACAGAGCATTTTTCTATATTAGCGAGTTAGTGCCAGGTGCAGGCCTCAGATTTTCACTTTATCGCCTATAGTCGGGCGGTTGCGAATGGGTTATTAGCAATTAAAGGCAGTTGTGGGTGAACAAACACCTGACCCGCCTGACTACTAATGTGTGCATGTGAGGAACATATGGATGATTTTCCACCTCACATGCACTGGGATGAGAGTCAATAATCCAGAAAACACACACACACACCTATATAAAGTGCAACAGTGCAGCCTCCAAGCTCCTTATGTAGCATATTGATTTGTGCTCTGGTAGCATATTGATTCATGTTGACTTTCGAGTGATGGAAGAAAGGGGGGTGTTTAATTGTTTCTAAAGCACCATTACTTTAGAGAACTCGTCTTCTTTCTGCTCACTGAGTCATGTCAACTCCCTTACTCCAGCTTGCCAAGCCACAGGCGGAGAAAGCCCACTCAGATCAATACAGAGAGTACACACAAGATCAATTTGGCGAAGCAGCAACTTGGACTGACAAACCACTGTATGCAGGAGAGGAAAATATATATCCTACAATAGTGGAATAGGGTAGGGTCTGATGTAGAAGACCCTGGAATTGGAATCAGCGGGGTTAAACATTGATGATGCAGTAGGTCTACATGCATTCAGACAAAGAGGTCAATTTTGTATAAAGAATGTGTCAGGATTTGGCCAGGATTGTTTTGGTCACTAGATGCCCCCATTGCGCCTTTTTGAACCTTTTGTTTTTCCCTTGTTATAGTTATTATTTGCACCTGTGCCTCATTTCCTTGTAGGTATTTAAACCCTTAGTGTTCCTCAGTTCTTTGCTCTGTGTTTGTATGTTAGCACCCAGCCCCAGCCATGCTGTGAACATTTATTTCTCTAGTTGGATTTTCCTGAGGTACTCTGGTTTTGTTCTTGTTTATTTTTGATTATTCTTTTTAAGGTTTGTTTTTCCCTGCTGTTCTTACCACTTTGTGGATTTTCATTGTATCTTGGAGGATATTCATTTTTTCTCTTGGCATTACTTTTGACGTTGTGGATTTATATTTCTTGCCTGGAGATCTTTTTCCTTTATCTTCTTCTCAATAGGGGGTGCTGTTTGCACTTTGTAATAATTTCGTTCCCAAATTAAACTGCCTCGTACTCAATTCTTGCTCGTACAATATGCATATTATTATTACTATTGGATAGAAAACACTCTAGTTTCTAAAACCGTTTGAATTATATCTGTGAGTAAAACAGAACTCGAGTTAGAGCATTTTTCCTATGAGGATGTGAGAATGCAGAATTCTGCAAGCTGTTCCCAGGTCAGTTTATTAATTTGCCTGTCTTCTATTGGTTGAGATGCACTGCATACGCCTTCCCCTGGATGTCAGCGAATAGTGAGATTTGAAATGGAGTCTCTAGGCAGATCTGAGAGGTTATAAATAGCTTGGGAACGAAGGGTCCGGTCTTTGTTCACTTCGCTCTGACGCAGGAAGGACCTTGGCATGTCGTAGTAGAAAGCTCCGGTTATAGCTCTTAGATATATCCGGCTCTGTTTTTATTCGATATAGCTGTTAAAGACATCATAATGTTGTTATTTTAAACCGAATTATATCAGTTTATGTCAGTATATTGCGATTTTCGGGTATTTATTTGTGTTGCGTTCTATGGAGTTGGGGATGTCTGGCCCACATGGCTAATGTTTACTGCTAATTGCAACGTTGAAGACTACATTCTACAACCGAGCAACGATTCTTTTGGACAAAGGACAACTTTCCCAAGATTCTGATGGAAGCACATCAAAAAGTAAGAACTATTTATGCTGTTAATTCGTTGTTCTGTTGAAAAATGTAAAATGCATAATCCGCCATTAATTTCCGTGCGGTCTCGCTTTAACGCACGCTGTATGTCGTAGTAACGTTAATTTTAAAAATGTAACACAGCGATTGCATTAAGAACTAATGTATCTTTCATTTGCTGTCCAACCTGTATTTTTTAGTCAAGTTTATGATTAGTTATCGATTAGAATAGGTGCCTCTCCCAAGATTTCTCCCGACATTTTGTTGGCAGCTTGGCTACTTTTCTCATTGTATAACCACGATTTGTGCCGCTACATATGCACATTTTCGAACAAACCCTATATGCATTGTGTAATATGATGTTACAGGACTGTCATCTGAAGAAGTTTATGAAGGTTAGTCAAAAATTATATGTCTTTTGCTTGCTTGTTACGATCGCTAACCTTTGCTGCTGGTAAATGGCTTGTGTTTCTGGCTATTGTGGTAAGCTAATATAATGCTATATTGTGTTTTCGCTGTAAAACACTTAAAAAATCTGAAATATTGGCTGGATTCACAAGATCTTTGTCTTTCATTTGCTGTATGCTGTGTATTTTTCAGAAATGTTTTATGATGAGTATTTAGGTAATTCACGTTGCTCTCTGTAGTTATTCTAGTCGCTTTGGTGAGAGTTGTGATGGTGGCTGCAATGGTAAACTATGATTTATACCTGAAATATGCACATTTTTCTAACAAAACATATGCTATACAATAAATATGTTATCAGACTGTCATCTGATGAAGTTGTTTCTTGGTTAGTGGCTATTTATATCTTTATTTGGTCGAATTTGTGATAGCTACTGATGCAGTAAAAAACTGGTGGAGTAAAAAAAGTGGTGTCTTTTGCTAACGTGGTTAGCTAATAGATTTACATATTGTGTCTTCCCTGTAAAACATTTTAAAAATCAGAAATGATGGCTGGATTCACAAGATGTGTATCTTTCTACTGGTGTCTTGGACTTGTGATTTAATGATATTTAGATGCTAGTATTTACTTGTGACGCTATGCTATGCTATGCTAGTCAGCTTTTTTACTGATGGGGGTGCTCCCGGATCCGGGATTGGGAGGAATTAGAGGTTATTAAACCACCGTCTCTAGTACTGCTGTGTCTGCCTCATCTTCTGGGTTCTGCCGACTATTAGTGACTGTTTCTCTCACCGGGTCCTGACAGAATGTTCATTTGTCATTATTATAGTGCAGTCCCATTCCACCCCATATGGCCTGCTTGGAACCCTCCTAAAGACTAACTTTCAATGATTTTTCTTTAAAAGCAATTGCCTGCACTGTTTCCTCCTGCTCAGCCAATTTGGTTTTCATTGTGTTAATGTCAAAGTGTTGCCTTCGATGGAGTTTGATGAGTTCTGATTAAACTTGGAATATTGTTATTATCAACTATCCTATTGAAATATTGAGTGCTATAGTCTAGGGTCTACGTCAGAAGTTAATGGATATCTGTAGGAGGAATGTATATGGTGGAGGCAATTAAGTTTAGAGTGTATTGACTAAAGGAAGGGCAATCACATGGTTGCAGGCACGGATACGGGTGGAGAGATGTGGTGTAGTGAAGAAGGGGGTCAAGGTCAGGTCAGGTCATTTTAAGGGAAAAGGAACAGTTTATTGCTCGTATCACTTAACTTCCTGCCTAGCAATAAAGATGTAATGTTTAGAGAGAAGGAGGAGACTCCACCCAAATTGGAGTATATATACTACCACTGGTGGAAATATGTTTTTGTCTTATGCAACTGCATGACCCAGTGGGTGAATAAACTCGGTTTGAGCTTGATGAAGCGTCCGTGAGTTTTTTACTTTGTTTATTTAGAACCTAATAAATTCAACACAGTGGGATTGAATTGCACTCTGCTCTAGCTCTGTGTGTGTTGATGCCTGGGTTTATTTAAGTAATGCTAACAGAGGCTCTTGTGTGAAGCATTTGGAGTATGCAGTCTGAACTCTGAGTGAGGGCTGCCTTTGGAGTGTTGACTATGACAAGCTGAAGGGAGGTTATCAGCATGACATTATTTCAACATTATCGTTGAACCATGAGGTCCATACTGTATCACTGAGACGGCTAGAAGCGTGATTGATGGATCTGATTGAACCATCACCACCTCTAGACAGTAGATCATTGATTAGCCTATGGCTCACAGTGGATCCCTGCCTCTGACTACAGTAGACGACTGACTGACTGCTGATCTGTTTTCTCCAGGCACTGGCCCAAAATGCTTGGGATGGGAAGCTGCTTCCTCATGAGTACCAGGGAGGCTCATACAGGTAAACACAACACACCTTATTATCTGGGAGCGAGATAATACTAACCCTCAGTCCTTTACACCTGGAATATTATTTAGATAGATATGCTTTGTACAAATGCAGTGTAGACTTGGCTGTGGGATTTCTCTCTTGGCTTGTTAGACGGTGAACTGGTGTTTGACTCAGGTTCTTACTTAGCACTTCAACATAGTCAAATGTTTGAATATGCAGACATACAGGTCTACGGTGTGGGAGCAAGGTGTTCAATAGCCGTATCTGGTTCACCGCTGACAATCTGCAGCGTTTGTACCAGGCGCTAAGTTAATCATTTCTTGAATAGGTCAGTAGGCTACTGGTAGGGAAGCAGTCATTAAAACCTCTTATGGCTGCAAGCCCGAGGTCGGTACACCTATGACAACATCCCCCACCCCCCCCACACTGATTAGCATCGCTAGCATAGCGTCACAATTAAATAGTAGCATCTAAATATCATTAAATCACAAGTCCAAGACACCAAATGAAAGATACAGATCTTGTGAATAAAGCCACCATTTCAGATTTTTAAAATGTTTTACAGGGAAGACAAAATATGTAAATCTATTAGCTAACCACGTTAGCAAAAGACACCATTTTTCTTTGTCCACCATTTTCTCTCTCCATCTGTAGCTATCACCAATTCGGCCAAATAAAGATATTGATAGCCACTAACCAAGAGAGAACCTCATCAGATGACAGTCTGATAACATATTTATTGTATAGGATAGGTTTTGTTAGAAAAATGTGCATATTTCAGGTATAAATCATAGTTTACAATTGCACCCACCATCACAACTCGACTAGAATAAATACACAGAGCAACGTGTATTACCTAATTACTAATCATAAAACATTTCTTAAAAATACACAGCTCACAGCAATGGAAGGACACAGATCTTGTGAATTCAGACAATATTTCAGATGTTCTAAGTGTTTTACAGCGAAAACACAATAACTCGTTATATTAGCATACCACATGTGCAAACGTTACCAGAGCATCGATTCAAGCCAAAGAGAGCGATAACGTAATCATCGCCAAAATATATTAATTTTTTCACTAACCTTCTCAGAATTCTTCCGATGACACTCCTGTAACATCATATTACAACATACATATAGAGTTTGTTCGAAAATGTGCATATTTAGCCACAAAAAAACGTGGTTATACAATGACAAAACTAGCAAAACTAGCCTGAAAATGTCGGGCGCCATATTTGACAGTGATCTTGTCTCATGATTAACTATTCATAAACTTGACTAAAAAAATATAAGTTGGACAGCTATCGAAAGACAAATTAGTTCTTAATGCAATCGCTGAATTACATTTCTAAAATTATCCTTACTGTGCAATACAGGGTTCGCCAAGCGAAGCTATACCAAAGAAAATGGCGGAATATGCGTTTAAAATTTTTAGACAGAACAACGATTTATCATCTTAAATATTTCTTACTATGAGGTGATCTTCCATCAGAATCTTGGGCAATGTATCCTTTCTTGGGTCTAATCTTCTTTTGGTCGAAAGATGTCCGCTTGTCCGTCGAAATGCCCACTAACGTTCGACCGGTACTGGAAACATGCCCAAAGCTTCAAAGTGCATCACCAAGAATTGCCTCAAAATCGCACTAAACGGATATAAATTGCTATAAAACGGTTTAAATTAACTACCTTATGATGTCTTTAACACCTATAACGAGTAAAAACATGACCGGCGAAATATTACTGGCTAAACCCAAGGTTGGAAAGAGAGCAGGTCCAACGTACATCGTGCGTCAGGCGCAGCAGGAAAAGAACGGTACATCCGGTCTTTGTCGTTTTATACAGGCACTGATTGCGCAATCGACTCCATTCAAATTGTCACCTCTTACTGACATCTAGAGGAAGGCGTAGGCAGTGTTTGTAGTATCATAGCCTTCACAGGGACTTATGAACTGACCTGGGAGCAGGGGCCAAGATGTCTGAAATCTCACACCATATCAGGAAAAGTGCTGTAGAATGAGTTCTGTTCCACTCAGAGACATAATTCAAACGGCTATAGAAACTAGAGAGTGTTTTCTATCCAATAATAACAATAATATGCATATTGTACGAGCAAGAATTGAGTACGAGGCCGTTTGAAATGGGCACCTTAAACAGAGCTACTCAATACTGCCCCTGCAGCCATAAAAAGTTAATGTCCTGCTATTAGAGTTACAACCATCACAGCTAGTCCATATAATATGTAGATTCTACATTATCACATGCAGACATGAAGAGAATATGTGGCCAGACGACAAGAGCCATCAATTATGTGGCCATCCATTCCAGGGGAGGGCGGGCTGTTTTAACTCATTTGAATTAATTGGGTAATTTAGACATAAATGGGGTTTCTGTGTCAGAGGAGGATAATTAATTTCTATAAAGGATGCAAGCTCTTTCTATCTCTTCTTGAAGATGTATGCATGCTTCTTCCCTCCCTTTATCCATCCCTCCATCCCCCAGGTCTGGCTATGTTATTAACCCACACAGGAAATTGCCTGTGGATGTTATTGCTCACTAAACACAGAGATAGGATGGTCTCTCTCTCTCTCTGTGAGTTCACCTCAGGCTGTTGGAAGTGGCACAATGTCTTTATGTGTCTATTGAGGAAATGTCTCCTGGTATCCTCTTTTGTATTCTCCTTAATTCACCTCACACACAGCTTATTGTGTTTTGAGTGCATGCTGTCTTGACTGAATTAGTAACAGGGAATAGGTAGCAATAAGGCCCCATTATGTCTGGCTGTATCTCCCCTTGGTTAATTAATTGTCTGCATGTTTTCCCTGGCTGAGCCAGACTAATGATGCAATGCCCATTGTCTCCTCTCTCTCTCATTCCCGTCCCTTTGTCTCTCACCACCCTCCTTCATCTTTTTTTCTCTCTCGCGTTCCCCCACCCCTCCTTCGTTCTCTCTCTCTCTCCTTCCCCTATTTTTCCTCCCAATTCCTCTCACGAATTAAAATTAGCTTTATTGGTACAAATGGTTAAATCTCTGTCTGTCTCATTCCCTTCCTGTCTCTCCCTGACAGTATTTCTAACCTGGGCATGTTTGGCATCAGTGGGTTCAGTGCGGTGATCAACCCTCCACAGGTGTGTATCCTGGCCGTGGTCACCTCCAGGTCTGTGCTCCGTCTGACCGAGGAGACCGGTGCCCTGAGCACCGTCACCCTGTCTAGTGACGGGTACCTAGTGGACGACGAGCTGGCATCGTGCTTCCTGGACAAGTTTTGTGCCAACCTGGAGAGGCCGCAGCGCATGTCACTAGCCTGAGATGGCGGGATGGAGAAAGGGAAGGAAGGAGAGAGGGAACACTTCCATCGTGAAACTTAGTGTGTTCTGCAAAGGAGCAGCTGTCTTCTTTTAACTAAATTAACATTGTCGTGGCTAGATGTGCCATTGGCTTGTACATAGATGTTTTATTTTACCTTTATTTCACGAGGCAAGTCAGTTAGGAACACATTTTTTATTTTCAATGACAGCCTAGGAACAGTGGGTAAACTGCCTTGTTCCGGGGAAGAACGACAGATTTGTACCTTGTCAGCTCGGGGATTCGATCTTGCAACCTTTTGGTTACTAGTCCAACGCTCTAACCACCAGGCTACCTGCCGCCCCATAGTTACAGCAGATATGACTTTTTATGACCTCTGCTATGTCATGATCATCAATGATAAGGCTTTTTGATGGAGGTGCCAATGCTACGACCCATGTCTCAATGAGTTATTATCCATTCACCTGGACAATGCAAACCGATGCTGATGTATAGACTGTTATGTTTTTGTACATTTCTCTCATCTATTTATTATCGGCCATCGACTGCACTGCGTTTCTCCTGTGTGAATACATTTTCCTGACAAAGTGAGTGGCACTTTGAAATTTCCCTCAACATTCTGACTAAAGACTTTGTTGGGATTGCAGGTTCTGTTAGGTCTCCTGAAGGGTTACGAGAGAAAAAAATCCACTGAAATCTCTCAAGATTGTCTATGTCAAAAATACACATGGACAAAGCAGTAGAAGGGCCTTACTAAAGAGCTCATTGACATTCAATGTGCCACCGTCATAGGATGCCACCTTTCCAACAAGTCAGTTTGTCAGGTGTCTGCCCTGCTAGAGTTGCCACAGTCAACTGAAAGTGCTGTTATTGTGAAGTAGAAACGTCTAGGAGCAACCACGGCTCAGCCGAGAAGTTGTAAGCCACACAAGTGCACAGAACGGGACCGTGAGTTCTGAAGCATGTTGCACGTCTGTCCTTGGTTGCAACACTCACCATCGAGTTCCAAACTGCGACTGGAAGCAACGTCAGCACAATAACTGTTCGTTGGGAGCTTCATGAAATGGGTTTCCAAGGCCGAGCAGCCGCACACAAGCCTAAGATCACCATGCGCAATGCCAAGCGTCGGCTGGAGTGGTGTAAAGCTTGCTGCCATTGGACTCTGGAGCAGTGGAAATGCGTTCTCTGGAGTGATGAATCACGCTTCACCATCTGGCAGTCCGACGGACCAATCTGGATTTGGTGGATGCCAGGAGAACGCTACTTACCCCAATGCATACTGCCAACTGTAAAGTTTGGTGGAGGAGGAATAATGGTCTGGAGCTGTTTTTCATGGTTCGGGCTAGGTCCCTTAGTTCCAGTGAAGGGAAATCTTAACGCTACAGCATACAATGAATGACATTCTAAACGATTCTGGGCTTCTGACTTTGTGGCAAAGTTGGAAGCCCTGAAGGCCCTGTTTCAGCTTGACAATGTCCCTGTGCACAAAGCGAGGTCCATACAGAAGTGGTTTGTCGAGATCGGTGTAGAAGAACTTGACTGGCTTGCACAGAGCCCTGACCTCAACCGCATTGAACACCTTTGGGATGAATTGGAAAGCCGACTGCGAGCCAGGCCTAATCTCCCAACATCAGTGCCTGACCTCACTAATGCTCTTGTGGCTGAATGGAAGCAAGTCCCATCAGCAATGTTCTGACATTTGGTGGAAAGTCTTCCCAGAAGAGAGGAGGCTGTTATAACAGCAAAGGGGGGACCAACTCCATATTAATGCCCATGATTTTGGTCATGTAGTGTATGTTTAGAAAAGCTATTTATGTGTGTCAGCACTGGTGGGGCACTGTATCCTACAAAAAATACATATTCTTCTGTAGGTAAGTAGTGTGTTGTGGGATAGGTAGCATGTAAAGACATGTTGGAGAGTAGGGCATCTAAGGAAATGAGGGTTCTCATTGGACAAGTCCACCTATGACCTCCTATTTCAATGCATTTGTGTACTGAACAGGTCCCAGTGCCATCCCCCAGGGCATGTGATGTCTCACGTGGGGCTGAGACGAATCAGGGAATGCCTATGGTCTCCAATCAGAATTACATAGAGCACCTCTGATGTAACAAAGGTGAGCTCTGTTAGGGCCACAAAGAGCTCTGTTAGGGTTAAGAAAAGGTGTTGGATATTGATAGTGTCATTGGACACACTAGAAGTGTACAAATGTATATATGTCCTTACTTTCAGGAAATGACTGATTCTATCTACTGTAGATACAGGAAATTCAGACTAGCTATATATTCAATATCTCAGAAAGGGCTATGGTATGCCATGTGAATGAGAAAAGAACACACAAATGAAACCTGAACTCCACTCAAACTATACTGATTACAATTACCAGGATCCAATTAAGAGCCCCCTCCCAGAAGGCAACATCAAGGCAAAACCCAGGGTCCCTCCCACTATTTCACCGGTGACAGTGCTGCTTTTCATCCCTTACGCTGCATACAACCTGCGGTGAGAGAACATTTTGTTCTTCCTTTGAGGTTGGCTTGAGCCGTTGCTTTGGTAGCAGGGAAAGATGTGTGCATTCTATTTTGAGAGGGAGGGTGAGTGGGGGCGGGGGTGCAGGGGGCATACAGGCAATTGGCACCACACAGCTGCTTCCTACAGTGTGCCCACTGTTTTTCCACCCATTTCCACGCACACCCAGCCACTGTCTCCTAGTTACCACGGCGATGGAAGGTGTGAAAAGAGAGAGGGACAAACACCCCTGTTATAACCAACTAGCTACAATAGGAGGAAAATACACATTTTGTTTGTTGTTACAGAATGCCAGCTATTCTGTTCCCACTGTCCCCAACTCACACACAACCCTGAAAAGCCATCAGAATATTCAGTGGGGTTCGCTATTATTTCTCATATTGCCATACCATAGGATATTTTATGTATACAGCATACGTGTAAGTCATTTTATGTGATATAGCTTTGCTTTTTACACAGGAAGCCGTATGTTATTACCCTACATCCTCCTACTGTATATCTGCACCAGCCAAGATAATCTCCTTCCTCATCTCTGCCAATCTCGTTTTATTGAAAATGTAATCCAGTCCATTGTAATGGTCTCATTTTCCCTTCAGTGTACTGTCTAGTATATAGTGTATATATATGGATACAGGGGAGGTAGCAGCTGCTGCAGGCAGATACGGTAGGTTTGATTCCCCTCTGAGAACCATCGGCCCATAGATTAGATCTGGCCAAAGGCCTGACTCGACAGAACCACAGGAGAAAGGGAGCGGATGTGGAGAGGTCCATCAAAGACAGGCTCACATGCCAGGGGGATTCATGGGGATGGAGGAGGGATGAAAGGAGGGAGAAAGGGGGTGGTCTTTGCTCCAGGAGAGGGGTGTACACATCCTTTCACGACTCTAGTTGGGATGCCAGACAGAGAAGGCTAAGACCACAAAACCTTGGCACTAGACAGGTGGAAGCATTGGTATCGTGGATACATTCACACAGCCAATAGTAACTCATGTAGCAATGGTACACAAATCACAACCTTGCTGGTCTATTGACAAACAGCAGGACTGTCTTTTATCTGGGAGCCAGAAAGTGTTCCAGAATGCCAATAGGAATTTCATCCCCGTAAACCCCCCTGGCAGGACAGATTCTGACATTTTGCGGCATCCTACCACGGAGTGACATTTCTTTCCTTGAGCGGAGGCTGCAAGTCTCTGTCATTCAGCCCAATCTCATTACCCAGAACGGCTGGAGCCGGGGACCGCTCGCTGCAGAGGAACACATCCAATTGGCTGTTTTAGAAGGACATGGTTTTGATGAAATGAGGGTGGCCAGCATGTTATAGTTACTGGGGTGTATGGCTGGAGGGCACACTCACGGACACACAGCATGGTGAATCACGTGACATCAGTAGTACCATGGGCAGTTGCCATGGAGACAGAAGAGGGCAAATCCTCTCATGGTGTGATGGCTTGTAAATTATAGTAGTGTCCAGATGTCCTTCATATCCAACTTGAGGGCGTGTGTTTTAGGTATGCGTAACTGGCTGGAGTCAGGCGCAGGAGAGGAGAAGTTGGGTAGCCAAAGGAGCCTTTTATTTCGTCAAACAAAACACACGACACTAAGAACCCTAAACACAATATGGGTTGACATAGACTGGTTTGCGCTGGGTTATCTTGCACATACACGAAACAACAAACAATTCCACACACAGACATGGGGGGAACAGGGGGTTATATACACGTCTAATACTGAGGGAATTGAAACCAGGTGTGTAGGAAAACAAGACAAGACAAATGGAAAAATGAAAGGTGGATCGGCGATGGCTAGAAAGCCGGTGACGTCGACCGCCGAACGCCGCCCGAACAAGGAGAGGAACCGACTTCGGCGGAAGTCGTGACAGTGTGTGTGTATGTGACCAGGAGTGTCTTGGAGCCTAACAGAATGGACTAACAGAATGGAGAGGTTTGTGTACAGACCCAATGGGGAACATGCAGGTGAGGCAGGCTACTTACTAACTGTTGTGTGGGCAGTGGAGGAGGAAGGGTGGGAGGTATTGATTCAAAATTCTGACTGGAGGGAGGGCGAGAGAGAGGGGGACAAACTCCTTCACTCCACTCAATACCGCCCTACCCCATCCCTCTCTCTCCCTCTGCCTTACTCCTCCTTGTCCCTCACCCATTGAACTTTCTCAAGGCGGTGAACCATACATTCATATCTTAAAGGCCCAGTGCAGTCAAAAATTTGATATCCCTGTGTTTTATATACACTCAGTGGCCAGTTTATTAGGTACACCCATCTAGCTCCTGGTCAGACACCCCTTTGACTCCAGAACAGCCTGAATTATTTGGGGAATGGATTCTGCAAGGTGTGGTGTTCAAACATTGCTCAATTGGTTTCAAGGCACCTAGTGTGTGCCAGGATAACATTCCCCACACCATTACATCACCTTCACCAACATCACCGCCATGGACTACTGCTGCTTTCGCCAAATCCTGACTCTGCCAATAGCATTATGTTACAGGAACTGGGATTCGTAGGTCCAGGTTTTTCCACTCAATTTTCCAGTGTTGGTGATCGTGTGCCCACTAAAGCTGCTGCCTCTTGTTTTTTGCTGATAGGAGTGATACCCGTAGTGGTTGTCTGCTGCAATATCCTATCCGTGACAGGGACCGAGTTGTGCGTTCCGAGATGCCGTTCTGCACACCACTGTTATACTATGCCCGGTACCACCCGGAACTGGTGCTACCGGGCTGGGGACACGCACCTCAAGGCTAGTGCGGGGAGCAGGAACAGGGCATACTGGACCCTGGAGGCGCACAGGAAGCCTGGTGCGTGGTGCCGAAACTGGTGGTACCGGGCTGGGAACACGCACCTCAGGGCTAGTGCGGGGAGGAGGAACAGGGCATACAGGGCTCTGGAGACGCACAGGAAGCCTGGTGTGTGGTGTTGGCACTGGTGGTACTGGGCTGGGGACACGTACCTCAAGGCGAGTGCGGGGTGCTGGAACTGGAGGCCTGGTTCGTGGCGCCTGCACCGGAGGACTGTTGCGAGGGGCTGCCACAGGAGAGCTGGTGCATGGGGCTGCCACAGGAGAGCTAGTACGTGGGGCTGCCACAGGAGGTGCAGGACTAGGGAGGCGCACAGGAGGCCTGGTGCGTAGGACTGGCACTGTCATTACCAGACGGTTAGCACGCACCTCAGGACGAGTATGGAGAGCTGACTCAGGTAACATCAAATCCCGGACACGCTCCGTCGGGCGGATGTCGTGTCCCATGCACCAACACAGCAACTCCCTCATTTCACTCTCCTCCAATTTCCCCATTAATTCCTTCACAGTCTCTGTTTCACTCCCCTTGCTCACCTCCAATTCCACCCCGACTGGCTCTGGTTCCATCTTCGGCTCCTCACGGTAAGCACGGGAAGTTGGCGCAGGTCTCCTACCTGAACTCGCCACACTCCCCTTCCTCTCAGGGGGCTGCCTCTCAGGCTTCCATCCGCGCTGCCGAGCTAGCTCCTCATAATGCCGCGTCTCGGCTTTCGCTGCCTCCAGCTCTGCCTTGGGGCGGCGATATTCACCCGGCTGTTCCCATGGTCCCTTGCCGTCTAATATTTCCTCCCAAGTCCATTGCTCCACAAAGCGCTGTTCCTTCCTTTCACGCTGCTTGGTCCGGTTGTGGTGGGTTATTCTGTCACGTTCGTCGTATGGAGGAAGAGAGAAGGACCAAGGCGCAGCGTGATACGAATACATCCTTCTATTTATTTAACACGAAACGAAGAACACTTAAACAAACTAATCAAAAAAACAAAACGAACGTGAAGCTATATATATATAAAGTGCAAACACAAGCAACACAATACATAGACAATAACCCACGAAATACCCAACGGAATATGGCTGCCTAAATATGGTTCCCAATCAGAGACAACGATAAACAGCTGCCTCTAATTGAGAACCAATCTAGGCAACCATAGACATACAAACACCTAGACTAGTAAACACCCCATAAACATACAAAACCCCTAGACAAGAAAAACACATACATCCCCCATGTCACACCCTGACCTAACCAAAATAATAAAGAAAACAAAGATAACTAAGGTCAGGGCGTGACACAGGGGCCCACACTAGGTTTATGTAACCCTATAATATCAGAGGCCCACCCTAGGTTTATACAAACCTATAATATCAGGATGCCCACGCTAGGTTTATATATACCTCTAATATCAGGAGGCCCACGCTACGTTTATATATACCTCTAATATCAGGATGCCCACGCTACGTTTATATATACCTATAATATCAGGAGGCCCATGCTAGGTTTATATATACCTCTAATATCAGGATGCCCACGCTACGTTTATATATACCTATAATATCAGGAGGCCCACGCTACGTTTATATATACCTATAATATCAGGAGGCCCATGCTAGGTTTATATATACCTCTAATATCAGGAGGCCCACGCTACGTTTATATATACCTCTAATATCAGGAGGCCCACGCTACGATTATATATACCTATAATATCAGTAGGTCCATGCTACATTTATATCAACGTATAATATCAGGGGCCCACACTAGGTTTATATAACCCTATAATATCAGTATGCCCACGCTAGGTTTATGTAAACCTATAATATCAGGGGTCCACGCTAGGTTTATATAACCCTATAATATCAGAGGCCCATGCTAGGTGCATATAACTCTATAATATCTGTATGCCCACGCTAGGTTTATGTAAACCTATAATATCAGGATGCCCACGCTAGGTTTATTTAACCCTATAATATCATTAGTCCCACGCTAGGGTTATATAAACCTATAATATCAGGAGGCCCACGCTAGGTTTATATAAACCTATAATATCAGGATGCCCACGCTAGGTTTATGTAAACCTATAATATCAGGATGCCCACGCTACGTTTATACAAACCTATAATATCAGAGGACATTAAAACCAGACAACGGAACAGTTCGTTGTCATATTGGCAGGTTTGCTAGCAACAAACTATTTAGCTAGATCCTAGCCTAGTGTTTGATATGCAATTTCCTCGTAATTAATAGTCATTGTTGACGAGTAGGCACATTTTTCAATCTTACATACCACAGTTGCCACAGAAAACAATTTGAAAGAACGCATGTATCAGTAAAAAAACTTGTAATATTTAACATTTGCCAGAGTTGTGACCATACATATAGAACTAATCCAACGAGCGATATTGCCTATATTGTTTTTGTTTTCATATTGTTTGCTTAGACGTCTTTTGTGGCCAGCTCACTCTCACCCCCCCCCCCACACACACACACACACACACTCCTCTGGGTGAGCAGGCTTTGTGAATGATCATCATACTTGGTAAAAGGCCCATTCCCATTCACACTCACGCTCAAGTTTATTTAACCATTGTGGACAGGATTTCCTCTGCCCTCCCCTCATCCCTCACTACTTCTGCTTCATTTTATTGAATCACTCGTTCTAACAGGTAGCTACTGAAACTGTATGCTGAAAATCTGTCATCAGTCAAAAACACTTCCCTTTCTATATCGGTGTGTCCCTTCTTAGTAATTTCTTTGAACAGTCCCCTCAACCATACCATTTCTTTTGGATGGGAGGGGTTCTGGTTTGGTGGCACCAAAGGTACAGTGGCATTTAAGCGCTATACCACTGCACCTGTGGGCTTACCTGTCATAACTCACTAAGTATGACAAAAGCATATTGTGCACAAATATTGTTGCGATTGGTTCACCTATGCATCAAATAGGAGTGTAACAGTGTGTGACTTTCTTTGTTTTCCTCTGAGTATGTACTGTATGACCTAGAGGTGAATGACACCGGGACATTCCAGCTGGTCATACAGTAGACTCACCTGGCTGCCCGAACCGAACCGTTCCATCACCAAAACACCAGCCAAGCCCCTCGCTCTCTCTGTTTATTGTAGAGCAAAGCCAGGCCTTTTGAAGCAGCCCAGTCATGCTCCCATGATGCTCGGCCCAGTCGGTTCATTCTGGCTCTGACCCTGCTGCGTCAACTGAGCAGGGGTGAGGTAGGGCTGACCTATCCCATTCTCTAAACACACACAGAGGTACACACACACAGAGACAGAGGGCCGCATGTACACACACACACACACACACACACACACACACACACACACCATTCTGGCTCATGCTGTAAAACATCACATCATGTTTAAGTGGTTGTAGAGAGAGGTTAACCAATCCCCACAGGAAACTGCACCACTGCAACCAACATGGTTTCATTTCCTCACCATCATCCTTAAAGCTCACATCTTTACCAGAAAGAGAAAATACAGATCAAATGATTTTGCTTTGATGGTTTTTAGATATAACAGAATCCGAGCTCTTGATGGTATTTTCTAAAAAGCTGATCTCACTGAGGCTTGTCTAGGTCATGTCCTCCTTACTTATTCCCTCTAATTGATTAACTGCTACCTGTTTAATCAAATGTATTTATATAGCCCTTCTTACATCAGCTGATATATCAATGTGCTGTACAGAAACTCAGCCTAAAACCCCAAACAGCAAGCAATGCTGGTGTAGAAGCACGGGTATGAGTAGCCTGTTTTAATGACCACAAGGGGTAATATCATCTGCCGATACACTACTGACAATGTGACAGAGGTATAGTCCACTACTCCAACTCTAACTTAACTTACAGTTCATCCTCACCAGAGTCTTTGCCCTCATAGTTTAATGATTGGTAAAACCAGCTTTCTCATCCCTCTGCACATATATGGACATCTTGCAATCGTGTCAAGCCACATTCCTCTCAATGCGCTGCTCCAAGGGAAAAAGGCACGTTGCTGGAGAAGAATGCTGAGGAAGTGCCATTAGTCGGCCAGGCCGTTACCACAAGCAGTTTTGACCACGAGGGTGGGTGTGTGTCTGTGTCTGTGTGTGTGTGCGTGCGTGTGCGTGCTTGTGAGCAAACCCATGAGAGCGGTGGAAACTCTTACTGGATGTGTACTGGCTGACTCAGCCAGTACATTTTGGGGGTTTAGGCTCGCCTGCCACACACCAGTTAACCTCCTGTGCTCCTATTCTACTCATACTTATGGCATGTGGAGAGCCAGAACAGAACCAAGTTGGATTTGTTGGGCTTTTGGTTCAATTATTGAGAATGCTCACAGACAGCTCAATACTTTCTTCTTTGTCTCTGATTGTTGCTTTCTCCCTCCTATATCGCTCTCTGTGTTCTCTCTCTCTAGTTCTATTGACTGGCTGTCTGTCAACCTGTCTCTCATTATTCCTTAAGGGTTTATATCCCAGACATCAATGAAATGAAACTGACCCCTTTTAAAGAAATATTATCCTCTCAGTCAAAGGACATATTCACTCTTGAGCAAGTTCCTGTGTACTTTTGACTAAGATAAACAGGTGAGCACAGGTGAAATGGTTTGCTGTTTGAGCATCTGAAGTATTCCATTGTGCTACGCTGTTGACATTTTGTCAGACATTTTTGTCTCTGCTACATTTGGCCATGACAGTCGCTGTGTGCCTAAGTGCTTTGAAAGACCTTAGTCGACAACAGCAAATATGACACAAAAGGCCCAGCACGCCCATGAAGGACAGGACTGTCTTTTCCGTGTGGGTCACTGTTGGGAGGGTACTCAACTAGGCTTGGTGGTCTAGAGCTCAGCCTAGCTCGCTCTCCCTCTTTGTCTCTGTTTCTGTCTCTATCTCCGATACATATTCAACACTACATGCTAGTTTATACAGATTGTATATTTAATCTTCATAATTCTTTGTCTTAGCTCCAGTCCTGGGAGTCTTTTCATGTGTGTAAGTGCACTTTCATTACCTCCAGCTCTTTTGATGAGAACACAAATGAGTGTTTTGTGTGGGCATGTGGGCGTCTCGTTATCTGCTTTTGCTTTGTACCCTGTCATTACCAGAGAAAACAAACACAAATGTGTTGCCATGCCAACAGCTGAACAGGAAATAACATGTTGAGGAAGTGTGAGGTAAAGTATGATACAGAGAAAGAGGGAGGGGTGGAGACGGATGGAGACTGCTTTAGTCACTGTGGTTCATGCTAGCTCCTCTTTATCCTACAGCACAGTATGCCTCACTCAAGTTGATCCCATCATTAATCACACTTTATTCACTCTCCCACATCATCTTCTTGTGTATTACATCCAGGGGTTGGAACCGGAATTATTTTCCAATCAATATTTTTTTTCATTCCGTTCCACTGTTCCACTAGCAAAATAAAGTTCTGAATTGGTTCGAACCCCCCAAAAAGTAACGATTGAAATCATTCCTTTCTTGTTCCTTTTTAAACCTCTGAAATCGTAATGTTTTTTAATTTAGTTCGACATTAAATGACTTCAACAATCAGTGCGGATAGAGCATCTTGCTATGGAGCGGGCAAGCTTTGTTTACATACGTGATGGAAAGACAAGTGTAGGGTGCAAGATGCAACTGAAATTTTGTGGGTGTGGAGGGAGCGAAAGAGGGTCAAGGAAGAGGCTTGGCTTGATGCAATTGAAGCACTGAGCATCTAGTGATGACATGCATTATCTGATTTATGCCCACAGAATTATACCTACGGAGGAGCGGCTTCTATGGAGGAACTTGGAATGTGTTTGAACTTCAGAGAGTTGGCTTAACGTTGGACCAGAGCTAGCTAGCTAACAAGCGTGTGTGTGCAGAGCGGCACCATAATTAAAAACACGTCTTAAGTTTTTGTAGTTAGTAAATCCAATGTGAAACGTGATAACTAATAGTATTCCTAACTAGCATTGAAAAAGTAAATCCATTCATCTCAAATTAAAAATCTATCTATTGCTCGTGTTTCTTGGCCCAAGCAAGTCTCTTCTTATTATTGATGTCCTTTAGTAGTGGTTTCTTTGCAGCAATTCGACCATGAAGGCCTGATTTACGCAGTCTCCTCTGAACAGTTGATGTTGAGATGTGTCTGTTACTTGAACTCATTTATTTGGGCTGCAATCTGTGGCTGGTAACTCCTTTTCCAAAATCTGCTTTTTTCTAAACAATTGTGGAATGAACTTATCCTCTGCAGCAGAGGTAACTCTGGGTCTTCCTTTCCTATGGCAGTCCGGATGAGAGCCAGTTTCATCATCGTGCTTGATGGTTTTTGCAACTGCACTTGAAGAAACGTTCAAAGATCCGGATTGACTGAACTTCATGTCATAAAGTAATGATGGACTGTTGTTTCTTTTAGCTTATTTGAGCTGTTCTTGCCATAATATGGACTTGCTCTTTTACCATATAGGGCTATCTTCTGTATACCACCCTACCTTGTCACAACACAACTGATTGGCTCAAACGCATTAAGAAGGAAAGAAATTCCACAAATTAACTTATAACAAGGCACACCTGTTAATTGAAATGCATTCCAGGTGACTACCTCATGAAGCTGGTTGAGGGAATGCCAAGAGTTTGCAAAGCTGTCATCAAGGCAAAGAGTGGCTACTTTGAAGAATCTAAAATCAAAAATGTATTTTGATTTGTTTAACACTTTTTTGGTTACTACATGATTCCATATGTGTTCTTTCATAGTTTTGATAGAAAATAGTAAACATTAAGGAAAAGCCTTGAATGAGTAGGTGCAATACAACCACGACTTTACAAAGACACAGGCACCCTTCCTAACTCAGATGCCAGAGGGGAAGGAAACCACTCAGGGATTTCACCATGAGGCCAATGGTTACAGTTACAGAGTTTAATAGCCGTCATAGGACAAAACAGAGGATGGATGAACAACATTGCAGTTACTCCACAATACTAACCTAATTGACAGGATGAAAAGAAGGAAGCACTAAAGTTATACTGCAAAAAATGTGGCAAAGGGATGAACTTTTTGTCCTGAATAGAAAGTGTTATGTTTAAGGCAAATCCAATATAACACATTACGGAGTAACTCTCTCCATATTTTCAAACATAGTGGTGGCTGCATCATGTTATGGGTATACTTGTAATCGTTAAGGACTGTGGAGTTTTTCAAGATAAAAAAGAAACTGAATGAAGCTAAGCACAGGAAAAATCCTAGAGGAAAACCTGGTTCAGTCGGCTTTCCACCAGACACTGGGAGATTATTTCACTTTTCAGCAGGACAATAACCTAAAACACAAGGCCAAATCTACACTGGAGTTCCTTACCAAGAACACACTGAATGGCCAAGTTACAGTTTTGACTTAAATCTACTTGAAAATCTATTGCAAGACCAGAAAATGGTTGCCTAGCAATGATCAACATTTTACATTCTTTTAAAACAATAATGGGCAACAGCAATCCAGGTGTGGAAAGCTCTTAGAGACTTACCCAGAAAGACTCACAGCTGTAATAGCTGCCAAAGATGCTTCTACAAAGTATTGACTCAGGGGTGTAAATGAGATAGTTCTGTATTTCACTTTCATGAAATTAGCAAAGATTTCTATAAACATGTTTTCAGTTTTCATTATGGGGTATGGTGTGTAGACGGGTGATACATAAAATCAATTTAATCCATGTTGAATTCAGGCTGTAACACAACAAAATGTGGAACAAGTCAAAGGGTATTAATACTTTCTGAAGGCACTGTATTCACTGTGTAATGCAACACCTTGCAGAGTTTATTTTATTGCCATATTATTGCTTTACACAGTCCTGACTGTTTTACTGTTAGCATGTCAAAACTTTAGCTTTTTACTCAGCAAATACCTAGAGGGCGATTTGCCATTCACAACACTCCCACGCTGTTTCCTCTCACTGTAACATGGCCAATCCTCTAGAGCTGTCATCGAGATGGTGGGAGTTACAGCCATATTTCTCTGTACCATCATATTTTATTTGGTGTGATAAAGATAAGCCATAACAATGCTCTCTTTATCTCTCCCCTAATGAACTGAACACAGTGGTTTATTTCTCACTTGTTCGCTCTATTGCCTCACATAGATAGATGATGGATTGTATATAGGATACACGAATCATACCTCCCCTAAAATGCTAACCTCCCCTGTTATTGGTAATGGTGAGAGATTAGCATGTTTTGGGGGCATGATCTTTGTGCATCTGTAACTTTCTCACTCAACATAATTCACGATTCAGTAATGATTATCTGTAATCATGGAGGCATCCACATTAATGTAGAAGTGTTCAGAAACATATTCTGTTCTTATTTACAATAAAAGTGACTCAAAAATGACAATACATAATTTACCATTAATTTACCATAATCCGAAACACAACCAAAACAAACTGCAAATACATCCAACAAGTTTGTGAGTCACAAGCTTGATGTAGTCATTGTATGCTAGGAATATGGGACCAAATACTAAACATTTTACTATATTTAATACACTATAAGTACATTTGTACCAACACTTATGACACATTCAAATGGGTCGTCTAGATACATAATGTGCATTCATTTCTAAACAGATATGTATGAAAATACCCTCAAATAAAAGGTGACATTCTGTACTGTCGCCACATATATAACATTTGATCTCAAATCCAAAATGCTGTAGTACATTTTATTTTCACTGTCCAAATAAATACACAGGGGAATGTACCTCATATGAATGTAGAATCACATTTTCAAGGTGTTTCACATAACCTACTTTATATACACGTGTTTAGTTTATTATCTTGAAAGGTGCAATGGATTACTGGAAATGATCGGCTGGGCCATAAGCTGGGCCATTACAGCATTCTCTATACGTGTTTGGTTGAGAAGCAGAAAACAAGACAACTACAATAGGCCTCCACCTTTCATGTTGTTGACCTGCTGTAGGTACTTACTTGGAAATATACAAATATTTTGCCAGAGTACTTTCCTTTACAACTGAAAGGACTTGAACATGAACAAAGATTTTGTCTGATTTCTTATCTTTAGACCTGAAAGGACCTGGGTCTTTTCAGTTAGAAGCTAAATATGAATATGGTGATAATATTACTCCAATTGACAGCTTCCTTAATCATCGCATAGATGCCATCTAAATTCCATCTAACCTGAGGTCAAAGCTATTTTTGGCCCTTCACAGCTGAGACTAGAGCTGGAACAAATCTTCATGAACATCAATGTAGTTTCCCTTCATGCTTATGTAATTCATTGTTCTGTCTCATTAGGCTCTCCTTGAATTCTCATTGACCACTGGTCTATAGGACTTAGCTAGGTGAAAGCAATATGAATATGGCTGAAATACCTCCAGTTCACCTACCAGTGAAAATAGACTAGGATAGGTAGGGGCTTGAGAAAGCCCCTGGTAAGAGTAGACGGGATCTATATTTAATCCGATGACATAGTGGCACTCAATGTATCATTGTGGTTGTTGAGATTGGAGGGGGGGGTTAGCTTTTTTTTGGAGAGGGGAGGAAAAGGATATTCATTGAAAGCAGAGCAGGGAGAAAACAAAAGACCAGATGCGCTCTCAGCAACTGTTGCTGTCATAGACAGAATGAGAGAAAGGTAGAACAGGGAGAGAAGGGGGAGAGGAAAGGGGATAGTTAGCAAAACACAAGAGGGGCACTTTCCAAGCTAATAAAAAACTGAAGAAGCAGACAGTGACAGGAAAGAGAAAAAAGAGCGATTGAGAGAGAAAAAATGGAGAGAGGCTGCGCAAGGTAGGGTGGGAGGGAGCAAGAGAGGGAGAGGCAGAAGGGTGTGTACACACATGCACCACCCTCTTCCCCATTCTGCCTGTCACAAGGCTCAGAAACCCTCTCTCAAACAGAAAAGAAAAAAGTTGGGCAAAGTCTGTCTCAGCTCCAATAGCTACCAGACACCCACTTCCTTTAGAGGACCGGACTCTCCCTCTCTCTCTCTTTATCTCTCTCTCACACACACTCACTCACACACACACACACACACACACACACACAACCCCCCCCACACTCACTCCTGACAGAGAAGATAGGACAACTGGAGAGACCATACACACTTCCTACTCATCCAGTAACTCACCCAGCCATCGTCAGACGCTAAGACCAAGATGTGGACTCTGCTCTTGGGGGTTACTTTTGGATTACTGGCCTCCTCCAGGTTGGAACCGGCTCAAGGTGAGGGTGTGCATCTCTCTCTGCCCAGCAGACACCTCTTTGTCTGGGGCTTTTTTCTCTGCTTTCAGCCTGGAAACCCTCTCCTTTGTTGGTAGATTTTATGGCGAGACAGTATAGTTTTTTTCATTCTCAGCACTTGATGAGCATGTATAGTGTGTGTATGTGTGTGTGTGTGTGTGTGTGTGTAAGAAGAGAGTACGATAGGCTGAGGCAGTGCCTGTGGAATGGATGAGTAGACGCCAGTAGAGCAGCGTGCGCTAGGCTACACTAGCACAGACAGGTTTACGTCTGGCAGTCTGAGACTCATGACAGCACAGACACAAAGGAGAAAGTCTCTCTCTCTCTTTCTCTCACACACACGCTCACATACACACTCACCACTGAGTGTGTTAGGGAGGAGAACAATGAGCCCATGCCGGGCAGCTGCTCATTTTTCATGCCTTCAGCCGGTTATCTTGGTATTGTATGGCCACTGTAGCCTTCAGAAAGCATCTATCTGCACTTCAATCAATGTGAGGATACGAAAGAGCTCTATTCATTGTCTGACCACAGCTGAGAGCTATGCTGCCGTGCTTTTACGCTGCATTTTCTAAGGATAATCATTAATTCCTCTACCTTTCTCTCTCTTTCTCTCTTTCTCTGTTTCTCTCTCGCTGTCTTTCATTTTCTTTGTCTCTCGCTCCCTCATGCTTTCAGTAAGGGCTCTTGATTGGATTTGTGTATCAGAGCGCCATCTTTCTGACAAGGGGAAGTTGGTGCTGAATCAAACAGGTCTGGGTTAGTCTCGCTCTCTTTGACTTGGCTGGGGGGGATCTCGCTGTGCCTCCTCTCTGGCTCTGTGCCAAAGCACAGCTAGCGTGCAGCTGTAAATCTGACCGGTTTAAAGACAAACAAAGAGGAGCTATAGGGTAGTATGTGTGTGTGTTCACATTTCCCCTGTGTATTCCTACAAGTTTTTGCCTCTTGGTTTAACCTTAGGGAATGAAGGGTTGTATGAAGATGATAGCTGTGTGTGTGTGCATCTATGTGTGTGTTCACAGTAATTGGGTGTCTGTTGAGTTGAATCCTGGGGTAGTTACAGCTCATCCTGCCCAGTCTTTGAACCCTAAATGTGCTGCAGTCCAGACATCCATGTAAACCAATAACCCATTAACAAGGCCTCTCCCATGACCGTGGATCCAATCCACATATGGTTCTGTAAATGACCAAAGCAATAGGACCCTGAAATTTGACCTCCAGAAAATACTTGCTCTCCTAGCCCCTCTGGCTAATGCGGCCATCCAATGGATATACTTTTTCAAAAGCTGTTTTTGCTTTAGACACACTCACTCACAAACACACACGCACAAAACGACATCCATGCATAATGCTTACGTTACAGAAATATGAGCTAGGCATTAATACGGCTGTTCCCATTGCTGGGTTGTTTGCTCAGGGCGTCTTGGCAGTTGGTCAGCTTCACTCCGCTCCTCAGAGCACGTTAGACAAGGCCTGATTGATCAGATGGCTACAGGTATGCACAGGGCCAGAGCAGGCTGTGTCCGTCCAGGCTGGACACATGCATGCACGCACACACACCTCACCGAGACCAGCCCATGCCTGTGGCTGTATTTGCTCCCCTGGCGTAACGACCCCTCCCGTACCTCTGGGTGTCCATTTCCAAGGTGAGGGGTTCCTGTGGACCAGCACTAGGGCCTCACAAAGAGGCCTTGTGCCCATGCACGCTGGGACTACCGTCACCTGCCATCTGATCTGCATGGGCACTTGTTTGGCCCCTGTCCAATACCCCTCTACCCTCCTATACCCTTCTCTACCCGCCTCTACCAACCAATCACACGTAGGCCTCACAGCCGGCCACCACTAAGTTGAGCCGTTCCTCTCCTCCTCCTCTCCCTTTCTCTCCAGTACTTTTGGTGGCCCATTCTCTCAGTCAGAAGCTGATCGGCATTTAAACTGATCTTAAACGGGGGGTACCTCATATTTCAGCACTACTGTATCTTCAAGAATGCTTTTAAACCTATTAATTATGATTTAAAGCCTCTCTGTGAGTCTCAGGTTCCCCAATAACCAGGCTGTACCCCCGCACCCTTCCTTCTCTTCCCTGTTCATATACACTGAAGTCTTTGTAGCCAAGGGAAAGCTGCTCCAAAGGCCTCTCTTTGTAATTTATACAGATCCTTACTGCATGAGGCAAGCCTGACCATCTCTAATACCCAACCAGACTACATTTTGTATCTGGGACCAATACAGCGGCTGTAACTAAGTCTATTTTCTTTTTTTCTTTTTTTTAGCTTTCACTGCAAGTCGATAATCATGTAAGTGTTCAGAGGTTAGGATAGACACATGTAAAAGGTCATATTGTGGATTTATCCACTAAAATGTTCTCTCAATTTTGATGTAAGATTTGGGAGCCTATAAGCTAAAAGTCTTTGAAAGACATAAGGGGGGAAATGAACGGGTCACTGAGAGAGAGACAGAGAAAGGGGGGAAAGAGGGGCAGGAGTTAGCCTGGAGCTAGGCCCATCTCCCGGCTAGCTGAAGAGATCCATCAGACAATTCCTGGGCTTCAATACCTCTTTTGCCAATTGGCCTGGACCCTTTGCTGCCGACACAAAGCCCCGCCGATCCATCACAACTGGTCTGCCGACGTAACCGTCTGAGGGGGTTTCAACAGGCTCTTCCGTTTCGACGTCCCTCTGAGGCCCATCTGCTAGCCTGCTAGCACCGGCCTGCTAGCTGTCTGAATCGCTGTGCCTCCAGCTCGCCTAACTACTCACTGGATCCTATGATAACTCGGCTACACATGCCTCTCCCTAATGTCAATATGCCTTGTCTGTTGCTGTTTTGGTTAGTGATTTTTGTCTTATTTCACTGTATAGCCTCCAGCCCTGCTCAATATGCCTTAGCTAGCCCTTTTGTTCCATCCCCCACACATGTTGTGACCTCACTTGGCTTAAATGGTGCCTCTAGAGACAAAACCTCTCTCATCGTCACTCAATGCCTAGGCTTACCTCCACTGTACTCACATCCTACCATGCCCGTGTCTGTACATTATGCCTAGAATCTATTCTTCCACGCCCAGAAATCTGCTCCTTTTACTCTCTGTTCCAAACGCACTACACGACCAGGTCTTTAAGCCTTTAGCAGTACTCTTATCCTACTCCTCATCTGCTCCTCTGGTGATGCAGAGGTTAACCCAGGCCCTGCAGCCCCCAGCATCACTCCCATTCCCCAGGCGCTCTCATTTGTTGACTTATGTAACCATAAAAGCCTTGGTTTCATGCATGTTAACATTAGAAGCCTCCCTAAGTTTGTTTAATTCACTGCTTTAGCACACTCTGCCAACCCAGATGTCCTAGCCGTGTTTGAATCCTGGCTTAGGAAGGCCACCAAAAATCCTGCAATTTCCAACCCAAACTATAACATTTTCCGACAAGATAGAACTGCCAAAGGGGACGGAGTTAGCCTGCAGAGTTCTGTCATTCTATCCAGGTCTGTGCCCAAACAATTCTAGCTTCTACTTTTAAAAATTCACCCTTCCAGAAACAAGTCTCTCACTATTGCCGCTTGTTATAGACCCCCTTCATGGCCCAGCTGTGCCCTGGACACCATATGTGAATTGATCGCCGTCCATCTATCTTCAGAGTTCGTACTGTTAGGTGACCTAAACTGGGACATGCTTAACACCCAGGTCCTACAATCTAAGCTAGATGCCCTCAATCTCACACAAATTATCAAGGAACCTACCAGGTACAACCCTAAATCTGTAACCATGGGCACCCTCTTAGATATCATCCTGACCAACTTGCCCTCTAAATACACCTCCGCTGTATTCAACCAGGATCTCAGCAATCACTGCCTCATTGCCTGCGTGTGTTATGGGTCCGCAGTCAAACGACCACCCCTCATCACTGTCAAATGCTGCCTAAAACACTTCAGCAAGCAGGCCTTTCTATTCGACCTGGCCCAGGTATCCTGGAAAGATATTGACCTCATCCCGTCAGTAGAGGATGCCTGTTTGGTCTTCAAAAGTGCTTTCCTCTCCATCTTAAATAAGCATGCCCCATTCAAAAAAATTGTAACTAAGAACAGATATATGCCTTGCTTCACCCCAGACTTGAATGCCCTTGACCAGCACAAAAACATCCTGTGGCGTTCTGCATTAGCATCGAATAGCTCCCGCGATATGCAACTTTTCAAGGAAGTCAGGAACCAATATACTCAGTCAGTTAGGAAAGCTAAGGCTAGCTTAAATTTGCTTCCTGTAGCACTAATTCCAAAAGGTTTTGGGACACTGTAAAGTCCATGGAGAATCCCAGCTACCCACAGCACTGAGGATAGGAAACACTGTCACCACCGATATATCTGCGATAATCGATAATTTCAATAAGCATTTTTCTATGGCTGGCCATGCTTTCCACATGGCTACCCTTACACTGGCCAACATCTCAGCACCCCCTGCAGCACCCTGTCCATGCCCCCCCCCCGCTTCTCCTTCATGCAAATCCAGGCAGCTGATGTTCTGAAAGAGCTGCAAAATCTGGATCCCTGCAAATCAGCTGGGCTAGACAATCTGGACCCTCTCTTTCTGAAATTATCAGCTGAAATTGCTGCAACCCCTATTACTAGCCTATTCAACCTCTCTTTCGTATCATCTGAGATCCCCAAAGATTGGAAAGCTGCCGCGGTCATCCCCCTCTTCAAAGGGGGAGACACTCTAGACCCAAACTGTTATAGACCTAAATCCATCCTGCCCTGTTTATCTAAAATCTTTGAAAGCCAAGTTAACAAACAGATCACCGACCATTTGGAATCCCACCGTACCTTCTCCAATATGCAATCTGGTTTCCGAGCTGGTCATGGGTGCACCTCAGCCATGCTCAAGGTCATAAACGATATCATAACCGCCATCGATAAAAGACAGTACTGTGCAGCCATCTTCATCGACCTGGCAAAGGCTGTCAACTCTGTCAATCACCGCATTCTTATTGGCAGACTCAGTAGCCTTGACTTCTCAAATGACTGCCTCGCCTGGTTCACCAACTACTTCTCAGATAGAGTTTAGTGTGTCAAATCGGAGAGCCTGCTGTCCTGACCTCTGGCAGTCTCTATGGGGGTGCCACAGGGTTCAATTCTCGGGCCGACTCTTTTCTCTGTATATATCAATGATGTCGCTCTTGCTGCTGGTGATTCTCTGATCCACCTCTACGTAGACGACACCATTCTGTATACATCTGGCCCTTCTTTGGACACTGTGCTAATAAACCTCCAAACGAGCTTCAACGCCATACAACAATCCTTCTGTGGCCTCCAACTGATTTTAAATGCTAGTAAAACTAAGTGCATGCTCTTCAAACGATTGCGACCCGCATCCCCCCGCCCGACTAGCATCACCACTCTGGACGGTTCTGACTTAGAATATGTGGACAACTACAAATACCTAGGTGTCTGGTTAGACTGTAAACTCTCCTTCCAGACTCACATTAAGCATCTCCAATCCAAAATTAAATCTAAAATCGGCTTCCTATTTCGCAACGAAGCCTCCTTCACTCACGCTGCCAAACATACCCTCGTAAAACGGACAATCCTACCGATCCTTGACTTCGGCCATGTCATTTATAAAATAGCCCCCAACACTCTAGTCAGCACACTGGATGTCTATCACAGTGCCATCCGTTTTGTCACCAAAGCCCCATATACTACCCACCACTGCGACCTGTATGCTCTCGTTGGCTGGCCCTCACTACATATCCATCGCCAAACCCACTGGCTCCAGGTCATCTATAAGTCTTTGCTAGGTAAAGCCCCGCCTTATCTCAGCACACTAGTCACCATAGCAACACCCACCTGTAGCACGTGCTCCAGCAGGTATATTGCACTGGTCATCCCCAAAGCCAACACTTACTGTGGCCGTCTTTCCATCCAGTTCTCTGCTGCCAATGACTGGAACAAATTGCAAAAATCACTGAAGTTGGAGTCTTATATCTCCCTCTCTAACTTTAAGCATCAGCTCTCAGAGCAGTTTACCGATCACTGTACCTGTACACAGCCAATCTGTAAATAGCACACCCAACTACCTCATCCCCATATCATTACTTACCCTTATGCTCTTTTGCACCCCAGTAGCTCTACTTGCACATCATCATCTGCACATCTATCACTCCAGTGTTAATGCTAAATTGTAATTATTTCGCCTCTATGGCCTATTTATTGACTACCTCCCTACTATTCTACATTTGCACACACATTACATAGATTTTTCTATTGTGTTATTGTGACTGTACGTTTGTTTATGTGTAACTCTGTGTTGTTGTTTTTGTCGCACTGCTTTGCTTTATCTTGTCCAGGTCGCAGTTGTAAATGAGAACTTGTTCTCAACTGGCCTACCTGGTTAAATAAAGGTGAAATAAAAATAAATAAAAAGGAGAAACAGTCCTTCAAGTGACTTTGCCTGGGTGAGTTTTGTGTGAGGGGGGATCTCATGTTTCACCTGTACCACCGGTCTTTTGGCTCTGTGGATCCTGTGACCAGCAGAGTGAGGGCTAGCCATAACAAACATGCTGGCTCTGCACTATCTTGACAGAGAGCGAGAGAGAGAGACATTTTGCAGAATTGTATGGTCAGTCTATATTTGTGGCTGTGGCGTTGTTTCTCAGAGAGAGTTTAATAAACACATACATCACAGAGAGAGAGAGAGGGGTGTGAGAGGGAGAAAGATAGTAAAAGAGAGATATGCATCTGAGAAAATCAGACATAGGTGATAAAGAGTAAGCTGTTTGGCTTTCAGGTCTGATAAGATGTAGCTAGACAGAGCGCAGACTGCAAATTGACTGATGTTTTGGATTTGAGGCCAGTGTATCAGTTTGTGTGGTAGTGGTATCAGTGTGTGTTGGTTTGGAGGCCAGTGTATCAATGTGTGTTGGTTTGGAGGCCAGTGTATCAATGTGTGTTGGTTTGGAGGCCAGTGTATCAATGTGTGTTGGTTTGGAAGCCAGTGTATCAGTGTGTTTTTGTTTGGAGGCCAGTGTATCAATGTGTTTTGGTTTGGAGGCCAGTGTATCAATGTGTTTTGGTTTGGAGGCCAGTGTATCACAATGTGTTGGTTTGGATTCCAGTGTTCCAGTGTATCAGTGTGTGTTGGTTTGGAGGCCACTGTATCAGTGTGTGTTGGTTTGGAGGCCAGTGTATCAATGTGTATCAGTGTGTGTGGTGTAATTTGCTGTGTATAGCTACAGGAGAGAGACGAGAGAAGAGCCTGTCTTTTCCAGTCAGTGCAGCTGGAGATTCTGGCATGCACTGTGTAAAAGCTCCCCTTTCTCCCAACTAGCAGCCTCTGTATATCCAGACCCTCTGTGGTCTCTGGCCCTTTCAAGTCCATTAACTGACAATAGCATCTTTTCGAGAGTCACTGCCTTGGAATAGCAGGATCTTGGAATGACAAAGTTGTGCATGGCCACTCTCCCTGCATGCTAATGGTAACACCTCTCATTCATTGGTTACCCTCTCTTTTCAGCCCGCCAAATGCTGTGTTCACTTTGATCTACTCTGGGCAGTGTGTGTGCGGGTGCGTGTGCGCATGCGTGCGTGTGTTTTCCTCTAATGCAGAGTTTCATGGTGAACACACAGCTACAGCTACACCCCTTGAGCCCAACCGTCACTAACGGTAAAGTAACTTCCTGCTCAACCTCCTCTCTCTGCCAGTACTATGGTATTCATTAAATTGCTGGGCCAGGCAGTTTTACTGATGCCATAAATGTTTAATGTTCATTTTCAAAATGTGATACGTCATCGGTTATCGTACCCGGTTGATAACTGAACTACTTCAATACTATGACTCTCTTCAACTCTGTGCTGTTGTCAAAGCAGACTGCAGTCAGACAGGTAGAAGATCAAAGCAAATTGTCAGACACACAAGTGGTGAATCATTGAGACATCAAAACATAGAGCAATGTAAAATAGTGTAGACATTGAGACCATGTTACTCTGGTACACTTACTTGTCAGCAATTTAAAAACATAAAATCTGCATGTGTCTTGTTCCTTTTATAGGGTTCTGTGTTAAAATCTTTAAGTGTGTGTCAGTCTAAGTAACATAATAAAAAAATCCCCATCAAAATCGCCAGCTGGACGGTGTTTCCCCCAACACATTGGTGAGGCTGGCTTCCAGGTTAATAAGCGAAAAGTGTATCAAGAAGCAGTGCAGCTTGGCAGGTTCGTGTTTCGGAGGATGCATGGTTCTCAACCTTCGCCTCTCCCGAGTCTGTAGGGGAGTTGCAGCGATGGGACAAGACTGTAACTAGCAATTGGATATCACGAAATTAGGGAGAAAAATGGGTAAAAGTAGAAAAAAATCATAATAACAATTTGTCCGTTTAATCTAGAGATATGTTTTTTGCATGAGCTGCGTCTCAGTCCAATGCATCTGTTTGTCAGACCATGAGATATTCCGAATATCGACCACCACAAGCCCCACGGGACTAGTCTGAAGTTAGTAGCGCTGATGTGCCAACTTCCGGTTGTAAAGTCCGAATGGTTTGGCCTACACACTAGTATGACCACACTAAAGATGAGACTCTCACAAACATGATGGCGTTCTCCATTTTGTGTCACGGGACTCGTCAGAAGGTAAACCATACAAATGAATGGAAGTATAGAGATATTTTTTGTTGGCATAAAACTAATGGGTCAAAAGTTACGGGCGGAGTTAGAAAGATGGATGTCAGAGATATTGCAATGTACTGTAAATGTCATTTTAATTCCTCTGTCTGTATATTTCAAGACATAACATATGAGGGTGCAGTGAGATACCCGACGGGTTGGATGATTCTATTCTTATAAAGTATCTTTAAAAAACATATACTCAAACTGGAATTCAAACAATCCTCAGTCGTTCACACAATGGAAAGGTCAAATGCTTTATTATCTGAAAATTTCAAGAGCCTGTGCGATGGAGAGAAACAAAACTCTGCAGGTTGAGGCCATGTGCAGAAAGTGATAAGGGTGCTGGAGATAGGGGTGGGGGCTAGTGGGTCTGGGAACGTATGATGTACTGATGTAGTAATTTGTATGTGTATGTTTTGCATTGTTTTATAAAAGTTAAATACAATTATATAAAATAAATCTAATAAATAAGGGGTTAAATATGTGTCCAAAAAAACAAAAATATTAAGATGGTCGACACCATCCACAGTAAAACTGTCACGTGGTTGGCGATAGTTCCTCTTATAATGAGATACACATGAAATTATAAAACAATATATTGTCTGTGTGTACTTTTGAAGTGACTCAGATGCATATTGTCACGTTCCTGACCTGTTTTCTGTTGTTTGGTATGTGTTTATTGGTCAGGGCGTGAGTTTTGGGTGGGCAGTCTATGTTTTCTGTTTCTATGTTGGTTTTGGGTTGCCTGGTATGGCTCTCAATTAGAGGCAGGTGTTTGACGTTTCCTCTGATTGAGAGTCATATTAAGGTAGGTTGTTCTCACTGTTTGTTTGTGGGTGATTGTCGTCCGTGTCTGTGTCTGCGCACCACACGGGACTGTAGCGTTCGTTTGTAATAGTCTGTTCCTGTTCGTGCGTTCTTCATGTTTTATGTAAGTTCTCTCGTTCAGGTCTGTCTACTTCGTTTTGTTGTTTTGTAAAATTATCAAGTGTTCTTCGTGTGTTTAGTTTCGTCTTGTTAAATAAAGTTCATTATGTATTCACAACCCGCTGCACGTTGGTCCAATCCTTGCTACTCCTCTTCGGATGAAGAGAAGGAGGAGGCTCGTTACAGAATCACCCACCAAACCCAGATCAAGCAGCGGGTTAACGGACAGCAACGACAGCGCAAGAAGGAGGAATGGACATGGGAGGATGTTTTGGACGGTAAGGGTTGCTACACATGGGAGGAGATCCTGGCTGGAAAGGATCGCCTCCCATGGGAACAGCTGGAGGCAGCTCGGAGAGCGGAGGAAACCGGAGAGAGGAACCGGCGTTATGAGGGGACGCGTCTAGCACGGAAGCCCGAAAAGCCCGTGAGTACTACCCAAAAATTTCTTGGGGGGGGGCTAAGAGGTAGTGGGCCGAGGGCAGGTAGGAGACCTGCGCCCACTTCCCAGGCTAACCGTGGAGAGCGGGAGTACGGGCAGAAACCGTGTTACGCAGTAGAGCGCATGGTGTCTCCTGTACGTGTTCATAGCCCGGTGCGGGTTATTCCACCTCCCCGCACTGGTAGGGCTAGATTGGGCATTGAGCCAAATGTCATGAAGCCGGCCCTACATATCTGGCCACCAGTACGTCTCCTCGGGCCGGCTTACATGGCACCAGCCTTACGCATGGTGTCCCCGGTTCGTCAACACAGCCCAGTGCGGGTTATTCCACCTCCCCGCACTGGACGGGCTACGGGGAGCATGCAACCAGGTAAGGTTGGGCAGGCTCAGTGCTCAAGGGAGCCAGTACGCTTGCACGGTCCGGTATATCCGGCGCCACCTTCCCGCCCCAGCTCAGTACCACCAGTGCCTGCACCACGCAGCAAGCCTCCTGTGCGTCTCCAGAGCCCTGTACGCACTGTTCCTTCTCCCCGCACTCGCCCTGAGGTGCGTGCCCTCAGCCCGGTACCTCCAGTTCCGGTACCACGCACCAGGCCTATAGTGCGCATCGAGAGTCCAGTGTGCCCTGTTCCTGCTCCCCGCACTAGCCTTGAGGTGCGTGTCTCCAGTCCGGTACCACCAGTTCCGGCACCATGCACCAGGCCTACTGTGCGCCTCAGCGGGTCAGAGTCGGCCGTCTGCCCAACGCCTTCTGCACTGCCTGTCTGCCCAGCTCCGTCTGAGCCATCCGTCTGCCCAGTGCCATCTGAGCCATCTGTCTGCCCAGCGCCGTCTGAGCCATCTGTCTGCCCAGCGCCTTCTGAGCCATCCGTCTGCCTAGCGCCTTCTGAGCCATCCGTCTGCCCAGCGCCTTCTGAGCCATCCGTCTGCCCAGCGCCTTCTGAGCCATCCGTCTGCCCAGCGCCTTCTGAGCCATCCGTCTGCCCAGCGCCTTCTGAGCCATCCGTCTGCCCAGCGCCTTCTGAGCCATCCGTCTGCCACGAGCCATTAGAGCCGCCCGTCTGTCCCGAGCCATTAGAGCCGTCCGTCAGTCAGGAGCCGCCAGAGCCGCCAGCCAGTCAGGAGCCGCCAGAGCCGCCAGCCAGTCAGGAGCCGCCAGAGCCGCCAGCCAGTCAGGAGCTGCCAGAACCGCCAGACAGTCAGGAGCTGCCAGAGCCGCCAGACAGTCAGGAGCTGCCAGAGCCGCCAGACAGTCAGGAGCTGCCAGAGCCGCCAGACAGTCAGGAGCTGCCAGAGCCGCCAGACAGTCAGGAGCTGCCAGAGCCGCCAGACAGTCAGGAGCTGCCAGAGCCGCCAGACAGTCAGGAGCCGCCAGACAGTCAGGAGCTGCCCTACAGTCAGGAGCTGCCCTACAGTCATGAGCTGCCCTACAGTCATGAGCTGCCCTTCAGTCATGAGCTGCCCTTCAGTCATGAGCTGCCCTCCAGTCATGAGCTGCCCTCCAGTCATGAGCTGCCCTCCAGTCATGAGCTGCCCTCCAGTCATGAGCTGCCCTCCAGTCATGAGCTGCCCTCCAGTCATGAGCTGCCACTCAGTCCGGAGCACCCATTAGTACAGAGTTGTCCCTCTGTCCTAAGCTACCTCTCTGTCCGGAGCTACCTCTCTGTCCTGAGCTACCTCTCTGTCCTGAGCTGTCTCCTCTATGTAGGAGGGGCCTTAGTGAAGGTTCCTGGACCATGGTCGGGGGCGAGGGTCGCCACTCAAAGGACGCTAAGGAGGGGGACAAAGACAGTGGTGGAGTGGTGTCCTCGTCCACCGCCGGAGCCGCCACCGCGGACAGATGCCCACCCAGACCCTCCCCTTGAGTTGTAGGGGTGCGCCCGGAGTTCGCACCTTGAGGGGGGGGTTCTGTCACGTTCCTGACCTGTTTTCTGTTGTTTGGTATGTGTTTATTGGTCAGGGCGTGAGTTTTGGGTGGGCAGTCTATGTTTTCTGTTTCTATGTTGGTTTTGGGTTGCCTGGTATGGCTCTCAATTAGAGGCAGGTGTTTGACGTTTCCTCTGATTGAGAGTCATATTAAGGTAGGTTGTTCTCACTGTTTGTTTGTGGGTGATTGTCGTCCGTGTCTGTGTCTGCGCATCACACGGGACTGTAGCGTTCGTTTGTAATAGTCTGTTCCTGTTCGTGCGTTCTTCATGTTTTATGTAAGTTCTCTCGTTCAGGTCTGTCTACTTCGTTTTGTAAAATTATCAAGTGTTCTTCGTGTGTTTAGTTTCGTCTTGTTAAATAAAGTTCATTATGTATTCACAACCCGCTGCACGTTGGTCCAATCCTTGCTACTCCTCTTCGGATGAAGAGAAGGAGGAGGCTCGTTACACATATCTGGTAGTCCTAAGAGCAAGAATTACTTAATTTTTTTAATAAGACAAGATAAGATGTATTACTACTAGCTCATTATCAAATGTATTGAAGACAACACAATCTGCATTGCCAACAGAGCACTGCCCTATTTTCTCTTCTATCACGTGACTTATTTCTTAAACAGCATCTAGATTTAGGCATCCTATCCCTCTGGGTACAGTTGAGCATAATTTGGAATATTGACAGATGTAGGATGCTATTTGAATTTAAGTTACTGGAAGTCATGTCGTGCCTATAGTGGGAAGAGTGCTCTGTCAGCCTTGCCGTTGATATGGTGATCTCTCTATACAATCTGTAACAAGTTGCAACAAAAAATTCATAAAATAATTGATCATGTGGTTGTCGATTCCTCAAGAATTATAAGATATGATCTAGGTTTACTGAAGAGGCCCCATGCTCTTGAGACTCCAGTGTTCATCTATTGTCTCTGGAGTAGAGTGACATCTCTGAGAGTTGTGGTGATATATAGAAGTAGAACAGATGTTAAACTGAATAATTCAGTGTGTCCATTGATGTTCAAAGCTGTGTATAGAGAGAGAGATGGAGGGAGGGAGATAGTAAATGTCTACATCTCTCTGAGGCGGGCAGCTCAGCCCTGGGGACCTCTCTCTCTCATGGTCCCTCGTGTCCCTATACACTGATCCTCGTGCCCTGTTGCTCTGCCAGTGCCCAACAACCTGGAGACACGAGACGCGCACCTCTTTCACAACTAATGTTTGTGCCTTGTCGCCATGGTTATCCTGTGTCAACAAGCATCATGGAGATAGAATAGCCGGGGTGTGATTTCCTGTGTGTGTGTGTTCATGATGTCCATGCTTCTGCAGTCTGTAGATAAAAAGGCCTGACATTCTAAGAAAATGTATTGAACATTTTCTATAATATTTCTATTATATTCTGACTATCTTTACAAACTTCATCAGAAGGATAATATCTATGTTATTTCAAAGTATTCTGAAGGTCCTTCTCTGTAGGCCTCCATACTTTGACATGTCATCAACCTTTGATACCAGCCAGGTTGTACGTCACCTTGCTGATGAGGTTATTTTCCCTTTACCCAAAGTGTTTCCCACTGCTTGTATAGTCAGAAACACAGAGAAAGAGATAACATTTGACATTTTACGATTTTGGTCTGAGACTGAGAATACATGAGAGTCTTGGAAACAGGTCTGTCGCTCATGACACCTGTTCATCATGCCTGCTAAAGTAAAACTTTAGATAAGTGTGTGAAACTGACCACCAGTCCTGACAAGCGCAAAGGGTCACTACAGAGACAGGGCAGAGACAAGGTCACATGGTAATTCCCACTTGGCTGCCCCTAATCTGTTGTTTCTGTCTCTCATTTCTTTATGTCACAAGACTCTGGATGATTGTCACAGAATAGATTCTCACCCAGATGCAAATGTGCTGTTCAACTAGCAACTGACTGTGGAAAAGTGATTGGAAATCCACCTTAGTGTGTACATGTGAAATCTGATAACGTGTGTGTGTGTGTGTGTGTGTGTGCTACATCCTGTTCATTTGCTATTCAAAAAAGTCAAGTTGCCTCTTGTTTGGTTTCACTGACAGAAGATAGTTTCCCAGAACTCTCTGTTCTGTCCAATCAGTTCCTAGGCAGACCAATGCAACTGTGTACCATCCAACAGTTTGAATGTGTAACTATTAGTGATCCATCAATAATCAAGCTGTCATCATAAGAGATTAAGGAAATGTACTAAATGCAGAGAGAAGTGTCGAGTTTCTCCTTTTCTCTCCTGTGGTTCCCCTAACAGATAGCATTGTTGAACTGTAAAATGAGGGACACACCACAGAGAAGTAACCGTATTGTAATTATCCTGTATATCATCTAATTTCTTTAAAAGTTTTGTTGTGATTGCCGTTTGTTTTCTGGTGTTTAGGAAAGTTTTAACTGTGTTTCTGTGAGTTACAGGTGGAGTCAAGTTACAGTGCCTTCAGAAAGTATTCACACCCCTTCACTTTTTCCATATGTTGCTGCCTGAATTTAGAATGGATTAAATAGAGATGTGATGTCACTAGCCTAAACACAAAGTGGAATTATGTTTATTTTTTTATTATTAATAACAAATGAAAAGCTGACATTTTATGGCAAGCCTTAATACGTTCAGGAGTAATATGTTTCCGGTGACCTCCCGGGTGGCGCAGTGGTCTGCGCCACCAGAGTCTCTGGGTTCGCGCCCAGGCTGGGCTGGGTTCGCGCCCAGGCTTACCCACAACCTACCCACAACCCCACAACCTACCTAATGCCTATGGCTGCCTTAAATATGGCTCCCAATCAGAAACAACGATAGACAGCTGTCTCTGATTGAGAACCATTCCAGGCAACCATAGACTTACCTAAACACCTACACTGAACCCAACCCCAAGAACTCTACAAAAACTCCCTAGACAATACAACCACCCAAGACGAGACAAACACACACAAACATCCCCCATGTCACACCCTGACCTAACTAAAATAATACAGAAAACAAAGATAACTAAGGCCAGGGCGTGACAGTGTATCAATACACCCAGTAACTACAAAGATACAAACGTCCTTCCTAACTCAGTTGCCGGAGAGGAAGAAAACCTCTCAGAGATTTCACCATGAGGCTAATCGTTACAGTTACAGAGTTTAATAGCCGTGACAGGACAAAACTGAGGATTGGTCAGCCACATTGTAGTTACTCAACAATTCTAACTTAAATGACAGAGTGAAAAGAAGGAAGCCTCCAACCTTGACTTCCTCTGCCTCTCAGAGACATGGCTCAATAAAAACTCTCCATATGCTGCTTTGATGGTGCCTGGCTACAATGTTTTCAGGTTAGACAGGATTGAAGGAAGAGGAGGGGGTGTGATGATTTACATTAAAGAACATATCCGATGTAAACAAATTGAGTAGTCATGGGATAATGAACTAGAATGTATTGGCCTTAACGTTACACTGTCTCCCCAAATGTCTTTTACCCTTATTGGAATGTATAGGCCACCTTCCACCAAAAGTGTTTTTTGATCAGTTTAATAACATGCTTAGGGAATGTGATTTTGGGAAAGAGGTCATCTTAATTGGAGATTTTAATAGTAATTATGAAGACAAGTCTTGTAGGAAAACCCTCAAACGGATCACTAATACCTTTGACCTTTCACAGCTAGTTAAAGGGACAACCAGGGTGACTTGTTGCTCTAAAACAGATTGATTTGGTGTTCAGTAATAAACCAGAGAGAGTGACTAAATCTTTCAATATGGTTACTGCGCTATCTGATCATAATCTGACACTTATAGCCAGAAAGCTGTCTAAGAGCAGGTTTAACCTCTCTACTGTTAGAAAGATGGATCAACTAAGAATACCTAGGAGTGAATTACACTATTTTGAAAACGCAATTAAGGGAATTAACTGGAATGATCTCTTGTCCCTTGTCCTCTTGTCCTATACAGACGTGGAAGCTGATAGTCAGGTTTTTCTACAATAAATGGTTTCCTAAAGAAAATCAAATCCAAACCTGGCCAAAGGAGCACTCTTCCTTTGCTAAAGAGAGAAATCTGGAAATTGATGAAAGAACGAGATTATGCTCTAAAAATAGCCCTAAGATCCAAATTAGAGCATGACAGACGTACGTTTACCATGTTGAGAAATAAGGTGATGAAAGAAATCAGACAGGCCAAGGCAAACTTTTTTATTAACATAATTGGTGAAGCAAAGGGAAATTGTATATTGATCTGGGAGAATCTAAAAAAGTTAACAGGGAAAGACCCTAGTAACACTGCAAAAAGACTAGAAATCATGGTGAATAACAATCTAACACAGGATGCTGTCAAAATAGCAATAGCCTTCAATTCCTACTTTATTGACTCTGTCAGGGTACTGACACAGAACCCCTCCACTGGTTTCTTGGGCTCAGTGCTAGTAAATGACACTCAACCTGTCTTCATCATAAGGGAGGTTTCTGAGTCAAAGGTGAACAAGGTGATTAGCTCACTAAAGAACTCTAAAGCCAAAGATGTGTTTGGGCTGGACTCTACCTTTCTTAAAAATTACAAAGAGTCACTCATTGGCCCCATTACTAAGGTCACCAACACATCTATTGGTCTCTGGGTGTTTCCAAGGGTATGGAAGTCGGCCATAATAACGGCCATCTTTAAATCGGGAGACCCTGCTGACGTGAGTAACTACAGGCCCATTAGTATACTACCTGTGGTGTCAAAGGTTGTTCAAAAGGGTGTAGCAGAACAACTGATTGCCCACCTCAACAACAGCCCCTTCACATTACACTCCATGCAGTTTGGCTTCAGAGCGAAACACTCCACAGAAACGGCCAACTGCTTTCTTCTGGAAAAACTCCAAGATGAACAAAGGGAGCGTTGTTGGGGCTGTGTTTCTGGACCTACGGAAGGCTTTTGATACTGTTAACCTTTCTGAACCACCCATCCCGGATGCGAGAAAATTGTCATCAGCAACGCTGAATAGCATAGCGTAGCATAGCGCCACAGGTAAATAATATTACTAGAAAATATTCATATTCATGAAATCACAAGTGCAATATTGCAAAACACAGCTTAGCCTTTTGTTAATCCACCTGTCGTCTCAGATTTTGAAATTATGCTTTACAGCGAAAGCAATACAAGCGTTTGTGTAAGTTTATCGATCGCTCGACAAAACAATAAGTACAATTAGCATCAGGTAACTTGGTCACGAAAATCAGAAAAGCAATCAAATGAATCGTTTACCTTTGATGATCTTCGGATGTTTTCACTCACGAGACTCCCAGTTAGACAACAAATGTTCCTTTTGTTCCATAAAGATATTTTTTATATCCAAATACCTCCGTTAGTTTGATGCGTTATGCCCAGGAATCCACCAGAAAGAGCGCAGACAAAAATTCCAATATAATCCATCCTCAGGGTGTTTTTCAAATATCTATTCGATAATATATCAACCGGGACAGTTGGCTTTTCACTAGGACCGGGAGTAACAATGGCCGCCTTTCTCTTTTGCGCACAACTCACTCTGAGAGCCCCCACCTATCCACTTACGCAATGTGGTCGTTCACGCTCATTCTTCAAAATAAAAGCCTGAAACTATGTCTAAAGGCTGTTGACACCTTAGGGAAGCCATAGAAAAAGGAGTCTGGTTGATATCCCTTTAAATGGGCAATAGGGATGCATAGGAACAGAGAGGTTTCAAAAACAGGGGCACTTCCTGATTGGATTTTCCTCAGGTTTTAGCCTGCAATAACAGTTCTGTTTAACTCACAGACAAAATTTTGACAGTTTTGGAAACTTCAGAGAATTTTCTATCCTAATCTGCCAATTATATGCATATTCTAGTTTCGGGGGCTGAGAAATAGGCAGTTTCAAATGGGTACGTTTTTTAGCCAAAAACAAAAAAATACTGTTCAACTTTTCCCCCGATGCCTTGAGATGGATGAAATCATACCTTGAAGGCAGAACTCAGTGTGTCAGAGTGAGCAATGAGCTGTCGCCCACTCTTAGCTATGATGTGGGCGTGCCCCAAGGGTCAATACTGGGGCCCCTCCTGTTCAGCCTGTACATTAATGATCTGCCTTCTGTCTTGGTTTGGGCCCAAACTTGCCTGTTTGTCTGTTTACAAACAGGCTCTCAAATTGCTTGATAGGAAGCCCAATAGCCATCATCACTGTTACATCCTCAGAAAGCATGAGCTCCTGAGTTGGGAAAATCTTGTGCAATACACCGACGCATGTTTTGTATTCAAGTTCCTAAATGGCCTGGCTCCCCCTCCACTCAGTATTTTTGTTAACCTGTTTGGCGTGCAAGCCCGACACCGGTACACTTATGACAACAGCCAGCTCAAAGTGCAGGGCGCGAAATTCAAAAGATATTTTTTTTAAATATTTAACTTTCACACATTAACAAGTCCAAGACACCAGATGAAAGGTACACATCTTGTGAATCAAGCCAACATGTCCGATTTTTAAAATGTTTTACAGGGAAGACACAATATGTAAATCTATTAGCTAACCACGTTAGCAAAAGACACCACTATTTTTACTCCATCCGTTTTTTACTACATCAGTAGCTATCACAAATTCGACCAAATAAAGATATAAATAGCCACTAACCAAGAAACAACCTCATCAGATGACAGTCTGATAACATATTTATTGTATAGCATATGTTTTGTTAGAAAAATGTGCATATTTCAGGTATAAATCATAGTTTACATTGCAGCTACAGTCAGAAATTGCACCGAAAGCAGACAGAAAAATTACAGACACCAACGCCAAATAACTAAATACTCATCATAAAACATTTCTGAAAAATACATAGTGTACAGCAATTGAAAGACAGGCATCTTGTGATTCCAGACAATATTTCCGATTTATCAAGTGTTTTACAGCGAAAACACAATATAGCGTTATATTAGCTTAGCACAATAGCAAACATAACAACAGCATTGATTCAAGGCAAAAATAGCTATAACGTATAAACCACAAAAATATATTAATTGTTTCACTAACCTTCTCAGAATTCTTCAGATGACAGTCCTGTAACATCATATTACACAATGCATATAGAGTTTGTTCGAAAATGTGCATATTTAGCGGCACAAATTGTGCTTATACAATGAGAATAGTGTCCATAACGTCAAGCAATCTGTCCGGCGCCATCTTGGAAAGCCACCTACTCTTATCGAAAACTATTCATAAACTTGACTAAAAAAATACAGGTTGGACAGCAATTGAAAGACAAATTAGTTCTTAATGCAATCGCCGAATTACATTTTTAAAATTAACCTTACTGCGCAATACAGGCTGCGATAACACAATGCTACACTGCAAGCAATGGCGTTTCATGCATTTGACATTTTTCAACAGAACAATGAATTATCAGCATAAAGACTGCTTACTATTAGCTGAGCTTCCATCAGAATCTTGGGCAAGGTGTCCTTTCTTCAAAACAATCGTCTTTGGGTTGAAAGATGTCCTCTTGTCCGGTCGAATTAGCCGCTAAACGTTAGCCGCCAACTGGAGTGGTGTCCAACTCGTGAAAGCGCATGGCAAAGAAATCCCAGAAAATCGCAATAAACTGCTATAAGTCGGTTTAAATTAACTACCTTATGATGTCTTTAACACCTATAACGAATAAAAACATGACCGGAGATATAGAAATACTAAAACGAAAGCGTTTGCAGGACGCCATTCTGATGTCTTCATGCGTCAAGCGCACTGTTGAAAAGAACGGTACTTCCTGTTCCACGGTCTAATATAAGGTCCCAGATTGCGCAATCGACTCCATTCAAAGTCTCACCGCTTACTGACATCTAGAGGAAGGCGTATGCAGTGCATGTACCCTCATAGCTTGCATGGGGACTTATAAACTGATCTCAGAACAGGGACCTGGATTTCTGAAATCTCACTCCCTGACAGGAAAAGTGCTGCAGAATGAGTTCTGTTTCACTCAGAGAAATAATTCAAACGGTTTTAGAAACTAGAGAGTGTTTTCTATCCAATAGTAATAATAATATGCATATTGTACGAGCAAGAATTGAGTACGAGGCCTTTTTGAAATGGGCACCTTTTATCTGGCTACTCAATACTGCCCCTTGAGCCCAAAGAGGTTAAACAGAAAACCCAAACATATGGCAGCAGATCCACAAGGTCTGCCATGAGAGGTGACTGTATAGTTCCCTTAAGGAAAAGCAACTTTAGTAAATCCGCTTTCTCTGTGAGAGCTTCCCATGTCTGGAATACACTGCCATCAGACACACATAACTGCACCACATATCACACTTTCACAAAATGCATGAAGACATGGCTCAAGGTCAATCAGATTTGTGAACATAATCCCTAGCTGTGTATTGCCGCTTTCCATGTTGTCTGTTGTCTGTAGCTTGTGAGGTGTGGAAACACTTTGTTGCTTTTATGAATTTTGTCTTGCTGCTTTTTGTTCTATGTTGCTCTGCGTGTGCTCACTGCTCAATGATTGTCTATATTGTAATTGTTTTTAATAACCTGCCCAGGGACTGCGGTTGAAAATTAGCCGGCGGGCTAAAACCGGCACTTTTACTGAAACGTTGATTAATGTGCACTGTCCCTGTAAAAATAAAATCAACTCAACTCAACTGTACAGAAAAATTAATTATCCAAAGCATGCATCCTGTTTGCAATAAGGCACTAAAAGCCAACTTTATGTCCTGAATACAAAGAGTTAGGTTTGGGGTAAAAAACACAACACATCACAGCGTCATATTTACACCTTCATATTTTCAAGCATAGTGATGGCTGCATCATGTTCTGGATATGCTTGTCATCGCTAAGGTATACAGAATTTTCTACGATAAAAATAAATGCAATAGAGCTAAGCACAGGCTAAATCCTAGAGGAAAACCTGTCTTAGTCTGCTTTCCAACAGATATCGGGAGACAAATTCACCTTTCAGCAGGACAATAACGTAAAACACAATGGCAAATATATACTGGAATTGCTTACCAAAACGACATTTAAAAAATAATCATGTGCAAACATTGTGTATAATCCAGGTGTGCAAAGGTCTTAGAGACTTACCAAGAAAGACTCACAGCTGTCATCATTGTCAAAGGTGATTCTAACATGTATTGACTCAGGGGGTTGAATACAGTGGCTTGCAAAAGTATTCACCCCCTTGGCATATTTCCTATTTTGTTGCCTTACAACCTGGAATTAAAATGGATTTTTAGGGGGGTTGTATCATTTGATTTACTCAATATGCCTACCACTTTGAAGATGCAAAATATTTTTTATTGTGAAACAAACCAGAAATTAGAAGAAAAGAAACTGAAAACATGAGCATGCATAACTATTCCCCCCCCCCCCCCCCCCCCCTCCCCCAAAGTCAATACTTTGTAGAGCCACCTTTTGCAGCAATTACAGCTGCAAGTATCTTAGGGTATGTCTCTATAAGCTTGGCACGTCTAGCCACTGGGATTTTTGCCCATTCTTCAAGGCAAAACTGCTCCAGCTCCTTCAAGTTGGATGGGTTCCGCTGGTGTACAGGAATCTTTAAGTCATACCAGAGATTCTCAATTGGATTGAGGTCTGGGCCATTCCAAGCCATTTAAATGTTTCCCCTTAAACCATTCAAGTGTTGCTTTAGCAGTATGCTTAGGGTCATTGTCCTGCTGGAAGGTGAACCTCTGTCCCAGTCTCAAATCTCTGGAAGACTGAAACAGGTTTCCCTCAAGATTTTCCCTGTATTTTGCACCATCATTTCTTCAATTCTGACCAGTTTCCCAGTCATTGCCGATGAAAAACATCCCCACAGCATGATGCTGCCACCACCATGCTTGTCACACTCTGGCCTTTGTTATATTGATTTTCTTTATTAGTTTAGTTAGGTCAGGGTGTGACATGGGATGTTTGTGTGTTTTTGTCTAGTTTAGGGTGTGTGTATTGTTTAGGGGGTTTTGTAGTATGTATGGGGTTGTGTTCAGTGTAGGTGTTTAGGAAAGTCTATGGTTGCCTGATTTGGTTCTCAATCAGAGACAGCTGTTTATTGTTGTCTCTGATTGGGAGCCATATTTAAGGCAGCCATAGGCTTTAGGTGTTTGTGGGTAATTGTCTATGTTGAACGTTTGTAGCTTGTGTGTGCACTAACGTTTGTAGCTTCACGGTCGTTTGTTGTTTTGTTTTGTAAAAGTGTTCGTTTCGTCATCTTTAATAAAAGAAGATGTCCTCATATCCCGCTGCGCCTTGGTCCGCTTATTATGACGATCGTGACAATGCTACACTATGGGGATGGTGTTTTCGTGTTGATGAGAGGTGTTGGGTTTGAGCCAGACAAAGTGTTTTCCTTGATGGCCAAAAAGCCTAATTTTAGTCTCATCGGACCAGAGTACCTTCTTCCATATGTTTGGGGAGTCTCCCACATACCTTTTGGTGAACACCAAACATGTTTCGCTTATTTTTTCTTTAAGTAATGGCTTTTTTCTAGCCACTCTTCCATAAAGCCCAGCTCTATGGAGTGTATGGCTTAACTTCTTATGGCTGAAGGGGCAGTATTGAGTAGCTTGGATGAAAGGTGCCCATATCAAACGGCCTGCTCCTCAGTCATAGTTGCTAATATTTGCATATTATTATTAGTATTGGATAGAAAACACTCAAGTTTCTACAACTGTTTGAATTATGTCTGTGAAATTAACAGAACTCATATTGGCAGGCAAAATCCTGAGTTGAAATCAAAACAGGAAGTCAGAAATCTGAGCTTGTATGTATTCACCAGAGTCCTTAATGAAATCCCCTTGAGCTATTAATGATGTTGCACTGCCTAGGGGTTCCACTAGATGTCAGCCATCAATAGAAATTATAATGAGACTTCTATGATGTTGTGGGAGAGAATGATAGCAGAATCAGTCAGGTGTCCATCAAGCTGCCATTTTCTGATCATGCTTTTTCCTCGTGGAGTCACTTACGTTCCATTGCTCACGAAGACAAGAAGGAATACTCCGGTTGGAACTTTATTGAAGCTATATGTTAAAAACATCCTAATGATTGATTGTGTACTTAGTTTGAAATGTTTCTTCGACCGGTAATATCACTTTTTGAAGTTTTTGTCCGATATAACGCTGACCAGAATTAGCGTTTGGATATGTAAACCAGACACGCTAACAAAAGAAGGTATTTGGACATAAATAACGGATTTTTTCGAACAAAACAAACATTTATTGTGGACCTGGGATTCCTGGTGTGCTTTCTGATGTAGATCATCAAAGGTATGGGAATATATATTTTTTAATCATGTATCATGTATTTTCGTGTTTATGTTGACGCCATCTTTGCAGCTGTGGTATTTTACTTTTGAGCGCCGTCTCAGATTATAGCGTGCATTTCTTTTTCCGTAAAGTTTTTTTGAAATCTGACACAGCGTTTGCATTAAGGAGAGGTATATCTATAATTCCATGTGTATAACTTGTATTATCATCTATATTTATGATGAGTATTTCGTTGAAACGATGTGGCTATGCAAAGTCACTTGATGTTTTTGCATTAGTGAATCTAGTCGCCTCAATGTAAACTCAGATGTTTTGATATAAATATGAATTTAATCAAACAAAACATGCATGTATTGTGTAACATGAAGTCCTATGAGTGTCATCTGATGAAAATAATCGAAGGTTAGTGATTAATTTTATCTCTATTCTGGTTTTTGTGAAGCTACCTTCAGCTGGAAAAAATGGCTGTGATTATTGTGGTTTTGTGGTGACCTAACATAATCGTTTGTAGTGCTTTCACTGAAAAGCCTATTTGAAATCGGACACTTTGGTGGGATTAACAACAAGATTACCTTTAAAATGGTATAAAACACATGAATGTCTGAGGAATTTTAATTATGAGATTTCTGTTTTTTGAATTTGGCGCCCTGCACTTCGACTGGCTGTTGTCATATCGGTCCCGTTAACGGGACTGCAGCCATAATTAAAGTGGTCCTATGGACAGATATTCCAATCTCCGCTGTGGAGCTTTGCAGCTCATTCAGGGTTATCTTTGGTCTCTTTGTTGCCTCTCTAATTAATGCCCTCCTTGCCTGGTCCGTGAGTTTTGGTGGGCGGCCCTCTCTTGGCAGGTATGTTGTGGTGCCATATTCCTTACATTTTTTAATAATGGATTTAATGGTACTCCGTGGGATGTGAAAGGTTTCGGATATTTTTTTGTAACCCAAACCTGATCTGTGCATCTCCTCAACTTTGTCCCTGACCTGTTTGGAGAGCTCCTTGGTCTTCATAGTGCCGCTTGCATGGTGTTGCCCCTTGCTTAGACTCTGGGGCCTTTCAGAACAGGTATACATATACTGAGATCATGTGACAGATCATGTGACATTTAGATTGCACACAGGTGGACTTTATTTAACTAATTATGTAACTTCTGAATGTAATTGGTTGCACCAGATCTTATTTAGGGGTTTCATAGCAAAGAGGAATACATTTGCATGCACCACTTTTCCATTTTCCATATGTTTTTTTTTTTTAACAGAGTAATTTTTTTCATTTCACTTCACCAATTTTGACTATTTTATGTATGTCCATTACATGACATCCAAATAAAAATCTATTTAAATTACCGGTCGTAATGCAACAAAATAGGAAAAATGCCATGAGGGGTGAATACTTTTGCAAGGCACTGTATGTATCTAATCAAAATATATTTGTGTTTTACTTTCCATTAATTAAAATAAAATTTTAGAATTTTTCTTCCACTTTGACAGTACAGAATATTTTGTGTAGGTCTTTGACAAAAACATTGCAATTAAATCAATTATCATCACACTGTGTAACACAACAAAATGTGGAAAAAGTCAAGAGGTATGAATACTTTCTGAAGGCACTGTGTGTTATAGCCCTGAAGCGACAATGAGCAATGACATGACAGATAATCAGAAACTTGTGCTCATGATTTATGGTTATGTGCATTCGTGCATGTGCGTATGTGTGTGTGTGTGTTTACTCCAGTGAAACAAAATATTGTGAAACAGAACCATACTGAGGTTCAAACACATTATATGAGTGATATATTACATGATATCTTACAGTACTTAGACTGCATCGAAACCATTATGAAATGTAATAACTCATAGGAAAATGTACAAACATAACTAGCTTGAATACATTTGTAAGATGAGTTGTATTCGTCTGTATGCTGTCTATTGTTTAGGAGCATAGTCATATGTATGCTGAGTGACGCAATGGCAATCAACGACCTCAACAACTTTGTAATGGCAGTTAGGGTTATTTAAATGTGCAAAATATGTTTAATTTTACAGTAAAACAGCTTCAAAATAGGCCTCTACAAAGCCTTGTAAAACCAAGCATGAATGAACTGTAAAGAGACTATTACAGGAAACCAGTGAATCTGACTGTAGCAGCTGGCCAGTTGGTATTTATTGAAGTATAAGCTGGGTCATGTGTCTGTTTATAGGAAGTGAAACTCAAGAGCACATGCATACTAATTGTATACATTATGGCAAAATCTATATGTATTGCAATGTGTTGAAATCTTAAATGTAGGCTTATACAGGTGAAAAAGATAACAAAGACAAAGCTAACAGACATTACTATTTATATAGGGGTACTCAGGTTATGATAGTGCTGAATAAATACTAGTAAGTCAGAGCTACAGTGAGGTCACACCTGGTCCCATATTTGTAATTTACTGTTGAGTGATATACTAGAAGAACTAGCTACTGATTTCAGAGGTATTTTCCAAGACCCCTATTCAACAACGCAAGTGTTAAGAAGTTTTAGAAAAGCAACATAATTACGTCAGATTTCTTTTTCAGAAGATAGGTTGTTGAAATAACATAATTACAAGGGAACTTGGCTTAACTGTTTTTAATTTTTCTTGTAAACCCAAATTTGTGATGGGAACTTTATTGTAAATGCCAACTTTATTGCTAATGCCAGGGGGAAATTAATTTGTTTCACCCATGTTTTGTTTGTAACCAGTTGGTCTTGTTGCTATGTACATTGCTAGTGAATGCCTAGTTCTTTTCAGAACATATTGAAAAGTAACCTTTCTTCCACGTTGTGTTCGTTCATTTTCTTTGACGAAGTCTAAATATTATACAGTTTTAAAATTCATAGTTACAAAATGGCCACCATGCAGTCACAGTGTCTCACAGGCCGATTTCCTCAATACTAACCTCTCTCTCACATTCTCTTCCTTTCCCCAGCTATAGCAAAGTCCCGTAGCTGCAGCCATGCTGGAGTGTTCCACGTGGAGGGAGAAGCTCGCTACTCGTTGACCTTTGGTCTGGCCAAAAAACTGTGTGAGAGCCTGGGCGGCACCATCGCCAGCAAGGAACAGGTCACCGAGGCCCACGCCCAAGGCCTAGAGACCTGTAGGTGAGGTCACACATCCATCTTTATGACTACAGTGTCCTCTTAGGACCCACATGATGTGGTTTATCAACGGGTAAATAATTATATGGGAATCAGCAAAAGGACTCCGTAAGACTAAGTCACTGTTCCAATATCCACACGAGCGTACCATTTAGAATCAAGCAATGTATTGGACGTGTGTGGTATGCTAGCATGTATATTAAACCGGAAGTGTAAATCTTTCATGTGTTTTTTTATTTGTAGTAGACTACTTACTCATTGAATGACATATTCTAAATTAAAACCGGTAATGGTAAAGAAATTGTATTATTATGTATCCTTTTATCATGTTCCTTATCTCAAGCTAAACACTTATAGCAGTTTTGGTTGACTTTTTTAGTACTTTACTGTTTAATCACCTATTTAAATAAAGGTTCAATAAAAAAAAACTCATGTTTCAGCATGATAATGTATGGCCCCATGTCCCAGATCTTCCATGGCCTGCATACTCACCAGACATGTAACCTATTGAACATGTTTGGGATGCTCTCAGTCGACGAGTACGACAGCGTTTTCCAGATCCCGCTAATATCCAGCAACTTTTTACCGACAATAAAGAGGAGTGAGACAACATTCCACAGGCCACAATCAACAGCATGCGAAGGAGATGTATCGCACAGCATGAGGCAACTAGTGGTCACACCATATCGTGACTGGTTTTCTGATCCATTTAAAAAAAAGAGTTATCTGTGACCAACAGATGCGTATCTGTATTCACAGTCATGTGAAATCCAAATGCTAATATTTGATTTTAGATATGGTTGGATCAGCAATGGAAATACCACCATCCTCAGACAGAAGGCCCATGTTAACTGTGCCAACAACATGACAGGAGTCTTCTTCCACCATGACACTCCGGACCAACCCTTTGATGCCTTCTGTTTCAATGCATCAGGTGAGTTTTTCTTTTTTTCATAGTTCATATTGACCAGGTTTGGCATGAGAACAGAGCTCTTTGAGAGACAATCACTAAAACACTTGTACATCTTAATGATTCTTGCCATTCTTAGAACTTGAACTGTAACATATGCTGGAGACAGTAACACATTTGTGCTTCATTCCTGATCCTTGATCCCAACCTCTGATTTTGACAGATTTGTCTATGAAGAACTGTGATTTGGCAATCAATCCTGATTCAACAGGACCAGAGAGTGTTCAGGTGACAGATGGAGACCTTGCTTCTGATGCTGCAGGTCAGTCCCGTCTTTTTCACCATCTACATTATCAACACCACAATCAATAGAATCAACAAAATCATGACATGTTCCATCTCCTCTGTATTTCATACAGTATGCCAATCTGCGGCTACACTATCTAATAAGTAAGCCTTGTCCGAGCCCATAGGGGCAGGAGCCTCCTGATTCTGTAGCATATGTACACCCCCTGGACAGGACGCTAGTCTGTCACAAGGTTTAAACTATCGCTTAAGACCCGTGGATCTTTACAATACTCCCTTTTTGTTTACAAGGCCCTACTTCATAAACTTCTGTCATATCTAACTTTGCTGTTGAAGTATAGACACTTGCGTTGCCTAACCCGTTCACAGGATTGATTAACTATTGAGGTTCTTAGGGTCTCCACCGAGGTAAGTAAATCTGCTTTTATTTTTAACATACTGTATTGCTAGATCAAAATTCTAAATACATTTCATATTGATGTTCTGATGCCGTTCGGGCAAGTTAAAGTATTGATCTGGGAATTATTTGTGGAGGAATATGATTATATATATAAAAGAAACGTCCTCTCACTGTCAAGTGCGTTTATTTTCAGCAAACTTCAAACTTTTTAGGGATCGGCGGGACATTCATAAATCATGCAGCGTCTTGTGTCACGATCGCAGACTTTAGAGAAAAAACAAATGTCGTTACATATAAGTGTCTTATAACTTGTTAATATAACTGCACTGTCCAATTACTGTAGCTATTACTGCGGGAAAAAATGCTATTGTTTGAGGAGAGCTCCTAACAACAAAACACTTTTTTCACCGTGATACGTTGGATAAATTTACCTCTGAAGGTGAAATGTGTACTTACATTCTGAAATATTGCTCTGATTTATCATCCATAGGGTCCCAGAGATATCATGAAGTGTAGTTTTGTTAGATAAAATCCTTTTTCATATCCTAAAAAGGTCCATATAGCACGCACGATCGATTTTGTATTTCCACTCGTTCAATTTGCAAAGAAAGGAATCTGTGAAAATCGAACCCTAAACGTTGTTTCAACCAGTCAAATCACATTTGTATGTATTCCCCAGAGATTCTAGAACGTAACCAGACTTCACTATATCATTAGGGGTGTAGTATATCCTACAGGACACCAAATCTGGTCAGAGGCCGACGCCTTCATGGCACGCCGATGACGCAGGTGGTCTTCACTTGATCGACTCTAACTTTGTCAAATAAGCACCAATCGGGGTCTAACAAAGCTAGCTAGATACCTGTATCTGTCGCAAAATGTATTCAGAGTTATGAAGTTATGAAAACTGGTTGTTTTGCAAATGTTGAACTTATAATATGGCTACTAATACTGGAAAAGCTAAATCAAAGTCCAAGTATACAGATTTTACGATATTCTTGCAGACAAATGTAATATGAATGCAAATGTCTTCTCCACGATTTGCCCAAATGTACCTGGGTGACTTCACACTAAATGTCATGTAGTTAGCTCATACTTCAAGTTATCGCTCTGAACCTTTGCACATACAATGCTTCCATCTTGTGGACACTATCGGAATTACCAGAGTGATGGCTTTAACAGTGACCTTTCTCTTGCATTTCAAAGATGGCGATAAAAAACACTGGTTGGTTTTTTCTTTGTATTTTCTTCTACCAGATCTACTGTGTTATATTCTCCTACATTCAAATTCACATTTCCACAAATTTCTAAGTGTTTCCTTTCAAATGGTACCAAGAATATGCATATCCTTGCCTCAGGGCCTCAGCTACAGGCAGTTAGATTTGGGTATGTCATTTATGCGAAAATTGAAATCAAATCAAATCCAATTTATTTATATAGCCTTTCTTACATCAGCTGATATCTCAAAGTGCTGTACAGAAACCCAGCCTAAAACCCCAAACAGTAAGCAATGCAGGTGTAGAAGCACGGTGGCTAGGAAAAACTCCCTAGAAAGGCCAAAACCTTAAGAAGTTTTAAGACATTGAGGTCAGTCAATGCGGACATTTCAAGAACTTTGAAAGTTTCTTCAAGTGCAGTCGAAAAAACAATCAAGCACTATGATGAAACTGGCTCAAACGAAGACCGCCACAGGAAAGGAAGACCCAGAGTTATCTCTGCTGCAGAGGATAAGTTCATTTGAGTTAACTGCACCTGAGATTGCAGCCCAAATAAATGCTTCACAGAGTTCAAGTAACAGACACAACTCAACATCAACTGTTAAGAAGAGAATGTGTGAATCAGGCCTTAATGTTCGAATTGCTGCAAAGAAACCACTACTTTAAAAATATATATATTTAACCTTTTAATCTTTATTTAACTAGGCAAATCAGTTAACTTCTTAGAACTAGGGGGCGACATTTTCACTTTTGGATGAATTGGTGCCCAAATTGAACGGCCTCGTACTCTGTCCTAGATCATATGATATGCATATTATTATTACTATTGGATAGAAAACACTCTGAAGTTTCTAAAACTGTTTGAATTATATCTGTGAGTAAAACAGAACTCATATGGCAGGCAAACTTCCAAACAGGAAGTAAAAATTCTGAAATGGGTCGCTGTGAAAGTCATAGCCTATTCAATTCTCCTATATTTATGGATCTGTATGCACTTCATACGCCTTCCACTAGATGTCAACAGGCAGTAGAACGTGGAATGAAGCGTCTAGCTTGATGTGGGACCGGATGAGAGCCATTGGAGTGACTAGACAGGCATATTGCCAGTTCTTGGCCACGCACACTGCGCATGTGATGTCCTTCCTTGCTATCGGTTATATAGATATGAAGAAATGCTCCGTTTGGGACGTTATTGGATATATATGAGAAAAACATCCTGAAGATTGATTCTCAACTGAGTTTGACCAGTTTATTCGATTTGTAATATCACTTTTTGAAGTTTTTGTTCATTAGCGTAAATTTGGATGGACACGTGAACTACACATGCTAGCCAAAGTTGCTAATTCGACAGAAGTAATGGACGTTATAAAACAAAACAACGATTTATTGTGGAACTAGGATTCCTGGCACTGCATTCTGATGAAAGATCATGAAAGGTAAGGGAATATTTATGATGTAATTTCGTATTTCTGTTGACTCCAACATGGCGGAGAATGGCTGAGCGCCGTCTCAGATTATTGCATGCTGTGCTTTTTACTAAAGTTATTTTTTAAATCTAACACAGCGGTTGCATTAAGAACCAGTGTATCTTTAATTATATGTTAAACATGTATCTTTATCAAAGTTTTATGATGAGTATTTCTGTATTTCACGTGGCTCTCTGTAAATACTCTCGCTATTTTGGAGCCATTTCTGAACATGGCGCCAATGTAAAACCACGATTTCTGGCTATAAATATGCACATTATTGAACAAAACATAAATGTATTGTATAACATGATGTCATATGACTGTCATCTGATGAAGTTGTTCAAAGGTTAGTGATTCATTTTATCTCTATTTGTGGGTTTTGTGAAAGCTATCTTTGCTGTGAAAAAATGGCTGTGTTTTTTTGGATATGGTGTTGAGCTAACATATATATATGTTGTGTTTTCGCTGTAAAACATTTAAAAAATCGGACATGTTGGCTGGATTCACAAGATGTTTATCTTTCATTTGCTGTATTGGACTTGTGATTTCATGAAATTATATTATATTATATCCCTGTGGCGCTAGGCTAGGCTATGCTAGTCAGTGTTTCTGATGACAATGATCCCGGATCCGGGATGGGTGGTTCAGAGTTAAGAACAAATTCTTATTTACAATGACGGCCTACACCGGCCAAACACAGACGACGCCTTATGGGCGCCTACTAAAGAACACCAATAAGAAGAGACTTGCTTGGGCCAAGAAACACAAGCAATGGACATTGGATAAGTGGAAATCTGTCCATTGGTCTGGAGTCCAAACTAAATATTTTTGTTTCTTTGTGACACACAGTGTAGGTGAACAGATGATCTCTGCAAGTGTAGTTCCCACCGTGAAGCATGGAGGAGGAGGTGTGATGATGTGGGGATGCTTTGCTTGTGACAGCGTTAGTGATTTATTTAGAATTCAAGGCACACTTAACCAGTCTACCACAGCATTCAGGCGATACTCCATCACATCTGGTTTGGGCTTAGTGGGACTGTCATGTGTTTTTCAACAGGACAATGACCCAACGCCTCCAGGCAGTGTAAAGGCTATTTCCAGGTGACGTTGATTGAGAGAATGCCAAGAGTGTGCAAAGCTGTCATCAAGGCAAAGGGTGGCTACTTTGAAGAATCTAAAATATATTTTGATTTGTTTAACACTTTTTTGGTTACAACATGATTCCATATGTGTTATTTCATAGTTTTGATGTCTTTACTGTTATTCTACAATGTAGAAAATAGTATGAATAAAGAAAAACCCTTGAATGAGTAGTTGTGTCCAAACTTTTGACTGGTGCTGTATATATATCAAATCAAAACAAATTGTATTGGTCACATGTGCCGAATACGACAGGTGTAGACCTTACCATGAATTGCTTACTTACAAGCCCTTAAGCCCTTATTAACTAACAATGCAGTTTTAAGAAAAATAATAGTTAAGAAAAAAAAAAAAAAACTAGAGTAAAAATAAAAGAGCAACAATAAAATAACAATAACGATGCTATATACAGGGGGTACCGGTACTGAGTCAATTTTAGGGGGAACTGAGTCAGAACAGAGTAAAGTACAGAGAGATCCTTGATGAAAACCTGCTCCAAAGCGCTCAGGACCCCAGACTGGGGTGAAGGATCACTTTCCAACAGGACAACTACCCTAAGCACACAACCAAGGCAATGTAGGAGTGGCTTCGGGACAAGTCTCTGAATATCCTTGAGTGGCCCAGCCAGAGCCCGGACTTGAACCCGATCAAACATCTCTGGAGAGACCTGAAAATAGCTGTGCAGCTACACTCCCCATCCAAACTGACAAAGCTTGAGAGGATCTGCAGAGACGAATGAGAGAAACTCCCCAAATACAGAAGTGCCAAGCTTGTACCGTCATACCCAAGAAGACTCGAGGCTGTAATCACTGCCAAAGGTGCTTCAACAAAGTACTGAGTAAAGGGCCTGAATAATTACTGTATGTAAATGTGATATCTCCTTCCACTCAGGAAGGAGACGTGTTCTGTCTCCTAGAGATGAACGTACTTTGGTGCGAAAAGTGCAAATCAATCCCAGAACAACAGCAAAGGACCTTGTGAAGATGCTGGAAGAAAAAGGTACAAAAGTATCTTTATCCACAGTAAAACGATTCCTATATCGACATAACCTGAAAGGCCGCTCAGCAAGGAAGAAACCACTGCTCCATAACCACCATAAAAAAGCCAGACTATGGTTTGCAACTGCACATGGGGACAAAGATCGTACTTTCTGGAGAAATGTCCTCTGGTCTGATGAAACAAAAATAGAACTGTTTGACCATAATGACCATCGTTATGTTTGCGGGAAAAAGGGGGAGGCTTGCAAGCTGAAGAACACCATCATAACCGTGAAGCACGGGGGTGGCAGCGTCATGTTGTGGGGGTGCTTTGCTGCAGGAGGGACTGGTGCACTTAAAAAATAGATAGCTTCATGAGGAGGGAAAATTATGTGAATATATTGAAGCAACATCTCAAGACATCAGTCAGGAAGTTAAAACTTGGTCGCAAATGGGTCTTCCAAATGGACAATGACCCCAAGCCAAACTTCAAAAGTTGTGGCAAAATGGCTTAAGGACAACACAGTCAAGGTATTGGAGTGGCCATCACAAAGACCTGACCTCAATCCTATAGAAAATTAGTGGGCAGAACTGAAAAAGCATATGCGAGCAAGGAGGCCTACAAACCTGACTCAGTTACACCAGCTCTGTCAGGAGGAATGGGACAAAATTCACCCAACTTATTGTGGGAAGTTTGTGGAAGGCTACCCAAAACATTTGACCCAAGTTAAACAATTTAAAGGCAGTGCTACCAAATACTAATTGAGGGTATGTAAACTTCTGACCCACTGGGAATGTGATGAAATAAATAAAAGCTGAAATAAATCATTCTCTCTACTATTATTTGGATATTTCACATTATTCAAATAAAGTGGTGATCCTAACTGACCTAAGACAGGGAAGTTTTACTAGGATTAAATGTCAGGAATTGTGAAAAACTGAGTTTAATTGTATTTGGCTAAGCTTTATGTAAACTTCTGTTTTCAACTGTATGTTGACTGTGACAGTTGTGTTGTATGGGGAGGATGCTACCACACATGACAAGCGCACAAGGTAGGTGTTCACTACAATGAACCAACATAGCCTGGGGCTACACATTAACTTTCCCACTCCACTGTCAGTCCAACCTTAGGCAGTTACTAGAGACCATGGAACTGGACTGCCACATGCCAGGAGGCCATTCAACAGCCAAAATGCTATCTGACAATTGTTGTCGTGCGTTGTCCTCATATGTACCTATTTTGCTACCAACAATGGCTGGCCAGCCCATGTGGCACCTGAACTGGACTCACGTGAATCATGCATTGGTCTGGGAAACTGCAGTAATCCCAACTTCCATATAAGAATTGACTGTGGCAGAGGATTGACTGTGAGATAGTGGTCTTTGTGCACCATGTTTGACAAGCTCCACCTCGTCTGCAACCCTTTTACTGTCCATCAAAGCCGAGGAATCACCTTCAAATGTACACTACCGTTCAAAAGTTTGGGATGGTGGCCTTCTAGGCAGAGTTCCTCTGTCCAGTGTCTGTGTTATTTTGCCCATCTAATCTTTTCTTTTTATTGGTGAGTCTGAGATATGGCTTTTTCTTTGCAACTCTGCCTAGAAGGCCAGCATCCCGGAGTCAATTCTTCACTGTTGACGTTGAGACTGGTGTTTTGTGGGTACTATTTAATGATGCTGCCAGTTGAGGACTTGTGAGGTGTCTGTTTCTCAAACTAGACACTCTAATGTACTCTTCCTCTTGCTCAGTTGTGCACCGGGGCCTCCCACTCCTCTTTCTATTCTGGTTAGAGCCAGTTTGCTCTGTTCTGTGAAGGGAGTAGTGCACAGTGTTGTACCAGATCTTCAGTTTCTTGGCAATATCTCACATGGAATAGCCTTAGTTTCTCAGAACAAGAATAGACTGACGAGTTTCAGAAGAAACGTCTTTGTTTCTGGCCATTTTGAGCATGTAATCGAACCCACAAATGCTGATGCTTCAGATACTCATATAGTCTAAAGAAGGAGAGTTGTATTGCTTCTTTAATCAGAACAGCAGTTTGCAACTGTGCTAACAGAATTGCAAAAGGGTTTTCTAATGATCAATTAGCCTTTTAAAATGATCAACTTGAATTAGCTTAAACAACGTGTGTCACATTCTGACCATAGTTCTTTTGTATTTTCTTTGTTTTAGTGGGGTCAGGGCGTGAGTTGGGTGGGTAATCTATGTTTTCTATTTCTGTGTTGGTTTTCTGTGTTTGGCCTGCTATGGTTCTCAATCAGAGGCAGCTGTCATTCGTTCAGAGGCAGCTGTCAACCATATTTAGGTAGCCTGTTTTCTGTTGGGTTTTGTGGGTGGTCCCTCACAACCAACACTTCTTAGTCATAGTCTATGACCTAGCTACACTTTGACTAACCTCTAAGTAACCTGAGGTCACCCTCATGTCACTCTCCACATCTCCTGCTGGGCTTTCCCCAGTCTGTAATCAATGCCAACCACCCACAAACTTCTTGACGCACGGATCCCTTTAGCGGGATCATTTTCATCAACAACCGCTGAATTGCAGAGCGCCAAATTCCAAAGAAATTGCTAAAAATATTTATATTCATGAAATCACAAGTGCAATATAGCAAAACACAGCTTAACTTGTTGTTAACATCTCTGGGATATGTGGGTAGCGTCCCACTTGGCCAAAAGCCAGAAAAAATGTAGCGCGCCAAATTCAAATATATTACTATAAAAATCAATCTTTCATGAAATCACAAATGAAAGACACCAAATTAAAGCTACACATGTTGTGAATCCAGCCAACATGTCTGATTTCAAAAAGGATTTACGGCGAAAGCACACCAAACGATTATGTTAGCTCAGTACATAGCCACAGATAAACACAGCCATTTTCCCAGCAAAAGATAGTAGTCACAAAAAGCAGAAATAGAGATAAAATGAATCACTAACCTTTGATGATCTTCATCAGATGACACTCATAGGACATCATGTTTCACAATACATTTATGTTTTGTTCGATAATGTGCATATTTATATACACAAATCTCGGTTTACATTGGCGCCATGTTCAGAAATGGCTCCAAAATATCCGGAGAAATTGCAGAGAGCCATGTCAAATAACAGAAATACTTATCATAAACTTTGATGAAAGATACATGTTTTACATATAATTAAATATACACTTGTTCTTAATGCAACCGCTGTGTCAGATTTCAAAACAACTTTACGTAAAAAGCACACCATGCAATAATCTGAGACGGCGCTCAAACATAACAACATTTCTCCGCCATGTTGGAGTCAACAGAAATATGAAATTACATCATAATTTTTCCCTTACCTTTGATCATCTTCATCAGAATGCACTCCCAGGAATCGTAGTTCCACAATAAATCGTTGTTTTGTTCGATAATGTCCATTACTTATGTCTAAGTAGCTACTTTTGCTAGCATGTTTAGTGCACATATCCAAACGCTCGCGCAAATGCCGGCGAACTCGGACGAAAACTTCAAAAAGTTATATAACAGGTCGAATAAACTGGTCAAACTTAGTAGAGAATCAATCTTCAGGATGTTGTTATCATATATATTCAATAACGTTCCAACCGGAGCATTCCTTCATGTCTGTAGAAGTTATGGAACGCAAGGCGATATCATGAGGAAAGCGCGTGACCAGGAACTGGCAATCTGCCAGACCACTGACTCATTCCACTCCCATCCGGCCCCACAACACAGCATAAGCTTCATTCCACGTTCTCCAGGCTGTTGACATCTAGTGGAAGGTGTAGGAAGTGCAAACAGATCCATATCTTACAGGGAATTGAATCAGCGATGAGTTGAACATTGACCAGTCTCAGAATTCTCACTTCCTGTTTGGAATTTTTCTCAGGTTTTTGCCTGCCATATGACTTCTGTTATACTCACAGACATCATTCAAACAGTTTAGAAACTTAAGAGTGTTTTATATCCAATAGTAATAATATGCATATATTAGCATCTGGAACAGAGTAGGAGGCAGTTCACTATGGGCACGCAATTCATCCAAAAGTGAAAATGCTGCCCCCTATCATAACGAAGTTAATCCACCTGTCGTGTCAGATTTTGAAAATATGCTTTACAGCGAAAGCAATCCAAGCGTTTGTGTGAGTTTATCGATCACTAGACAAAACATTAAGAACACGTAGCAGCAATGTAGATTGGTAACGAAAGCCAGAAAAGCAATAAAATGAATCGCTTACCTTTGATGATCTTCGGATGTTTGCACTCACGAGACTCCCAGTTACACAATAAATGTTCCTTTTGTTCGATAAAGATTATTTTTATATAAAAAAAACTCCATTTGTTTGGCTTATGTTCAGTATTCCACAGCCTTAGGCAGGTCATCAAGTCTTGACGAAAATTCCAAATAGTATCCGTAAAGTTCGTAGAAACATGTCAAACGTTTTTAATAATCAATCCTCAGGTTGTTTTTAACATCAATAATCGATAATATTTCCACCGGACTGTAAACTATTCAATACAGGAGAGAAATAAAATGTCGAGCAACCAGTGTCGCGCGCATGAACTAATGGAAGGACATCCGTCTATCCACTGACGCGTTTTGATAAATCTCGCTAATTTTTCAGAATAAAAGCTTGAAACTATGTTTAAAGACTGTTCACACCCTGAGGAAGCCATTGGAAAATGAATCTGGTTGATATCCCTTTAAATGGACGAAAGGCAGGCAAGGGAACAGTGATTTTTCAAAATAAGAGTCACTTCCGTGTTGGATTTCCTCAGGTTTTCGCCTGCAAAATCAGTTCTGTTATACTCACAGATAATATTTTGACAGTTTTGGAAACTGTGTTTTCTATCCTACTCTGTCAATTATATGCATATTCTAGCATCTGGACCTGAGAAATAGGCAGCTTACATTGGGAACGTTATTTTTCCAAACATAAAAATTCTGCCCCCTAGCTTCAAGAGGTTTTAATATCGGCCAAATTATAATCATACCTGACTTTCGAAGGAATATTAAAGAAATATATGGGACGTGACCTGTAGGTCCTTTTGCCACATTTAACTTTAAAAAACTCCCTCCAGAGGCCAACTATGCATTGGGAAGATCTAAAGGCAAGTCTGTTTGTGACAGCCCTTTCACAGACTGTCCTTCACAACCAGACAACCAACCATTCCACTACTGGAGTATCCCCAGCATCATTCAGGCTGGATAATATTCCAGTTAGTCAAAGGGTCTCTTTGGTATGCAAGCAAACTGCAGAAATGGAAACTGATCACTCCACAGCCCCAATACCCCGCCAGTCATACAGGAAGGATACTACCCTTGTCGCTGTAGCTTGCTCAGAATGACCAGTTAGCTGTGCAAGCTGGTCAGGCCTGGGAACTACAACCACCACTGGCTACTTTGTCTCCTTACCCATTGAAGGACACACTCATATTTATGTGGCCTACCCCCTCCACCCGGGCATTATTCTACACTGTTTGAGTTCAAGGGGTATGTCACAATATCTATCAATTTAACCACTTTTGCAGTCAAATTGTTTTCCTCAACCATCCATTTCATATATGGGAGACATTAAAGATATGGAAAAACATGGTTGTGTTTTATTATACCTCGGGGGGCCTTGCCACTAGCCTATTCCTCTCAATGGTGAATAAGGTGTTGTGAGGCAGAGATGCACAGAGTGACCCAAGATTATCTGATTGTCCCCAGTGGAAAACAGGTCTAATTTGGATGAAAACAACATGGCTGACATTAGCTAGCAACCTGCCCATGGTTATTGCAGATAACTGCACAACAGAGTCACTCTGAATGTGCTTTACAACCACCTGAAATTGACTGAATTTGGGTCTGTCAATTAGCAAATATTTATTCAACTGCCGACTGTCCTCCAAAAGTAGCTTAATATCTCTTACACATCCAGGGCAGCAGGTATCCTAGTCGTTAGGGCGTTGGGAAAAATCTGTCAAAGTGCCCTTGAGCAACCCTACTTGCTCCAGGGTCGCTGTTAATAATGGCAGAGCCTTGCTGTGATCGCTGAGGGTGTCTCAGGGGGAGTGGGATATGCAGAAAACAAATTTACAATTCACATATGCGTATTAATATACACTTGCACATGTGTGAAATAGGACAAATATACTGCTACCACAGTCTTAATAAAAGGGTGATAGATATGTATTGCTATCTTAACAGACATCTTTTATATGATATGATTTATTGGTAATTCGATCTTCCATGTTCTCATTTCCTACAGAAACAGTACAGTAAATGCATGTGGAAATGACTGTGTAACTCGTTGTAATGACCGGTAAACAGATCATTACAATCTGGTACACAACAGATGATGTCATAGGTTACATAATGGATGTCAAAAGATAGGCGTGAGATCGCTTATCACCGTGATGATATCCACAATCATCTATCTGACAGGCTATTCATCTCCAGGTCAATTACAGGGCTGTCTCTCTAGTCTCCACAAGCTTCCTTCACTTCTCCATTCCTTTATGGTAATCATTGATCTATACAGTAGGTGATTGGACAGATGAAAGCATGTCTACCCCCCCATTGCTTTCACACATCCAACTTTGACAGATTTGGGATAAGCTCTTGGAATGAGGGGATGTGTTTTGTGAATAATAGTTTTATATAGTTATAATTTTATATACAGTAGTTATAGTTTTATAATAGTTTTAATATCAGAACTGGGCTCATGCATCTTTCTGGTCTGTTTTCCCACAGGTGAAGCCACAGAGCAGCCTAAGACAGAGGAGGTCCCAGAGGAGAAGACAGACATCCAGACATATGCCCCAGCAGTGGTGGAGGACCAGGACCAGGTACAGCCAGAGGCCACAGAGGGAACCCCAGAGGACAGAGCCCAGCCTGAGGACAGAGCCAGCACAGAGCCTGACACAGTGGACACCACCTATGCACCTGAGAAACAGGGAGCCGAGAGCCCCACTGAGTTAGTTGAGGAAGTGGACCCGACCCAACCTGCATCCACTGAGGCTAGCCCAGAGGAACCAACATCAGGAGCTGAGGGTGGGGCCTCAGAGGGGGCAGCCACAGAGAGCCCTGACGGGGCGGAAGAGCAGACTGAGGGGGATGAGACCCAGTCAGCCGGCCACAATGGGGTGCTGGCCACTGAGATGGAGGACACCACCGGGTCTGGGATGCTACCGACTGGCGCTGAGGGGGGGGCCTCTTCTATTGCACCACCTGTTGGACATCCAGGAGAACCACAGGGCTCAGCCAGCGAGGAGGATGTGCAGGAGATAGTGCCAGAGCAGAAGGAGGGGGCAGAGGGTAAGGAATTACTCTGTTTGTTACATTCATAATATCACATGCAGAATAGTGTTTTTTGCTTTGCTTTGTCACTCAGTTTGGTATCATGAACATGATTATAATGACAATGTATTTAATTTAAATAGCACACTTTAAAATACAAATGCATCTCAAGTAAATCATATATCATGTCAGAACAGAGAAACATAAGAGGTACAAAACAAGTGCCTGGCATTACCCTGCAACAATCATACTTTTCATATAAGATTTCTGTGACAGAATGAATGAAAAGCTTTCCCTGAGCCTGAAAATAGCAGTTGTGATACTCAAGGGCAGAAAGTCCCCCTGTACGTTTTGGTCCTAATGCAGATGCCAATCATTCTGCTGCTGCTGCAAAATGTTGAACCAGCAACCTTTGTACAGTCAGTGTGGTATGTATAAATGTTTACATGAGGTGTTCCTCTTTAGACCCCTGGTTACACCCCAGAGAGAGGAAATTGGTGGAATGTGGTTAGGAAGCCTAAACTAAAGATACATTCTGTGTTTATCTCAAATAGCCTTTTTTGCTTCCACACAAAGATGTATTTAGCTACGTTTTTGTAAGCAAAAATATAAGCACCACCAAAAAAATTGACACATCTCCATCATGAAACGTTTAATACTATGACATTCATCTATAATGACAGAAATTGTTTTAAAAGTTTTACAAAATGTTTAAAGATGTATCAACTGATGTGTACATCTTCAGTCATATCATTAATCAAAGCCATTTAATAGCTGGCAGAGTCTAGCCAGAATCACGACAACACATATCTATATAACATCACTGCCCTCTGGCTATACTGTACTGCTGTTTCCAAGGCGACTCAAAAATCTGTGCTTTCAAGGTGATTAATTGAATCATATCAATCTCTAAATATACATCTCTGTGTTCGTCATTCTCCTCAACACTTTTGTCAAGACATATTATCATGCAATCTCTAATACAGTCTTCTCTGACTGTAATAACTAGCACCATCTTTACCTGTTTTTATCTTTACATAAAAAGTAAGTATCCTTTACATTTTCTTGAAAGTGCTTAGTCTGAGAACTCAGAGAAGGATTCTTGGAACAGATAGCCTACCACCCACACACAGTCCGACTCTGGGAAGTTAAAGAACTAACCTCGCCCCCTGGTGTTGGGGTGTGAAATAGATTGTGGATTAAAACGCCAATTTCCACTCTTGTTTGTAATGTAATATCCGTGTGCATTTAAAGTTATATAAGAAGACATCTGGCACTAGGTATAAAAGCTATATCCAACTTTATATAATAATATTCAAGCGCAAGGAATCATTTGCATAGTCAGCTCTGGTTGCTGAAATAAGAATCTAAAAAACAAATGATAAAGTTGTAGTTTGATGACACTTTCAAATAAAATAAGCACTCAGATTGACCACCATTCATGAAGAAATATTCCATGGAGGCTAGAAAGTTTGTCTTTCTCTGTGTGTCCTCTCCTCTGTGGAGTTTGTTTGAAGAAGGCTCCCCCTCTTGTGACCGGATGAGGGAGAGTGTGAAAGAGAGGAGCACTAGTACACCACTGGCTGTGCCTCAGCATGACTCTTCCTCTCAACTCCCCATCTGTACTGGCTCAAATTCTCAATACAAGAACTCTATATAAACAATCTCTGCATCCAATGATTTAATGTAATACACAGACCCTTTCAATACAGTAGCTAATATTTGGGTCCAATGCTCCTATAGCGTATTCCTATGGGGCATCAACTTGTATATTGAAGCACTGAATCATTCAGTCAAATCTATCTTAATAATGGTGTGTTTGTGCACTCTGTGCACCACTGAGATACACCTTAGTCCTGAATAGTGAATAGTGTAAGCAAGAGGACCCCCAAGTTGTGTTATGATATAACAACTGCTGGCCCACAGCCTTTTATTATTCATTACATTATAATTGGATTCTTATTCATTAGATGTATTTCTGTATTTTGATTATTTAATGCAGGGGTGTCAAACTCATTCCACGGAGGGCAGAGTGTCTGCAGGTTTTTTCTTTTTCTTTCAGTTAAGACCTACTGTAAACAACCAGGTGAGGGGAGTTCCTTACTAATTAGCGACCATAATTCATCAATCAAGTACAAGGGTGAGCGAAAACCTGCAGACACTCGGCACTCCTTGGAATGAGTTTGACACCTGTGATCCAATGAGACAGTTTAGATGTCACGTTCCTGACCTGTTTTCCTTTTTTCTTGTATTTATTTAGTTGGTCAGGGCGTGAGTTGGATGGGTTGGTCTATGTGTGTTTTTCTATGTTGGGGTTTTTGTGTTCGGCCTGGTATGATTCTCAATCAGACGCAGCTGTAGATCGTTTGTCCCTGATTGAGAATCATACTAAGGCAGCCGGGGTTTCACGTGTGTTTTGTGGGTGGTTGTATCGCGTGTCTGCATTCGTGCCACACGGGACTGTTTGTCGGTTGTTTTATGTTAGTTTTGTTTCGTGTTCAGTTTCGAGTCATTAAAATATCATGGACACAAATCACTCCGCGTATTGGTCTGATCCTTCTCGCCTCTCCTCCTCGTCCGAGGAGGAGGATTACGACGACCGTTACAGAACCACCCACCAATCTAGGATCAAGCGGAGTGCAAACGGGCAGCGACAGCAGTGGGAAAAAACCCAGGACTCCTGGACTTGGGAGGAGATCCTGGACGGCAAAGGACCCTGGGCTCAGCCAGGGGAATATCGCCGTCCCAAGGCGGAGCTGGAGGCAGCGAAGGCAGAGAGGCGCTGATATGAGGAGGCAGCGCGGCGACGCGGTTGGGAGCCCGAGAGTCAGACCCAAAAATTGGGGGGGGGGGCACACGAGGAGTGTGGCAAAGCCGGGTAGGATACCTGAGCCAACTCCCCGTGCTTACCGTGGAGTGAGAGGGCGTCGTACTGGTCAGACACCGTGTTATGCGGTAAAGCGCACGGTGTCCCCAGTACGCGTGCTTAGCCCAGTGCGGGCTATTCCACCTCGCCGCACTGGTAGGGCTAAGTTGGGCATCGAGCCGGATGTCATGAAGCCGGCCCAACGCATCTGGCCACCAGTGCGTCTCCTCGGGCCGGCATACATGGCACCAGCCCTACGAATGGTGTCCCCGGTTCGCCAGCATAGCCCAGTGCGGGCTATTCCACCTCGCCGCACTGGCAGGGCTACGGGCACCATTCAACCTGGTAAGGTTGGGCAGGCTCGGTGCTCAAGAGCACGTGTCCTCCTTCACGGTCCGGTATACCCGGTGCCACCTCCATGTACCAGTCCTCCGGTGGCAGCCCCCCGCACCAGGCTGTCTCTCCGGGTTCTCTCTCCAGCTGCTCCCACCTGTCCAGCGCTGTCAGAGCCTTCCTCCTCTCCAGCGCAGCCAGTGCCTATACCACGCACCAGGTCTACAGTGCGTCTCAGCCGGCCAGAGTCTGCCGTCTGCCCAGCGGCGCCTGAACTGTCTGCCTGCCCAGCGCTGTCCGTCGGTACTGAGCTTTCAGAGCCGTCCAGCCAGGACCTGCCAGAGCCGTCCAGCCAGGACCTGCCAGAGCCGTCCAGCCAGGACCTGCCAGAGCCGTCCAGCCAGGACCTGCCAGAGCCGTCCAGCCAGGACCTGCCAGAGCCGTCCAGCCAGGACCTGCCAGAGCCGTCCAGCCAGGACCTGCCAGAGCCGTCCAGCCAGGACCTGCCAGAGCCAGCCAGCCAGGACCCGCCAGAGCCAGCCAGCCAGGACCCGCCAGAGCCAGCCAGCCAGGACCCGCCAGAGCCAGCCAGCCAGGATCCGCCAGAGCCAGCCAGCCAGGATCCGCCAGAGCCAGCCAGCCAGGATCCGCCAGAGCCAGCCAGCCAGGATCCGCCCCTCAGTCCGGTGCTGTCCCTCAGTCCGGTGCTGTCCCTCAGTCCGGTGCTGCCCCTCAGTCCGGTGCTGCCTTTTGGTAGAGTGGGTTTGACATGGAGGGTGGCCATTGGGAGGAGACCACGGAAGCGGGGTTTGACTATGGTGGGTTGGGGACCACGACCAGCGCCAGAGCCGCCACTGTGGACAGACGCCCACCCAGACCCTCCCCTAGAGTTTATGCGGGTGCGCCCGGAGTTCGCACCTTAAGGGGGGGGTTATGTCACGTTCCTGACCTGTTTTCCTTTTTTCTTGTATTTATTTAGTTGGTCAGGGCGTGAGTTGGGTGGGTTGGTCTATGTGTGTTTTTCTATGTTGGGGTTTTTGTGTTCGGCCTGGTATGATTCTCAATCAGACGCAGCTGTAGATCGTTTGTCCCTGATTGAGAATCATACTAAGGCAGCCGGGGTTTCACGTGTGTTTTGTGGGTGGTTGTATCGCGTGTCTGCATTCGTGCCACACGGGACTGTTTGTCGGTTGTTTTATGTTAGTTTTGTTTCGTGTTCAGTTTCGAGTCATTAAAATATCATGGACACAAATCACTCCGCGTATTGGTCTGATCCTTCTCGCCTCTCCTCCTCGTCCGAGGAGGAGGATTACGACGACCGTTACATTAGAAGTAGAGGGGGAGACGAAGAGGGATAGGACAGGAGACACAGTAGAAAGTGTGGCCGTAGGGATAGGACAGGAGACACAGTAGAAAGTGTGGACGTAGGGATAGGACAGGAGACACAGTAGGAAGTGTGGACGTAGGGATAGGACAGGAGACACAGTAGGAAGTGTGGACGTAGGGATAGGACAGGAGACAGTAGGAAGTGTGGACGTAGGGATCGATCTGGTAGAGGATGTATTGCTATGGGGGGAATGACATCCCAAAATGTGCACTACTTTCTACCAGAGCCCTGTGTGAGAAATAGGGTGGCATTGATTTACCCTATGAGATACTAATCAGATAAACGGTCCTGTTCTGTGCTAAGGTTATGGGGAGTTTACAATATTGTTCTCATTATAACACTTGGCACAATGTCACTTTAATAATAGCAATAACTCATCAATTACTTTGCAATGAAATGTTGGGATTCGCTCTCAGGTGCCAACTCTGCCCCAACGAGACAGTTCCACATTCCTTAGTAGGTTCAGTTCATTCCACAGCTATGACATCAGCCCTGTTGTAGCACATGATTCCTGGTCATCACATGATAGTGTTCTACATCATCACATGATATTGCACTAAATCACAGTCTGTCAGTGCTCATGCCCAGGCCGTCTGTCTGATTGACAAGATGGACACAGGTCTTCATCACACTTTAGTGTGATAACCAAGCACTTTTATTGTGGTCCACTGCACTCTCTCCAGGGGCTCTGTGTGTGTTACCTGGGTGGACGTGTATGGCATCTGATGACACCAGTTAACATCTATGTGTAATTCATTTGTGAGGCATCAGAGATGTTTCTTTAACACTGTATCTCATTGTTCTCCCCATGTAGTCCCAGATCAGCCCATTCCCAGGGGGAGGATGAATCCAGGTGAGGGAGTAGCCCCTCCTCCAGCCGGGCACGAGAATAGTAGCACACCCGGTGAGTGGCCCACTACCCCTAATATCTCTGCCAGTAGTATTAATACTATTATTGTACATGTCATGAGTGGTTAGTTCAATAATGGCCATTTAATTATCATGTATTATATGGTTTAATGCAGCGATTCTCAGTTGGTGGGTCGTAAACCAAATTTGGGTCGCGGGAGATTTGTGTGGGTCGCGGGAGGTTTTGTGTGGGTCGCGGGAGGTTTTGTGTGGGTCGCGGGTGTCTGAGTTTTTTTTATGAAAAGAAAACCCAGTCTGACCTTGAAATGACTTAAGCCATGTGTGTGTAGAAACCATGACTGTGTGTAGAAATGATAATGAACTTACATGTTTAAACAATTTATCTTCAATCACAGTATTTTCAGTATAGAGCTATTAGCAGCGCTATGGTTGATTGTGTGGTCTTAAATCAGTGAGTTTATTAACAGTCAACATCAAGAATATGGGCAAAATGTATTTATTGACAATGAAAGAGGTGGGAATGTTGTTCCCTTGTCGTACAGTTGGTACATTTAATATCAATATAGCATTACAAATATTTTTCCAGATTTTATTTTTCCGATTCCTTTTAGCAATGCGAATATTGGGTCACGACTGAGACCACCTGGTTAAATTTGGGTCCCTAGGCAAAAACAGCTGAGAACCACTGGTTTAATGGATTCATAATGTATTAATAATTGAGCAAACAATTTCATTTATATAGCACTTTTCAAAGCACTTTGCATTGTAAAGGGGCATATGCCACACCTCCAAGTGAGAGACATTATAGACATGAATTATTAATGTTATTCAACCTTTCTCATTTCTTTCCTCTGTGCAGATTGGCTGATTATTGTGGGAGTGGTTGTGGCAGTGGGCGCTCTTCTCCTCGTGTGTGCTGCTGTGGCCAAGCGGAAGAGGTAGGTCTCATTTCACCAATTGGAATTCTGATCGAAAATGAACTGTGTGCATTACTCCCTCTCTCTGTCTGTTAGGTGGTGACAGTATCCTGATGTGTTCACTGCTTCCTCTCTCTGTCTGTTAGGTGGTGACAGTATCCTAATGTGTTCACTGCTTCCTCTCTCTGTCTGTTAGGTGGTGACAGTATCCTAATGTGTTCACTGCTTCCTCTCTCTGTCTGTTAGGTGGTGACAGTATCCTAATGTGTTCACTGCTTCCTCTCTCTGTCTGTTAGGTGGTGACAGTATCCTAATGTGGTCACTGCTTCCTCTCTCTGTCTGTTAGGTGGTGACAGTATCCTAATGTGTTCACTGCTTCCTCTCTCTGTCTGTTAGGTGGTGACAGTATCCTAATGTGTTCACTGCTTCCTCTCTCTGTCTGTTAGGTGGTGACAGTATCCTAATGTGTTCACTGCTTCCTCTCTCTGTCTGTTAGGTGGTGACAGTATCCTAATGTGTTCACTGCTTCCTCTCTATGTCTGTTAGCTGGTGGCAGTATCCTAATGTGTTCACTGCTTCCTCTCTCTGTCTGTTAGGTGGTGACAGTATCCTAATGTGTTCACTGCTTCCTCTCTCTGTCTGTTAGCTGGTGGCAGTATCCTAATGTGTTCACTGCTTCCTCTCTCTGTCTGTTAGGTGGTGACAGTATCCTAATGTGTGCACTGCTTCCTCTCTCTGTCTGTTAGCTGATGACAGTATCCTAATGTGTCCACTTCTCCCTTTCTCTGTCTGTTAGGTGATGACAGTATCCTAATGCTAATGTGTTCACTGCTTCCTCTCTCTGTCTGTAGGCTGGTGACAGTATTTTAATGTGTTGACTGCCCTCTCTCTCTCTCTCTCTCTCTCTCTCTCTCTCTCTGTTAGCTGGTGACAGTATCCTAATGTGTTCACTGCTCCCTCTCTCTGTCTGTTAGCTGGTGACAGTATTCTAATGTGTTGACTGCTCTCTCTCTCTCTCTCTCTCTCTCTCTCTCTCTCTCTCTCTCTCTCTCTCTCTCTCTCTCTCTCTCTGTCTGTTAGCTGGTGCGGTCAGCAGCAGACCCTGATGATCACCAACAAGGATGGTAGTGACGGGAATGGGGCGGCGGCGTCCGTGGCTAGCTCCCGCGCCCAGGAGAGAGAGCAGGAGATGGTGACCCTGATGAACAAAGAGAAGATCCAGGAAAACGGCAACACAGAGGAGTTCACCGTTATCACACTGGATGAGTCCCCAGAGAAAGGACAGTTGGCATGAGAGAGGAGAGGAGGAGGACAAGGAGGAGAAGAGAGAGGGGGACAGAAAGGTTAGAGAAAGATGAGTAGCTATGGGAGTGCTGACACTGGGGCAGGACTAGAGAAGGTCTGGCTGAGGGTGGAGATGGACACTTTGGCCTGCTACCAAGCAGACAGACACATTGAACATGCCAGCTGGGGTTGGGTGGGGGATTTGTAAATGTAAGGGATGGTTAATACTCTATTGATTCTGTTGTTGTATTCTGCAGAGAATGGCTGGTTTGTCTCACCTTGTTACTAAGGTGCAACATCGGAAACTGGCCAAGTCCTTTGCCTGTTTCTCAGATGGGCTATCTAGACTGTTAAAGCCAAGATGAGCAGAATGCTACTTTCTACCCTGTTATGTCAGGTATGTGGTTAGGATTGGACAGTTTCCAGTCCTATGGTTTGGACTGAGTCTCTACAGCAGGGGTGTCAACCCAGGCTTCATACACACATGCTGATATTCACCCCTGCCTTTCAATCAGGTTGAAATTTTACCCTGCAGACCCTGTGACACTGGGGGACTGGAGGTTGACATCCCTGCTCTATGCCGGGATCTGAGTGGAGATGTTGAAGAGGTGTGTGTGTGTGTGTGTGTGTGTGTGTGTGTGTGTGTGTGTGTGTGTGTGTGTGTGTGTGTGTGTGTGTGTGTGTGTTTGTGTATGCACAGTATGTACTGTATGTGTGTATGTATGTGTGAGGGGAGAGAGGAAGGGTGTTGATAAAGGCACAGGGGTGTGGGTGGGAGTTTTTAAAGGTGGGGGGTGGGGGTCTTGGTTTGCCCACCAAGACCAGTCGGAGGTTGAGGTTAAGGTTAAGGTTGAGGGGAAGGACATTGTTGATAGTGTGTCACTTGAAGCTTTTGAGGCATTGAGTTGGAAAAACAGGCGTGCAGAAATGAAAACTAAACAGACGTCGTCAAATAATTTGGCTGGATGTTCATGGGATTAATATTGTTTATTTTGGATGGGTAAATGTGGGACGTTGTGGCCCACTGATGTCTATGCTCTTTATCATTCCCCTGTTTTCTTTCAATATCAACCTTCTGTATATTTCAATTGTTTCCTGTGGATTGGGATTTTGTTTTTTACAAGAAAACACAACGAGATGTTAGTATTTTAATTTATGCAGTTTGGATTTTTCTTGCTATTTTTGCTTCTGTATATAATGTACACATACTTTCCAAATGCCTTAGCAACAGTTGTCATTCATCTTTTTTTGCATGCAATGCCCTTTAATGAATAAATAAAAGCTGTCATATTTGAGAATTATTTAATCAAATTCAGAACCTATGGTCTTCAATTGTGATAGAACATTTGCAATAGTCAGAGTAGATATTGTATAAATCAACTTCATGTATAGTATTCAAGACTGTGCATTTTAAATACCTTTTTTTATGATGTCTATTAACATGGTCTGTATAAATAATACATTCATGTTGAGTAGCGTACAGGATTGTATGGAATATCAACAGCTTTCGGAGAATAGATGCAATGGTCAGATGTGGATGTTGGAGTACACGTATCATATCACCATATAAGTCACCTCATGCTATATTGACAGAAATGTGCCATTTACAATGACCTAGCATTGTGTAGTAATGCATTACACTGTGATGGAACCTAATAACTGTTGTTAACGGCCAACATGAAAATCAATGTACAATCCTGAGGAGTGACCGCGTCCCTCACTGACAAAATAATTGATCTGGCTGGACACACTGACAACAACACATGATCTGGACACAGATATTACAGTAATGGGCAGAAGAGAAGAGCTCCAAGCACAACTCTGGATTCTACTTCGCTGGGCTCCTTTGTAACAAAGCAGCAGAGGCCATCTTATTTCTGTGGCTTTCCCTGTTATGTGCACCAGAGAGAGGGAGGTTGATGAATTCATGTGTCTCTGGCTAGGAGCTCTGTGTCTCCATACTGATCCAGCTTGCAATGTGCCCATTGCTCCACACCTCCATGTGATTACATAATAATCTCTAATAGTCTCTTTCTTTCATAGGCAAATCACTTTTATCTGTGATTGTCTGTGGATATTATGAATCCTCCCATATCAGTTTGACATTTGTCATGCCTTTTGAGTAAGCGGCAGGACAAATGTGTGTCCCAGCTCTTTTGTGTGGCTTTTTGCCTCTGTTTTTATTCCTCTCCGATCTTGCTCTCATTTGATTCACTTTGAGGAAAATTAGAAATTGTATTAGGGTAGGAGTGTGTAATGATAAATTAATAAAACATTGTTAATGAGAAAATATGTGTAAAGTCATGGATGAAATAAATGTGTATAGAGGAAATGTTTGATTGTGGTGTTCATTCAGCGGGCAGGAGGGAGGGAAGGAGGGAAGGGAGAGAAAAGGGGTTGTCGGGAGAAGGAGAAAGTATGGTTGCCATGGTATCCCAGTCATGATGCAAGAGTATGTTTTTACCCAGGCAAGACAGAGAGACAGTAAGACAAAGACAGCCATTTTGAAAGCTGGAAAGGCCATGTCCTTGCATGTGTCTGTGATGACATCTTGAAAGGTTAAACCAGTCTCATATAGCTACTTCAGCTAAGTCCTCTAATATTCTAAAATAGTATCAGTGCCTTGAGAAATGATGAACACCCTTTGACTTTTCCACGTTTTGTTGTGTTACAAATGTGGGATTGTGGAAAGTGGAAGAAACATTTTATATTTTAATTTATTAATGGAAAATAAAACACAAATATATGTTGATTAGATATGTATTCAACCCCCTGAGTCAATACATGTTAGAATCACCTTTGGCAGCAATTACAACTTTGAGTCTTTCTGGGTAAGTCTTTAAGAGCTTGGCACGCCTGGATTGAACAAATATTTGCCCATTATTCTTTTTTTTAAATCATCAAGCTCTGTCAAATTGATTGTTGATCATTGCTGGACAGCCATTTTCAAGTCTTGCCATAGATTTTCAAGACGATTTAAATCTAAACTGTAACTACACCACTCAGGAACATTCAATGTCGTCTAGGTAAGCAACTACAGGGTAGATTTGGCCTCGCATTTTAGGTTATTGTTGAAAAGCAGACTGAACCAGATTTTCTTCTAGGATTTTACCTGTGCTTAGCTATATTCCATTTATTTTAGTTGTAAAAGAACTCCCTAGGCCTTGCCGATGACAAGCATACCCATAACAGGATGCAGCCACCACCATTAATTTTTTTGCAGTATTGCTTTAGTGCCTTATTATAAACAGGATGCATGTATTCTGTACAGGCTTCCTTCTTTTCACTTTGTCATTTATGTTGTTGATCCATCCTCAGTTAATTCCTATCTCAGCCATTAAACTCTGTAACTGTTTTAAGCTCATGGTGAAATCACTGAGCGTTTTCCTTCCTATCAGGCAGCTGATTTAGGAAGGGCATCTGTATCACTGTAATGACTGGGTGTATTGATATACTGTAGTGTAAAATTAATAACTGCACCATGTTGAAGGGGATATTCAATGTAATTGCGAACCATAGGAAAACCTTACTGGTCTTTGTGGTTGAACCTGTGCTTGAAAAACACTGCTCGACTTAGGGACCTTACAGATAATTGTATGTGTGGGGTACAGATATGGGATAGTCATTTAAATATCATGTCAAACATTAGGGTGGCTTGGGGTGAAATGTCCCCCAGGGTTAAACCACATTGTCACCAATAGTTTAGTTTTAACAGTTTCCCTGGATGCCAGTAGTTTTGCTCGATTCAAAGTGTCATCTGTCTCATCTCAACTTTTTAAGTAACTCCAGCAAAATATGTTTTAAGATACATTGATCTAATATTTTGTCCTTTAGCAAAAGTTACAGTATATATGCATAATCAAATGAAGTTAGATCTATACTTATTGACTCAAGACATTTCAGCTTTTAATTTAGAATTTGTTTGTAAATATTTTTAAAAACATAATTCCACCGTGACATTATTGGGTATTGCGTGTAGATCAGCAACACAAATCGATTTTAAACACAACACAACAAATTGTGGAAAAAGTTAAGGGGTGTGAATACTTTCTGAAGGCACGTAGGTATATTTTGGTAACACTTTACAGTTGACATTACATGTCATGACACCTATTATAACTAGCTTCATGTAATGTCTTACTGTATGTACCTGTTGTAAGGTTTGTTGAATGCCTTAAGTGCGGCTCCAGTAAAGTGTTTCATTGTTTCTTATAAAAGAGGGAAATACTGCATCCTGATGTTAGATGTCCATACACAAGCCTGGCCCTCAGTTTTCTGTGAAAGTTCTATAACTCCTGAGATCACCTTACCAGAAGAACCACACCTTACAAGAAAGAAAGATGAAAGTACGTTTGCTTTTGATTTTATTCTTAGTCAGAATGACAGTGATATGCTGTGTGTTTAAATCTTCTCCTTCCGTAGGCTATAATACTGCTATGATCATCATAAATAAAACAGTGTTCTTTTTCTATAATTCAAGGATGGGGTGTATGAGACTTCCTGCAAGCACTGTTCCTTATTTTAGCATACTTCACTGTCCCTTTGTGAAAATCAGGACGTTGGACTGGTTTCTGGTACTCCAGAAGCTTCTCTTCCATCTCCTTACTCTTATCCTCCGCAGAAAAGAAAAATTAACAAGAATGACAACTACGCTGAAGCTTTATTGTCTTCTTCTGTGCACGATTATTAGCTGTGATTCATCAACATTTGCATTTGTCATACTTGCCGACATTTACTGGTGACATAAACTACAGTATATTTAGCTCCTTAGAATAGACAGTCCATGCCTGAGCAAAAGAAGGAGCATTCTTGGTGCCATACTAACCAAAGGGCTGATATAAATAGTAATGCGCTGTAGATCTGGATCTCCTCTTGGTTTCCTCACAGCATGTGTGTCTACCATCCTGGTAACTCTTCTCGTGGTTGATAATGGTCTCAAACTCATGCTCCAGACAGTTGGCATTGACCTGGGCCACCTCCTCTCGAAAGTGTCCCTTGTTGTCCTCGTCTACAATGCAATGGAACCCCCCAGCAATGTTCCATAGATCTCAAGGACCTCCACAGTAAGGAGCTCAGTGGTGATGTCCTCTGTTCCCAGCAGGTGGGACACCTCGTGGATGAGGGTGCCTAGTTTAGAATCCTGGCACAGGTCATCTGGTGCTGACCAGAATTCCTTGCACAATAGACCAAGTTGTTCCCGTCTTCGGGACAGACGTAGGCAAAGGTCTCACTCTCCCGAGGGTCTGAGTCCTCTCTGAAGCTCATCTCCTACATCATCTGCAGAAGGTCCCTGAGGAGGATCTCCGTTGGGATGCAGCAGAACTGGTAGGAGTCCAAAGGCTCTGAGCAGCTGTAGCCAAAGCTGACTGGAAAGCCATAGAAGTGCTTCTCCAAAGCATCCTCCAGTATCTCTATGGTTGCCCTCCTAGCCTGCTCAGAAACCCTAAACTTCTCTCCACTCAGCTCTGTGATGTAGGAAGACTTCTGCAGGGCAGAGAATACTAACATTTCTGCCATGGTGTTAATATTAAAGTACAGCTTGTCTGTAAGTCTGAACTATCCTACTCAGGTTTACCAGGTTCTGTCTATCCTATCTTTCAACTCCTCATTGAGGATCAGCCTTTTATACACACACACACTTTCCCTTTAGGGGAGTTGTGAGACGTTAGTAGAGACAGTTGATATTGTTATTCATCTATATTTCCTTTTCTGTTACTCCTCCATTTTGTGTGTTTGGTGTCCAGTTTCTGATAGAATTGCAGAGCAATACAGTACTGTACATGAAGTAAATGTGTCCATACAATTTATCAATTTTCATCAATATAATATGAATGAATCACCTTTGTTATGCTGGTGTAGGTTTTGTTCCCCCTGTCAATCTATTTCTCTCTATTTGGCTGTCTATTTCTCTCTCTCTCTCTGAGATGTGGGGAAAGGGCACATAATTACTGAGGTTTAATTGGAGAAGCAACACAGAGACAGGGGTCCAATAGAGCTAAAGCAAAAGGCTGCAGTGAATTATTCATAATGTGTGTGTATGTGTGTGTGTGTGTGTGTGTGTGTGTGTGTGTGTGTGTGTGTGTGTGTGTGTGTGTGTGTGTGTGTGTATGTGCGTGCGTGCGTGCGTGCGTGCGTGCGTGCGTGCGTGCGTGTGTGTGTGTGTCAATCAACTGACCTTAAGTCAATCCTCAGAGTACAGTACAGCATGCCATGAAAAGTGATCACTTGATAGTCAAGAAGACTGTATGAAGGTAGCACATATACAGTTCAATGTGAGTGTCAGTCTTGTAAGTTGTGTTCATCAAAACATCTAAAAGGACAGACCACATTTAGTTATGAATCAACATTTATTAGTTATCATAATCGTATGTACACCAATGGTACAACACTTATTGATATGTATGAACATACTTTTATACCACAGATCTGGTCAAGAAAATAATTCAGATATTTTTTTGTCTTTATTTTGTAATATTCTGTCTCCCAGACATACTCTCTCCCTTTACATCAAAATTACAGCAACAGCTTTACAAATAAGGGACATCCTAGAACAGTAAGCGAGGGAGTGAAAGGTAGGGCAGGAGTGAGAAAGGTTATCAGGTCTACTCAGGAGGAGCCTATCAGAAAGACAGAGACTTCTGTAGAATACAGACTTGAAGATATACTGGCTCATCTTAGAAGTACTGTGCCAACCCATTTCCATTTGAACATCCTCTTTACTCAATAGTGGGTTTGTTTGTGTGTATGCAAACAATTGTGATGAAAATGAAGAAAGGCAAAAAGGCAAATTTACCAATATGTGTGTGGATAGATTTATGAAATGGTGCTGGTGGGTTGATAGTTCTGGATAGACAGAGGCTAGTGTATGGATATGGCACTGGGGCTCATTACAGTTACTGTCTCTAACTGTGAGGAATAATCTAAACATGAACTATGACTGTTTGGTGTAAATATTTATGTCTTGTAGTTACCACAATATGATGCATAAAGCACAAGACAAGGAGGCGGACACTGATGGCGAGTGTGGTGTTCTCTGGTAGAAAGTCTAGATGATTCCTGGAACAGGATCTGGGTGACCATATGAGGAGCTATATTTTGTTAGGTGCTAGGCCAGACATTCTGATCAGATTTGTTATTTTAGTCATAATGAACTGGCTAAGCTGTACTTGTTTCATTAGTTAATAGTAAATTTGACCTTTTCCTCTTCCTCTGGAAACCTAGTCATGATAATATCCACATCTCACCAACTTAGAAACAGCACACCACCCCTCATGGACTCCTTTTTTTCATCAGATAGTTTCTCCTCTTTCTATTTGTCTTTCCAGTTCAACATTGTGCGCTTCAGAATCATTGTGATCTCTGGAACATGTATGCACAATGGAAATGAATGGACACAACTTATATCTCCATGGAACAAACATTCAAAACGCTTACATTAGATACAAAAAAAGATATGTATATATTGATGTGTGGCAGCTAAGTGAGAAAACTAGTTAACAGCTATTAACAAATAAAAATAAGCAATTTATTACACATTATTTTCTAGACATTTTGACTAATCTATTTTTATTCAGAACATAGATAATATTTCTCTAGAGGATTACAAAAAACGGTCACAGCAATTAATCTCTATTCCTACATACCATGTCAACCCCTCCCCCCTCCCAAAAATAAAACAAAATATTTGTTACCCTCAATATGTACACAAAGTGCAAGGAGGCACTTCAATATCATGCTTTTAAGATAGTGGTGCAAAAGAAATATCATCATTTTTAACTTCATGCTCCTACAACAGTGAGTTTGAACATAATAGTGTTCCAACACAAAATCCCTATGGTGACACACTGGTCTGCATCCTCTCCTTATTGGAGGACAAATTCCTGAACGTCACAAGGTCAAAGGTCAGGCCCTAGCCCTAGTGCCATCAGGGGTTTTAGTGCTGTGCTCAGCATCCCCCTCATTGCATGTGTGGTGACCTTCCAGGTTTAATTGTGTGCGTGTGTGCATGCAGTGTCGGATGTGTGTATGTGTTGTGTGCGACTGTGCATGTATGCGAGTGTGCATACGTGTGTGGGCATGTGTGTGTGTGAGGGCATGGGTGTGTGTGTGTGTGTGTATCTGTGCATTGTGTCTGTGTGTGATGGCAGTGTCCATGCAGCTCTTACAGCAGAACACCATTGTGTGCTGTGGCGTAGAGAAGCACCCTTTGTTATACAAGCTCAAAAGCAACGTGGCATTGATATTCTGACTGAGAAAGTGTTTCAGGTAACTAAATGACTGTGTGCTGCACTATGAATGCTTGTTAAGTTTTCTACTGTTACTTTAATCGGCATTGTTATAACGGTCAAACTGACTGCACAGTTTGGAGTTAACATCTTCAAAGCAAGGTTGTCATTGAACAAAATAAACAAAACTAGACCACAGGGCAGAACACGACACAGATAAAGAAATGAAATCCAGACCTGCAGAACGCCTCACCTGCACAAAACGTCTCTCATACAATCACATACATGCATTAAAGATTAGCAACCAATGATCTAACTTCATGTGGGTTTCTCTTTTTAGCCAGTTTGGTTCCATTAGGGGGATAGAATTCTCCTACCTGATTGTTGCCATTTTTGTAGTGGCCATTTTCAGGCACCAAGATGACTGCTATACATTAGTAACAATATGAGACCAATGATACACACAGCTGCAGCATGCAGGGTCTCTGGGAACAGTCGTCATCGTCTGTGGTAATAGGTTGTTTACTCACAAAGGAGACCCCACTCTTGGGGTGGATAAAAATAGTTGGGATGTAAATACTGCCAACTGGCCACTGGTTGTGCAGTGAGTTATCAACCTGTTGAAACTTGCGGTCGTATTACTTTTTTCCACTTCTGTGGTTGTTCTGTGGCATCTTTGATAACATATGTGTGTTTGTACTTTCAGGCACTAAGGGAAGCCAAGAAAATTGGAGTCACTGGAATGCTAAAGTTGGAAAAATTGGAACATTTCTGTGTGCTAAAAAATAATCCCTTAATTAAAGTAGCTTACTTAGGAATAGTTGTAAAGGGAAACTTTGTCTCTGTCATATAGGTGCAATATATACAAAAAAAATGTCTCTTTAAAAAATATCAAGGTGTTAAACAGTCGATGTGTTCAAAGTCAAAGCTTTCATATTTAAGTTGTGCTATATAAAGGCAAGTGTCAATATCCTATTTTCATTCATGAGCAGGTAAACATGTTGAGGGCTTGGTGAAAGTGTATCTTTCCCTGGCAAGGAGTTAAGGTTACAGCCTGAGTATAGTTTCCCTTTATTGGGTTCTTCGAATTACAAATGTCAAATGTGAAAAGAGACCAGTGTCAAAAAGGGATAAAAAAGTATCTATAACTCCTCAAAGCTGCAATTGTGCTATTTGTACTTCTCAGTATTACATGTTTTCAGTTTTAGAAAAACTTGATTTGTGCTTTACTTGTCATATTAATCATGGTTCTAGATATCTTCCTAGATCCTTCACAATTTACACTTGATTCTCATTATTTTTAGCCTCAGATAATCAAATTGATAGCTTCAGTGGAAGGGAGAGGCGTCTGATAAATACCTCCTACACTTCAGTACTTGGACTAATTTATATGAAAAACATCCCTGAACTGAAGCTATTGATATATTGGTATCTGGGGACAAATGTACTTTTATGTTTGAGGCATTGCAGTAATTGCGTGAAGAGATCTTTATGCACCTCTTGGTATATAATTTGCAGGAGTTGAAATGAGTAATGAGACACCTTCTTCACTTGGAGTTAGCTACAAATAGATTGTGTACAGAGTAAGAAACCCAAGACGATATAAATGACCATCAATAAGTCATGGAGGTGTTTCAAAGGCTTCTGGCTTGATTGATTATATGCCTGTTTGGTCCCTATTGGTAACTGGGGAGATATGTCATGTTCTCACCCCCAACCTATCCACACATACACACACAGCCACACACCCAAATCACACAGATACAGTATATAATCTCACACTAGAAGCTAGAAGCAACATTTAAGAAGTCCCTTTCCCTTACAGTAGAAAAAGAATGTATTACAATAAAAAAGGGAAGGAGAGGTTCCATGTTTCGTATGTGTTTTGTGCTTTTTGAATTCCAGAGAACATTTGCTTGTGGAGTAAGGCTCAGGCTGCAGACCTTGCCCTTATATGTATGTGTCTCTGTATTCTACAGTATCACCACCCTAATTCCTCCTGGGGATTGTGGGTAATATCAGGTAATAAAGACACTAAGATAGGTCACATGGGCTCTGTCAGGTATAGGTCAAAGGTAAACTTGTGAGGATAAGGGGCCATGGCTCAACAAATGCCTACTGTGGTATCATTGGTAATAGTAATGACGTGTGTAATAATATAAAGTTTGATACAGGCATTCCTTCAGTCTAGCATGACTCACACTCTTATCTTCAACACATTGTCTGTTGTTAGACTGCCAAATTGCCAGTACCAAACTCACAGCTACCATCACATTCTGGAGGACTGTTGTTCCATTGTTACTCCCCCAAACTCTGACCCTGCTTTGAATGCAGTACTCTTATAGATGCAGGATGCATATATTTCTAGGAATAATGTATGTTGTGCAAATGTTTGCTATGAAGCACACATTAGTGCTCTAACAGCTAAAACATACCTTTGTTATCGTCTCACCGATAAGTGAATAAGTATTAGTCCTCTTAGTCAGTCAGATAGATGGTTAGAAACACTGTAGGAACTAATACAAACATTTTAAAAAAGAAATAAAATTACATTTAAAAAAAGACAATTAGTAGTTTTGTTCGCATGACTCTTTTTTCCACCAGATAGGAAAGCATGTGGAACTGGGGATCTGTGTGCTGGCTTTATTCACGTTTCTGGGGTTCCTCCTCAACAAGCATGCACTCCGCCATGGTCGCCGCAGCGGTAGAGCCATTAGTGGTCGAGGTTACCTGAAAGCAATCACCATGGACATCTAAACAGCAGGTTTACACATCTACGTAAACAGGCACAGTGCATGCTTCATGACCTGGACTGAATACTTTGGAGCAAAGACAGCAAAAGAACTGTAGAACTACTCTGATCATTTGGTTTGCATTTGGTTGCACATACATTTTACACTTAAAGCCTTTTACTTTCAAATTGTACTTTTCCAATTGTTTTAAGTGTCAAAATATCAACGAAAGACTATCATAATGAAACAATTGGTTCTGTGCTCCAATGATATGAATGATCACAATATAAAAGATAGGTGTATACTGAAGGTATCAGGAAGACCTGGACAATCACTGAGGATCATGCTGATGGAATCACGGTGGTCTGTCTTAACAACGAGCACCAGACCTTTTTACTGACCTGAGAACAATCAACATATAATCACAAATTTAACATGCAGTGAAATACAGAGGATCTTAATTTGACCCTGCTTCTCACAGCAGGAAAATAATGATTCAACCGCAGGAAATTTGAATGATTATGCAGATTATAATGAATAGACATTTTTGTAGGGGTTGATACATTCAGGGGTTGGAATTGATTTTGGGAACAGAACCGAAAACCGAATAAATAAATAAATAAATAATAATAACTGAGGAAAAGAATCAGAACCGGGAACTAAAGTTCTCTGTTCCGGAACAGGACCATTATTTTAAAAGCATGGGAACCGGTTAATAATGTTCTTTTACATTCCGGGGCAAATTTTTTTAGTCCCACAAAAAATGCAATAAGGCGCCTATGCAAAGCCCTCAGTCTGTCACTTAGAAACTTATTCCAGTGTCTTCCTGCCAGCTGAAAATCTTTGCCAGTGTGTGTGCGCGTGTAGGCTACCTACCCCTCCCCCTCCGAAGCTTAAGCTGCTCTAGCCTACTGACGTTACAAGCATGATTAAGAAATTAGGGAGAGATTTTTAATTAGAGAAGAATGAGAAGAACAACTTTTTCCATGCTGTAATTTTTTTTACCCCAATTTAATGATATCTGATTGATAGTTACAGTCTTGTCCCATTGCTAAAACTCCCATATGGACTCGGGAGAGGCGAATGTCGAGAGCAATGTGTCCTCCGAAACACGACCCTGACTAGCCACACTGCTTCTTGACACACTGCTTGCTTAACCCAAAAGCTAGCTGCACCAATGTGTCGGACCAAACACCATACAGCTGGCAACCAAAGTCAGCATGCATGCGCCGCCACAAGGAGTCACTAGAGCATGATGAGACAAGGACACCCCGACTGGTCAAACCCTCACCTAAGCCGGAAGACGCTGGGCCACTTGTGCGCCACCTCATGGGTCTCCCATTCGCGGCAGACTGTGACACAGCCTGGGATCGAACCCGGGTCTGTAGTGCAGACTCCGATGCAGTGCCTTAGACCGTTGCGCAACCTGGAAACTTTTCCATGCTAGTTAAAGATAATATAGTTATCATTCTTCACATTGGATTTATTAACTAAGTGTTTTTAATTCTGGTGCTGCTCTGCACACACAAGCTTGTTAGCTAGCTAGCTCTGATCCAACGTTAAGCCAACTCTCGGAAGTTCAAAGACATTCAAAGTTCCTCCATAGAAGCCACTCCACCGTAGGTATAATTCTACGGGCCTAATTTAGATAATGCATGTCATAACAAGATGCCCAGCACTTCAAGCTAAGCCTCCCCCTCCACCCTTTATCGCTCTCTCCCCAACCGCAAAATTCCAGTTGCATCTCACGCCCTACACTTGTCATCGAGCATGTAAACAAGTCTATTGCAAGCTGATCTATTTGCACTGATTGGTGAAGTAATTTAATGTAGAGCTAACGTTAAAAAAAATACAGGTTTAAAAAGTAACAGAAAGGAACGCTATAAACCGGTACTTTATTTGGGTTTGAACTGGTTCAGAACTTTATTTTGCAGGTTGTAAGAGTGGAACGGAACGAAACAAATAATGGTTCTGTTCATAACTAAATGATTGGAAAATTATTTTGGTTCCAACCCCTGGAAACATTTATCAAATCCAGTCTGAAATTTTAAAGTTGAAATTACCAACGTTTTAAACCTTGCCTACTCTACAATTTGTGTTTCCTGCTGTGCAGGAAAATGCTTTGCGAAAACAGAGTGATTAAATTAAAGTAGAAGATCGGTATATAAAATGTTATAAATACAAAAACAGATACAAATAAAACAAGGTACAAAATACTACAAAATGAGTGCAATGTTATGTTTTAGTCTGTACAAGTTATTTTGCAAGGCGTTCTACAATGGTTTGCGTCTTTGGATAAATGTTAGAAAAGTTATTTGAGTTAGTTTATGTACACCCAACACATACAAGAAAATAAAGAGAGAAAACATTGGAAGCAAACAGCCTTTGTACCATGCTTCGCTAGCTTAATGGATGGATACAAAATTGTCAGAATACAGTATGTTGTTGTGGTCAGACCATTGGAGGGCAAGGGCCTCCGTGTTGCTAAGCAACACCCTTGATCCTGTAATAAATGAATGGGTTCATCAGTAGGCCCTTTGAAAGCAGGGCCCGCTGCTCTACAAAATAAGCAGCCCAAATTCCTCCACATCATAGCAGCCAACGGCCTTGATCTATTCAAACAGTGGATTCAAAGTGTTACTGTTTCAGATTATGCGTGAGCTACATTGTATCTTCCAATTTCACAAGATGTCTCACAATGAGCAAGAATAGCTGTTTTGAAAATGCAAAAGCATCTCATCTCTAAAGACTGAGAATGACTCAGTCCCAGTCTGGAGGGTGCCAGGGTCAGTCATAAAATGCAGTGCTAATGAAGCACTGTATCACTCTCACTGCAATTATATGACATCCCTTTAAAAGTATACAGTTAGACAGAGGAATAACAGAGTACGAAGAGAATGCACATCTACAGTGTTTTCTCATAAACCCTATGAAGTCTAGTTTGATCACAAATTTATAAACGAAGCCTAGTAAGCAGCAGGAATAATCCAGCACAGCCTCTGAAGTAGCCCGGAGAAAGAGCTTAAACTACATAATTTGACAAGGGATGTGGGGAAAGAGATAATGGTGAAACCTGCATGCGCAGCTTAGATGGCTTTTCCTCTCTCTCAGATCCAACTCCAGCAGGTTGAAAGGGAGGGAATGAGGCCGGGTGGTGAGTGGGGGAGTTGGTGGCGGAAGGGGGGTGATGAGTGGGGGAGGTGGTGGCGGGAGGGGGCATTAGGGTAAGCCCACTGATTTGGATTTGCACATGTGAGAGATACTGTCTCATATTTGTGGGTGCATTTTTTCTGGTTTGCAATTATTTGGGTATTTACATATGCTGTTTGTGGTATTTACATAAACAGAAATATTTTCTGCAAGTTTAGAATGTATTCTTATAAATATTGCACAAAAGCTGATATTCCAAGCAAATTCACATGGAAATATATACACGTATTTTTTTGTATTTTTCTGTTTCTTCTTAAAACAACTGTGTATGTATTTACATTGGCATCATATACAAACATGCAAAATGAAAGAGAGAAAAGAAAAGGTGCAATGCAGCATGCAGCATGTTAGGCAGCTATATACCAGTCTCTATGTCTGCAAGCATGAATTGTACCTTGCACTCATCTACCACGACTGAATTGTGAGCGGCATATTGGACGCACTGGTTGGAGTTGTTTTCGTGGTGGTTTTTGAGGTCATCATAGTAGGACGAGGTCTTGTTCATCATCTCGATGTCATCTGACTTGCCATGTGTAGCGTCCAGCTCGTCCAGCTCAGCCTTGGACAGGTGGTACACGATGCCCGCGCCGTACGAGTCTCCCACCACGTTCACTGAGGTACGGAACCGGTCCCTGGAATAGGAAAAAAAGGAATGGGTGGGAATACACCAAAGTGTTGTGTGGAGATCAGAAAACGGGATGGATAGGGGTCCGAAAAAGGCAAGCCAGTTAAGAACAAATTCTTATTTTCAATGACGGCCTAGGGGCAGAACGACAGATTTTGACCTTGTCAGCTCGGGAATTCAATCTTGCAACCTTTCGGTTACTAGTCCAACGCTCTAATCACTAGGCTACCTGCCATCCCCACAATAAGCTCCTTGACTTTGAAAACATATGACTACATTAACTTGGTTCTGAATCACTAGCAATGCAGATCCACTCACAGGAGCCAGTCAACAGCAACCAGCAGGCTGATGTCCTGAGTTGGCAGGCCCACTGCAGTGAGGATCAGAAGCATAGTCACCAGTCCAGCACTGGGAATACTGGCCGCACCAACACTGGCCAGGGTAGCTGTCAGACTGCATGGGGAGAAAGATAGACAGGAGAGAAACCAGTTCATGGTTAAACTGCTCTACAGATTAAATTTAAAAGTCCAAAGGCCAAGGACTGTATCTATTAACCAAACTGCACTTGAGGCTAATGGGTACAGTTCCTTCATGAAGCACGTTCAGAGTGAGTTGGTGTGACTGTAATAATAATATGGGGATTCAGGATATTTTGGACTGGCATCCCTGAGGATGAGTACTCAATTCCTGCCTAATCCACAAACACATGACTATGTATGGTAACCATAAGTGTCTTTGAATAACAGTGTCCCCTTAATGTGATGTAATTTACGTCACTACTTACATTGATAAGGTAGGCAGTGAACTTCCCACCATGATCAGAAACTACAGTGCCTTCAGAAAGTATTCACAGCCACATTTTGTTATGTTACAGCCTGAATTTAAAATGGATTCAAATGTGATATCATGTCACTGGCCTACACACAATACTCCATAATGTCAAAGTAGAATTATGTTTTTAGAATTGTTATAAATTAACAAAAAATGAAATAAGTACTCAACCCCTTTGTTATGGCAAGCCTAAAAAAGTTCAGGAGTAGAAATGTGCTTAACAAGTCAAATCAAATCAAATCAAATGTTATTTGTCACATACACATGGTTAGCAGATGTTAATGCGAGTGTAGCGAAATGCTTGTGCTTCTAGTTCCGACAATGCAGTAATAACCAACAAGTAATCTAACCTAACAATTCCACAACTACTACCTTATACACACAAGTGTAAAGGGATAAGAATATGTACATAAAGATATATGAATGAGTGATGGTACAGAACAGCATAGGCAAGATGCAGTAGATGGTATAGTGTACAGTCTATACATATGAGATGAGTAATGTAGGGTATGTAAACATAAAGTGGCATAGTTTAAAGTGGCTAGTGATACATGTATTACATAAAGATGGCAAGATGCAGTGGATGATATACAGTACAGTATATACATATACATATGAGATGAGTAATGTAGGGTATGTAAACATTATATTAAGTGGCATTGTTTAAAGTGGCTAGTGATACATTTTTACACAATTTCCATCAATTCCCATTATTAAAGTGGCTGGAGTTGAGTCAGTATGTTGGCAGCGGCCACTAAATGTTAGTGGTGGCTGTTTAACAGTCTGATGGCCTTGAGATAGAAGCTGTTTTTCAGTCTCTCGGTCCCTGCTTTGATGCACCTGTACTGACCTCGCCTTCTGGATGATAGCGGGGTGAACAGGCAGTGGCTCGGGTGGTTGTTGTCCTTGATGATCTTTTTGGCCTTCCTGTGACATCGGGTGGTGTAGGTGTCCTGGAGGGCAGGTAGTGTGCCCCCGGTGATGCGTTGTGCAGACCTCACTACCCTCTGGAGAGCCTTACGGTTGTGGGCGGAGCAGTTGCCGTACCAGGCGGTGATACAGCCCGACAGGATGCTCTCGATTGTGCATCTGTAGAAGTTTGTGAGTGCTTTTGGTGACAAGCCGAATTTCTTCAGCCTCCTGAGGTTGAAGAGGCGCTGCTGCGCCTTCTTCACAACGCTGTCTGTGTGGGTGGACCAATTCAGTTTGTCCGTGATGTGTACACCGACGAACTTAAAACTTTCCACCTTCTCCACTACTGTCCCGTAGATGTGGATAGGGGGGTGCTCCCTCTGCTGTTTCCTGAAGTCCACAATCATCTCCTTTGTTTTGTTGACGTTGAGTGTGAGGTTATTTTCCTGACACCACACTCCGAGGGCCCTCACCTCCTCCCTGTAGGCCGTCTCGTCGTTGTTGGTAATCAAGCCTACCACTGTAGTGTCGTCCGCAAACTTGATGATTGAGTTGGAGGCGTGCATGGCCACGCAGTCGTGGGCGAACAGGGAGTACAGGAGAGGGCTCAGAACGCACCCTTGTGGGGCCCCAGTGTTGAGGATCAGCGGGGTGGAGATGTTGTTACCTACCCTCACCACCTGGGGGCGGCCCGTCAGGAAGTCCAGGACCCAGTTGCACAGGGCGGGGTCGAGACCCAGGGTCTCGAGCTTGATGACGAGTTTGGAGGGTACTATGGTGTTAAAAGTCAAATAATAAGTCACATGGATTCACTCTGTGTGCAATAATAGTGTTTAACATGATGACTACCTCATCTGTGTACCCCACACATACAATTATCTCTAAGGTCCCTCAGTCGAGCAGTGAATTTCAAACACAGATGCAACCACAAAGAACAGGGAGGTTTTCCAATGCCTCACAAAGAAAGGCACCTATTGGTAGATGGGTAAAAAAAAAAAAGCAGACACTGAATATCCCTTTGAGCATGTTGAAGTTATTAATTACACTTTGTTTGTTGTTTCAATACACCCAGTCACTACAAAGATACAGGCATCTTTCCTAACTCAGTTGCCGGAGAGGAAGGAAACCGCTCAGTGATTTCTCCATGAATGAATACAAATATTCCCAAATATGCATCCCGTTTGCAATAAGGCACTAAAGTAAAACTGAAAAAATGTGGCAAAGAAATTAACTTTATGTCCTAAATACAAGTGTTATGTTTGGGGAAAATCCAACACAATACATCACTGAGTAACACTCTTCATATTTTTAAGCATGGTCTTGGCTGCATCATGTTATGGGTATCCTTGTCATCGGCAAGGACTAGGGAGTTTTTTAGGATAAAAAGAAACAGAATAGAGCTAAGCACTGGCAAAATCGTGGAGGAAACCCTGGTTCAGTCTGCATTCCAACAGACACTGGGAGACAAATTCACCTTTTAGCAGGACAATAACCTAAAACATAAGGTCAAATATACACTGGAGTTGCTTACCAAGACGACATTGAATGTTCTTGGGTGGCATAGTTACCATTTTGACATATATTGGCTTGAAAAAAATCTATGTCAAGACTTGAAAATGGTTGGTTGTCTAGCAATGATCACCAACCAACTTGACAGAGTGAAGATTATTTTTTTATAATGTGCAAATATTGTACAATCCAGGTGTGCAAAGCTCTTAGAGACTTACAGAGAAAGACTTACAGAGAAAGACTCACAGCTGCAATCGCTACCAAAGGTGATTCTAACACGTATTGACACATGGGTGTGAATACTTATGTAAATGAGATATTTCTGGTTTTAATTTTCAATAAATTAGCAAAAATGTATTAAATCATGTTTTCACTTTGTCATTAATGGTTATTGTGTGTAGTTGGGTGAGAAAAATATATATTTAATCCATCTTAAATACAGGCTGTAACACAACAAAACGTGGAATAAGTCAAGGGGTATGAATACATTCTGAATGTTTTATGGCAGTCTTTACCTGACAGTGACGATCTGACCAGCATCCAGATAGATGTTGTTCATCTGGGCAATAAAGATGGCCGCCACGGCCTCATAGAGGGCGGTTCCGTCCATGTTGATGGTGGCTCCGACTGGGAGCACGAAACGGGTGACTCTCTTATCGATTCCCAAGTTCTCCTCCAGGCAACGGAAGGTGACAGGCAGTGTCCCAGCACTGACAGAGACAAACACAGCTACAGTATGAGAGAGTCACGGTGTTGCATTCATTATTCCACAATGTTCAGCCTGCGTATGTGATATGAAAGATATTACTCATTTTATAATATTTCTATGAAAAGTTACCTGTACATTTACAGTGACAGCAGTTAGATGTAAATAGTGTGAATATTTTGATGCGTCCAACGTTGTGGCCCTTACCTGGAGGCTGTCCCTAGGGCAGTGATCCAGGCCTGGAAGATGCCCATGAAGAAGGTGTAGGGGTTTTTCCTGACAATGGCAAAGTAGATGGCGGGCAGGAAGATGGCTCCGTGGATGATCAAGCCCACAATTACAGTCACCATGTACATCCCCAACTGCCTAGCAACCACCTCCAGGTCATCGATGGAGATGATCTTACCACAGATCAGGCAGCAGATACCGAAGGGAGAGTACCTAGGGGCAGAGGAGAGGTTTGACACCACAGGCGGCTAGTGGCACCATAATTGGGGAGGACGTGCTCACAGTAATGGCTAGAACGGAATAAATGGAATGGTATCAAACACATCAAACACATGGTTTCCATCTGTTTGATACCATTCCATTCACTCCATTCCAGACATTACTATGAGCCGTCCTTCCCTCAGCAGCCTCCTGTGTTTAACACTGTATACACGGAAGAGAAAGAGGTAAGTAACTAACTAGTTATTTTAAGTAACCTTCTAAGTCAACGTCTACAATATATACCGGATTACCAAACGCAATCATAAAAATACTCGTAAATTAGACACATGTTTCTATCAGAGGAGCCTGGTGGGAGGAGCTATAGGGGGACAGGCTCGTTTTATTGTCTGGAATGGAATAAATGGAACGGTAACAAACACATCAAACATGTTTGTCTCCGTTCTATTGATTCCATTCCAGCCATTACAATAAAAAATATATGTTTATTTGTCACATACACCAGATAGGTGCAATGAAATGTGTTGTTTTAGTAGCACGGCACCCCTGGAGCAAATGAGGGGATAAGTGCCTTACTCAAGAACACATCGACATATTTGTCACCTTGACGGCTCAGGTATTCGAATCAGCGATCTTTCAATTACTATCCCAACACTCAAACCGCTATGCTACCTGCCACCCAATGAACTACCTACCACCCAATGAGCCTATCCTCCTATAACTCCTCCCACCAGCCTCCTGGTTTTATGGCTACCGTAGGTCTATATAGAATGGGCTTGAAAGGCTTAAGATCTCTTACCACATGATCATGATGACCAGGTTCATAACAATCTCGTTGAGGATGTTGAAGAACTCCAGCATGAGCTTGGCCCTCTCTCCCATCTTCCCCATGCAAATGCCAAAGGCAATGAAGAAGCCAATCACACCTGCATCACACAGTCAGGATAGGGAATCACAGCTGGGAATGAGTAGAGTAAATGGGCTCACGGAGAGATATGAAGACAGAAGATGATAGTGAATGGGGAAGTTGTTTCTATGATGAATAAAAATCTGCTATAGTTAGTGAGACAGAATTAGCTGCACCCAGGGCTCACTTGAAGTGTGATATGACGTTATGCACTGGTTTATTCTCAGACAAATAAGTAATAATAGTAAAAACTATTTTAAAAGTGTTATATGCACAATTCCTTTCAGTTGGGCGGTTGTAGAAACAATTGCGGCCTGGTCCAAAAGAGAAGCCACCCTACCTAACACGTTCATGCCACTCTTAAACTGGAGGGACTTCTTGATGATGAACTCAGGTTCCTTGGTGGCGTTGGACAGGAGCCCCTCCAGGGTGGTGGTGGCATTGACGTCCTCCTCAATCACCTTCTCCACCTTCTTAGTGACTGTCTGGATCTGAGGTGGGACAAGAGAACACAGACAAGTCCTAAATATCTTACATCTCAACTCATCTTAACTTTTGGTAACAAGGGGCTAAGGATGTAAATACAAAAACATTTAAGTCATTGTGGTCTTCATAAGACTTGTTCTGGGGTTGCCTCATCCAGGCCATTGTTGTTAAAAACATTTGCTAAAAACTGACTCACCTGGTTAAATAAATGTGGGTGTTGTAGTCTATTTTACCTGTTGGAAACAGGCCTGCACCAGGTTCTCAGGAAATAGGTTCCTGATGAGGTCAAAGAAGGCATCCAGGCTGGACACATCGTCGTGTTTTTGGCCATCTCCCAGCTGCTCCTTCATCTTGGGGTCTCCAGGGTGGATGGCCAGCACCAGGATGACTCCCAGCACAGCAGCAATCACCGTGGTGGACATGTAGTAGACCATAGCCCTTGTTCCCAGGCGACCGCTAGACTTGGCATCTAGACCAGCCAGACCTACAGCCAAAACAAGCACTTCTAAACCTGGCATTTTTCCTCTTTCAGATCGAATATGTGTTGTTATAGCAGTATGGAATAAGTATAGGCCTATTAAGTTACTTTGAAGTGCTAAAAGTGAAAGATGATGATTGATACTAATAAATAATAAACTGAACAAACTGTATTTAAAAACAGTAGTCCTCTCTCCTGTATTGAACCCATGACTGTACCATACCATACCTGTGATTAAACTGGAGATGATGAGAGGCAGGATCAACATCTTCAGCATCCTCATCAGGATGTCTCCAGGGAAGGAAATCACCATGACAATGTCTGGGTGGATGGGAGAGGCATAACGAAGCAGCATCCCAGACACAGCCCCCAGAATCACACCTGGAGAATGAGAGGGGGGGAGGGTGTGAAAGAATGCTAATACATACAGAGGGAATCCCCTATGTCTGCAGCCAGAGGAATGAGAGAGACACCATACAAGGAGAGGGGAACCAATACTACATAGAGACCAGAGACAGAGAGCAGTGCAGAGGGAGAGAAAGCAGTAGTGAGGAGGTTGTGTGCCACAGTGTTCACGATACCCCTAGTGCAGGGAAGGCAAGAGGTCCCTAACTCAGAGGCCAAGGAGTTAAGAACAGGTGGGATTTGGAAGTGACCCAAGAGTGCTGTGTCTGGCTCCCTTGTGAGAAGGTCCGGGGTGATAAGGACTTTCTCCATTTAGAAAACATGTTGTAAAACTGTGCAGAGAGAGTTTGGCGATAATGAGAATAATTCCCAAATAAGACTTGTTTATTATATAAAGGCATCTATAGGAATATTAACAAACAATAACAATATTTTATTTCCATAGGTCTGCCTTAAATCGCTGCTTCTCGTTACGTATTAATTTATTAGTCTGGATCTGGTTATGAGAGGCTGTGGATTGCATGTGTAGGGGCCAATGGGTAGGTGTGGATGGGGGAGACAGAATTGAGTCCCAGTGTGAGAGAGGCTGATAGAGTCTGATAGAGGATTAAGAGCAGGTCTCTTTGAAGACAGAGGAGGAGTCAGAGCTTCAGACAGGGAGAGGTTCTCACAGTGCTTGGAGGAGCATCTCTATTCCCTCTGAATCAAGTTTTCTAGGAAACAGTCAGTTAGCATCAGGGTATGATAATATCACTCTCACTATACTCCAGTATATGGAGTAGGCCTATAAGCAAGGGGAGTCCTGAGGAAAATAATAACACACTCCTCTGATCCTACAATGGCCCTAACTTTATCACCATGTGCCCTCGACCCCACCAGACCTCCTTTGCTTCCCATGGTTCAACCTTGGAAAACATCCCTAACCCACTTCCCAAATCCAATCTACATGTATCCTAGATAGAAAACTAGCCCCTGGTCCCCCAACACCCCAACCTCTCAAGCCGTGTCCTTCCACCCCAACCCCCTCATCCCCCTGTGCCCCAGAGAGAGAGCTGAACTCTGAATGCTCCTGCCCCCCGCAGTCCCGTCTGCACACTGGCCCTGTGGTCAGTCTCTGTCCCTGTCCCCGGTTCTGTCTTTCTCTCTGTCCTGCTCAAGCCTGACAAGGCTAGGCCCAGACCCAACCCCTCCCCTCACCCCCCGTAGGCTGTACTTCCTCTGCTGCTAGATCCCTGCCAAAGATCACAGGCCCTGAGAGGGGCAATTCAAGCCTTTTAATCTCACAGATATCTGTCAGCTGTTTTACATTCACGCACAGCTTCAGAAACATAACCTCACCCTACTGATGCTGCACACCTGCTGGATGAGGAAGGCATTTGTTTTCCTGTGCATGGCGCATCCTACATCTCTAACCCCATCCCAACCCCTCAACCGAGCCCTTATGCAATTTCCATAATGGCAGATTATTGATGTCAATAAGGGAGCCGCTATGAAAGTGTTCTGCCAAATGGTCTGTTGTATATATTATGAATACACATGTGCGCACGCACAGACATACAGACAAACACACTCATTTATTTTCACACACGTGTTCATTTGAACACACATAAAACCACTGAATGCAAAAAAATCGCTGTGACCTGAAACAAAAAGGGGATTTTTAGCATCACTACCACTCTGCCCATCATTCCATTATAATAAATGACTATCATATCCTTCCCTGCTATGTCCTCACATTACACATGACTAGGGCCAGGAGTTGTTCCTGACCACATGACCTGAACTGCAGAAAAATCCATAATAGTCTATATCTATCTATGGCTCACTCTACTCAAAAGGGAAGGGAGGGTGCCAGGTGGTGGTGGTGAGGGGGTACCAGGTGGTACTGGGCTAGGGAAGATCAGGGCACCTGTCACCTGGCTTGCTGGGCCAGCACAGATGGCTGCTCCTCTCCTCTCCATTGCCCTGGCCACTAACATAACAGGACAGAGCACATCTGGCCAGAATACTGAACCGTGTCATCTGTCGGAAGTGCCTTTTGTGTAACCCACCCCATGCTTGTCTTTTTCTCTGCCTCAACGTTAAACCGTTGGTGTCTCAAGAGGTGTTTGAGACACATCATGGGCTCTGATATATCAAGTAAGAAATTCATCATTGTCATTATACAGTATATGGATAGGCAGACATGCAGGCAAACAAGAAGACGCAGACAGACACAAGAGAGAGAGAGAGAGAGAGAGAGAGAGAGAGAGAGAGAGAGAGAGAGAGAGAGAGAGAGAGAGAGAGAGAGAGAGAGAGAGAGAGAGAGAGACAGAGAGAGAGAGAGAGAGACAAAGAGAGAGAGACAAAGAGAGAGAGACAAAGAGAGAGAGACAAAGAGAGAGAGAGAGACAAAGAGAGTGAAAGAGAGATTGTGATTGTGTGCTTGGTAAAACAGCTGACAATGGTACTGACCGAGCACGGTGAGTGTGAGCAGCAGGTTCTTGAAGAGAGAAGAGAAGCAGCTGATACACTTGTTCCTGGGCCTGGCCTCTATGGGCTCCAGATGACTCTCATGCATCCTCACCTCCACTTGCTTAGGCATGATTCTGGCACTGTGTAAGAGAGAAAGACAGACAGAGACAGAGAGAGAGACAGACAGAGGGAGAAAGAGTTAGTTATTTTAATATGCATAACATGCGTCTGACATGCCCATGCAGTCACATGTTTGGAGAAGCTATAGATGTACATTATATGATTAGCACACGTGCCATTGCAACTGTCCTCATATTGTGAGGGTGAGGAAGGAGGCTGGATTAGATTGAGTCTCTAGAGTTAAATGTAAAATATGGGGCTGCAGGTAGCCTAGTGGTTAGAGTGTTGGGCCAGTAACCGAAAGGTTGCAAGATCAAATCCCTGAGCTGACAATGTAAAAATATGTTGTTCTGCCCCAGAACAAGGCAGTTAACCCACTGTTAAGAATTTGTTCTTAACTGACTTGCCTAGTTAAACAAACATATATACATCTCAACAATCCCCAAGTGCAACACAGCCTTTTAAAGCATCAGGAGACAATGTGAGATCATCTGAATGATCATGGGATAGTTGCTAAATACATAGAGGACATTAGAAGCTCAGGTCATGCAATAAGTGCTCTAGTATCTCCGTAGTGATGCTTGTTGCCTAGCAGGTTGTCATGACAAGGCTGCCCAGGGTTACTTCGACAGCCAACAGATGGAGGACGAATGGTGGAGGGGCTGTGAGCTGGTGATTAAAAAACTGAATTCCCTCAGAGGCAGGGAATTCAAAGTCTGTTTAATCAGAACAGATGGTGTCTTTTGGAGACTTAGATCGGTTGTTGACAGGGTCTTGTTATCTGAGGCAGCATTTTAAGTCAAGTCCCAGAGCTGTCAGATAAAGACAATATTTGTATTCACTTGGCAGTCCAGTCTATGGAGTATTTCAACTTTATTCCAACCCTTTTTTGACTGTAACCTTGAGGCAAATGTTAACTAAATGTTAACTACATTTTTTGTGCCATCACTACACACTTAGAAAAGAGGGTTCCCTTAACTGCTTAATCTGACTATCCCATTAGAGAGAGGATGAGAGAAGAATAGAGTAGGGATAAAGGCGAGAAAGAGAAACAGAGAGCGAGAGAGAGAGAGAGAGAAATAGGCTGGATTTTAGTGTCTGTAACTGTATACTGTAACTATTACTTGTACTTTGTAATTTGCTCTAATTTGTTATTCTGCTGAATCAGAGGGTTCTTATCTGTACGTTTTAGATCCCATCTTGCATTGGCAAGTACTATGACAGGAGAACTAATGTGAGTGTCATTCATAGTTAATCATATCAGAATAGCCATTGGGTACAGATGTCAATTCAACGTCAATTTAATGTTGGTTCAACATAACTTCCTTGAAATGACGTGGAAACAACGTTGATTCAACCAGTGTGTGCCCAGTGGGTAATCTCCTGCCTCCTTGACACCGCTCCCCACTCCCCCCTTGCCCTCGGTCTAAATGTAATGAAAAGAGAGGAAAAGGGAAAATTCTACTAAGAGCATTCATGCAGTAGCGCTCTCAAAATTACATTGTTAAATAAATGCCATTTTTATTACACTTCCTTCTAAATTAATATGACTTCTCCTCCAACAAACAAAAGCAATACTTTTTTTGTGACTAACTTTTTATTTTGTTCTGTCATTTAAAAATAACTATAATTACAGCCGTGATGATGACTAATGTGTGCCTGTGCATGGTGTTTACGTGTCCTTTCTGCATTTCACACGTATGAAATAGGAAATTAATAAGTGGAAGTGTTTGCTCCATCTGTGTGCCTGGGAGCAGGACAGCTGCTTTATCCTGTAGCCAAGCCTAAAACACATCATTATAGAGGCTGAGACTGCCTTTCTTCAGACTTCTCCTTAGCATGTGTTGTTGTGTGTGTACGTATATGCATGCCTGTGTGTCCAATTAGGGCTCTATTCAATCAGATCCGCATTAGTCGACATCCGCATAACGGTTGTTTTGACGGTGTTGGAGGTGGAACTGTGTTAAAGCTGTCAAATCCACAAGCAGCTCTTGTCATTATACCTAAAGCGGACATTAAGTCGCATTAAGAAAAACACCATTCAGCTTTGTTTACAAGTTTGAACACTGGAATGTGAGATGTAATCTACACCTTGATTAGGCTGACATGAAATAATTTTAATTTTGAACATTATTATTTCTATATAGCCTACGCTTTCTTGTTCTGAACTTCTAACGCAAGTGGCTCAGGTGTGGCTTCCTGACAATGATCAAGAGCAGCTTCTCACCAATTTGACAGCTCCAACGCAGTTACACCTCCGACATCGCCAAAACATCAGCTATGTGGGTGTCGGCTATCGCCGGTTAACACTTGATCTGATTCAATCTAATGAATTGGGCTCCCGAGTGGCGCAGCGCTCTAAGGCACTGCATCTCAGTCCTTGAGGCGTCACAACAGACACCCTGGTTCAAATCCAGGCTGTATCACAAAGAGGCCATGACTGGGAGTCCCATGTGGCGGCGCACAATTGGCCCAGGGTCGTCTGGGTTTGGCCGGTGTAGGCTGTCATTGTAAATAAGAATTTGTTCTTAACTGACTTGTCTAGTGAAATAAAAAATCTCTAATGGTGTTCTATTGTGCAACATTGAACCTATAAGGTAGTTTAGAAAAATCGATCCGTCAATACTTTGGCTTCGTCCTACAAGAGAATACAGAATCTTAGCTACATTGCTCTCTTTCTGTGTTCTGTACTTCTTTCTCTCTACAATTCTGAAAAGACTTGATACATGATGATGAGGTGGAAGTCTATCAAGTACCATTACTGTCCATGAGGGGAAGGATGTGAGGGGAAGGATGTGAGGAACAGAGGTCTATTGAGGCATCTGGGACACCCTCTGTGTATTTGTGACTGTGGTACTGCTAACCCCAGGGGTACGGTCAGAGTTTCCTCTTTGTCCCTTTTTGTAATCTATTAACTGTCACACTTTCTTAATAGAGTCAATGGGCATATGATAACAAGTGAAACAATCATCCCAGCAATCGGGGAACATTCCCAGAACATTAGCTAAGATTTCCATTAAGTTCTAGTTAGGTTCTAGTTTTATCTAACATTAGAATGATAACATCACCAAAACATTCAGAGAATGAGAATTCAGAGAATGTTTTTGATAACAAAATGTTTTTATTTAAATTGTTTTATTTTAAATTAAATATCTTTGGAATGTTCTCCTAACATTCACTAACATGTTGAGCACAACATCTGTAACTACCACAGCACATTCCCCAAAAGTTCACATTAGGATTCCAGGTAATGTAAATGCACAATATACAATTAATGTTTTATCAGCAAACCAAAATTGGTCATGTGAAAGTTCCCAGAACATTCGTAAGGTCACAACAAATGTTCTCATAAAACAAAAACTGTCCATTCGTGGTGATGATTATAGAATGTTTGTATAAAACATTGACCTGATGTTGCAAGAACATGTGTTGAAAGTGTTATGAAATGTGATTTTGAAATTGAGAAAAGGTTTTCTGATTTAGTTTGAAGTTTCTGAGTTTGTATTTAAGAAGCATATGAATACACAAGACTACAAGTTATTTAAAGGAAGCGATATCCAACTAAAATCCCATTTCATAAGACTTTCAAAACGTGATGAAGAAAGAAAACCATCAATTACAGTGTTACAAGTACACAATATATGAAGAGGATGGGAACATTTTAATAACCCAGAAATTGAAGGAAAAAGGAAACCGCACACTGCTCTTGATAGTATCACTGATCTTTAATAAGCTTACGTATCCTCACGGCCTTCGTCAGGGCTTTTGTGAATTTTTAGATAAAAAAAATAAATGTGCACCCTTATGTAGACCTAGCCCCACCCACATCCGTTCCACACATCGAAGGGGGATGGAGGCAAAGGAAAAACAATTAAGTGCTACCAAATATAACAATATGCATTTCATAAATATTGCAAAAGTGTATAAATAAGACGTATGAAACACGTCTGTAAAACCACAATGAGGACATAGCAAGTTTTCATTAGTCATTGGGTACATCGTACGAAAAACAGAGTCATCTTAAATAGGCACATAATTCATGTTCAAATTCACAACATAACCTACATAGGCATTTCATCATTAAGTCCTTTAGGAAATAATGTCTGGAGGGTGAAAATCCCAAAACATTCTCTTTTACTCAGAGTATTATTAATATCACCTCCCCTGTCTGATATCTTAACTTTCTCTATGCCACAAAATCTAAAGGTAGAAATGTCATGCTTCAGGTCATTGAAATGTACTGCGACTGGATAATCCCTGTCGTTTCTCCTGATTGAACTTGTATGTTCACTAATTCTCTGTTTGAGAGAACGAGAGGTTTAACCGACATAGCAGAGCCCACATGGACATTTAATAATGTAAATAACATGGGTGGTGGAACACGTAATAATGTCATTTATTTGGAACCGTTTTCCTGTGTGTGGGTGGCATAAATATTCACACTTCATCATATTGTTGTACTGTGCGCATCCTCTGCATTTATAGCTACCATTTGGTAGAGGGCGTAAAAGAGCCTGGCTGATTTTCTTTTGTGGCTGGCAGTTGGCGTGAACCAATTTATCACGTAAATTGCGACCTCTCCTTTACACAATAAGTGGTGGATTTTTAAATTCAGCCGGCAAAACTGGGTCTGATGATAAAATATGCCAGTGTTTCTTGACCACACCTCCCACTTTTCGCGAGTTCGCGGGTCTTTTTTGTAACAGTTCATCTCGTGTTTTTTCCAATGCCAAATTAAGAGCTTCATCCACACATTGAGACGAATAGCCTCTTCTTAGAAACCTAATGAGCATCTCCGCTGCTTTTTCTAGATAATCCTCTGTGAAGTGGCAAATACGGCGCAGTCTGAAAAATTGGCTTCTTGGAAGTCCCCTTTTTAATGGCTCAGGGTGGAAGCTGTCCCCCTGCAATAGAGTATTTCTATCCGTTTATTTTCTATACAGAGTAGTAAACAGGGTTCCATTTGATTTCTCAATCCACATATCGAGGTAATGAACACGTTGAGTGTCACGCTCAATAGTGAATTTGAGATTGGGGTCAATGTCATTGAGATGTGCCATAAAATCTGACAGCTCTTGTTCAGTTCCTTCCCATATGCAAAAAATGTCGTCAATATATCGATACCACTTCAGGACTTTATTCAAAAATCGATTTTCCTTTTCATTATTAACAAAACGTTCTTCAAAAAGACCCACATAAAGGTTAGCATAGCTCAGAGCAAATGTGGAACACATCGATGTTGCATTCGTTTGGAGGTAGTATTCATCATCAAACCTAAAATAGTTATACGTCAAAACATATTCAGCCAGCTCTAGAATGAAGTTTGTTGGTGGATATTCATTAGTATCTCTGTCTCCCAAATAGTGAGCTAGTGCTGCCCCCCCCCCCCCCCACCCACTTGGGGAATGCTGGTATATAGACTCTCGCCGTCTAATGTGACCAAAATACAGTCTTCTTTTAAACCCGTTATTGGTGAGATCTTGTTTATGAAGTCTATAGAGTCTTTTACATATGATGGCAATGCTTGCACATGAGTTTTAATAAAAGAGTCTACAAAATTATATTCCTGCAACCACTGGTCTGCCTGGATAGTTGCCTTGCTGTGTTTTAGGTTTGTGTAATTTCGGTAAAATGTACAAGCATGGACGTATGGCACATTTGCAGCAAAGATATTCATATTCAGGTTTTGAGATAAGGTGGTTTAATAGGGCTTGTTCCAGATTTGAGCATATATCCCTTTGGAACACCTGTGTGGGATCAACACTCAGTTTTCTATAGAAACATTCATTGCTGAGTTGTCTCTGAATTTCTTCTTTATATTTTTCATAGTCTAAAACAACCACAGCACCCCCCTTGTCTGCAGATTTTATAACCAAAGATGAATCTTTCATTAATTCATTGAGTGCCTGTTCTTCTGTTCTAGTGAGATTCTTCTGAATGTGGTTTGTTTGTCTCGTATATACTGACACGGCTTCTTGTTCGACTAACCTACAATAGGTATTAATCGAGTAGTTGTTAACCATGGGACAGAATTTGCTTTTGAAGAGGATATGAAGAGGATGGGAACATTTTAATAACCCAGAAATTATATTCTGTGTCCTGATTGATCATATCTGACTGAAAAAAGTGCACACGGCCACAGCTTGGCGCAGAGGCTTAAAGAACAGATCAAATGTGTTCTAGGAAAATTCTAGCGACATCAGGTGAATGTTTTATACAAACACTCTATAATCATCACCCCAACTGGACAGTTTTTGTGTTATGCGAACATTGGCCATGACCGAACAAATGTTCTGGGAACTTTCCCAGAACCAATTTTGGTTTGCTGTAGTCTCTGTATGTAAAATAATTGACTGATGTTTTAAAAACAAATTGCTGGGACAGTGGATTGGGAATGACATAATACAGATGTATGAAGTGAGAAACAAAGACATGTCACTCTCCCCAGCAGAGGCATCATGCATCCATTATTTTAGAGTTGGCACAAAGTACGTGAGGATGAGGGGGGTGGTCATGAGGGAGGCAGTTAGAAACATTTACCATTTTTCATACACCTGAAACAGCTTTGTCCTGCAATCTAGAGCCATAATCATTACGCCTAATTCTATGTAAAAAAAAAAAGTGTATTTTTCTGCATAGGTTATCTGAGAATACCTCAAACCGTTCAATTGTCATTTTAATTAAATATGTACAATGATACTTTGCGGCACAAACAACAACATAGAGTTATACATGGAATAAATAAACATACAGTCAATAACACAATAGAAAAACATCTATATACAGTGTGTGCAAATGAGGTAAGATTAGGGAGGTAAGGCAATAAATAAGCCGTAGTGGGCGAAGTAATTACAATTTCGCAATTAAACACTGGAGGGATAGATATGCAGAAGATGAATGTGCAAGTAGAGATACTGGGGTGCAAAGGAGCAAAAAAAAGAAAATAATAATATGGGGATGAGGTAGTTGGATGGGCTACTTACAGATGGTCTATGTACAGGTGCAATGATCTGTGAGCTGCTAAGACAGCTGATGCTCAAAGTTAGTGAGGGAGATATGAGTCTCCAGCATCAGAGATTTTTGCAATTTGTTCCATTCATTGGCAGCAGAGAACTGGAAGGAAAGGCGGTCAAAGGAGGAATTGGCTTTGGGGGTGACTAGTGAAATATACCTGCTGGAGCGCGTGCTACGGGTGGGTGCTGCTATGGTGACCAGTGAGCTGAGATAAGGCGGGGCTTTACCTAGCAAAGACTAGGTAGGAGCAAAGACTAGGAGCCAGTGGGTTTGGCGACGAATATGAAGCGAGGGCAAGCCAACGAGAGCGTACAGGTTGCAGTGGTGGGTAGTATATGGGGCTTTGGTAACAAAATGGATGACACTGTGATAGACTTCATCCAATTTGCTGAGTAGAGTGTTGGAGTCTATTTTATAAATGACATCGCCGAAGTCAAGGATCGGTAGGATAGTCAGTTTTACGAGGGTATGTTTGGTAGCATGAGTGAAGGATGCTTTGTTGCAAATAGGAAGCAGATTCTAGGTTTAATTTTGGATTGGAGATGCTTAATGTGAGTTAATGTGAGAAAATGTGAAATTGCTACAGCAGGTGGCTAGTACTAAAGTAAAACAACAAAACATTTTCATTGTACAGTGGGGCAAAAAAGTATTTAGTCAGCCACCAATTGTGCAAGTTCTCCCACTTAAAAAGATGAGAGAGGCCTGTAATTTTCATCATAGGTACACTTCAACTATGACAGACAAAATGAGAAAAAAAAATCCAGAAAATCACATTGTAGGATTTTTAATGAATTTATTTGCAAATTATGGTGGAAAATAAGTATTTGGTCACCTACAAACAAGCAAGATTTCTGGCTCTCACAGACCTGTAACTTCTTCTTTAAGAGGCTCCTCTGTCCTCCACTCGTTACCTGTATTAATGGCACCTGTTTGAACTTGTTATCAGTATAAAAGACACCTGTCCACAACCTCAAACAGTCACACTCCAAACTCAACTATGGCCAAGACCAAAGAGCTGTCAAAGGACACCAGAAACAAAATTGTAGACCTGCACCAGGCTGGGAAGACTGAATCTGCAATAGGTAAGCAGCTTGGTTTGAAGAAATCAACTGTGGGAGCAATTATTAGGAAATGGAAGACATACAAGACCACTGATAATCTCCCTCCAAAATGATTACAAGAACGGTGAGCAAAAATCCCAGAACCACACGGGGGGACCTAGTGAATGACCTGCAGAGAGCTGGGACCAAAGTAACAAAGCCTACCATCAGTAACACACTACGCCGCCAGGGACTCAAATCCTGCAGTGCCAGACGTGTCCCCCTGCTTAAGCCAGTACATGACCAGGCCCGTCTGAAGTTTGTTAGAGAGCATTTGGATGATCCAGAAGAAGATTGGGAGAATGTCATATGGTCAGATGAAACCAAAATAGAACTTTTTGGTAAAAACTCAACTCGTCGTGTTTGGAGGACAAATAATGCTGAGTTGCATCCAAAGAACACCATACCTACTGTGAAGCATGGGGGTGGAAACATCATGCTTTGGGGCTGTTTTTCTGCAAAGGGACCAGGACGACTGATCCGTGTAAAGGAAAGAATGAATGGGGCCATGTATCGTGAGATTTTGAGTGAAAACCTCCTTCCATCAGCTAGGGCATAGAAGATGAAACGTGGCTGGGTCTTTCAGCATGATAATGATCCCAAACACACCGCCCGGGCAACGTAGGAGTGGCTTCGTAAGAAGCATTTCAAGGTCCTGGAGTGGCCTAGCCAGTCTCCAGATCTCAACCCCATAGAAAATCTTTGGAGGGAGTTGAAAGTCCGTGTTGCCCAGCAACAGCCCCAAAACATCACTGCTCTAGAGGAGATCTGCATGGAGGAATGGGCCAAAATACCAGCAACAGTGTGTGAAGACCTTGTGAAGACTTACAGAAAACGTTTGACCTCTGTCATTGCCAACAAAGGGTATATAACGAAGTATTGAGAAACTTTTGTTATTGACCAAATTACTTATTTTCCACCATAATTTGCTAATAAATTCATAAAAAATCCTACAATGTGATTTTCTGGATTTTTTTTTCTCATTTTGTCTGTCATAGTTGAAGTGTACCTATGATGAAAATTACAGGCCTCTTTCATCTTTTTAAGTGGGAGAACTTGCACAATTGGTGGCTGACTAAATACTTTTTTCCCCCACTGTATTTGTTAATCAAGAAGGAAATCAATATACAACATAGCTTGATAAACTTAATTTACAAACATACCTCCTGCGAGTCCTGCCTATCACCGGCAGCAAAATTCCAATCAAATGCTGTGTGTCACGCAACACTCGCTCACCTCCTTCACTGACGATACTGTCTGCATGCACTAGAGTATCTAGCGTCCTGTCTTGCATATCTTTGCTCCGTGGTGCACCTTGGAATGAACAACTTACTAGAGAGAATAGTTAAAAAATATATACATGCACTGAACAAAAATATAAACCGAACATGCAACAATTTCTAAATGTTTACTGAGTTACAGTTCAATTTAAATAAATCCATGGATTTCACATGACTGGGAATACAGATATGCATATGTTGGCCACAGAGACCTTTAAAAAAAAGTATGGGTGTGGCTCATATAACCAGTCAGTACCTGGTGTGACCTCCATTTGCCTTCGCATAGAGTTGAGCAGGCTGTTGATTGTGGCCTGTGGAATGCTGTCCCACTCCTCTTCAATAGCTGTGCAAAGTTGCTGGATTTTGGCGGGAACTGGAACATGCTGTTGTACACGTAAATCCAGAGCATCCCAAACCTGCTCAATGGGTGACATGTCTGGTGAGTATGCAGGCCATGGAGGAACTGGGACATTTTCAGCTTCCAGGAATTGTGTAAAGATTCTTGCGACATGGGGCCGTGCATTATCATACTGAAACATGAAGTAAAGGCTGCGGATGAATGGCACGACAATGGGCCTCAGGATCTCGTCACGTTATCTCTGTGCATTCAAATTCCCATTGATAAAATACAATTGTGTTTGGTGTCTGTAACTTACTGTATGCCTGCCCATACCATAACCCCACTGCCACTATGGGGCACTCTGTTCACAACGTTGAAATCAGAAAACTGCTCGCCCACACGACGCGGCATACACGCTGTCTGCCATCTGCCCGGTACAGTTGAAACCGGGATTCATCTGTGAGGAACAGACTTCTCCAGCGTGCCAGTGGCCATCGAAGGTGGGCATTTTCCCACTGAAGTCGGTTATGACGCCGAACTGCAATCAGGTCAAGACCCTGGTGAGGACGACGAGCATGCAGATGAGCTTCCCTGAGACAGTTTCTGACAGTTTGTACAGAAATTCTTGTCCGGATGTCTGGTCTCATACGATCCGCAGGTGAAGAAGCCGGATGTGGAGGTCCTGGGCTGACATGGTTACATCTGGTCTGCGGTTGTTGGCTGGTTGGACGTTACAAAAATGATATTTAAAAAAAATTGAGTGCCCTTGTGCCCACTACGGGCATGACGCCTCTGCTCTCCAGCCAACTAATCCTTCTCTTTTCAAACATGTCATCGTCATTCTCCTGAATCCCTGTGCAAGTGTTATGTGACAGCAACAGCTGCCTCTCCTCTACTCTCATTTTTCCAATTAACACACTCACAACTCAACACAAATAGACTCAACCTGTTTAGACTGGTCAAATGAGCAATCACTTCCCAATAAATTAGTTAGGATACTTAAAACATCTACATGATTCGCCCATGCTATCCTCCCATCTGCTACTGTTTGTGACCATAATAGTATTGCAGAGTATAGACACACTGGTCAAAAGCCCCATTTCAGTTACATTTAAGTTCCTGTAGGCCATACTGAGTGGAACCTCAGGACATACAATGGAGAAATATTGAAAATATGAGGTAGAGAGAGAGAGGAGAAGGGATGGTGTGGAGAAAGAATGTGTGATATAAAGAAAGGAAGAGAGATCCTGTATATGGTCCAGATGAGGTCTATCTGGACTATTATAGACCATCTCCTCCACCTCTCTACATCCCCTCTTTCCCTACATCTTCTCTCAGTGAAGGCTCAGGGGGCGACCGTGGCACACCGCAAGGGGAACCTGTGTTTTCCTCTGGGCTGCTGGAGAAGTCAGCTGAAATCAGTTCACCATTAAAGTCCCCCTCCCATTACCTCACTGGGAAACTCCCTGGAGAGTTTTGTCTCAAGTTGGCATTTCCCTGGCCTCTGGCTGATTTTAATTGCATTATAGAGTATGTGTGTGCATTTGACTGCTGGTGTTTAGGATGAGAGTTCCTAATGTTCAAATTTTATTCTGACTCTAAACGAGGGGCTTATTTCAAAGCTTTTTAGAGACTTTAAAAGCAGAGTGAAGGGTGAACCATGACATTAGATCTAAACCCGTCATTGCTTAACGTTTTTTATAAAGAGCATTAGATTGTATTACATGACCGCTTTAACGCTGTAAAAATAGGGTTGCATAATGTTTATGTAGGTGGTAAGCTGGACCAATCGATAGGAACACACAATTAAAACAAATTGTTCTATATAGTGCCAAATAAGGGTTCTTTGACTCATAACAATAGCAGTTCCATTTTTGGTGCTATATCGAATGCTTTTTTCGAATGTTCTATAAAAAAACATGCTCATAAGGTTCTGAATGAAACCTTTATGGTGCTATAATGAACCATTTACTGAGGTTCTATAAAGAACCATTAAAAAAAGGGTATATCACCAAAAAGGGTTCTGCTATCATTACCAAAAAGTGTTCTGCTATCATTACAACCCTTTTTGGTGCTACAGTGTATAGAAACCTTTGTAATGTTTTTTTACATAACATTTATCTTTACATAACATGGATCTTTCTCAATCTCAAAGGTTCTACAAATAACATTATGAAGAACACGTTTTGTTATTCTGGTTAGCCATATTATATTGTTACATTTCCATAGGAGTTATTATTGTGTTAATAGACAAGTTGAATCAAACTCTCTAACGGCTGGGGGTCCATGAGGAGAGAACTGAGAAACACTTATTTGGACAACAGTTCTCAATTTAGTCAAAATCTATTTTTGGAAAGAAATGCCTCCTGGAACATGTGAACTTTCATGTGCCTTAATTACAAACGTGTATGCCATCTGTAAATACAAATACAATTGTTAAATTACAAGCCTAGTTGGTTTAGCCACGGAAAAAGTCAGCAACCATCCCACTAGCCATGATTGGCTGAGATAATGAGTGGGCCCTCCCATGGATATGCCGAGAGATGAGTTCAGATTGGTCTGCCACTTTAGTCTATAATATGAGCTGGTCTGTATGTGTAGGTAATCCTTTCTAACGTGTATTTTTTTTTAAAATATATCACGTAGTAGAACTGCATAAGTGTTGCTCTCCACTTTCTGGAGAACAGAGTTTTGAAATCAGTGGAATTAGAGTATGATAGCTAAGGAGATGGAGAAAATTCGGGCGTTTGATTGCAAATATGCAGAAGGAGTCGAAAAGAGAACAAACAGAAGGCTGTTGTATAAAACACCTGTCTCGGGACTACATCTCCAAACTAAGGGAAACCATGGCATCCGTGACATAGAGAGAGAGAAGCATCCATCCATGTATACGGGCAAGAAAGTCTAGCTAACTACATTTTCAGATATTACACATTTCTAATTTTGTCAGAAAGTTGTTTCACTTCAAGTTAAAGTGTACTGTTAGCTAGGTAGCTAACGTTAGCTGGCTGGATAGCTAGCTAACATTACGTGTATGATCTGTGTAGTAATATTATTTTAATCTCAGAGCCATTTGCATTGCTATTTACAGCCTAATGTTAGCTAGCTAACATTGAACCTGGTTGGTTAGCTACCTGCAGATTCATGCAGGGTAGTAACGTTAAGAGTTGGGATTATGGTTCATTGTTTAGCTAGCTAGCTACATGTCTAAACAAAAGACTCCACCATGAAAGTAACTATTTCAATAGAATGTTTATGATGTCACTGCGACAACTGTTGATAGACGTAGCTGGTAAATTCACTCTGGTTATCTACTCTGATTTCAGAGCACTCTCTTCTGAGTGTGCCAGAGCGCAGAATAACTGACAAATTTACGAACGCTCAGCAGCCATTGAAAATTACCGGTGTCAGTAAACGTTGGCAAAAAAGCATAATAATTTTTTTTCAAGCAACAAAGTTGTAGTCACCAACACCAAGTTAGCTTGGGTGCTTGACTGCTGTTGTTAGGTCAAAACTCTACTCAACTCTACTACACTACGCTCGGATCAACCCTACGCTCCAAGAGCAAAACGCTCTGAATTTACGAACTGACAATCTGACAACGCTCTGAGTTTATGAACCTGCAGCGCACACTCTGGCACTTCAGATTAAATTTACGAACACACCAGTAGTATAAGCCAGCCTTTAGTCTTGAAATCTTTGGTTGTTTAGTACATTTTATCAAAAGTGAGGTTACAAGTTTATCAACTTTCAAAGCAGAATTACTTTCACATAGTTTCTCAACTGTAGTATATGATATACCATTTTCTAGCTCTGAGTCTCTACTTTTGTCCATTGTAAAAAAAACACAATTTCAAATTTTGCTACATAAGACTGAATCGAACCAGTCGGTCACATATTACCTCAACTACCTCGACTAACCCGTATCCCCGCACATTGACTTGAAACCGGTACCCCCTGTATATAACCACGTTATTGTTATTTTATTGTGTTACTTTTTTTACTTAAAAAAAACTCTGCATTGTTGGTTAACCTTTTGTCAATATGGGGGCGCTGTTTTCACTTTGTAAAAAATCGTTCCCAAATTAAACTGCCTCGTACTCAATTCTTGCTTGTACAATATGCATATTATTATTACTATTGGATAGAAAACACTCTCTAGTTTCTAAAACCGTTTGAATTATATCTGTGAGTAAAACAGAACTCATTTTGCAGCAAACTTCCTGTCAGGAAGTGAGAAATCTGAAATCGAGGGCTCTGTTCCAGGGTCAGTTTATAAATTTGCATGGAATCTATGGGTCTACATGCACTGCATACGCCTTCCCCTAGATGTCAGTAGGCAGTGAGAATTGGAATGGGGTGTCTAGCTAGATCTGAGGCCGAACAAGAGCTCTTGGAACGGAAGGTCTGGTCTTTTCATCGTCTGGCCTGACGCAAGATGAACGTCTGCATTGCGCTCTGAAAAGCTTTCGTTTTATAAGTTAGATATCTCCGGCTCTGATTTAATTTGATATGTGTGTTAAAAATATCATAATGTAGTTATTTTAAACCAAGTTATATCAGTTTATATCAGTATATTGCGATTTTCGGTATTTTCTTTGTTCTGCGTTATGCTGAGTTGGACACTTCTGCGCCACATGGCTAACGTTTGCTGCTAATTACACAGTTGAAGACGACCTTCTACAACCAAACAACAATTATTCTGGACAAAGGACAACTTGTAAAAGATTCTGATGGAAGCTCATCAAATAGTAGGAACAATTTATGATGTTAATTCGTATTTCTGTCGAAATTGTTTAGACTAATATTCCGCCATTAATTTCGGCGCGGTCTCGCTATAACGTAAGCTGTATGTCGTAGTAACGTTAATTTAAAAAATCTAACACAGCGGTTGCATTAAGAACTAGTGTATCTTTAATTTGCTGTCCAACCTGTATTTTTTAGTCAAGTTTATGATTAGTTATTGATTAGATTAGGTGCCTCTCCAAGATTTCTCCCGACATTTTGTTTGCAGTTTGGCTACTATTCACATTGTAAAACCACGATTTGTGCCGCTAAATATGCACATTTTCAAACAAACCATATATGTATTGTGTAATATGATGTTATAGGACTGTCATCTGATGAAGTTTGTCCAGGTTAGTGAAAAATTATATATCTTTTGCTGGTTTTCTGCGATCGCTAACTTTTGCTGCTGATAAATGGGTTGTGTTTCTGGCTATTGTGGTAAGCTAATATAATGCTATATTGTGTTTTCGCTGTAAAACACTTAAAAAATCTGAAATATTGGCTGGATTCACAAGATGTTTGTCTTTCATTTACTGTACACTGTGTATTTTTCATAAATGTTTTATGATGAGTATTTAGGTAATTCACGTTGCTCTCTGTAGTTATTCTAGTTGCTTTGGTGAGAGTTGTGATGGTGGCTGCAATGTAAAACTATGATTTATACCTGAAATATGCACATTTTTCGAACAAAACATATGCTATACAATAAATATGTTATCAGACTGTCATCTGATGAAGTTGTTTCTTGGTGTCACGATCGTCGAAGGGAGAGAGATTGGACCAAGGCGCAGCGCGTGAAAAATACATCTTCTCTTTATTTTAAGAAGAAAAAACGAAACAAAACAACAAACAGACGACCGTGAAGCTATAAATACAAAATGGTGCTGACACTGACCATTACACACTGACATAGACAATTTCCCACAAACAGCTAAAGCCTATGGTTGCCTTAAATATGGCTCCCAATCAGAGACAACAATAACCAGCTGTCTCTAATTGAGACCCAATTCAGGCAACCATAGACTTTCCTAGATACCTACACTCAACCATAGACACAGCTAGACTTCTATACTAAACATAAACCCAACTACTCTAATAAACCCCCTAAACCTTACAACCACCCTAGACACTACAAAAACACATACATTCCCCATGTCACACCCTGACCTAACTAAAATAATTAAGAAAACAAAGAATACTAAGGCCAGGGCGTGACATAACCCCCCCCTTAAGGTGCGAACTCCGGGCGCACCAGCACGAAGTCTAAGGGAGGGTCTGGGTGGGCGTCCGTCCACGGCGGCGGCTCCGGCACTGGTCGTGGTCCCCACCCCACCATAGTCACTACCCGCTTTCGTAGCCTCCTCCAAATGGCCACCCTCCAAATTAACCCCACTGGATTAAGGGGCAGCACCGGACTAAGGGGCAGCACCGGACTAAGGGGCAGCACCGGACTAAGGGGCAGCACCGGACTAAGGGGCAGCACCGGACTAAGGGGCAGCACCGGACTAAGGGGCAGCACCGGGATAGAGAGATAGCTCAAGACAGAGAGGTAGGTCAGGATAGAGGGGCAACTCCGGACTGAAGGGCAGCTCCGGACAGAGAGACAGCTCTGGACTGAGGGGCAGTTCTGAATAAATGGCAGCTTTGGGCTGAGGGGCAGCTCATGACTGGCTGACGGATCTGGACGCTCATGGCTAGCTGACGGCTCTGGACGCTCATGGCTAGCTGACGGCTCTGGACGCTCATGGCTGGCTGACGGCTCTGGACGCTCATGGCTGGCTGACGGCTCTGGACGCTCATGGCTGGCTGACGGCTCTCGACGCTCATGGCTGGCTGACGGCTCTCGACGCTCATGGCTGGCTGACGGCTCTCGACGCTCATGGCTGGCTGACGGCTCTCGACGCTCATGGCTGGCTGACGGCTCTCGACGCTCATGGCTGGCTGACGGCTCTCGACGCTCATGGCTGGCTGACGGCTCTCGACGCTCATGGCTGGCTGACGGCTCTGGACGCTCATGGCTGGCTGACGGCTCTGGACGCTCATGGCTGGCTGACGGCTCTGGACGCTCATGGCTGGCTGACGGCTCTGGCAGATCCTGTCTGGTTGGCGGCTCTGGCAGATCCTGTCTGGTTGGCGGCTCTGGCAGATCCTGTCTGGTTGGCGGCTCTGGCAGATCCTGTCTGGTTGGCGGCTTTGGCAGATCCTGTCTGGTTGGCGGCTCTGGCAGATCCTGACTGACGAATGGCTCTAGCGGCTCCTGACTGACTAACGGCTCTGACGGCTCGGGACAGACGGGCGGCTCTAATGGCTCGGGACAGACGGATGGCTCAGACGGCGCTGGGGAGACGGATGGCTCAGACGGCGCTGGGGAGACGGATGGCTCAGACGGCGCTGGGGAGACGGATGGCTCAGACGGCGCTGGGGAGACGGATGGCTCAGACGGCGCTGGGGAGACGGATGGCTCAGACGGCGCTAGGGAGACGGATGGCTCAGATGGCGCTAGGGAGACGGATGGCTCAGATGGCGCTAGGGAGACGGATGGCTCAGATGGCGCTAGGGAGACGGATGGCTCAGATGGCGCTAGGGAGACGGATGGCTCAGATGGCGCTAGGCAGACGGGCAGTTCAGGCACCGCTGTGCAGACGGCAGACTCCGGCCGGCTGAGGCGCACTGTAGGCCTGGTGCGTGGTGCCGGAACTGGTGTTACCGGGCTGGGGACACGCACCTTCAGGCTAGTGCGGGGAGAAGGAACAGGGCATACTGGACCCTGGAGACGCACATTAGGCCTAGTGCGTGGTGCCGGAACTGGTGGTACCAGGCTGGGGACACGCATCTCAGGGCTAGTGCGGGGAGCAGCAACAGGACGCACAGGACTCTGGGGACACACAGGAGGCTTGGTGCGTGGTGTAGGCACTGGTGGTAATGGGCTGGAGACACGCACCATAGGGCTAGTACGTGGAGGAGGAACAGGGCTCTGGAGACGCACAGGAGGCTTAGTGCATGGTGTCAGCACTGGTGGTACTGGGCTGGGAACACGCACCACAGGGCTAGTGCGAGGAGCAGTGACAGGACGCACAGGAGGCTTTGTGCGTGCTGTAGGCACTGTCTTAACCAGACGGCTAGCACGCACCTCAGGAGGAGTATGGAGAGCTGTTCCCGGTGACATTAAATCACCAACACGTTCATTCGGACGGATGCCGTGCCTCATGCACCAAACCAATACATCCCTCATAACTCTCTCCTCCAATTTCTCCATTAACTCCTTTACTGTCTCTGCGTCACTCTCCTCCAAATCCGCCCTCACCGGCTCCTTACGGTAAACAGGAGGAGTTGGCTCACGTCTCCCGACTGACCCAACTAAACTACCCGAGAGCCCCCCCCCAAGAAATTTTTGGGTTTGACTTACGGGCTTCCAGCCTTGTTTCCGTGCTGCCTCCTCATATCTCCGCCTCTCTGCTTTCGCTGCCTCCAGCTCAGCTTTGGGGCGGTTATATTCTCCTGGTACTTCGCGGTCCAGAATTTCCTCCCAATTCCAATAGTCCTGTGTAGGTGGGTCCTGTTGTTGTTTCACACGCTGCTTGATCCGATTCTGGTGGGTAATTCTGTCACGATCGTCGAAGGGAGAGAGATTGGACCAAGGCGCAGCGCGTGAAAAATACATCTTCTCTTTATTTTAAGAAGAAAAAACGAAACAAAACAACAAACAGACGACCGTGAAGCTATAAATACAAAATGGTGCTGACACTGACCATTACACACTGACATAGACAATTTCCCACAAACAGCTAAAGCCTATGGTTGCCTTAAATATGGCTCCCAATCAGAGACAACAATAACCAGCTGTCTCTAATTGAGACCCAATTCAGGCAACCATAGACTTTCCTAGATACCTACACTCAACCATAGACACAGCTAGACTTCTATACTAAACATAAACCCAACTACTCTAATAAACCCCCTAAACCTTACAACCACCCTAGACACTACAAAAACACATACATTCCCCATGTCACACCCTGACCTAACTAAAATAATTAAGAAAACAAAGAATACTAAGGCCAGGGCGTGACACTTGGTTAGTGACTATTTATATCTTTATTTGGTCGAATTTGTGATAGCTACCTATGCAGGAAAAAAATGGTGGAAATATGCGGTTGGGTCTTTTGCTATCGTGGTTAGCTAATAGAAATACATATTGTGTCTTCCCTGTAAAACATTTGAAAAATCAGAAATGATGGCTGGATTCACAAGATGTGTATCTTTCATCTGGTGTCTTGGACTTGTGATTTCATGATATTTAGATGCTAGTATTTACTTGTGGCGCTATGCTAGGCTATGCTAGTCAGCTTTTTTACTGATGAGGGTGCTCCCGGATCCGGGATGGTGACTCGTGAGAAGTTTAATGGGATCGGTGTCCCTATACCGGGACGGTTGTTGATAACATGCGCTAATGTGACTAGAATGACGTTGCAAGTAACAGTCAACTTTCCAGGACATAGACATGTTTTATATGGGCAGAAAGCTTAAATTCTTGTTAACCTGTTTGGGGTGCAGCCCGACACCGGTACACTTATGACAACATCCAGCTCAAGTGCAGGGCGCGAAATTCAAAAGATATTTTTTTTAAATATTTAACTTTCACACATTAACAAGTCCAAGACACCAGATGAAAGGTACACATCTTGTGAATCAAGCCAACATGTCCGATTTTTAAAATGTTTTACAGGGAAGACACAATATGTAAATCTATTAGCTAACCACGTTAGCAAAAGACACCACTATTCTTACTCCATCAGTTTTTTACTCCATCAGTAGCTATCACAAATTCGACCAAATAAAGATATAAATAGCCACTAACCAAGAAACAACTTCATCAGATGACAGTCTGATAACATATTTATTGTATAGCATATGTTTTGTTCGAAAAATTTGCATATTTCAGGTATAAATCATAGTTTACATTTCAGCTACAATCAGAAATTGCACCGAAAGCAGCCATAATATTTACAGACACCAACGTCAAATACCTAATTACTCATCATAAAACATTTCTGAAAAATACATAGTGTACAGCAATTGAAAGACAGGCATCTTGTGATTCCAGACAATATTTCCGATTTATTAAATGTTTTACAGCGAAAACAAAATGTAGCGTTATATTAGCATAGCCACAATAGCCAGAAACACTTGGGCGCCGACGGCCAGTTCACATGCACGACAGATATTAGAAATAGCATCATAAAATGTTTCTTACTTTTGGTGATCTTCTGTCAGAATGTTGGACAAGGTGTCCTTTGTCCAGAACAGTCGTTGTTTGGATCTGGAACAGCAAATTTCCCTCTTCATTTAGCATGGGCACTTGCCAAGTGCTACAGATCTCTCCAACGTCAACAAAGTCAGAGAACGGAACACGGCAAAACTCCCGAAAAAATTTCAATAATCTGATTAAACTATATTGAAAAAACATACGTTACGATGATATGGTCACATGTATCAAATAAAATCTAAGACGGAGATGTTAGTCGTCCATAACGAGAGCAAAACAGAAGCCAAATCCATGTCCTCTTTCGCGCGCTCCAGAAACAGGAAGTGGACGGTCACGTCAAACAAAGAGCTTTAACCTCTCTGGGATATAGGGGGTGCTGTTTCGACTTAGGGAAAATTGGTCTCCAAATTAAACTGCCTAGTACTCAATTCTTGCTCGTACAATATGCATATTATTGTTATTATTGGATAGAAAACACTCTCTAGTTTCTATAACCGTTGGAATTATGTCTCTGAGTGAAACAGAACTCATTCTACAGCACTTTTCCTGCCAGGGAGTGAGATTTCAGAAATCTTGGCCCCTGCTCCCAGGTCAGTTCATAAGTCCCTGTGAATGCTATGATGCTACAAACACTGCCTACGCCTTCCTCTAGATGTCAGTAAGCGGGGAGATTTTGAATGGAGTGGATTGCGCAATCCGGGCTCTATAAATAGACCCTGGAGCGGAAAGAACGTCCTTTTCAACAGTGCGCTCGACGCAGAGTGGTCGTCGGACTGGCCTCCTTCCAATCTTTGGTTTAGCCACTTATATATCGCCGGTCATGTTTTTATTCGTTATAGGTGTTAAAGACATCATAAGGTAGTTAATTTAAACCGTTTTATAGCAATTTATATCCGTTTAGTGCGATTTTGAGGCATTTCTTTGTGATGCACTTTGAAAGGCTGGGCACGTTTCCAGTACCGGTCGAACGTTGGTGGCCATTTCGACAGGACAAGAGGACATCTTTCGACCAAAAGACGATTAGACCGGAGAAAGGATACATTGCCCAAGATTCTGATTGAAGATCAGCTCATAGTAAGAACTATTTTTGATGATAAATCGTTATTCTGTTGAAAAATGTCAAACGCATAAGCCGCCATTTTGTTTTGTGTAGCTTCGCTTGGCGAACCCTGTATTGCACAGTAAGGATAATTTTAGAAATGTAATTCAGCGATTGCATTAAGAACTAATTTGTCTTTCGATTGCTGTCCACCCTATATTTTTTAGTAAAGTTTATGATTAGTTATTCATTACGCTAGATCACTGTCCAAAATGGCGCCCGACATTTTCAGCCCAGGTTGGCTACTATTCTCATTGTATAACACGGTTTTTTGTGGCTAAATATGCACATTTTCGAACAAACTCTATATGTATGTTGTAATATGATGTTACAGGAGTGTCATCGGAAGAATTCTGAGAAGGTTAGTGAAAAAGTTAATATATTTTGGCGATGATAACGATATCGCTCTCTTTGGCTTGAATCAATGCTCGGGTAACGTTTGCATATGTGGTATGCTAATATAACGATTTATTGTGTTTTCGCTGTAAAACACTTAGAACATCTGAAATATTGTCTGAATTCACAAGATCTGTGTCTTTCCATTGCTGTGAGCTGTGTATTTTTAAGAAATGTTTTATGATTAGTAATTAGGTAATACACGTTGCTCTCTGTATTTATTCTAGTCGAGTTGTGATGGTGGGTGCAATTGTAAACTATGATTTCTACCTGAAATATGCACATTTTTCTAACAAAACCTATCCTATACAATAAATATGTTATCAGACTGTCATCTGATGAGGTTTTTTCTTGGTTAGTGGCTATCAATATCTTTATTTGGCCGAATTGGTGATAGCTACTGGTGGAGAGAAAAAATGGTGGACAAAGAAAAATGGTGTCTTTTGCTAACGTGGTTAGCTAATAGATTTACATATTTTGTCTTCCCTGTAAAACATTTTAAAAATCTGAAATGGTGGCTTTATTCACAAGATCTGTATCTTTCATTTGGTGTCTTGGACTTGTGATTTAATGATATTTAGATTTTCCTTTTTCATTGTGACGCGATGCTAATCAGTGAGGGGGGGGTTGGGGGTGCTTGTCAGTTGGGACGCTAGCGTCCCAACTATCCCAGAGAAGTTAATTCCACCTCAGACCAAGATAAACACGAAATTTTTTCTCTCACCGCCTCTTGACAACCAGGGGAAGGTGTATGAAGTGTATGTAGACTCTTACGTATCACGCCCATGTATAGGCATGAAGTTGAACAGAGCATCGATTTCTGACATTCCACTTCCTGGTCAGGAAGTGTGCTGCAGAATGACTTCTGTTTCACTCAGAGAAATAATTCAAACGGTTTTAGAAACTAGAGAGTGTTTTCTATCCAATAGTAATAATAATATGCATATTGTACGAGCAAGAATTGAGTACGAGGCCGTTTGAAATGGGCACGATTTAACTGGCTACTCAATACTGCCCCTTGCAGCCATAACAGGTTAATCTAACTGAAGTGTCCAATTTTTAGTAGCTTTTAAATACCATGCTATTGTTTGAGGAGAGTGCACAACAACAAAACACTTTTATCACACAACTGTTTTGATACATTCACATCTGAAGGTAAATAATGTACTTGCATTCAGTAATCTTGCTCTGATTTGTCATCATGAGGGTCCCAGAGATAAAATGTAGCATAGTTTTGTTTGATAAAATCCATTTTTATATTCAAATGTACGAACTGGGTTCTACAGTTTGAACCCCTGCTGTGTCTGTCTGCTGTGAAAAAAAAAAAAAGGGTCCGTCCATTTAAGGGCTTGCAAGTAAGCATTTCACGGTAAGGTCTACACCTGTTGTATTCTGCGCATTTGACAAATAACATTTGATTTGATTTGATTTAATTGAAGCTCAGAGGCCTGGTCAGAGTATTTGAGTTCAGAACAGTAGCTAGTGGCTGCTGGCCCAGGTGATGTGAAGGTGTCAGTCACTAAGCTAAGGCATGGATCCACTCACTGTGATGCAGTAGGACATGGCGGATGCCTGTATATCAGTGAACACCTCCCATCACTTTCACTTCTTTACCATGACAATGACGTAACCCTGGAAATGTCAGGTTGAACGACAGCTTCATTATCCTGCATTGGTGGCAAATTCATTTTGCAGCAGAAACACCCTGTCTGTCCATATCCATATATTTTTTGGCACATCTAATTTCACATTGGTGTCATCAGAACACATGGGTGAAAGGTGACATTTCAGTATGTGACAGTAGGCTGTCTATCATTTTACTGCCACATAGGATATAGGTGCATTGTCACACATAAATGCTGGTATTATTAATCATGAAAAGGACATTGGGTTTCTTAGTAGGTGCACTTCTCACTAGGCCATTAAAGGTTTGATACACAGTAGGTGAGAGGTGACATGTATTTGTATTTATTATGGATCCCCATAAGCTGCTGCCAAGGCAATACATTCACAGATTTCACAACACACTGTGTGCCCTCAGGCCCCTACTCCACCACTACCACATATCTACAGAACAAAATCTATGTGTACATGTGTGTATAGTGCGTATGTTATTTTGTGTGTGTGTGTGTGTGTGTATGTGTCTGTTCCTATGTTTGTGTTGCTTCACAGTCCCGGCTGTTCCATAAGGTGTATTTATATCTGTTTTTTAAATCTAATTTTACTACTTGCATCAGTTACTTGATGTGGAATAGAGTTCCATGTAGTCATGACTCTATGCAGAACTGTGAGCCTCCCATAGTCTGTTCTGGACTTGGGGACTGTGAAGAGACCTCTTGTGGCATGTCTTCTGGGGTATGCATGTGTCATGCCCTGATCTGTTTCACCTGTCTTTGTGATTGTCTCCACTCACCTCCAGGTGTCTCCTGTTTTCCCCATTAGTGTATTTATCCCTGTGTTTCCCATCTCTCTGTGCCAGTTCGTCTTGTTTTGCGAAGTCAACCAGCGTTTCTCCTAGCTCCTATTTTTCCCAGTCTCTGTTTTTTCCTATCCATCCTGGTTTTGACCCTTACCTGTCCTGACGCCGAATCCGCCTGCCTGACCACTCTGCCTGTTCTGAACTCTTGCCTGTCCCCGACATGCCTTTTGCCTACCCCTTTTGGTATAATAAATATCAGAGCTCAACCATCTGCCTCCTGTGTCTGCATTTGGGTCTCGCGTTGTGCCCTTATAGTATGGGTGTCTGAGCTGTGTGCCATTAGTTCAAACAGACAATTCGGTGCAACCTCTCATAAATACAAGTAATGATCAAGTCAATCTCTCCTCTGCTTTGAGCCAGGAGAGATTGACATGCATATTATTAATATTAGCTCTCTGTGTACATGGGGACAGTAGCCATAAAAACCTGAACATCCCCTTTCTGTTCTTTAGTTCCCTGTAATGGAATTAAGGTCGAACCACCCTGGCCAGACATATGCCATATGTGATCATATCACTTTATGGCTAATTCCATGTGAACCCACCTTTAGGCCTATAGACAGTCTCTTTGCAGGCACAGACAGTACCGTCACATTGTGCATAATGATTTAGAACACTAGGTTCTGATCTTACCATGCAAAAATATATTTATGTTCCTAATATTTGCATATTATTAGTAGTATTGGATAGAAAACACTCTAAAGTTTCTAAAACTGTTTGAATTATGTCTGTGAGATTAACAGAACTCATATTGGCAGGCAAAATCCTGAGTTGAAATCAAAACAGGAAGCGTTTGAATTATATCTGTGAGTAAAACAGAACTCATTTTGCAGCAAACTTCCTGACAGGAAGTGGAAAATCTGAAATCGATGCTCTGTTCTAGGGCCTGCCTATAAATGTCCTTGATATATATCAGTATACATGCACTTCATACGTCTTCCACTAGATGTCGATAGGCAGTGAGAGAAGAAATGGAGTGTATAACTTGATCTGGGGTCGAATAAAAGCTCTTTGCATGACGTGTCACCAGTTTCCTGTTTTCTGGAGAGTGCGTGAAGGGACCTGGTTTTGCCTTCTGTACAGCTGTCGTTATAGATGACTAATATCTCCGGCTTTGATTTTATTTGATACATGTGACAATATCATCGTAAAGTATGTTTTTTCAATATAGTTTTATTAGATTATTGAATTTTTTTCGGGACGTTAGGCGTGTTGCGTTGTGTGCCTTTGTTCAGGAAGGAGAGCTTCGCGCCACTTTGCTAGCTTTCCGTGCTAATTGACTGGAGAAGAGGACATTCTAAATCCAAACAACGATTGTTCCCGACAAAGGACCCCTTGTACAACATTCTGATGAAAGATCATCAAAAGTAGGACCCATTTTATGATGCTATTTCATATATCTGTCGAACATGTGAAATAGTCGTTTGCGTCCAGATTTTGGGTACTCTCTCGCTATACCTAAGCTGGATGTCGTAATGAAGTTATTTTTAGAATTCTAACACGCCGATTGCATTAAGAACTAGTGTATCTATCATTTCCTATACAACATGTATTTTTTAGTAACGTTTATGTATAGTTATTTGGTCAGAATAGTTGAGTGCCATAAAAATATCCGCACATTCTGGGAAAAAGGTGCTACGTTAGCACAATGTATAACCACTGATTTCAGCTCTAAATATGCTCATTTTCGAACAAAACATAAGTGTATGTATAACCTGATGTTATAGGACTGTCATCTGATGAAGCTTATCAAGGTTAGTCAAAAATTATATATCTTTTGCTGGTTTATTCGCTATCGCTAACGTGCCTATTGCTATCGCTAACGTGCCTTGATGAATGAATGCGGTAGTGTGGTAGGCTATTGTAGTAAGCTAATATAATGCTATATTGTGTTTTCGCTGTAAAACACTTAAAAAATCGGAAATATTGGCTGGATTCACAAGATGTTTGTCTTTAATTTGCTATACACCATCGATTTTTCAGAAATGTTTTATGATGAGTATTTAGGTATTTGACGTTGGTGTCTGTAATTACTCTGGCTGCTTCGGTCCTATTTGTGACGGTAGCTGTGATGGTAGCTGCAATGTAAAACTGATTTATACCTCAAATATGCACATTTTTCGAACAAAACATAGATTTATTGTATAACATGTTATAAGACTGTCATCTGGTTGGTTCTTGGTTAGTTAGGTTGGCTTTGTGCATGCTACCTGTGCTGTGAAAAATGTCTGTCCTTTTTTGTATTTGGTGGTGAGCTAACATAAATATATGTGGTGTTTTCGCTGTAAAACATTTTAAAAATCGGACGTGTTGGCTGGATTCACAAGATGTTTATCTTTCATATGCTGTATTGGACTTGTTAATGTGTGAAAGTTAAATATTTCTAAAAAATATACTTTGAATTTCGCGCCCTGCACTTGAAGTGGCTGTTGTCATATTGTGCCCGGCTTCGGGCTTGCAGCCCAAATAAGTTAAGAAATCCACTTGAGTTATGAATGATGTTGCACTGCCTAGGGGTTCCACTAGATGTCAACAATCAATAGAAATTCCAATGAGACTTCTATGATGTTGTGGGAGAGAATGAGAGCAGAATCAGTCAGGTGTCCATCAAGCAGCCATTTCCTGATCATGCCTTTTCTTCATGCAAGACACTGACGTTCCATTGCTCACGCAGACAAGAACGAATACTCCGGTTGGAACTTTATTGAAGCTATATGTTAAAAACATCCTAATGATTGATTCAGTACTTAGTTTGAAATGTTTCTTCGACAGGTAATATCACATTTTGAAGTTTTTGTCCGATATAACGCTGACCAGAATTAGCGTTTGGATATGTAAACCAGACGCGCTAACAAAAGAAGGTATTTGGACATAAATAATGGATTCTTTCGAACAAAACAAACATTTATTGTGGACCTGGGATTCCTGGTGTGCTTTCTGATCTAGATCATCAAAGGTAATGGAATATTTATCATGTATTTTATTGTTTATAGTGACGCCATCTTTGCAGCTGTGGTATGCTGTTTTTGAGCGCCGTCTCAGATTATAGCGTGCATTTCTTTTTCCGTAAAGTCTTTTTGAAATCTGACATAGCGGTTGCATTAAGGAGAGGTATATCTATAATTCAATGTGTATAACTTGTATTATCATCTATATTTATGATGAGTATTTCTGTTGAAACGATGGGCTATGCAAAGTCACTTGATGTTTTTGCATTTAGTGAATCTTGTAGCCTCATTGTAAACTCAGATTTTTTTATATAAATATGAATTTAATCAAACAAAACATGCATGTATTGTGTAACATGAAGTCCTATGAGTGTCATCTGATGAAAATAATTGAAGGTTAGTGATTAATTTTATCTCTATTCTGGTTTTTGTGAAGCTACCTTCAGCTGGAAAAAATGGCTGTGATTATTGTGGTTTTGTGGTGACCTAACATAATCGTTTGTAGTGCTTTCACTGAAAAGCCTATTTGAAATCGGACACTTTGGTGGGATTAACAACAAGATTACCTTTAAAATGGTATAAGACACATGAATGTCTGAGGAATTTTAATTATGAGATTTCTGGTTTTTGAATTTGGCGCCCTGCACTTGGACTGGCTGTTGTCATATCGGTCCCGTTACCGGGACTGCAGATTTTTTTTACCAGTTAGCATCAATTGTTATGACAATAATCCCTATCAGGTGAGTATAAACAGCCTATAGAAAATGTACTAGACACACTGAAACCTGTGCATTTTCCCACAGAGCAGGTTTTCTCTGCTAATTGGAGGGACCAGCCCACAGATGCCCTTTCATTGATCAAGAAGAGGATCAATGTGCCCGAGATGAAAAGAGGTGAGCAGAGGACTGCAGGAATGCACTTACTTCATCTCTGGTGTAGTGAGTGCCCAGCTAGCACATTTGGTTCCTTGGAAGTTCTTGGAATGTATGTTTTTGGTTTCCCATTGGTTCTGGGAATGAAAAAATAGGTTTCCTGACCAGTGAAACTGAACGTTTTTTTTTCTATCTGAGAACGGAAGTGAACATTTTGCCTGTTCTAGAAACGGTTTCAGGGAGCTTCTGAGAGCGTTTTACTATTGTTCCTTGAAAGTCTTCCTGGGAGGTTTTATTAATGTTCTGAGAATGGAAATTATAGGTTATTTGGAGGTAATTAACCCTCCTATTATGTTGTGGGTCAATTTGACCCATTTCCACTTTTGAGTTGTCTAAAATACTAGTTAACCTCTCTTTTTCTCCATGAAATTAAATGATGTGTTGTGGAATGTCTGTGTAGATTTTGTATACAAACATGATGTTGTGGATCATTTTGACCAGGAGGCTTTCATGCGTATAGATATTTGCACAGGTCCAAAATAAACAAGTGTATTTGATGTATTTTTTTTAGACTGGTTCTGGCTGCACTCTTATAATTATGTTTGGGTGAAAATGAGCTTTCCCAAGCTTCTCCTTCTCAGTGTGAGAGCAGCAGATCTCTGACACAGACTCAAAAATGAGCTCCAAACAGAAAATGCTTGTTTGTGAGAAATGAAATATGTTTAATAAATAGTTCTTAAATATTTTTTGAAATAAAATGTTATTGTATTTCTTCTTTCTGAAAGGTTTGACAAGACAAAATAAAGTCTTGGCTGTTTTAACATGATTCTTTGACTGCCTTGAGTGTGTTTAAACTGTGCGGGTCAATCTGACCCATACCACAATGGACATCATTTTTTTCAGCAAAGCACAAGGGTTAAATAACATTCTGAGAACATGCTTCAATAAGACTATTAATAGCAATGCTGGCTTAGCTGAACTGTTTTGAACTCCAAACACACTTGAAAGTTAATTTGCTTAGGCACAGCGTTAGTGAGATTCAAAACTACTATCTTCTGTTTTATATCCATGGAATTAGTCCACTGTGCCACCAGGATGGAACTTGCATGTGATGTTAGTTTTTTTACTCACACAAAACTGTTCATTTTAGTTTATTCAAACAGACCAATTTCAAAGGGAAAAAAGCACTCATTAAGAGCAGGTGTGGCCAATTAGTGGACATAGCGAACACACCTGGCAACACTTAACAAGATAGAGGGTAGAGTTTTGTTGACACTGAGAATGAAATGTATATGTTTTTACATTACATTCTTAGAACGTTCTTTAAATGTTACTAATGTTTTCGTATGGTTTTTATGGAAAGTTTTCTTAATGTTCTGAGAACATGACTTTAAATAAAACAATGAGGAAACCTGTAGAAAACGTTATGCTGAGGTACTGGAATTCCCACTATAGAAACATATGGTTCTCACAGCGGTATGTGCTAGCTGGGTGCTGTGTACATTGACCAAGGTTAGATAATATTCTGCCTCATGCTATGCTGTACAGAAAGTGTCAATCAGCCAGTAGAAAGACAAGGTGGAAACACTGGTGCTCCTGACATTGTTGTAAGTACGTCAGAAGACAACACACCTCAGCATATTGACGTCTGTGTAAATCAACTGGATCTTCCAAAAACTCAGCTACAGTTCACAGTAGGCCAGCAACATTTTGTTAGCATCCAGAGAGAGACAAGCATCCCACCTCAACCACACTGCCCAAAGCTTCGCAGTCAGTCCTGATGTCTGTCACTACCGTTGAAGTGGACCAGGCTACTGTGCACAGGAACTACACACAATCTCTCACACACACAGACTCACACACACCGCACAGGGGGCTAGAGGGAGGACTCAACAGTCCAGTTTAGGGAGGGGGGGTTGCTCCATCTATTCCGCATTGGCTGGTTTTAGATGTAATCTCCCCCCCGGGTTATCAAGTTCTAGTCTGGGCTTCATATCCTCTGGATGGGCCAGTGAGAGAGACTGAGAGAAAGAAGAGCTCTCTAATGGTATGGCATGGTCAGTGCTTCTTAAGCTTCTTAATGTTTAACTGAAGATTTGATGTATATAATGCTGACATTGACGTCATGGTCAGAGGATGAGACGCTAATGGGAAGCAGTGTCCAGCTATGTCATCAGACCATATACAGTGTACGTCAACCAGCATCCTCAATACCGGTGCAGGGGGAAATGTTGCATCAGCTGTCCTCTGCTTCCTGGTCATGCGGAGGTCAAAAGGGATTCACTTTATGCAGGAAAATAGTGGTCAATATACAATATAGAGGGAATAAGTCCCATCATGATGGTTACCGATCAACTTTTAATCCTAAAATATATCTGTATATGCGTCAGAATGTTGCCATGTACATGAACTACTGTACGTTGCCATGTACATGAGATGAAGAACTGTATATATCAAATCAAATTGTATTGGTCGCATACATATATTTAGCAGATGTTATTGCGGGTGTAGTGAAATTATTGTGTTCCTAGCTCCAACAGTGCAGTAATATCTAACAATAAACAACAATAAACACACATCTAAAAAGTAAAAGAATGGAATTAAGAAATATATAAATATTAGGACGAGCAATGTCGGAGTCCAGAGTATAAATAAATATATATGATGGGATGTATAGAAATTATGGACAGTATATGGATGTAATATGTAGTATATCTGTAGAATACATAGGATAGAATAGTACATGTACAGCAATAGTTAAATATAGGCCTTGACTAGAATACAGTATATACATAAGAAATTAGTAAAACAACATGTAAACATTATTAAAGTGACCAGTGTTTCATTTCTATGTACATAGCCAGCAGCCTTTAAGGTGCAGGTTTGAGTAACCGGGTGGTAGCTGGCTAGTGACAGAGACTAAAGTTCAGGGTAGGGTACTGGGCGGAGGCCGGCTAGTGTTGACTAGTTAACAGTCTGATGGCCTTGAGATAGAAGCTGTTTTTCAGTCTCTGTATATTTATTTTCTAATGTTATGTAATAGTTTATCCATCAGATTGATATAAAAATAGAAACCATGTTTCCATATGTGACAGACAGTATCTAATGTCAGGGAAACTTTAGGCAATATGGAACATTAGGAGGACAACATCAAAAACTGATTTATTACTGCATTCAGACTGAAAGTCGACTTCAATGACTAAGGAGAATACCTCTAGAGTTGGGTGTCATACTGATTTGTTCCCTGTCTCACAGCAGCATGGGATTACACAACCTATAGAGCAGTACCACATCATTCTAGATCTAACGAAGGAAATGTGTTGGAAAGCTATTTCCTCTCCCAGACAAATGGCCATCAGCCCAACAAAAGCCAGGGAAATGCAATCACTGTCACTCATCCCAAATCCCTTGACATGTCATACTCTTTCAAAGAGCTCTAGCTCAGAGAGGAAAGAGACCATTTTGGGGATGAGGTAGGAGGGGGAGAGGACGATACTGGCATACGGGGGTCACACCACCACCAAGCCAAAGGAGAGGCCTGCTAGGAGGAGAGTGGAGGGAGGCAGCCATCCCAGCTCTTGGCTGGAACCATGTGAAGCACTCCGCTTCCCCTCTTCTCCCTCTGAGGGGCTTTTGTCTCTCACGCAAACAGTGGTGTTGGCCCCAAGTCGCCCAGCCAAGCACTGGGTTCAAGCTGGCAGGGGCGAGAAAGGGAGGGAGGGGAGGGAGGGGGGTATGGAGGGTTGGAGGGGGGCAGCGGGCATGTCCAGAAAGCCAGTCCCATTGAGGGCCGCTGATGTCATGCCTATGCCCACCGTGGGATAGCAAAGAAGAGGAGCGGAGAGGGGAGTGAGGTTCCCCTTTCTCGCCCCCCCTTGGCCTCCCCCTCCCTCCACAGTTCTATTTTTCCGGAATGAATGAATCTTTCAGAAGCAGCAGGCCATTGTGTACCATAATCGACAGCGATTATTCCGATTTTATGCTGCGTTCCCGGGGCGAGGAGGTTCCCCAAGCTCCGGCTTTGAGAGAGACGTAGCAATGCAGCCAGCACCCAGAGGAGTTGTCCTAGCAACGCACCACGCACCACAGAGAAGTGGAAGAGAGACTAGAGAGGAAGCTCGTTTGCTGCTGCTGCACACACACACACACACACACACACAAACACACACACACACACACAAACACACACACTTGATAGATTAACGGAGGCAGTAGGCACCTTGGATTCTCATTTCAACTAAAGAAAGTAAAACCTCAAGGCACAGTGAGTAATAGAGCCATCAGATACACCCAGAGACTATGGCAGCAGCCTTTTAAACAGCTTTAAACACACAGCTTAACTAGCCTTTTCCCACACCACCTCTCTCACACACCAAAGAACTATCCCAATTCAAAACAGCACAATACATCGTACAACAGTACTCCACACCGTACAATGCAGTGAAATGTCTGTATAGCACGCAAGGCAAGGCTCGTGTGAATCTAACTACATTGTGAGTTTTTGCTTTAGACTCTCCAGTGTGCTGCTGTTTATATTGCATGTGGTGCCAGAGAGGGCCAGGGAGATGTAAATGGGACTGCAGTTTCCCAGTGGGTTCCAAGGGGTCCGATGACGGTTCTCATGACTGGAGCATCACAATGTAGCTGTGAGGTAGAGATAACTGGAGCTGGGCCATGTAGGCCCCGGATATCTGTTCACCCCTCGGAGGCCTCCCTGCCTACCAGCCTGTTAGCCACTTGCCATGTAGAGGGAATGGGAGATGGGATCACACACTGGCCTGGATGCCTGTGAAAAAACACGCTTAGGAAGGAATAGGGAGATACAGTCTACAAAGTGGAGGAAAGGTGAAAGTTGTTACAAAGTCTTGATTACCTATTCCATGAAGTGGATAGGGCGAATAGATTCTCTAACATGTAAATGGTCGGTCAAGCTTAGACTGCCTCTTGGTTACGGTTGAGGAAACAACTAAATTACTGTCTCAAAACCGCTCAGAGAGATGCTGATAATGATGTGGAAAAGAGAATATCTGATATTACAGTTTGAAATTCTACCTCTGAGTGGGCGAATCCTCATACACTCAAATGTAAAATGATATCTAGCTAGTTGATCAAAGTTCTCATAATAACATATTCTTATGAACAATGCCTTTCTTCTCTACCCTCACTCAAGCAATTATGCCAAACAAAACTACTGACTGTATTGAGATAGAGCAAGTAGAGATGCTATGAGATGCTAGTGCCATCTGTTTTGTCACCAAAGTCCCATATACTACCAACCATTGTGACCTGTATGCTCTCATTGGCTGGCCCTCGCTTCATACTCGTCGCCAAACCCACTGGCTCCAGGTCATCTACAAGTCTTTGCTAGGTAAAGCCCCGCCTGATCTCAGCTCACTGGTCACCATAGCAGCACCAACCCGTAGCACGCGCTCCAGCAGGTATATTTCACTGGTCACCCCCAAAGCCAATTCCTCTTTCGGCCGCCTTTTCTTCCAGTTCTCTGCTGCCAATGGCTGGAACGAACTGCAGAAATCACTGATGCTGGAGACTCACATCTCCCTCTCTAGCTTTAAGCACCAGCTGTCAGAGCAGCTCACAGATCACTGCACCTGTACATAGCCCACCTCTAAATAGCCCATCCAACTACCTCATCCCCATACTGTATGTATTTATTTATCTTGCTCCTTTGCACCCCAGTATCTCTACTTGCACATTCATATTCTGCATATCTACCATTCCAGTGTTTAATTGCTATATTGTAATTACTTCGCCAACATGGCCTATTTATTGCCTGACCTCCCTTATCTTTCCTCATTTGCACTCACTGTATATAGACTTTTTCTACTGTATTATTGACTGTATGTTTGTTTATTCCATGTATAACTCTGTGTTGTTGAATATGTCGAACTGCTTTGCTTAATCTTGGCCAGGTCGCAGTTGTAAATGAGAACTTGTTCTCAACTAGCCTACCTTGTTAAATAAAGGTGAAATACAAAAAAATAAAAAATAAAAATGTAATACTTATTTGGCATCCCTGTACAAAATGAAATTAAAATGGCATGACAGAGTAAGTTTGCAACTAATGTGTTTGTGAAATGTCCATGCTTATGTAAAGAAGCAGACATAATAGTTTCTAGTAGCCAAACAGAACAAATTGAACTCTGGATTCCTGAACATTTCACCCTGTTTGTGGCCCCCGGCTCCGTCATATCATCAGAGCTAGAGCAAGATCACACACACACACACACAGCAGATTAGCCAGCAGCTGGCTGTGATTATGAAATCTCCTCAGAGCTCAGAGATCACCTCTAGACAGGCAGTCCCAGACCCAGGGGAGCACCACTGACTCTTTAGTAACACGTTTGAGGGCCTATGAAAATCCTCTGAGATAATTGCCACATAAGGGATCCCTTCAAGCCAATCAAAGCCACCGGTTCTTGTAGCTTGTAGCTACTGTATGCAACAGAGCCTTCAAAGCCTCTAAGGGAAAGTTGCTCACTAAAGACACACACATTCTCTCACTCTCTCTCTTTCTCTCTCTCTCTCTGTCACACACACACATACACACACACACACACACATACATTTTCTGTCTGTAGTTCACATGACAGACTGCATATCATCCTCATTGTGAACCCTGTCAAATTATCCTGGATGTACACATATGAGATGACTTCAACATTGACTTATTGCAAAAATCACTGAAGCTGGAGACTTATATCTCCCTCTCTAACTTTAAGCATCAGCTGTCAGAGCAGTTTACCAATCCCTGTACCTGTATGCAGCCAATCTGTAAATAGCACAACTAACTACCTCATCCCCATTTTGTTATTTATATTCTTGCTCTTTTGCACCCCAGTATCTCTACTTGCACATCATCATCTGCACATCTATCACTCCAGTGTTAATGCTAAATTGTAATTATTTCACCTCTATGGCCTATTTATTGCCTTACCTCCCTAATCTTACTACATTTGCACACACAGTACATAGATTTTTCTATTGTGTTATTGACTGTACGTTTGTTTATGTGTAACTCTGTGTTGTTGTTTTTGTCGCACTGCTTTGCTCAATCTTGGCCAGGTCACAGTTGTAAATGAGAACTTGTTCTCAACTGGCCTGGTTAAATAAAGGTGAAATAAAAATGTCAAAAAAGGAAACATTTCAGTCAACATCTCTTAACTGACCGGTTGACAGCCTTATTGCCCCATTAGGTCCTGTGACATGGCCTGTGATGTGTGATAAGGCTAAGTCCTGTTAAAAAGCTTTGCCATGGCCATTTTTTAACACGTTTAGGCACTATAAACACACAGTAATTCCATTAGGATGTAGTTTAGTGCTAAATACAGTGACATGCAGAGGCAACTTACACACACTTGTCTATGTGAGAGCAAATCCTGCCCTGATTTTTCTGATGAAAACAGGGTACTGTAGGCCTGTCCATGTGGAACACAATCCAGTGTGCCACAATTCTTTCTCTATTACGTTCTCAGTTAAATAATCACACATCAAATTGTCCTTTCTAAACTGACATCAGATGGTGGGTTAAGTTTCTCTCTCTAAGACTAAGGTGAGATACTGTAACTCATTGTGCTGTTTCACATCAAACCCTCTCTCTCTCAGTCTGTTTTATGCTACAATAACCTTTCACTGCAGTGCGATGAATCAGGGTAACAGAGAGTGTTTCTTGGTAGTCTCAAACAAATCTTCTTTGCAACAAAAGTATACACCTCACACACGTGGTTATGGGCTTAAAAATGAAGATACCTTTACCATGTCAGATATGGAGTTGACATTTATTAAATTTTGAGTTTGCATCCAAATATTTCCCTCTATATACATCACCGAAAACTGAAATATTATGAAAGCGTTTCACATAGACACACCAGATTTTCGACGTAAAAAAAGTATGTCTATTAATTATGAAATTATAAAAAATATGAATAATATTCGAACCCATGTGGGCAATTTGGTAATTTGACCGCAGGAAAAATAACCCAGGGAAGCATTATCAGCATCCTGGAAACAAGGCATGATTGAACCATACGTACCTCTCTGTGTGCGTCCCAGCACAGCGCGGAGGTTAGGCTTTTGTTTGGGCCACCTCTTTGTACCCATAATGAGAAACTACTGGGAATCCTGAGGCCCCCTGCTGTTACTTAACTCTATGTCTGTGTGTGAGGGATGGTCAGAAAGACAGAGGCAGAGCTGGCTGAGAGAAAGACAACGAGAGTGAGTAAGGGTGAGTTAGAGTGAGTGAGTGAGTTACAATCCCCTCTCTCCTCCCTCCTCGCCTCCTTCTCAAAAATTATTGGATGAGAAGCCAGAGGTCCCTCCACTCTGACCTTCTCCTCCAATGGATTTTGAGAAGGAAACGAGGAGAGAGGAGTATGCAATTGAGATTCTCCCAGTGAGTGAGTTTGTGAGTGAAAGAAAGAGAGAAAGAGAGAGAGAGAATGAGTGAATGAATGAATGAATCTCTTTTTTTCTCCTGTTTCCCTTTTACTATGCTCTCCTTCCAACTGCAATTCTCTCTCTATCCACCTCCTATTCTTTCTCCTATGGTCTTCTCTCCTCTTTATCTCTCTCTCTCTGTTTCCCATAGATCCTAATTAACAATAAACTCTCTCCATTTCCATCTCTCACGCTTCTCGCTTCTCTCCCAGTCTATTATGGTCTGATGCTGCTGTCAGCTTGTGGTTTTGTTAGCTCTCACAAAGACACCAGGAGGATTTAGTGTCTGGGCTGTCCACCTACTGTACCTCCATCCCTCTCAATCTCTTCCCCAATCTCCTTCCAACTCTTCACTTCTCTACACCTCTCTCCATTTCCCCCCAAACCACCTGTCCACCTTCCTCCACTTCTCTCCAAGCATTTCTCTACACTCGCATTAACATCTGCTAACCATGTGTATGTGACAAATTAAAATTTGATTTGATTTGATCTCTCCCCAAATCTCCCAACACCTCTTCACCTCCTCTCTCCATCTCTCCCCCAATCTCCCTCCACATGTATTCTCTCCTCTCTCACTCCAGGTAATCTGTAATCTAGGAGATTTCCCTTATCGCACCTCCCTTTTCCCCCTCCTCTCCTCTCACTCATTCCCTACGCTTAATCAGAGAAGAGCTTTGTTTCTACGCTAGAGCGCCTCTCCTCCCCTTTTCTCACCTCTCCCTCTTTCCTCTCGTTTCTCTCCTGTTCCCCATCCCTGCATTCACACATGCTGGGTATGAGACAGTGCTGCTATCATTATCGCCGGCACATCTGTTTAACAGAGCTGGCTGTATGGCAGAGAGGAGAGGAGCGCAGCTTTTGATGGCTTCAGTCCAATCCCCATAGGACCTCATTAAATCAGGAAGGCAGATAGGCGGGAAGGCAGGCCCACCCCCTCCTACACCCGCTACACTGCACAGATCAGCTGGAATGAGAGGGAGAGAGGGAGGGAGCGAAGGAGGGAGCGAACGAGAGAGTGAAGGAGGGAGGTAGAGATAGACGGCTTGAGGAGAAGAGAGGTTAGGAGACAGAGATATAGAGGGGAAGGAGAAATTAGGGAAGGGAGGGGAATGGGAGTGGATGGTTCAAGTGTACCGGTAGAGAGCAGATTAAAGCAATCAATTGAAGTGGAGAATGAGTATTTATATGTATGTTTATTTGAATCTGAGGGATCCAGCATGGAATTACATCTGTTGGTTACAGAAGAGACTGACATCTGTGTTAGAGGGCTCACCCCGTGAAATTTGATTATTGCGCTTACAAAACAATTTCTGTTTCATACATCACTAGGCTCACCTGCCACACTCTCAAATGTGCACAACGTATGCGGACACACACACATGCACACACTCATACTGTCAGCGGCATACATATTGCCATAAATGTCCTTCTGTCAGGTCCTGGGTATACAAGGAGGGGTGAAGGGGTTGCAATCTCTAATTAAACACTACAGACCCAGCTCAGCTCTCCTCTACTCTTCTCACCCCACAGACTCACTCTCCTCTCCTTTTGTTCTCTTCACAGTTATATATATTATACATTTTGTATTGTAGATATGTAGTGGTGTAATAATGTTATACGATGTACTGTTTTATCCTTTGTTTTATGTCTAATGTAAGTGCCATAATATGTTTGGATCCCAGGAAGAGTAGCAGCTAATGGGGATCCCTAATAAATCCAAATACACTCACACTACCTCAGAGTCAAGCGAGACACAGCATTCCTCCACACTGACATATATACACACACAAGTGCAGGCACACAAATAGACATGCACATTACATCATATGCTGGCACCACTATGCTATAACTTAGCATCCATACTGTAATAGCCAGTACACCCAACTCCATCTGAAACCACTCATATACAGTCTTCACAATGCCCAAGAGATTTCCACATATTATACACATTGTGTCTTTACAAACCTTTTACAGGATGTGCTTCATTCGTGCAGACAGTTTCTGTCATCTACCAGCTGCTCTGTATCTACAGACTGTACTACAGATTCCTCCAGACACAACTTATATCATACTGCTACCGTTACATTACTCTAGAGATACATACCTACAGAAGCACCATATGTCATCTACCGACATGTCACGCCCTGACCATAGAGAGCCTTTGTTTCTCTATGGTGTAGTAGGTCAGGGCGTGACTGGGGGGTATTCTAGTTTATTATTTCTATGTGGGGTTCTAGTTTATTATTTCTATGTTGGTGATTTGTATGATTCCCAATTAGAGGCAGCTGGTATCGTTGTCTCTAATTGGGGATCATATTTAGGTAGCATTTTATCCCACCTGTGTTTGTGGGATATTATTTTGTGTTTTGTGCATGTGCACCACGTAGTCACGTTTCGTTGTTAGTTTATTGATTTATTGTTTTGTTCTTGCTAAGTTTCACTTTATAATAAATATGTGGAACTCAACATCCGCTGGGCCTTGGTCCGTCTCTCCACATGTACGTGACACGACAGAAATGTAATGCTCACTAAATAGCAAGTACCACAGTAGTTGTACAACACTATGTGGAAACTGAGCATGAAGTACTGTGAACTACTTGTGTAAACTCTATGGAGCCAACCAGGCTAATAGATGCTGGCAGTAAGGGCATCAAGTATTCATTAATAATTTTGTCTCTAATTGTGACACAGTGTCTGTGTTGGATAATACCTTTAAACCAGGATGCAGATCAATGCCTGCTAGCACTGTGGTGAGAGAGGGGAGGGCTGGTATCAGGGAGGCATAAAAGTGTGACGAATCTGTCAGTGGAGTAGCAAGACTCAGCTCCTGAGACTTCTCTCCTTTCTTTCTTCCTTCCTTTCTCATTCTCTAATCTCTACACATAGGCTATCTCTCCGTTTATCTTATCTGCTTCTATGTCTATTTGATAAGTACCAGATATGCTGCTGACCATTTTCTTGCTTGTGCTGATGTGTCTGAACAAATAAGAAATCCATTTTCTTAGCAAAGATCATGTTGGCCAAATATCTGGAACACTCAACTGGTTTCTGAGCGAAACAGTTGAGAGCATACTAATAAAGCTATTGAATTTAGGGGGAAAAGTCTAGCTGGACGAGACCCAAATGTTTTCCTCATGACTAGCCTAGCACTGTGACTTTCAATCAACAATTTAATAAAACATGGGGGACATATGTAACATATGAAATGAGAAATTGCAACTTTTGTCTAGCCTTTTGAAGTAGTGCATAGGCCAGGGCCTACGGGGTAAGCTCGATTTGCTTGCCGTTGGCAAGCCTGTGCCAACATGCATATCAAACTTTTTGTTGTGATGGAGGCTGGGAAGCCTTTTGCCGCCTGCTGCACCCTGTGAAAAGCCCTGAGGTGGCTAGCACCCAGTTCATTGTTTTTATTTCAACATCATTTTTCGCTGCATGTTTTTTCAAACTATCCAAATATTTCTTCAGCAGTATTGGAATGCTTTTGAGAGAAAGAGAGAGAGAGAAAGAGAAAGAAAAATAGAGAGAAGGGGCTTGGGGTGGAGAGCTTCTTCCCACCTGTTTATGTCAACTACAACCAGTGTGAGTCAATTGTAATTACTTACATTTAAGCTACATGTATTTTTCCCCTGTCAAGTGTCTGATACTCGAGTACGTAATCTGTACACCCAGGGAATCCTCTCAGAGAGTGTTAAACCCTCAAGCTGAGAGTTAAGGCACACAACAAAAATTCTGCCAAAAACATCAGCCTAAGGTAATCCAATTTTACAACAGAACCGTGTGTGATTCCCTGCACTGTTCTCTGTTCTGTCAAATACAGCTTTCTATGGAAATGTCCAGCTGTTCTCCAACAACACAGTGTATAATTGATTTCTAACTTAACATATATGCGATCTGAGTCAAGCACTTTAGCTTCCACTATGTCGCAATGCAGCAATGCGGTTGAAGGCTCTGTTGCGAGACGGCTGTCATACTTAGAATTGATCCAAACTCTGGGTCATTTTCAGTCCGGTTTTGACTAGGTGGTGGAAGTGATGACAGGAAGTTACTTTTCCATAGCAGGTTAGGATAATATACGCAGCAGGTTAGGAGAATTAACACAGCAGGTTAGGATAATTAATGTAGCAGGTTAGGATAATTAGATTAAGGTTAGGAAAAGGGATAGGGTTAGTGTTAGGGTTATCTAAAACGCTATCCTAACCTGCTACGAAAAGTCACTGCCGGTCGTAGCTGTACTCCATCTAGTCACAACCCTTCAGTCCGGACAAAATTCGTAGAAGGACAGGAAGTTACCAAACCACAGAAGAAGATGAAAATATGTGGATAGCTAGTAACTTGTAAACAATTACTCATTCCTAGAAGTGAGTACAATTCTACTAGTATGTTAAATAATACAGACTGGCTGTTAAGCCAATTATACTTTATGACTGTTTCCTCCTGTTTTAGTTCATTGAGATGTTATTGACATCAACATTATTTACTTCCCACTAATCACATAGGCCAAGAAACCTAGGCTACAGCACCCAACCTCTTGTTGGGACAGGTCACTTCCCATATCTGAGAGACATGTGAGATACAGTGCCTTCAGAAAGTATTCACACTCCTTGACGTTTTCCACATTTTGTGGAACAGCCTGAATTTAAAATAGATTAAATGTAGATTTTCTTTGTCCCTAGCCTACACATAACTCCCCATAATGTCAAAGTGGAACTATGTTCTTCAAAATTTTTACAAATTCATAAATAAATGAAAAGTTAAAATGTCTTGAGTCAATAAATATTCAAACCCGTTGTTATGGCAAGCCTAAATAAGTTCAGGAGTAAAAATTTGCTTAACAAGTCACATAATGGCGGGCCGGGCACAGTGCATGCTGACACGGTCACCAGGTGTACGGTGTTTCCTCCGATACATTGGTGTGGCTGGCTTCCAGGGTTGGATGGGCATTGTGGCAAGAAGCAGTGCGGCCTGGTTGGGTTGTGTTTCGGAGGACGCATGGCTCTCGACCTTCGCCTCTCCCGAGTCCGTACGGGAGTTGCAGCGATGAGACATGACTGTAACTATTACCAATTGGATACCACAAAATTGGGGAGAAAAAAGGGGTGAAAATACAAACAAATATATATATACAAAAAAAAGAGTCACGTAATAAGTTGCATGGACTCGCTCTGTGTGCAATAATAGTTTTTAACACAACTTTTTAATGACTACTTCATCTCTGTACCCCGCACATAGAATTATCTGTAAAGTCCCCCAATCAAGCAGTGCATTTCAAATACAGATTCAACCACAAAGACCAGGGAGGTTTTCCAATGCCTCGCAAAGAAGGGCACCTATAGGTAGATGGATAAAAATAAAGAAATAAGACATTGAATATCCCTTTGAGCATGGTGAAGTTAATAATTACACTTGGTGTATCAATACACCCAGTCACTACAAAGATACAGGCCGGAAGGAATAGTGACTTTAAAACAGTTACAGTGTTTAATAGCTGTGATAGGAGAAAACTGAGGATGAATCTACAACATTGTAGTTACTCCACAATAATAACCTAATTGACAGAGTGAAAAGAAGGAAGCCTATACAGAATACAAATATTCCAAAGCATGCATCCTATTTGCAACAGGGCACTAAAGTAATATTGCAAAACGTTTAGACATTATTTAGTACCACTCTCTATATTTTCAAGCATAGTGGTGGCTACATCATGTTATGGGTATGATTATAATTGTAAAGGACTGTGGAGTTTTTTAGGATATGGAAATGGAATAAAGCTAAGCGCTGGCAAAATCCTAGAGGAAAACCTGGTCCAGTCTGCTTTCCACCAGACACTGAGGAACTAATTCACCTTTCAGCAGGACAATAACCTAAAACACAAGGCCAAATCTACACTAGAGTTGCTTACCAAGAAGACCGTGAATGGCCGAGTTTCAGTTTGAATTAAATCTACTTGAAAATCTATGGAAAGACCTGAAAAAGGTTGTCTAGCAATGATCAACAACCAATTTGACAGAGCATGACACACAAATTAAATAAATAAAGAATCAGCAAATATTGCAGAATCCAGGTGTGGAAAGTTTTAAAATACTTACCCAGAAAATCTCACAGCTCTAACTGCTGCCAAAGGTGCTTCTACATAGTATTGACCCAGGTGTGAGGATACTTATATAAATGATATTTATTTTCAATATATTTGCTAAAATTTCCAAAAACACATGTTGTCACTATGTCATTATGGAATATTGTGTGTAGATGGGTGAGAAAAAAACATATTTAATACATTTTGAATTCAGGCTGTAACACAACACAATGTGGAATAAGTCAAGGGGTAAGAATTCTTTCTGAAGGCACTGTATATGGTTGCAAGCACACTCCATTCATTTAATTAAAAGGATTGATAAGGTATCAATCAATACAATAACATGGATAGCATACATTTTTACAGCTGTCATGTCAACTCCCGGAGTTCAAAACAGCCTTCAGTGTAAACTGTATGAAAACCTTTACATCTGAACATTAAAGGTGATTATGAGAAAACAATTCACACCCCATAAGTGGGCCATCTACACTTAAACCATCCAACCATAAGAAGGCCAAGAGCAGGACTCATCAACTACTGTAGATTCAGCCACAGGACAATTTTTTTCTTGAGCGAATGGTCCGGGGGCTGGAACATAATTACAAATAATTTGTAGACTGCAAATTGAATGCAAGAAGCCCAAACATATATAATATTTGACTAAAATATAATTTCAAACCTTGCTTACATTTTTGTATTTTATTTAACTAGGCAAGTCAGTTTAGAACCAAATCTTATTTACAAAGACGGCCTACCCCGGCCAAACCCTAACCCAGACAACACTGGGCCAATTGTGCACCGCCCTATGGGACTCCCAATCACAGCCTGGAATCGAACCAGGGTCTGTAGTGACAACTCTAGCACTGAGATGCAGTGCGTTAGACTGCTGCACCACTTGGGAGTCCACATTTGTCTCTCTATTATGCTGGGAATATTTGGGAACAGTTTCCAAAATTAAAATCACTTGGAGCTGATTTCCTAGTGTTTTTACAATATTGTATGTCCAACAATGAAAGAAAAAAAAAACTACTCAGAAAACTTTGGGGGCCAAATAAAACCACTGCCAGTTGGGATATCCTGGCCTAGAGCCTATACTGTAGAAAACTGTGCATCCCTCTCATCAAAGACTAGCTGCTAGCTATTGTATTAGCATGAGAAAAAAGTCCTCACGTGCTGTGGAACAGATACATAGGAAAATGCACATTACAGAAGGCTAACACTTGGAGGGTCCCTGAGGGCCACACACATCTCAACATGAAGTTGAGTTTAGGACTTTTGCGGTTACCATATTACCGCCAAACCTGCAGTCACTGTATTCTCCTGTTATGCCCTCTAGACATGATTTGGTAGTACACAACTTGCTAACAACCATCAGGTCCTAATGGCCTGGTACTCAGGGCTCTATTGTCTCTCTAACCACTCTGACATCAATGCAAATGCATTCAAAAATCACATCAAACACTTATCATCAAAACAGTATATGGCTTTTAAAACTCACATCACTGTGATGATCAGTTTGAAGAAAGAAGTTCAGCAGCAAGTTGAAACTGAGTGTAAAACATGGTCGTTGTGGATGTTGTTTCAAAGCCTAACACAACGAAATGGAGAGCACTTTCTAAGGTGATGATTCATTCAAAACACCCATATGAATATTAAAGCTTATGCCTACGCATAGGCTAATATGAGCCCAAGCCCGAAGAAAACCCTGAATTAAAACTATGTTTGTACTGTTATACAATACGTAGCCTACTGCATATTATGCATGCCAGAAAAACATAAAATAAAACTGATTTAAGATGTCTTTGGTAGCCTCTACTCCAAAATTAAACGAATTGGAGTAATCATCTTTGAGTGTGGACTGTATTATTATGCATACTGGATGGACTGGTTACCTTTGTCTACGCTCCAAATGTTCTATCCATGAGTCAGAGAGAGAATGTATAGGCCTAGGCCATGCTGGTGGTTCATTGATTGTGCAGGGCGACTTACATAGTTAGCCTACAATTATATTGCATTTGTATTTGATTTTGAAAAGCCTGATAATAGGGCATTTTTTTATATAATTAATAGGCTGACACATTACCTTTAGATGCAGAATATCTCACCACCGTGAATTTCCATCGCCTCCTCTCTCTTCTTTATTCCTTTCTCAAGTGGGCTGTCAACAGTTTAGTAGGATATATTTAGTTTGTGAAAACATGTTAGTATATCGATGTTCCCGAACAGATTCCACCTGGTTTCCAAAATTAAACACTGGGTACCTGCAGGAATAGGGTTGGAGAGCCCATGGCATACAGAGTTTGGGTGGAATATCACCTTTCACGCAGAGAGAGCATGCTCCTCAAACATTGGTTGATGCGAGGAGTGAAATAAGTGTTGTTATATGTATTTCTCAGCTGCTAATATTAAGCACATGCTCCGCTATAAAACTGAAGTAGCCTAACCAGCATAATTGAAAAATGGACCGTCGGGAAAGCGTGTCCTCCATTCGCTATTCGAGTGCATTCCCCTGCACCTATTCCTTCCCATTTGATAATGAGCCATTGTAAATCTAAACTAATTTGATATATTAGTAAAGACAAGTTTAAATTAAGAATAGTCTGATGGGTGAAAATATGATCACTTGATGAGAGAACACCTGTGCAGCCTAAGGCAAGGCACAGAGCACAACCTTTTTTTGCGACTTTTTCAAATCATCAACAGCCTGTAAGTCGCACCATGCAGCCCATATATGTCTTGATTTCTAAGACATTCGAAAGATTGTATCTTTCAAAAATAAAGTTGCCAAATAACTCAAAATCTAGCATATACTGTAGGACCTGTTTTAAGTGATCACTTTTACGCTCAACATAGCCACTTCATATGCACACTCGCTCCGGAATGAGAAAAATATCCTTTCTCTTTTATTCAGCTAAGCTTAATTACATTATTTTTTACTATAAAATCATATAATATCAAATAATGGCACGGGACTTATAAGCATATCTTGTCAGCTAAATGAAAAAGCCTACAGCCTATGGCATGGAGCATAGCCAGATACAGTAGCATACAGTAGGCCAACTCATATTCTGTTCTTCTGAAATACATTTTCTTCATATGATGTTTCCAATAATGGATATACTGTATTGCGATGGAGTATTTTAAAATGATTTATTAGACTTATTGAAATGTAGATGTTCCAAAGGCCTGTATCAGTGGCTTCTATGCAGCTTGTATGGTGGAGGGCTGGAGATTCAAAATGCTTTTATGTTAACTAACGGTAAATTACCTGAGACCGGCAGGCTTTTGCATGACAATAACCAGCTGACAAAATTTCATGACCACAACAGCCCTAGTTGACTTGCAGTTCAACTATGGAGACAACACATTCAGTTGCTTCCATTGCCTCTCCCTACTCTGATTCTATACAATACCCACGGAAGCACAAGATACACTTATCAATTCCAAATGTGTTTAACAATCCTTCTAAAATTACAGGTGGAGTGGGCAAGGTTTAGACAGAGACGGTAGTGGAGTAACATGGTTTACTGTAGGTGGCCAGATGGATAGATACATTAATGCAGGTCCTAATTAACCAGTGCATGGTGTGGTGAGCCAAGAAGCCTGGAACAAAACCCCCTCTGTGTTGGTCAGCGATTGAGGCGAGGCGCTCTTGGAACACGCCAGCCCTGCTGGCATAATGGACCACTTTAGAGGCCTCCAAGTTAGTTCACAGGCCCCAGGGCTGGGAAACCGCTATATTGCAGGGTTCACAAAAGGTTTTTAATTGTTTATTCTGTTTTTTTTGTGTATTTTTTCTCTCTCGCCCTCTCTTTCCCTCACTCTTGTCTTTTAGTTCTAAAAAGGGGGCTGACAAACAGGCAATGAAGGGGATTGTTGTGTGTTCCGCTGGAAAAGCAGTGAGGTAAACAAAACGGGGCTGTATGCTCCATCGGCTCGGTTTGGGGATAGGCTGAGGTATGGGGGTGGGAATGGGAGAGGGGAGTACACGAGGGAGGTTGGGGGCTATGGGTTAGGGATGATAGGGAAGTATTAGGAGTTCGGGGAGAGAGGAGTAGGGGTAAAAAGATGGAAAGGGGGGACCTCCGGAAGGAGAGGGAGGTGGGCCCAGGGTGTCGTGGATACTCTTCAGAGTGTGGCCGTTGTCCTTGGTGCTGAAGTTCTCATGCATGTCCCCCTTTTGGCTCCCGGAGTGTCTGAAAGTGATGGAGCTCTCTGCAATTAAGCAGACAAGTGGCAGCTCAGCTCTGTGCTCCCACAGCCCTGGCTATTTACATAGTCAAGAGGGACATTAATGCCCACCGATCCCCCTGAGCTGCACAAAACAGCACACAAACCTGCCTCACAGGACCATTACGGCACTAAATTGAGGATTTGGGGGAGAGAGAAAAGGGAGGAAAGCAAGAGGAAGGAGGGGAGAGATGGAGCGAGGGGGCGTTGATGGAGGAGGAGAGGGGGTGTGTGTTTTCACGATCCGTTTGCTACCGACTTGGACCACAGTGCTTGAGAGTGGTCAGATATTGTTTGTCAGATCATTTTTGTACAGCTCCCAAGTGACTGTGGAGACACCTCTTGTGTTCCCTGCTGAGTGGTTTCACTGGAGGGAGAGAGACAGGATGGCCTAGTGGAACTAGGTTCCTACTGTCTACAATAACATTTACATATATAGGATCTTATTTTGACCAGTTTCTCACAGCAGGAAAATAATCCTGCAGCAACAGGAAATGTGAACTATTGTGTGGATTATCATTAATGGATATTTGTGTAGGTGTTGATACATTTTTAAGTGGAAATTAAAAACTTTAGAAACCTTTTCAAACCTCAAATACACTGCTGTTCAGGACATTTCCTGCAAAAACAGGGCGATCAAATTAAAATACTACATCTGTATACGCTGAATAGTATAATTTTTTATTTATGGCATAAAACTCCAACCAATCTTCTGTTATCACCAACAAGATATGGTACTCACCAACAGCTTGGTTTATGTGCAAGAGAGTGAGTGCCAAAAAACAACGCCCACTCTCAATGCTGTGTCCATCTGATGGCCGCTCGGAGCCTGATGTGCTACATATTGGGACAATTGTTCGGATGAGCTCTTCCATTTGTTTTTAATGATTCCTTAATGTGCTTTAATAATGATGATTCTTTTGTTTCCCCACAATGGGGGATTGTTCTCAGTGGCATTGGCCTTGGTGCCAAGAGAAGTAACAAAAAGAGTGCACCCTCCCTGCTGACCTGAATTCCGCTGGAGCGGGTGCCAAGGGGATCGTGGGTGGTTTGGGGTTTGAAGAGAGAGAGGGGGGCAAGCCATTCACATTGCTTCTGTGAATACTAACCACTATAACCCATCCATGGTCTGTACTAAACCCCCCCAGCCCACCCCTGCCACCCCCTCCATACAAATATTAATCTTGGGCTTCCGTCCTTGATATTTTTAATTGTATTTATTTCACCTTTATTTAACCAGGTAGGCTAGTTGAGAACAAGTTCTCATTTACAACTGCAACCGGGCCAAGATAAAGCAAAGCAGTGCGACACAAACAACAACACAGAGTTACACATGGAATAAACAAACATACAGTCAATAATACAATGGAAAAAGTCTATATACAATGTGTGCAAATTAGGTAGGTTAAGGGAGCTAAGGCAATAAATAGGCCAGTGGTGAAATAATTACAATATAGTAATTAAACATTGGAGTGAGAGATGTGCAGAAGATGAATGTGCAAGTAGAGAAGGAGCAAAGGAGCAAAATAAATAAAATAAATAACAGTATGGGGATGAGATAGTTGGATGGGCTATTTACAGATGAGCTATGTACAGGTGCAGTGATCTGTGAGCTGCTCTGACAGCTGGTGCTTAAAGCTAGTGAGGGAGATATGAGTCTCCAGCTTCAGTGATTTCTGCAGTTCGTTCCAGTCATTGGCAGCAGAGAACTGGAAGGAAAGGCGGCCGAAAGAGGAATTGGCTTTGGGGGTGACCAGTGAAATATACCTGCTGGAGCGCGTGCTACGGGTGGGTGCTGCTATGGTGACCAGTGAGCTGAGATAAGGCAGGGCTTTACCTAGCAAATACTTATAGATGACCTGGAGCCAGTGGGTTTGGCGACGAATATGAAGCGAGGGCCAGCCAACGAGAGCATACAGGTCGCAGTGGTGGGTAGTATATGGGGCTTTGATGGGTATGTAAGTCATACGACAGGATGCCTTTCAAGAAAGCACACTTGAAATCTTGAAACCATTCAGAGAGTAGTAAGATTCCACTAAAACTATAGAATATTGAACAATACACAAGTACAGTTGGATCTTACGCAAACATTCTATGTGAGGAAAATTCATGGATTTCTGTGAGTTAGAGTCCATTTTATACACTTTGCAAGAGTTTGTCACAGACCCTTACAGATATTGATTTAGATGGCTATCTCAATGTTTGTAAGGGACATTCTACACTGACATTTGATTTGACCTCAGAGTTGGCCTACTTTGCAACTGTAACTTCCTACCTTTTTTGGGCATTTACCGTTATCAGCTAGCCTACAAATTGTAAGTAAATTCAATTTCACTAGCCATTACTATAACATTCAGCTAAGGCAGACTACTGTAAAATATATGCCTAAGGGAAACATGTCTATTTTTCTGCAAAAGGAAAGGATATACAACATTTCAGCTACAGTGCTGTAACGTTCTACAGTAAGACATGTTCTATGTGACAACTGTCCACCTGTGTACTTTACCCCTCTCCTGAACACCAAACAAGGGAAGTTAAAACTTCTTGTAAATAGGGGGGCGCTGTTTTCACCTTGGAAAAAATCGTGCCCAATTTAAACGGCCTCGTACTCTATTCTAGATCATACAATATGCATATTATTATTACTATTGGATAGAAAACACTCTCAAGTTTCTAAAACGGTTTGAATTATATCTGTGAGTAAAACAGAACTCATTTGGCAGCAAACTTCCAGACAGGAAGTGAAAATTCTGAAAATGTGGCTCTGTGTCAGGGCCTGCCTATTCAACTGGCTTATATTTATCGATATACATGCACTTCATACGCCTTCCACTAGATGTCAACAGGCAGTGGAAGGTGGAATGGGGTGTCTAGCTTGATCTGAGGTCGAACAAGAGCTTTTGGAGTGGCAGGTCAGCCATTTTGTCAGTTTTCCAAGGCGCGAGAAGGACCTCGACATTGCCTTCTGAAAAGCGTTCGGTTTACACGGCGAATATCTCCGGCTCTGATTTTATTTGATACATATTAGAAAAACATCATAAAGTAGGTTTTTTCAACCGAGTTTCGTCAGTTTATTCAATGTTTATTGGGACTTTTGGAGTTTTCCGTTCTTTGCGCCAAGAGAGGGTGGGAATGTTAGTAACATTGGCTAGCATTGTGGCGCGAATTCGACAGAAGAAATGGACATTCTAAAACCAAACAACGATTTATTCTGGACCAAGGACTCCTTGTACAACATTCTGATGGAAGCTCAGCAAAAGTAAGAAAAAATGTATGATGTCATTTCGTATTTCTGTGTAAAATATTGACTCCTATTCTCCGCCGTGTTGGTGAGTGCTGTCTCACAATAACGCAAGCTGTATGTTATGGTGAAGTTATTTAAAAAATTCTAACACAGCGGTTGCATTAAGAACCAGTGTATCTTTCATTTGCCATACCACAAGTATTTTTATGTAAAGTTTATGATGAGTTCTTTGGTCAGATTAGGTGAGTGTCCAAAATATCTCCGGACATTCTGGGAAAATGTTGCTACATATTCACAATGTATAACCACGATTGCAGCGCTAAATATGCACATTTTCGAACAAAACATAAGTGTATTGTATAACATGATGTTATAAGACTGTCATCTGATGAAGTTGTCCAAAGGTTAGTGATTTCATTTTATATCTTTTGCTGGTTTTTGCGAAAGCTACCTCTGCGGTGAATAAATGCGTTTGTGTGTTTGGCTATTGTGGTAAGCTAATATAATTCTACATTGTGTTTTCGCTGTAAAACACTTAAAAAATCGGAAATATTGGCTGGATTCACAAGATGTTTATCTTTCATTTGCTGTACACCATGTATTTTTCATAAATGTTTTATGATGAGTATTAACGTATTTCACGTTGCTCTCTGTAATTATTCTGGCTGCTTCGGTGCTATTTGTGATGGTAGCTGCAATGTAAAACTATGATTTATACCTCAAATATGCACATTTTTCGAACAAAACATAAATGTATTGTATAACATGTTATAAGACTGTCATCTGATGAAGTTGTTTCTTGGTTAGTGACTAATTATATCTCTATTTTGTCGGTTTTGTGAAAGCTACCTATGCGGTGGAAACATGGTGAAAATATGCGGTTGTGTGTTTGGCTATTGTGGTTAGCTAATAGAAATACATATTGGGTTTTCGCTGTAAAACATTTTAAAAATCGGAAATGATGGCTGGATTCACAAGATGTTTATCTTTCATTTGCTGTATTGAACTTGTGATTTCATGAAAATTATATTATATGATATCCCTGTCCCGTTAGGCTAGGTTATGCTAGTCAGCTTTTTTGATGAGGAGGATCCCGGATCTGGGATGGGTATCACTGAAAGGATAAAACCAAAACAGCTTGTTTGTGTTAGCGATAGCTTTATCACACTATATTTAGAAGAATTGTGAGCTGTAATGCCATTCATCTTTCCTAGAAGCACAGTTTAGGATAATTAGGAAAAACTTGAAAGCAAGTCTCAACAGATTCATTATTCAAAACAGAATCAAACTGCTGAGAGAAGGTGAGGAAAAAGCAAACAGTTATGAAAAACACAATTGGGACTAGATTCTTTCCTACACAGGCTATCCACAGGGACCCAGAATAAAAGATATTCTAAATGAGAGAAAATGTTTTTCGCTATGACCAGCGGAGATCTATCAGCGTGCCGACCATGGGCAGGCAGGCAGGCGAGTAGGCAGGCAGGCAGGCAGGTCGGTAGACAGGAAGGCGGGTAGGCAGGCTGGTGAATGCCTGTGTGTCTGTTGTGGTGCAGTCATACAGAGGGAAAAGGAGCGAGGAAAGGGGCTTTTGTTTGTGCAACCCTTGGGAAAGGGGTATCATTTTTTCTCAGGGAGGACTACAGCTGCAAAAATAGCAAGTATCCTTTAGAAAAGGGAGAGTCATAAAGCAGATAGGAAGAATAGTAGCGTAGAGTGCTAGAGATAAAGGGAAGAAAGGTGTCAGTGAGGGAAAAGGAAGAAAGTAAAAGAGCGGGAGAAAAAAGGAGAGATGGATTGATGAAATTGAAGGACCAGGGGAAGAGTGAGAAAGACAGAGAAGGAGATGAGGAGAGAACGAGAGAGGCAAAAAAACAGATGGGATGATGAAGCAGGGTGACCAGGGAGAAAGAGAAAGCGACAGGAGAGAAGAGACATAGAGTAGATGGAGAGACAGAGGGAGAGACAGAGAGATAGACATGGGAGATTAGAGGGAGAGAGAGAGATAGGCACGGGAGATTAGAGGAAGAGACAGAGAGATATACAGGGGAGATTAGAGGGAGAGACAGAGAGATAGAAAGGGGAGATTTGAGGAAGAGACAGAGGGATAGACAGGGGAGATTAGAGGTAGAGACAGAGGGATAGAAAGGGGAGATTTGAGGAAGAGACAGAGGGATAGAAAGGGGAGATTTGAGGAAGAGACAGAGGGATAGACAGGGGAGATTAGAGGTAGAGACAGAGGGATAGACAGGGGAGATTAGAGGAAGAGACAGAGAGATAGAAAGGGTTGATTTGAGGAAGAGACAGAGGGATAGACAGGGGAGATAAGAGGGAGAGAAAGAGTGAGAGACAGGGAAGATTAGAGGAAGAGAGAGAGATAGACAGGAGAGAGTAGAGGAAGAAAAACAGAGTTTGACAGGACAGGGGAGGGAGTGCGATACAGTATATGCAGGGGAGAGGAAAGGGAGATATAGAGAGAAGAGGGTGGTGAACGGTGAAAAGGGAGTTGGATTATACTTTGGCAGTTTCTGCATGTTCCCAGGAGGATTACTCAAGAGCTAGATGCTACAAAATGCTAGCGAGCCCACAGTGAAGCCCTATGAATGGAAACACACAAACACACACACACACACACATACATACACATACAGTGGGGCAAAAAAGTATTTAGTCAGCCACCAATTGTGCAAGTTCTCCCACTTAAAAAGTTGAGAGAGGCCTGTAATTTTCATCATAGGTACACTTCAACTATGACAGACAAAATGAGAAAAAAAAATCCAGAAAATCACATTGTAGGATTTTTAATGAATTTATTTGCAAATTATGGTGGAAAATAAGTATTTAGTCAATAACAAAAGTTTCTCAATACTTTGTTATATACCCTTTGTTGGCAATGACAGAGGTCAAACGTTTTCTGTAAGTCTTCACAAGGTCTTCACACACTGTTGCTGGTATTTTGGCCCATTCCTCCATGCAGATCTCCTCTAGAGCAGTGATGTTTTGGGTCTGTTGCTGGGCAACACGGACTTTCAACTCCCTCCAAAGATTTTCTATGGGGTTGAAATCTGGAGACTGGCTAGGCCACTCCAGGACCTTGAAATGCTTCTTACGAAGCCACTCCTACATTGCCCGGGCGGTGTGTTTGGGATCATTGTCATGCTGAAAGACCCAGTCACGTTTCATCTTCAATGCCCTTGCTGATGGAAGGAGGTTTTCACTCAAAATCTCACGATACATGGCCCCATTCATTATTTCCTTTACACGGATCAGTCGTTCTGGTCCCTTTGCAGAAAAACAGCCCCAAAGCATGATGTTTCCACCCCCATGCTTCACAGTAGGTATGGTGTTCTTTGGATGCAACTCAGCATTATTTGTCCTCCAAACACGACGAGTTGAGTTTTTACCAAAAAGTTCTATTTTGGTTTCATCTGACCATATGACATTCTTCCAATCTTCTTCTGGATCATCCAAATGCTCTCTAGCAAACTTCAGACGGGCCTGGACATGTACTGGCTTAAGCAGTGGGACACGTCTGGCACTGCAGGATTTGAGTCCCTGGCGGCGTAGTGTGTTACTGATGGTAGGCTTTGTTACTTTGGTCCCAGCTCTCTGCAGGTCATTCACTAGGTCCCCCCGTGTGGTTCTGGGATTTTTGCTCACCGTTCTTGTGATCATTTTGACCCCACGGGGTGAGATCTTGCGTGGAGCCCCAGATCGAGGGAGATTATCAGTGGTCTTGTATATTTCCTAATAATTGCTCCCACAGTTGATTTCTTCAAACCAAGCTGCTTACCTATTGCAGATTCAGTCTTCCCAGCCTGGTGCAGGTCTACAATTTTGTTTCTGGTGTCCTTTGACAGCTCTTTGGTCTTGGCCATAGTGGAGTTTGGAGTGTGACTGTTTGAGGTTGTGGACAGGTGTCTTTTATACTGATAACAAGTTCAAACAGATGCCATTAATACAGGTAACGAGTGGAGGACAGAGGAGCCTCTTAAAGAAGAAGTTACAGGTCTGTGAGAGTCAGAAATCTTGCTTGTTCGTAGGTGACCAAATACTTATTTTCCACCATAATTTGCAAATAAATTCATTAAAACTTCTTGCCACTATAGGGGGTGCTGTTTCGCATTAGCATAATTTGCTCTACAGATTAAACTGCCTAGTACTCAATTCTTGCTCGTACAATATGCATATTATTGTTATTATTGGATAGAAAACACTCTCTAGTTTCTATAGCCGTTTGAATTATGTCTCTGAGTGAAACAGAACTCATTCTACAGCACTTTTCCTCCCAGTGTGTGAGATTTCATTAATCTTGGCCTCTGGTTCCAGATCAGTTTTAAAGTCCCTGTAAATCCTATGAGGATACAAACACTGCCCACGCCTTCCTCTAGATGTCAGTAAGTGGTGACAATTTGAATGGAGTCGATTGCGCAATCAGTGCCTCTATAAATCACCAAATACCGGAAGTACCGTTCTTTTGGACCCTGCGCTCAACGCAAGAAGGACGTCGGACTGGCCGTTTTCCAAGCCTTGGTTTAGCCAGTAATATAGCGCCGGTCATGTTTTTACTCGTTATAGGTGTTAAAAACATCATAAGGTAGTTAATTTAAACCGTTTTATAGCAATTTATATCCGTTTAGTGCGATTTTGAGGCATTTCTATGTGATGCTCTTTGAAGCTTTGGGCACGTTTCGGGGTCCCGGTCGAACGTTAGTGGGCATTTCGACGGACAGAGGACATCTTTCGACCAAAAGAAGATTAGACCCAAGAAAGGATACATTGCCCAAGATTCTGATGGAAGATCACCTCATAGTAAGAAATATTTAAGATGATAAATCGTTGTTCTGTCGAAAAATTTTAAACGCATATTCCGCCATTTTGTTTGGTATAGCTTCGCTTGGCGAACCCTGTATTGCACAGTAAGGATAATTTTAGAAATGTAATTCAGCGATTGCATTAAGAACTAATTTGTCTTTCGATAGCTGTCCAACTTATATTTTTTTAGTCAAGTTTATGAATAGTTATCCATGAGACAAGATCACTGTGAAAGATGGCGTCCGACATTTTCAGGCTAGTTTTGCTAGTATTGTCATTGTATAACCACGGTTGTTTGTGGCTAAATATGCACATTTTCGAACAAACTCTATATGTATGTTGTAATATGATGTTACAGGAGTGTCATCGGAAGAATTCTGAGAAGGTTAGTGAAAAAATTAATATATTTTGGCGATGATAACGATATCGCTCTCTTTGGCTTGAATCAATGGTCGGGTAACGTTTGCATATGTGGTATGCTAATATAACGATTTATTGTGTTTTCGCTGTAAAACACTTAGAACATCTGAAATATTGTCTGAATTCACAAGATCTGTGTCTGTCCATTGCTGTGAGCTGTGTATTTTTAAGAAATGTTTTATGATTAGTAATTAGGTAATACACGTTGCTCTGTGTATTTATTCTAGTCGAGTTGTGATGGTGGGTGCAATTGTAAACTATGATTTATACCTGAAATATGCACATTTTTCTAACAAAACCTATCCTATACAATAAATATGTTATCAGACTGTCATCTGATGAGGTTTTTTCTTGGTTAGTGGCTATCAATATCTTTATTTGGCCGAATTGGTGATAGCACCTGATGGAGTAAGAAACTGATGGAGTTAGGAAAGTGGTGTCTTTTGCTAACGTGGTTAGCTAATAGATTTACATATTTTGTCTTCCCTGTAAAACATTTTAAAAATCTGAAATGGTGGCTTTATTCACAAGATCTGTATCTTTCATTTGGTGTATTGGACTTGTGATTTAATGATATTTAGATGCTACTATTTAATTGTGACGCTATGCTAGCGATGCTAATCAGTGTGGGGGGGGTGGGGGGTGATCCCGGATACGGGGTTGAGGTTCGGTAAAGGTTAAAAATCCTACAACGTGATTGTCTGTCATAGTTGAAGTGTACCTATGATGAAAATTACAGGCCTCTCTCATCTTTTTAAGTGGGAGAACTTGCACAATTGGTGGCTGACTAAATACTTTTTTGTCCCACTGTAAATGCACACTAATTTCTCATCTTTGCTTTCCTTCCTTCTCTCATCTCAACCTATACTGCATATTTTACTGTCTCTTTCTTTCTATTCTTCCCTACCCCCCACACCCTCTCTCTCGCTACCTCTCTTTCAGTAGCAGTCTTTCCCAGGTCTGGCTGTATCTCAGAGAAGCAGCAAAGAGAGAGAGAGAGTTTGACTACCCCTGACAGGTGACAGGTAACAGATGCCTGATGTCTAGGAGGCTGGCACTGCCCTGCAACCCCCTCATGGCCTCACCCTCTCAGCACACAGAGCTACGCCTAGCATCAAACAGTGTCCCACTGTCTCTCTACCTCCACCAACCTCCAACCCACCACCACCAACACCACTGTCACCCCTCCGCCCATTTATCTCCTCTCCTCCAAATAAAATACCTGATAGATCACTCTGTGTACCCTCTACCTCCCTCTCGCTCTCCCTGTCACCATCTCTCTCTCTCTCTCTCCCTCTCTCACTTTCACTCTCTCCCTCTCTAACTTTCTCTCTCACTTTCACACCATCTCCCTCGCTCCCTCTCTCTTTCTCTCTCATATATACATTTCTCTCCTCTGCTGCCAGAAAATGAAAGTGTATCACTTCCCTCCATTTTACCTGAGCTCTATTACCAAGTGAACACACACACACACACACTCAAATGTGAGTAATCTTTGTGCCATGTGAACGAGCCTGGCTGTTATAACAATAAGAACACTTTGTTGTCTACCCCATGTGGAGAACCTAGTGTTGATGTTAATGTATAGTCTTTCTTTAACAACATCTGCACCAGCGTGAAAGCCGTTTCATTTATTTGAGTTATTTCTTGTTTATTGGTTATCTCCAATCCACCATCTGGCCTTTCCCAGTCTATCAGCCCTTAATTTTCCAGTGGAATTCCTCCCCTCCTACTTCCACAGCATCACAGGGGAAGGCACCCTTTTTTCAATTAGAGTGGAAAAGATTTGAAAATATTAGCTGGATAACTGCTATATTACATATCTATACTCTTGCTATATATTAAAGAGCGATCAATTAGGGCAAACAAAAGCATATAGGATTGTACGTTTTGGTTAATTTGAGCAGCTACTCCCTATTCCTCCCATATTCCCAATGTGCCTTCGTGAGCTCATTTTATATCTCCCTTGTCCCCTATACGTGTTTACCCCTCCCAGAAGCAGAGACTGAAGAAACACACGCAAACACATGCCCCCCCCGCCCCACACACACATACTGTACATAAACATGTCTTCAAAGATGTTTGAGATAATAGATTCTGTTTAATATTGTTTTGGCTTTGTCCACTTAGATCAGCATCGCTCCAGGGTTTAACCTAGTGTGTGTGTGTGTGCGCGCGCGCGCGCGTGTGTGTGTGGTGCGTGTGTGTGGTCTTGTATTACTATCCTTGTGGGTATCTGAACTCCCCATGTCCCCACAAGGACAGTTTAAGGGTTAGGTTTAGGGTTAGAATTAGCGTTCGGCGTATATGTATCTTATTGGGTTTTCTGTTGTTCCTCTACAGAGGCAACGCATAGCGTAATCTAGGAAGGATTCTGGATAATCTCCCATAGACTAATAATCTCCCATAGTAATCCAGATCCTTTTCCCAAATTAACAGACTAGCCTCAGACACTCCAATCAGACCAAGAGAGCTCTCTAGGAAATCACAAGATCAAGGAGGACTGGACAGCTCCTTCTCCTCCTCTGGTTTTTCACATGGAGTCACCAATATAGACAATACAAAACAACAAGGAGATTAGATAAGGATTTTGCAATTCCATGAAGTCTATTTCTGCATTCAGGGAGTACAAATACTGGGGAATACTATGACAAACATAATGTGAGTCTCGTCCTTAGAATCATTCTCACAGAAACACATTCATATAGATTATTGTAAATGGCTGTTGACACTCGGTCCCTTGCGAGATACACACATGTTTGTGTGCACAGACCAATCCTTTCCAGATACACATATACATGAAATGGCACACTGTGCCTTTGAGCGTGCATTAAGCTCCCCCTGAATGTCTGCTGTGTATTCATTCATGTATGGCAGCAGCCAGCGAGTGCTGCAGTCTATGAGAGCAGCCTCCGGGCTCAGGACAATACATGGACCCTTTCCACTTTCCCCTCCATATTCTCCCTAAAATTACGCGGCCATCATTTTTCCAGATCCTGGCCTGAAGATACAAGCTCCAGCAAGCCACTGTCCCTACAGACTGACTCCCACTGGAGGATGAAACATTAACTCACAATCTTCTACATGCATTTATCAAAGCCCCTGAAGGCCTGACAGACACCTCCACTCTGCCCGGCTTCGACCAAGCGGTGATCACCCAAGCGGTGATTGATGTTGCATCTGGAAACATTACCTCTGGTTGTGTTCAAACGAAAGGCTGTCAGAGTAATGTGAACGCAATCAAGTGTGTTTCCATGGAGACGAGTGTGTGTGTGTGTGTGTGTGTGTGTGTGTGTGTGTGTGTGTGTGTGTGTGTGTGTGTGTGTGTGTGTGTGTGTGGCCCAATTGATTTTGTTCGTCAATGTCACTCAGATATTATATAAACATGGCATAAGTAATGGCAAAATGTGTAGAATTGCAGGAATTAGCATTCAAAATGCTAAAGTGTCTCTCCACCCCATGGCAAAATGGGTAGAATTGCATGAAATGTGTTATGCAATTGCACAATTATCTCTCCACCCCATGGCAAAATGAATTAAATTGCAGAAAACTTTATTTAGAAATGCAACATGTTCTCTATGCACCATGGCAACATGTGTATAATTCCAGGAAATGTTGTTTTTCTCCACCGTTAAGAAGCGGGGGGTCACTAAAATGTTTTGCCCATGAGGTGGGGGGGCCCCCAACCAAATCTTGCGTGCATGAGTGTGCAATTGAATGAGGAGGTGTGAAGTGATTGGTTCAAGGAAGGGGTGGTAAATGGTAAATATATAGCACTTTTGTGTGTGTGTGTAAACCCTGGAATGAGTACGTGTGTTCAAACTTTTGACTGGTACAGTACAAGTCAAAAGTTTGGACACACCCATTCATTCAATGGTTTTTCTTTAGTTTTACTATTATTACTATTGAGATAATGCCAAGAGTGTGCAAAGCTGTCATTAAGGCAAAGGGTGACTACTTTGAAGAATCTCAAATATAAAATATATCTTGACTTGTTTAACACTTTTGTCACACCCTGGCCTTTGTTATATTGATTTTCTTTATTAGTTTAGTTAGGTCAGGGTGTGACATGGGGGATGTTTGTGTGTTTTGTCTAGTTTAGGGTGTGTGTGTATTGTTTAGGGGGTTTTGTAGTATGTATGGGGTTGTGTTCAGTGTAGGTGTTTAGGAAAGTCTATGGTTGCCTGATTTGGTTCTCAATCAGAGACAGCTGTTTATTGTTGTCTCTGATTGGGAGCCATATTTAAGGCAGCCATAGGCTTTAGGTGTTTGTGGGTAATTGTCTATGTTGTACGTTTGTAGCTTCACGGTCGTTTGTTGTTTTGTTTTGTAAAAGTGTTAGTTTCGTGTTTCGTCATCTCTAATAAAAGAAGATGTCCTCATATCCCGCTGCGCCTTGGTCCGCTTATTATGACGATCGTGACAACTTTTTTGGTTACTACATGATTCCATATATGTTATTTCATAGTTATGATGAATTCAATATTATTCTACAATGTAGAAAATAGTAAAAATAAAGAAAAACCCCTGAAATGAGTAGATGTGTTCAAACATTTGACTAGTACTGTATATATATATTGATTTGATGGCCGCCAGTTTCCCATCCTTTGGCTAAAGTAACAACAGACCAGGTAGGCTCCGAGAAACCAAAGCCTTTATAACTCATAGTCAATGCAAGATAACTCTGCTCACCAAACACAACGGATATGGCCATGTAGTAGACTACTTATTAATAGCTCATTGACAACTGATAAGATACTGAACACCGATAAGATACTGAATGACCGCTAGAAGAGCTCAGGCATAAAACACTAAAACAAACTTCCCATCAATGATCTCTCTTCATTGTTCTCTATGTCTCGGGTTGAGTAAGACCTGGCAGGCTACCTGCCACACACGTGGGAATGCTGCGCGGCGCAACAGATATGATGCAGCTCGTGCAAGATGCGCGATATGGCACAGAGGTATGGAGCCGTGGAGACGTTTGGTAGAAGGATTATATTAATGCAATTTGAAGCCCAGATGCACAACATACCATGACGTAATTACCACACATTGTCTGAAAACATTGGCGACTCACTATTAGACTAGATGAGAGTGTTTTATGACAGAAACACATCTTGAATTATAGCTTTTAGTTGCAGGTTAATCCTTTATTAGGCCTATATAAAAACAATGTGAAGACAATGTAACAATTGGCAGATGTTTTTTGGAGTCTTGAGGGAGTGCAGATTGATGTGCTGCCTAAAATTGACTCCACATGCACCTGTTTAGCCCACGCGCGTAATGTGAAGTGCAGACCATTGTTTAAGGGAGGAGCGCGCTCCAACACTGTTCCTGACCATGCCATTATAAATGCAGTATATGGGCGTTTGGACCATATGATGGCTGACCACATTAAGACTTTACTTTAAGTAAAGAAGCATGGACATAATAAGAAGAATAAGAAGAATCATGATTTTGACAATAATTATAATAATGATAGTAATTAGCCTATAATCAAATAATCAGGTAGGCCTATATCATTCATTATCGTGGGCTGATCATCATAATTATAATTTGTCATTCATGTATTACTAGTACTGCAATTATATTATTATTATTATCCCCTTTAAAGGCAAACGCTCATGTACTGTAAACATGTAATGTACATGCATAATAATCGCCTCTCACCTTTATTTTCAATCACGGAGTTATTGGAAAATAAGTTTCAGTCTCTTCTTTTCCCTTCTCGGGGTCTCGCGCATCCGCTTCAGAGACGTTCGACCACTGAAATGCCGAGCCTTCAGTGCGCCAATGGCAGAGCGAGCGCAGCAGCAGAAACCAAACAGACGGATTTCTATCACAGTAATCCGTGGAGCTCCGGTGCTCAACAATCCGACTGAACGAGCTCTGCCTCACTTCGCTCTCTCGCGCGTTCACTTTCCCCACCTCCCCTCCTCCTGTTCACCCCTTTTCTTCTCTGTCTCGTGCTTTGGAATGCTGCTCCTCGTTGGTTGACGGTACAATCTCGACGCCCCCCACCTATATATCTATTTAAATGTTAAACAATTTGACCTTCATATAACACACTCACAAGCTATTGTGCATGTGTTTGTTCGTGTGTTTGTTGGAGGGGTGTCATTATTTGGTCAGGTGTAGTCATTGTGTGTTTAACAACAAGTTCACTATTTTCTGTTGAAGCAGTGAAGGTTATATTGGGGGTTTAGAATGACTGGCGGTTATTTGGTGGACACCCCTCATGTAAAAAGCAGCCTTGCCTGAGATCTAAAAACTCCCAAAGCCACTGCCTTCTTTAACGCAGCAGGCTAATTCGACCAAATTCTAAATCAATTGCTCACCAATTTCAGTGGGTCACGTTGTTGCCTTAATCGGAAATGTCAGTTAATGTATCAATTTCTGTGGTAGTTGTGGAGAGATGGAGTAGCCTAAATCAAAGGTAAATGCAGTGTAGCAGAGGTGGTCGGGTGAACCACAGTCATAACCTTGCCTGAAACCTGACTACTTGTGTTAGCTCTCCCTGTTACTGCTTGAAAACTCCACGTGTCTGTAACGAACGTCGTCGGGAGAAGGAGAAGAGGACCAAGGTGCAGCGTGGTAAGTGTTCATATTTTAATTAAACAACTGAACACTGAACAAAACAACAAAAACGACAAACGAACAGTTCTGTAAGGTGACGACATACACTAAACAGAAAATAACTACCCACAAACACAGGTGGGAACAGGCTACCTAAGTATGGCTCTCAATCAGAGACAACATTAGACAGCTGCCTCTGATTGGGAACCATACCAGGCCAAACACATAGAAATACAAAACAAGGACAACATAGAACACCAGACATAGAATGCCCACCCAAACTCACGCCCTGACCAACCAAAATAGAGACATAAAAAGGATCTCTAAGGTCAGGGCGTGACAGTACCCCCCCCCCCCCCCCCAAAGGTGCGGACTCCGACCGCAAAACCTGAACCTATAGGGGAGGGTCTGGGTGGGCTTTTCACCGCGGTGGCGGCTCTGGTGCGGGACGTGGACCCCGCTCCACCTTAGTCTTAGTGGCACCTCTGGAGCGGGGACCCTTACCGCGGGCCCCGGACAGGAGGGCGACTCTGGCTGCTCCGGACAGGAGGGCGACTCTGGCTGCTCCGGACAGGAGGGCGACTCTGGCTGCTCCGGACAGGAGGGCGACTCTGGCTGCTCCGGACAGGAGGGCGACTCTGGCTGCTCCGGACAGGAGGGCGACTCTGGCTGCTCCGGACAGGAGGGCGACTCTGGCTGCTCCGGACAGGAGGGCGACTCTGGCTGCTCCGGACAGGAGGGCGACTCTGGCTGCTCCGGACAGGAGGGCGACTCTGGCTGCTCCGGACAGGAGGGAGACTCTGGCTGCTCCGGACAGGAGGGAGACTCTGGCTGCTCCGGACAGGAGGGCGTCGCTGGAGGCTCCAGACTAGAGGGCGTCGCTGGAGGCTCCGGACTAGAGGGCGTCGCTGGAGGCTCCAGAGTGGAGGGCGTCGCTGGAGACTCCGGACTGGAGGGCGACGCTGGAGGCTCCGGACTAGAGGGCGACGCTGGAGGCTCCGGACTAGAGGGCGACGCTGGAGGCTCCGGACTAGAGGTCGTCGCTGGAGGCTCCGGACTAGAGGGCGACGCTGGAGGCTCCGGACTAGAAGGCGTTGCTGGAGGCTCCGGACTGACGTCCTTCGTTGGAGGCCTCGTGCCACAACTCCTCACTGGAGGTTTCGTGCCATGGATCCTCACTGGAGGCTTCGTGCCATGGATCCTCACTGGAGGCTTCGTGCCATGGATCATCACTGGAGGCTTCGTGCCATGGATCATCACTGGAATCATCACTGCTCCGGACAGGAGGGAGACTCTGGCTGCTCCGGACAGGAGGGCGTCGCTGGAGGCTCCAGACTAGAGGGCGTCGCTGGAGGCTCCGGACTAGAGGGCGTCGCTGGAGGCTCCGGACTAGAGGGCGACGCTGGAGGCTCCGGACTAGAGGGCGACGCTGGAGGCTCCGGACTAGAGGGCGACGCTGGAGGCTCCGGACTAGAGGTCGTCGCTGGAGGCTCCGGACTAGAGGGCGACGCTGGAGGCTCCGGACTAGAAGGCGTTGCTGGAGGCTCAGGACTGACGTCCTTCGTTGGAGGCCTCGTGCCACAACTCCTCACTGGAGGTTTCGTGCCATGGATCCTCACTGGAGGCCTCGTGCCATGGATCCTCACTGGAGGCTTCGTGCCATGGATCATCACTGGAGGCTTCGTGCCATGGATCATCACAGGAGGCTTCGTGACATGGATCATCACAGGAGGCTTCGTGCCATGGATCATCAATGGAGGCTTCGTGCCATGGATCACCACTGGAGGCTTCTTGCCATGGATCATCACAGGAGGCTTCGTGCCATGGATCATCACAGGAGGCTTCGTGCCATGGATCATCACTGGAGGCTTCGTGCCATGGATCACCACTGGAGGCTTCTTGCCATGGATCATCACTGGAGGCTTCGTGCCATGGATCATCACTGGAGGCTTTGTGCCATGGATCATCACTGGAATGGAGAGACACACAGGAGGCCTGGCTCTGGGAGAAGGCACAGGACTCACCAGGCTGGGGAGACATGTAGGAGGGTTAGAGCTTAGCACAGGCACAGGACTCACCAGGCTGGGGAGACATGCAGGAGGCCTTGTCCTTGGCCGAGGCACCGGATACACTGGACCGTGGAGGCGCACTGGAGGTCTCAAGCAAAAAGCCTGCACAACCCGTCCTGGCTGTATGGTGACTTTGGCCCTGCACGTGCGGGGCGCAGGCACAGGACGCATTTCAAAAAAGATTTTCGGCGAAAGCAGAACATATCATTATGTTAGGTCAGCAACTAGTCACAGAAAGCATACAGCGATTTTCCAACCAAAGAGAGGAGTCACAAAAAGCAGAAATATTGATAAAATTAATCACTAAATCACAGTAATACTCATAATAAACATTGATAAAAGATACAAGTGTTATTCACAGATTTACAGATATACTGCTCCTTAATGCAACCGCTGTGTCAGATTTCAAAAGAACTTTACGGAAAAAGCAAACCATGCAATAATCTGAGTACGGCGCTCAGAGACCAACACAACCCAAGAAGATATCCGCCATGTTGGAGTCAACATAAGTCAGAAATAGCATTATAAATATTCACTTACCTTTGATGATCTTCGTCAGAATACACTCCCAGGAATCCCAGTTCCACAATAAATGTTTGATTTGTTCCATAAAGTCCATCATTTATGTCCAAATTCCTCCTTGTTGTTCGCGCGTTCAGTACAAAATTGAAACTCACGACGCGTGGGCAGGTCCAGGCAAAAGTTCAACGAAAAGTCATATTACAGTCCGTAGAAACATGTCAAAGAAGTATAGAATCAATCTTTAGGATGTTTTTAACATAAATCTTCAATAATGTTCCAACCGGAGAATTCCTTTGTCTTCAGAAAAGCAATGGAACAGAGCTCGCTCTCACGTGAACGAGCGTCACGAGCTCAAGGCATTCTGGCAGACCTCTGACTCATTCCCCTTCTCCTTCGGCCCCACTTCACAGTAGAAGCATCAAACAAGGTTCTAAACTGTTGACATCTAGTGGAAGCCTTAGGAAGTGCAACATGACCCATATCCCACTGTATCTTCAATAGGGAATGAGTTGAAAAACCACCAACCTCAGATTTCCCACTTCCTGGTTGGATTGTTTCTCAGGTTTTTGCCTGCCATATGAGTTCTGTTATACTCACAGACATCATTCAAACAGTTTTAGAAACGTCAGAGTGTTATCTATCCAATACTACTAATAATATGCATATATTAGCAACTGGGACTGAGTAGCAGGCCGTTTACTCTGGGCACCTCTGTGCACCTTTCATCCAAGCTACTCAATACTGCCCCTGCAGCCATAAGAAGTTAATGTCTCTGTTGGAATGTCTGTGTGAGAGGTTAGGGGTGGTTTTTAATGTTGGGATGTTTATAATGGTATACAGGTATTCGAATAAGGAGAAGGCCAAATGTGTTTGTTGAATTTTCTGTTTGCTCAGGCGAAGTTGGCTATTTGGCTAACAAGGAGGAACAGGGTCAAAGGTGGGGGGATAGCAGACCCTTTACTATTGTTTAATGGGTTGGTCTCTGCACGCCTTAGGGTTGAGTACTATAGAATGATAAAAAGTGTGGAGATGTTTCAGGAGATATGGTGTGTTGGGGGGGCTGTCTGCATAGCTGGGGAAGATGTTTTGGATATACGGTTGTAGAAGTGGGTATTGTTTGGGGTATTGTGATATTGGTTTGTATCATGTGGTAGATGGAAAGGTGAGTATGGTACATGAATGCAGTACAGGATATATTTTGGTGTTTTATTTTTAATGGGGGGGGGTAGTTTTGTTTAAATGAAATGAGAAAGTTTCAGTAAAGAAAGACAAAAAGTCAGTCTCACTGTCAAGCTCGTCATCCTCCTCGACTGAGTAGGAGTAGTTGGAAGGATCGGAGGACCAAAATGCAACGTGGTATGTGTTCATCATGAATTTAATAAACAGAGAACACTGAACAAACTATACAAAACAATAAACGAACGACGAACGTGAAGGTATATAAGAAATGTGCTGACACAAGCAACTAACATAGACAATCACCCACAACCCACAATGACAAAACAGGCTACCTAAATATGGTTCCCAATCAAAGACAACGACTAACACCTGCCTCTGATTGAGAACCATATCAGGCCAAACACAGAAACAGACAAACTAGACATACAACATAGAATGCCCACTCAGATCACACCCTGACCAAACAAAACATATAAACATACAAAGCAAACTATGGTCAGGGCGTGACACTCGCTTTCGCTCTTTCGCTCTCTCTCTCTCTCTCTCTCTCTCTCTCTCTCTATCTTTAGGGCCAGATAGCACTGCATTTTGCTTTGTGCTTGTGTTTCCTAATAAGCAATGTAGTTTTGTTTTGACTGTGTTGTAATTTGGTTTATTCTGATTGATTGAATGTTCTGGTTCTGAGGCTTCAGTGTGTTAGTAGAACAAGTTTGTGAACTCAGCCCCAGGACCAGCTGGATGAGGGGACTCTTTTCTTTGCTCAGCTCTTGGCATTGCAGGGCTTGGTAATGATATGAGAGGGGGTCACTGTATTTCAGATGTTTCCAAAACTGAATTGCTATTTTTTGAGTTTTTATTATTAGTGGATATTGGCCTAATTCTGTCCTGCATGCTTTGTTTGTAGTTTTCCTCTGGACATGTAGGATAATCTTACAGAACTCTGCATGTAGGGTTTCAATGGGGTGTTTGTCCCATTTGATGAAATCTTGTTTTGCAAGTGGACCCCACACCTCGCTGCCATAAAGTGCAATTGGTTCAATGGCGCATTCAATTCGTTTTAGACAAATTTTAATAGGTATTTCAATTTGAATTTGTTTTTTAATGGCGTAGAATGCCCTGTGTGCTTTCTCTCTCAGTTCATTCACTGCCTCATTAAGGTGTCAAGTTGAGCTTATTTTTAAACCTAAGTAATTGTAGTGTGTGCAGTACTCTATATATTTTGTACCAATTATTTTAGTATTTTTGGGGGTTTACTGCCAGGGCCCAGGTCTGGCAGTACTGCTCTAGCAGGTCCAGGCTCTGCTGTAGGCCATGTGCTGTGGGTGACAGCAGGTATAGGTCATCTGTGAAGAGTAGGCATTTAACCTCTCAATTGTGGAGATCAACACCAAGGGCTGAGGATTTTTCTAGAATAGTGGCCAATTTGTTGATGTAAAAATTGAAGAGTGCAACCCTGGCAAAGGCCTCGCCCCTGGTTAAAGGATTCTGTTATTTTCTTGCCAATTGTATTGCTGCACGTATTGCCAGTGTACATTGATTTAATTATGTCATATGTTTTAACCCCTACACCACTTTCAATAACTTTGTAGAACAGTCACGTATGCCAAATAGTATCAAATGCTTTTGGAAGTCGATAAAGCAAGCGTATATTTTGGTATTATTTTGGTGGACATCTTTATCTATCAGGGTGTGTATGGTGCCAATATGATCAGTCGGGTGATGTTTTGGTATAAATCTAATTTGGCTTTCACTCAAGACATTGTGCTTATTAAGGAAGTTAAGAACTCTTACATTTATAATAGTACAGAAAACCTTCCCCAGGTTACGTTTCACACAAATGCCTCTGTAATTGTTAGGGTCAAACTTGTCTCCGTTCTTAAAGATTGGGGCTATGAGTTCTTGATTCCAGATGTCAGGGTAATAACCTACACTCAGGATCAAATTAAACAGTTTTAATATAGCCAATTGAAATTTTGCACTAATGAGTTTGAGCATCTCATTTAGGATGCCATCAGGTCCGCATGCTTTTTTAAATTTGAGGGTCTGAAGTTTCTTATAGAGCTCCTGGTCAGTAATTGGGGAGTCCAATGGATTTTGATTGTCCTTTATAGCATTTTCTAATCCATTCAACTTCTCATGAATTTGGCATTGTTCTGCGTTTGTGTCAATTTGAGCGGTGTTGTAGAGTGTTTTAAAATGAGTTGTCCATATGTCACCATTTTGTATCGCTAATTCCTCTTGTTTTGATTTTTTTAGTTTTGCCAGAAGTTGTTTGTGTTTATGGACTCCTCAATTAGTGTCAGCTGCTTGCTGTTGTACTGTGTTTTTTTGGTTCTGAGTGTACATTTATGTAGTTTTAAAGTCTCACAGTAATGAAGGCGTAATTCACCATTATTGTGCTTTTGGTTGGATAGTGTTCTAAGTTTTTTCCTTATAATTTTACAATCTGCATCAATTATCAATTTCAATTGTGCTTCTTTTGCCACTTGCCTGAATTATAGTTGATGTTTTTTACTGCTGTGAGTGAATGTGGTATCCAGAAAGTTATGTAAGATTGTTTGGATATTTTGGTTACAGGTTGCTTTCTGGTATTCTTCTGTGCTGTTTTGGGCCCATCTGTATGAATTTCTGATGTTGTACAGCTTACTGGGCTGTGAATGTCTGATGTTGTACAGCTTACTGGGCTGTGAATGTGTGGTTGTTTTCATGTCTGTTCTTTAGAGGAACAACGTAATTTGGCTGTGATCAGACAGAGGTGTTAGTGGCTTGACAGTGAATGAGCTGAGAGAGAATGGGTCAATGTCTGTATTCATATAGACCTACTGTACTGTGGCCAAGAGGTGAGCAGTAGGTGAATCTCCCCAAAGAGTCCCCCCATAACCTACCATTGACAAAGTACAGACCCAGGCTTCTACAGAGCTGCAACAGATCCCTTCCGTTTTTGTTGACGGTGCTGTGACTGTTGTTTCTATGGGGAGATGAAGACAGTTAGAAACAGTATGGCCTGTAATAAAGCTGTCCCCTCGTGTGGTCGTTAGATCAGGTAGTGTTCCTGTGCATGCATTTGTGTACCCACAGATGAGCACATTTCCCTGGGCCTGGAAATGGCACGTCTCTTCCTCAAGGGTGGGGAAGATCTCCCCTGAGTAATATGGGGATTCTGAGGGGGGGATATATATTGCGCAAAGGAACACATATTTTTCTGTCAGTAAAAGTTATTTTTTCAGTTTTAACCAAATGTGATATTTACCAATTTTGAGGGGATCAATTAGATTTTGTAGTTCGGATTTGTAGATAAAAAACATGAGCACACCCAGAATAATAGTTTGTGTGGAGGTGCTGACTAACGGCGAATAAACTATAAACTATCAAAATAAAGAAAGTTGCACACTCCATGTATAATCTCCCAGCAATTGAATGGGTATTTACCAACATTTCGGCTTCACTGTGCCTTCCTCAAGGTAATGTCATGAATACTTGAACCAGGTGATGTAGACGCACAGTGCAATTAGTGTAACCAATGACAGTGGTGAGGGGTGTTTCATAATGATTAAGTTAATTAAAATTATATTTGTGAAACTGTTAAAAAAGAGTATATGGCATATTAAATATATTATGCTATTGTTATCTTATAGAAACATAATGGAATATTGTATACATTCTTGTTTCATTCAATTTCGCATAATAATTTCATATTTCATTTTCGATAACTGCAATATTGGTTGAACCTTAATATATAATGAACATCATCAACAGGGGGAACATATTGGGTATATGCTAATAAGCTGTAAAAATATGTTTTCAATTTATAAGACTTTTTCATAAAGGAAAATGTGTTCATAAGAAGGGCCTGAGATCAAAGTCAATATTCAGACCACTAGGGGTCAATGTTTTCAGATAGGATATCCAGTAAGCCTCCCTTTGTAGTAGTATTATCTCCACAAAGGGAGGCTCAATGCCTGTGTATTTGAGCGAGGAGATGGGATGGATAGCTTCAACAAAGTGAGCTGCTACTGGATAGTCAATGTTCTTACATCTGATTGAGCTGCGGTGTTCAGTTATGCGTTGTTTTAATTGTCTTTTCGTTTGTCCTACATAGGCTTTTCAACATGAGCAGGTGATGAGATAGATTACTCCCTTGGTCTTGCATGAGATGATACCCCTAACAGGGATCTTTCGACCTGTATGTGGGTGTCTGAAGAAATACGTTTTTATGGTGCTATTGCACTGTGCGCATGAGCCACATTTATAGCTCCCATTTTGGATAGGTGTCAAGAGTGTCTGAGTGGGCTCAGGGGGCATGTCCGATCTCACCAAACTATCTCCAATATTGCGACCATGCTTCTAGACCACCAGTGGGGGTTCCTTGAAGAGATGTGCGATTGTTTTGCCTGATTGCAGAATATGCCAGTGCTTTTTCAGGATTGCTTTCATTTTCTCCGAACCCTTGGTGTACTTGGTGCCAAAGACGGTTGCGTTGTTTTTCTTCTTTGGTTGAGTTTTTAGTAATTCCGCTCTTTGTTTTTGAGATATTTTCATCATTGCAGCATCAAGAGTTTTGTCCTTGTAGCCTCTCATTTTGAATTTATCTGTCATTTTTTTTGCATTGCTGTCAAAATCTGACTGGTGGCCACAGATTAGTTTAACCCTGAATAACTGGCTATATGGTAGAACATTGTTGAGGGGAAGGGGATGCATAGTATCCGCACATAGCAGGGTATTGTGGTCTGTGGGCTTTGTGTATAAGTCTGTGTGTAATGCATCATTCTCTTTGATAATCCATAAATCCAGGTAGATTATTTTTCTCTCATCAGTCTGCATGGTGAATTTGAGGTATTCAGAGCTCTCGTTTAGTAGAGGTTGGAATTCATTTAGTTCCTGCTGACTTCCTTCCCAGAGCACAAAGACATCGTCTATGTATCTCTTCCATAGAAGTATTTTGGAAAGTAAGGGGTGTGTCTCTGTTTTATAAAGGAGTGCTTCTTCAACTTGTCCCACATACAGGTTTGCATAGTTGGGGGAAAAAGGGGAGCCCATGGCTACACCCCGAATCTGAAGGAAAAAGTCTGACTCAAAGACAAAGTAGTTATGGGATAATACCAGTTCAGTAAGTTGTAAGATGCAATCATTGGATGGAGCAAGAGTAGAGTCTCTCTGCTGAAGGAAGTGTTGTAGTGCCTGCAAGCCTCCAGTGTGTGGGATGTTAGTGTACAAGCTCGCCACATCAAAAGTGGCCAGCAGGGTGCCCTCTGGTATCCTTCCTAAGCCCTCTATCAATGAGATCATATTACTAGTGTCTTAGAAATACGATTGGAGATTCTCAACCATCGGTTTAATGTGGTAATCCACAAATGTAGAAATATTGGATGTCACAGAGTCGATTGCTGCTACAATGGGTCTACCTGGAGGAGGAGACACTTGTTTGTGTAATTTAGCGACTGTATAGAAAGTTGGTATCTTGGGAAATTTCACACATAGAAATTCAACTTATTTTTTCGTGATTTGCCCTGATTACAAACAGCTTTCCACTGTGGATGAGATATTATGCTGGAATTCCAGGGTAGGGTCACAATTCAGTTTGCGGTAGAAGTCACCTTCAGATAGTTGTCGTGTCTTTGGCATCATTAAAACTGAAGACTTGTTTATCAAATATATCTCTGTAATTATTATTACGCAATTAAACTGATTAATCATGTAACTGTAATTAACTAGGAAGTCGGGGCACCAAGGAAAATATTCAGATTACAAAGTTATAATTTTCCTAATATAACTTTCAGATATTTTAATATCTGATCAATTAGTCTTCGAATTAACTTCTTGTCAATATGGGGGCGCTGTTTCCCCATTGGAAAAAATAGTGCCCAAATTAAACTGCCTCGTACTCAATTCTTGCTCGTACAATATGCATATTATTATTACTATTGGATAGAAAACACTCTCTAGTTTCTAAAACCGTTTGAATTATGTCTGTGAGTGAAACAGAACTGGACTTAGAGCAATTTTCCTATGAGGATTTGAAAATGCTGAAATCTGCTCGCTGTTCCCAGAACAGTTTATTAATTTGCCTGTCCTCTATTGGTTGAGATGCACTGCATACGCCTTCCCCTGGGTGTCAGTGAATAGAGGGACTTGAAATGGAGTCTCTAGGCAGATCTGAAAGTTTATAAATTGCTTGGAAACGAGGTGTCCCCTCTTTTGACTCTTCGCTCTGACGCAGGGAGGATCTTGGCATGTCGTGCTAGAAGCTCCTGTTTTAGCTCTTAGATATATCCGGCTCTGTTTTTATTCAATATAGGTGTTAAAGACATCATAATGTTGTTATTTTAAACCGAGTTATATCAGTTTATGTCAGTATATTGCGATTTTCGGGTATTTCATTTCCTGGCGTTCTAGGGGGTTGGGTATCTCTCTCTCTCATGCTAATGTTTACTGCTAATTGCAACGTGGAAGAGGACGTTCTCCAACCTAGCAACGATTCTTTTGGACAAAGGACACCTTTCCCAAGATTCTGATGAGAGTTCATCAAAAAGTAAGAACTATTTATGCTGATAATTCGTTGTTCTGTTGAAAAATGTCAAATAATAATTCCGCCATGAATTTCGGTGCGTCTCGCTTTAGCGCACGCTGTATGCTTGAAGTAACGTTAATTTTAAAAATGTAACCCAGCGATTGCATTAAGAACTAATTTGTCTTTCAATTGCTGTCCAACCTGTATTTTGTCAAGTTTATGAATAGTTTTCGATTAGAATAGGTGCCTCTCCAAGATGGCGCCGGACAGATTGCTTGAGGTTTTGGACACTATTCTCATTGTATAAGCACGATTTGTGCCGCTAAATATGCACATTTTCGAACAAACTCTATATGCATTGTGTAATATGATGTTATAGGACTGTCATCTGAAGAATTCTGAGAAGGTTAGTGAAAAAATTAATATATTTTGGTGGTTTATACGTTATCGCTATTTTTGCCTTGAATCAATGCTGTTGTGATGTTTGCTATTGTGGTAAGCTAATAAAACGCTATATTGTGTTTTCGCTGTAAAACACTTAGAAAATCTGAAATATTGGCTGGATTCACAAGATCTGTGTCTTTCATCTGCTGTACGCTGTGTATTTTTAAGAAATGTTTTATGATGAGTAATTAGGTAATACACGATGGTCTCTGTAGTTATTCTAGTCGCTTTGGTGAGAGTTGTGATGGTGGCTGCAATGGTAAACTATGATTTATACCTGAAATATGCACATTTTTCTAACAAAACATATGCTATACAATAAATATGTTATCAGACTGTCATCTGATGAAGTTGTTTCTTGGTTAGTGGCTATTTATATCTTTATTTGGTCGAATTTGTGATAGCTACTGATGGAGTAAAAAAATGGTGGAGTAAAAAAGTGGTGTCTTTTGCTAACGTGGTTAGCTAATAGATTTACATATTGTGTCTTCCCTGTAAAACATTTTAAAAATCAGAAATGATGGCTGGATTCACAAGATGTGTATCTTTCATTTGGTGTCTTGGACTTGTGATTTCATGAACATTTTATTATATGATATCCCTGTGGCTTTAGGCTAGGCTATGCTAGTCAGCTTTTTTGATGGGGGGGATCCCGGATCCGGGTTTGGGAGTTGTTAGAGGTTAATGAATTATTATTTACCTCACGTCAGTCTCATTCCAAACGTCATAAATTGTTGGTTGTCTACACGAACCCAGTCTTCACTATGAGTCATCCATACATCAATTTACTTCAAATATTTATTTACTAACTAAGTACTCACAGAAATGCATAACAAACAGTAGATATGGTTACAAGGAAATGATAGCGGGTGTGCCCTAGTGGACCAAACCGGCATGGCGGCTTGTTAGACAGAGTGATAATTATAACAATTGAAATGCTAATCCTTTGCACATGAACGCTCACTCATTTGGGAACAATTGCAATCAATATATATATTTACGCTCAGTGTGTCGTCGGGATCTCTGTTGAGAAGTTTGTTTCTGTTGGAGAGTCTGTCTGCCCTCTCTCTCTCTCTGTCGTGGTTAGAATGGATAGTTCAGAGTGACATTCATTCATGTCGTTATAGAATAGATGTTTTGGCGGTTGTCGGTCTTCGCGTTCAAAGATACCGAATTCCTAGCTGCAGACTAGTAATTATTATCAAAGACTTGTTCTTATTCTGTCGGTATCGATTGTCTAAGAGTTTAACCACGTGGGATGGTGAAAAGATTCAGCAATCTACTTAAACCTTATTTCCCTCTATGATAGAGGTACTGGTCTCGTCTCAACCCTTAGCCCCCTCGAAATTGAGGTTAGCTCGATCTGCATCCTTTAGCCATCTCGTAATTGACGTAAGCTCGGTCTGGTGATAGAAAACCCGGGTGGGATTTTATTCGGAAGAGCAGAAAATGGCCTGTCCCAGGACAGATAACTGTGCTCATGGGCGGTCCTCTGATTTAGTTTATCTCCAAAGGGAATTGGAGTTTCCTTCCTTCATTGGACATCAAAGTCATTCATGTATGCAGTGGGTACAAATGTTAACCCCTTATTGAGAACACTGAGGTGAGCGGATGTCAGGGTCTTACTTGATAAGTTTAAGACATTTAGCTCCTGTTGGACTGTGGGCCCGTCCTGGATCTCAATTGATAGGTGTCGCGGGGTGGTAGTGGATTTCTTCTTCCCCCGATGTATGCGTCGAACCCTCTTACGTGCTGGGGGTGTTGGCCTCGACGTTGTCCCCGGTGTCCCCGCCCTCTGTTGTAGAAAAAAACGCTCACCGGTGGTAGAGGAGCCAGAGATAGCGCTGTCTATGGATAGTCGGTCTGACAGAGGCACTCGGCGTCTGTCATCGGCTTGTCTCGTCCTGTTTTTTGGTTTCTTGTGCTTAGAGTCTCGCCAGAGATATATTAGTCAATTTTTCTTATCTTCCAAATCGCTTGATTCTTGATTTTCCTCTCCTTCAGTTTGGTTGTAATCTTAGTCTGAAGGTCAGCGTTACTAGGGTCATTAAGCTCGTCTCGTAGAGCTTGCTGTGAATTTTCAACTGAGGTTGCGATCTCGAAAATATAATTTTTAAGTTGTTCAATGATCAGGGTCATCAGGTCCAATGAACATTTATTTAGTATAGCACACCATCGTTCACAAAACTCTTCAGTGCGTTGGCCAAGTGAAGGCTCTTTTTGCCAACGTAGGGTCACAAACACATGGTTAGCAGATGTTAATGCGAGTGTAGCAAAATGCTTGTGCTTCTAGTTCCGACCAAGCAGTAATATCAAACAAGTAATGTAACAATTTCACAACAACTACCTTTTACACACAAGTGTAAAGGAATGAATAAGAATATGTACATATAAATATATGGATGAGCGATGGCCAAACGGCATAGGCAAGATGCAGTAGATGGTATAGAGTACAGCATATACAGGTGTACATGTGAGATGAGTAATGTAGGGTATGTAAACATTATATAAAGTGGCACTGTTTAAAGTGACTAGTGATACATTTATTACATCCAATTTTTAATTATTAAAGTGGCTAGAGATTTGAGTCAGTATGTTGGCAGCAGCCACTCAATGTTAGTGATGGCTGTTTAACAGTCTGATAGCTGTTTTTCAGTCTCTCTGTCCCAGCTTTGATGCACCTGTACTGACCTCGACTTCTGGATGTTAGCGGGGTGAACAGGCAGTGGCTCGGGTGGTTGTTGTCCTTGATGATCTTTTTGTCCTTCCTGTGATGTGTGTGCAACATCGGGTGGTGTAGGTGTCCTGGAGGGCAAGTAGTTTGTCCCCAGTGATGCGTTGTGCAGACCTCACTACCCTCTGGAGAGCCTTACGGTTGTGGGCAGAGCAGTTACCGTACCAGGCGGTGATACAGCCCAACAGGATGCTCTCGATTGTGCATCTGTAAAAGTTTGTGAGTGTTTTTGGTGACAAGCCAAATTTATTCAGCCTCCTGAGGTTGAAGAGGCGCTGTTGCGCCTTCTTCACCACGCTGTCTGTGTCGGTGGACCATTTCAGTTTGTCCGCGATGTGTACGCCGAGGAACTTAAAACTTTCCACCTTCTCCACTACTGTCCCGTCCATGTGGATACGGGGGTGCTCCCTCCGCTGTTTCCTGAAGTCCACAATCATCTCCTTTGTTTTTTTACGTTGAGTGTGAGGTTATTTTCCTGACACCACACTCCGAGGGCCCTCACCTCCTCCCTGTAGACCGTCTCGTCATTGTCGGTAATCAAGCCTACCATTGTAGTGTCGTCTGCAAACTTGATGATTGAGTTGGAGGCGTAGATGGCCACGCAGTCATGGGTGAACAGGGAGTACAGGAGAGGGCTGAGACCCTTGTGGGGCCCCAGTGTTGAGGATCAGCGGGGTGGAGATGTTTTTTCCTACCCTCGCCACCTGGGGGCGTCCCGTCAAAAAGTCCAGGACCCAGTTGCACAGGGTGGGGTCGAGACCCAGGGTCTCTAGCTTAATGATGAGTTTGGAGGGTACTATGGTGTTAAATGCTGAGCTGCAGTCGATGAACAGCATTCTTACATAGGTATTCCTCTTGTCCAGATGGGTTAGGGCAGTGTGATTGTGATTGCGTCGTCTGTGGACGATGCAAATTGGAGTTGGTCTAGGGTGTCAGGTAGGGTGGAGGTGATATGATCCTTGAGTAGTCTCTCAAAGCACTTCATGATGACGGAAGTGAGTACTACGTGGCGATAGTCGTTTAGCTCAGTTACCGTAGCTTTCTTGGGAACAGGAACGATGGTGTCCCTCTTGAAGCATGTGTGAACAGCAGACTGGGATAGGAATTGATTGATATGTCCGTAAACACACCAGCCAGCTGGTCTGCGCATGCTCTGAGGACGTGGCTAGGGATGCTGTCTGGGCCGGCAGCCTTGTGAGGGTTAACCCGTAGGGTTTGGTAGGTGGCCGTGTTGGTGGCACTGTTTTGTCCTCAAAGCGAGCAAAGAAGTTGTTTAGTTTGTCTGGGGGCAGGAAAATGGGGTCCGTGACGGCGCTGGTTTTCTTTTTGTAGTCCATGATTGACTGTAGACCCTGCCACATACCACTCGTGTCTGAGCCGTTGAACTGCGACTCTACTTTGTCTCTATACTGAAGCTTAGCTTGTTTGATTGCCTTGAGGAGGGAATAGCTACACTGTTTGTATTCGGTCATGTTTCCGGTTGCCTTGCCCTGATTAAAAGCAGTGGTTCGCGCTTTCAGTTTTGCATGAATGCTGCCATCAATCAACAAGGATGCTCACATGGGGACACCTACTACAGAGAGAAGCTCTCTGCCTCCCCCCTGACACATCCCCACACACCCCTCCATGTACACAGGCCCTGTGTACCCCAGCCCCAGATCATGAACGCACTAATCTGGTAAAACCCACTGAGTTGGCAATCCTCATTGACTCAAATGGGAAATTCATCCAAGAGGATAAACTCTTCCCCCACCACAAGGTGTGCAAAATATCCAAAAACACTGTGTACATCCTGCCTACTCTCTCCTGCTCCTCTATCAGGTTGTTGGTGCCGGTGTGAATAATAATGTGGCCTGATGTGCCAAAGTCAGGCTGGGACAGGATGTGGAGTGCATCCTGTGTTTTTGGGCACCATATTGTGCACACCTTGTGGTACATGTTTATCGTCAGAAACCTGTTTTCCTGGTCCTTATCGCTGTCCTCAAAAATGTGGATTTGCCTTCCCTTGCGGATGCCTTTCTTTGTGGTATAGCTGAAATGACTGGTTACAGCTGTATGCCAGGCAGTAGTGTGGTCTGTGTAAAATAACAGGTTTGTAACAGTCCTGTTTTGTGAGCAGTCAGCAAACAAAGTTTCTGGGTTCTCCCTCAGAATTCTGTGTTTAAAATTGATTCTTCCCTTCTCTGATGTGATTTCTGCTGGATATTCAAAAAAAGGGGGGGTTCTCTCAGTCTCTGCTGCTGCTGCTAGCGCTGCCTCAGTGGCCATGTTGCTAAGGTTACCACCAGTAAACAGTTGGAGCTAGACGGTAAGCTAGCTGACAGATTTGAATTTGGCTAGCTATCATGATGAAGATTGGTCTTTTAACTCACTCTCTGTCAATCTTTTCCTCCTGTGTTGATCTTCAGTTGTACAATTTGATTACCTATACATTTTTGCTAATTTAATCGTGTCAATCTCACTCTTAACAACCAAAGTTATAAGTTATAACCATTCAGGAGCTGTTATCTATCAGATTTTATTTCTCTCTCTCTCTCTCTCTCTCACTCTCACTCTCACTCTCTCTCTGAGAAGCAGTAACCAGCTTCAGAATCCATTGCATGGTTTCTGCTGTAGTGGAAGCCAAATAAACGAAGCTCCAATAAATCACATTGTCACCTACGCCTGGTCACCTCGTCAGATGCCTGCAAATAACTGAGTGATCCTTAAAACACACAATGGGTTTTACTCTACTTCATCACCCTTCCGGATCCGGGATCCTCCTCATCAAAAAAGCTGACTAGCATAGCCTAGCCTAACGGGACAGGGATATCATATAATATAATTTAATGAAATCACAAGTCCAATACAGCAAATGAAAGATAAACATCTTGTGAATCCAGCCATCATTTCCGATTTTTAAAATGTTTTACAGCGAAAACCCAATATGTATTTCTATTAGCTAACCACAATAGCCAAACACACAACCGCATATTTTCACCATGTTTCCACCGCATAGGTAGCTTTCACAAAACCGACAAAATAGAGATATAATTAGTCACTAACCAAGAAACAACTCCATCAGATGACAGTCTTATAACATGTTATACAATACATTTATGTTTTATTCGAAAAATGTGCATATTTGAGGTATAAATCATAGTTTTACATTGCAGCTACCATCACAAATAGCACCGAAGCAGCCAGAATAATTACAGAGAGCAACGTGAAATACATAAATACTCATCATAAAACATTTATGAAAAATACATGGTGTACAGCAAATGAAAGATAAACATCTTGTGAATCCAGCCAATATTTCCGATTTTTTAAGTGTTTTACAGCGAAAACACAATATAGAATTATATTAGCTTACCACAATAGCCAAACACACAAACGCATTTATTCACCGCAATGGTAGCTTTCGCAAAAAACAGCAATAGATATAAAATTAATCACTAACCTTTGGACAACTTCATCAGATGACAGTCTTATAAAATCATGTTATACAATACATTTATGTTTTGTTCGAAAATGTGCATATTTAGAGCTGCAAATCGTGGTTATACATTGTGAATACGTAGCAACATTTCCCCAGAATGTCCGGAGATATTTTGGACACTCACCTAATCTGACCAAAGAACTCATCATAAACTTTACATAAAAATACTTGTTGTATGGCAAATGAAAGATACACTGGTCCTTAACCTGTTTGGCGTGCAAGCCCGACGTCGGTACACTTATGACAACAGCCAGCTCAAAGTGCAGGGCGCGAAATTCAAAATATATTTTTTTTTAAAATATTTAACTTTCACACATTAACAAGTCCAATACAGCATATGAAAGGTACACATCTTGTGAATCAAGCCAACATGTCCGATTTTTAAAATGTTTTACAGGGAAGACACAATATGTAAATCTATTAGCTAACCACGTTAGCAAAAGACACCACTTTTCTTACTCCATCAGTTTTTTACTCCATCAGTAGCTATCACAAATTCGACCAAATAAAGATATAAATAGCCACTAACCAAGAAACAACTTCATCAGATGACAGTCTGATAACATATTTATTGTATAGCATATGTTTTGTTAGAAAAATGTGCATATTTCAGGTATAAATCATAGTTTACATTGCAGCTACAGTCAGAAATTGCACCGAAAGCAGACAGAAAAATTACAGACACCAACGCCAAATAACTAAATACTCATCATAAAACATTTCTGAAAAATACATAGTGTACAGCAATTGAAAGACAGGCATCTTGTGATTCCAGACAATATTTCCGATGTATCAAGTGTTTTACAGCGAAAACACAATATAGCGTTATATTAGCGTAGCCACAATAGCCAGAAACACTTGGGCGCCGACGACCAGTTCACATGCACGACAGATATTAGAAATAGCATCATAAAATGTTTCTTACTTTTGGTGATCTTCCGTCAGAATGTTGGACAAGGTGTCCTTTGTCCAGAACAGTCGTTGTTTGCATCTGGAACGGCAAATTTCCCTCTTGATTTAGCATGGGCACTTGCCAAGTGGCACGGATCTCTCCAACGTCAACAAAGTCAGAGAACGGAACACGGCAAAACTCTCGAAAAAATTTCAATAATCTGATTAAACTATATTGAAAAAACATACTTTACGATGATATGGTCACATGTATCAAATAAAATCTAAACCGGAGATGTTAGTCGTCCATAACGACAGCTAAACAGAAGGCAAATCCATGTCCCCTTTCGCGCGCTCCAGAAACAGGAAATGGACGGTCACGTCATACAAAGAGCTTTAATTCCACCTCAGACCAAGATAAACACGAAATTTCTTCTCTCACCGCCTCTTGACAACCAGGGGAAGGTGTATGAAGTGTACGTAGACTCTTACGTATCATGCCCATGTATAGGCAGGAAGTTGAACAGAGCATCGATTTCTGACATTCCACTTCCTGATCAGGAAATGTGCTGCAGAATGAGTTCTGTTTCACTCAGAGAAATAATTCAAACGGTTTTAGAAACTAGAGAGTGTTTTCTATCCAATAGTAATAATAATATGCATATTGTACGAGCAAGAATTGAGTACGAGGCCGTTTGAAATGGGCACGATTTAACTGGCTACTCAATACTGCCCCTTGCAGCCATAACAAGTTAATGCAACCGCTGTGTTAGATTTTTAAAAATAACTTTACCACAACATACAGCTTGGGTTATTGTGAGACAGTGCTCACCAACACGGCGGAGAATAGACATCAACATATTACACAGAAATACGAAATAACATCATAAATGTTGTCTTACTTTTGCTGAGCTTCCATCAGAATGTTGTACAAGGAGTCCTATTTCCAGAATAAATAGTTGTTTGGTTTTAGAATGTCCATTTCTTCTGTCGAATTCGCGCCACAATGCTAGCCAAGGTTGCTAACATTCCCATCCTCTCTTGGCGCAAAGAACGGAAACTCCAAAAGTCCCAATAAACGTTGAATAAACTGATAAAACTCGGTTGAAAAAACCTACTTTATGATGTTATTATCATATGTATCAAATAAAATCAGAGCCGGAGATATTCGCCGTGTATACCGAACGCTTTTCAGAAGACAATGTCGAGTTCCCTCGCGCGCCGTCGACGACGGAAGTTTTGCTGCCAAATGAGTTCTGTTTTACTCACAGATATAATTCAAACAGTTTTAGAAACTTGAGAGTGTTTTCTATCCAATAGTAATAATAATATGCATATTGTATAATCTAGAACAGAGTACGAGGCCGTTTCATTTGGGCACGATTTTTTCCAAGGTGAAAACAGCGCCCCCGTCTTGACAAGAAGTTAAATACACTACCGAATCGGTGTGTGTGGGTGTGTGTATGTACACAGTAGTATGTGAATATAGGTGCTTATGTGTGCAAGTACTGTATATGTGTCTGCACATGTATAGGACTGAATAATATATGTGTTCTGTTTGGTGCCTAAAGCCCCTCATAGCTATGCATAGGGTGGACATGGAGATGGAGAGGGGAGCAAGAGAGGATGGGGTGGCAGGCAGGCAGGGTGAGTAGATCAGGGGCTAGTAGGGTCGGGGTGGGTGTGGGTGTGGTGGTGGTGTGTGTGTATGTGGGCTGTGTGGTAGTGATAGCGAGGGGACGTAAACACGTCACAGAACACCAGTGGGGAGGTTAAATGTAAATGCACGGTCTCCATGGACACAGCAGAACCCTGAGAACATCACAAGACTAGTCCTACGTCTCTCTCATGTCGACAGGAAGGAAGGCGATCTCTTTGTTGTCTAATTCCCTCTCCCTGGAGTCTCCAACGAGTGAGTCAAGGCAGATCTAAAGAACACGCAGCACTAGCGACATCCGTAGTACAGCTTGGTTTGACTGTGAAACTGGACTGTGAACGGCCATTTTGTGTAGGCCTATGTCAGGTGTCAAGTGCCTTGCCCCTCTGCCTCTTCAGTGCAAACACTCTATAGAGCCCTCATCGCAGCACTTTTCTCAGCATTGTCAGGTGCTTTCCACTGGTCTCAGGGTCATTCTCTAGTTCCCAGCAGAACAGTCAAGTTGTGGTGAAGTGTTGGCCGGCTATACTGATGTTGACCTGTGAACTAACAGGGGCCTGAGAATACGTCTGCTTCCAGCCGGGGTAGAAGAGCTCTCTTCCCAGGGGAATTAAGGGCCTAAATGAGGCCCTTGTCCATTTCCACTAAACAGTAGGAGAAAGGGGACAGAAAAGCTCAGAAATCTTCTTCCTGTGCGAAAGAGAAAGTATACTGTCTCTAGGATGCCGTCCATCAAAAGATTTTCTTGAACTTCGATCTCCCTCCAAGTTTCCTTTGTACAGACTATTCCTATCAGGGCAGTGAGTGTCCAAGGGAAGGCTATGGTCAGAATGTAATTGTTGCCAAGAGCAGATTTTCTACAATGATGTCTCTCAGCTTGCTAATGCAATCTTGTAGATGTCGTCGAAACACCTCCCAAGATGCTTCCTATTCCTGTACAATGAAAGATGGACATCTCACTGCCATTTCCATTTCACATTGCCATGAGGCCACTATTGTATTTGAATCACAAACAGTATATGCAATTGTTGGTTGTTTATTCTTCATAAGCTTTGAAGTGCTATCACAATGATGGCACCCCAGCCTAAGCATCACCAGTAACACCAGCTCATTCTCCTTCCCAGAATCCTCATGACTCATAACCCAAGCGCCTATAACACAATCACAGACACACAATCACAGTTCCCCCAATGTGGTAGAAATACCCCTTCATCTGTTCATCTTTCAGACACTGTGTGTGTGTGTGTGTGTGTGTCTGAATGTGTGTGTGTGTGTGTGTGTGTGTGTGTGTGTGTGTGTGTGTGTGTGTGTGTCTGAATGTGTGTGTGTGTGTTCTCGTTTTTGAGATCGTATTAGGACCTCAACTTATATAAACACCTTCCATATTAGGACCTTTGACCAAGTTAGGTCCAAAACCATGGTCTCAACTAGGGAAACCATTGGAATAGCCTGCAAATAGCATGCTAATATGCCTGGTTTGAAAATCACACAAAACTGTCAGGGTCCTAAGAAGGGGGTATTTTTGTAAGCCACCTGGTGGTAACATACCATACTGCAGCGTATCAAAACAAATCAAATCAAATGTTCTTGTCACACACACACACACACACAGTCTTGTATTTGTAACCATTTTAGGACACATTGTAGTAATATCTAACAAGTAATCTAGCAATTCAACACCAACCGTTCCAGAACTACCTAATACACACAAATCAAGTAAAGGGATGGAATAGAATATATACATATAAATATATGGATGAG